>NC_140364.1:5780000-6380000 GCF_054491055.1 Hypomesus nipponensis
CCTGCTGGGCTATATATAGCTGGTCCTGTGGCAAGCTTCTGTGCCACTTTCTACAGTCCCAGAACACAACACGAGAAGTGTGTGTGTGGAGGCTTCCATAGTTACAGTGCTCCCCTGTGAAGTCCTTTGTTCTAGTTTGGTTGCGGTCCCCAAATGGTCATAATCCATGGCCAAGTTACCGTCCGGATGCAGGTTGGGGCTTCTTGCCTTGTCCCAGCCGGGCTGGGTCAGGGGTCGCGTTGGGTTTGAGTGGTGGTGGTCGGGTCTGGGTTTAGTACGTGACCCCCCACAGACGGCACGGCAAAGGGTTGGTGTGATTGGCGGCAGGTAATTACTGTTTACATGGAGCTGTGCTGTGTCGTCATGCTCTGTCTGTCCCATCTGTCTCCATCTCCCTCTGATGTCATGCTTAGAGCGCACTCTCTCTCTCTCTCTCTCTCTCTCTCTCTCTCTCTCTCTCTCTCTCTCTCTCTCTCTCTCTCTCTCTCTCTCACACACAGACTGCTGGGAGCCAGGCGTGGGTTTTATCGCTAGAGGAGAGTTGCCTGAGGAGTTAGGGGCACTGTGAAGGGGAGGGAGGGGGGGAGAGAGGATGAGGGAAGAAGGCAGCATGAGGGAGGGAGGGAGGGAGGGAGGGAGGGAGGGAGGGAGGGAGGGAGGGAGGGAGAAGGGATGAGGGAGGATAAGGGCAGGAGGGAAGGGAGATGGGTTCTGAGACTCCCAGCTATAAAATAAGGATCAGATGTCCAGTTCAGCGTAGAAATCTGCTGAGTGAGAGTGTTGGTGTCGTCTGGCTGTCGTGTGTGTGCGTGTGTGTGTGTGGATCATCTGTGCCCTCATGTTTGTGTGTATTTGAGTCAACCTATGAGAGAGTATCTCATGTGTTTGTCAGTCTCTAGGCTGAAGCTAGACAGACAGAAGACTGTGTGTGTGTGTGTGTGTGTGTGTGTGTGTGTGTGCTCCAGGGGCCAGTTGGTGCTCTGAGGTCTCATTCAGTGCCAGTTGAACTGCTACAGTAGGGAATTCACACAGCACGACAAGGCTCTCACTGAGGCAAATACACACACACACACACACAAACACACACACATAAACACCTAATTATCCCGTGACGTAAATAAGATCCCACACGTCCAAGACACTCTTTATCAAACATCACTAAAGAAAATCACACACTCCTGCACCAACACACACTACACACACACACAAACACACACACACACCTGTCAGTTAGTTTTGTCATGACCCTTCGTCAAACATCACAAAACTAAAACGCACACTCCTGGAACAACACACACGCAATCTGTCAATGAGTTAAGTCCTGACCATTCTGCTGTGATCTGACTGGGGGCTCTTTACAGCAGCCTCCCCGTTTAATGAACAGCCCTCAACAACACACAGAGGGGCAGGGCTGGGCGGGCAAGCCGGCCGGCGCAGCGGGAAGCTCAACTCATCCACCCCGAGGGAGACAGGAGACAGATGAGAGGAGGAGAAAGAGATATATAAATAGAGAGAGAGGGAGAGGGAGGCCTGATTCTTTCCCTCTCCTGAGGTGCTAGCAGATTAGCATCTTCTTAGCATACCCCCATAAACAGTGTTCTGAGGGGAGCCAGGTCGTGCACTAGCCACCGCCCAGGTGTGTGTGTGTGTGTGTGTCTGCTTGTGAGAATGTGTGTATATATGTGTGAACTTCCGCCCCATTTAGGACGGTCGTAGCAGGGCTGAAGCCACTTCCTCCTTCCACTGAAGCCGTTGCGTCATTACTTCTAGAAAGAATCCAAATCAAAGACGTTTGTGTGAAACCTCCACTGAAAGGCGCTGTCACACTGCCATCTCCTTCTCTACTTTCGCTCTTCTCTCCTTATCTCTTTATCTCTCGCTCTCATCCGTCGTGTCGTCCTCCGCTCTCCATCTCTCTCTCCCTCTAATGGGCATGTTGTCCTGAATATCTCTAAGTACACAGATTGATGAGTGTGTTGGGAGGGGGGGGGGGAGGGATTTATCTGTGGCATAAAAAACAAAATGGGCCTATTATGAGACCCCTGAGAGGGAGGGATGGAGGAGAAGAGATGGAGAAATGGATGTAGGGGAGAGAGGGGGGGGGAACTGAGGGAGAGAGAGAGAGAGAGAAAGAGAGAGAGAGACAGAGAGAGAGAGAGAGAGACAGACAGAGACAGACAGAGACAGACAGAGACAGACAGAGAGAGACAGAGAGAGACAGAGAGAGACAGAGAGAGACAGAGAGAGACAGAGAGAGACAGAGAGAGACAGAGAGAGACAGAGAGAGGTGGTGCAGTTGAAGCAGCCTGGAGGGAATGACATGTACTCTGGAGCCCCCTAGTGTTTGCGTGTGTGTGTGTGTGTGTGTGTGTCTATTCCAGATGAGTGTTTCATGTCCCTTCACTGCTGTGTGGTAGGGGGGGTGGAGGGAGGATCTCCATCACAGCCTAACCCACTGGAGGACCACTCTACTGAGACAAGTGCTGTGCTCTCATTCTGTCCACAGTGTGTGTGTGTGTGTGGGTGACTGTGTGTAGTACATTTGTGTGTGCAGCATTTCAGTGTGTTTGTATAACATGTCGCGATGGTGTGTGTGTGTTTGTGTGGTGATGGATAGTGAAGTATACAAGACAGCCAACTGTGGGTAGCGCTGTGTCTTTGAAGGAGAAAGTCTTTCACACATTAACAACCCTTCTCTATCAGTCACCCATATCTTCACTTTTCCTCACTTCTCTCTCCACCCCCCCCCCCACCCCCCACCAACCACCTCGTCTTCCATCCTCATAACTATTCATTTCTTTTCTGAGTCACATGGACGAGGTTGTTCTTGGTTTCCCAGAAGCCTTGTGTGGTGTTCTGATCAACAGAGAGGATAGAGATGCATCCCTGATTCACCCAAATGAACCTCTCCCTGTCTCTGTCTCCGTCTCTGTCTTTCTCTGTCTCTCTCTGTGTGTCTCTCAATGTCTCTCCTCCTGTCTCTCTCTGTTCCGGTCTCTCTCACACACACAAATGGCTCTTTGTCTGACCAAGCTTCCGTCTTTTCTAAGTCTAAAACTAAAACTGGTCTTTGTCAGAGGGTAGTTTTTTTTCTGAAACCTCAGTCTTGCTGCTTATTCAGGGTGTGTGTGTGTGTGTGTGTGTGTGTGTGTGTGTGTGTCTGTGTCTGTGTGGGTGTGTGAGACAGAGATAGAGGGAAAAAAAGGGAGAGAAAGAGTCTGTGTGTGTGAGCATGTGTACTGTACCTGGTGTGAGAACGGTGTGTCCAGAGGAAAGAGGTCATCAGTGCACGGTGGAAAGAACTACATTTCCCAGGATCCTCGTCCTTAACTGTGATCGGCTGCTACAGTATATCTCATACTGTAGGCCTCACCTAGGCTCTGGCCCCCCTGGTCCTAATGCTCTTAATTTTCTCTTGCAGGTTTTCGCAGAAATGAAGAGATGAGAGCGATGGAGGTGTTGCCTATTCTAAAAGAGAAAGTTGCCTTTCTATCAGGTGGGTGCTGTGTGTGTGTGTGTGTGTGTGTTTGGGAGAGTATCCTTGAGTATGTGTGTCCAGGTTTTACTATTTTTTACGGAACCAGACGTCCCCACAAGTATAGTAAACAAAGGAAAACATTTTGCTAGTGATGAGATTTTCTTGGTCCTCTCAACTTCAACAGCAGGTTCTATTTATTTTTTATTTTTGGGGGGGGGGGGGGGGGGGTTGGGATTGGAATGAGTTTTAGAAGGGTTAGGGGTTAGAAGCACATTAAGGGTTGAGGTTAGGATTAGGGGTTAACCCAATTTTGAAAGGGAGTGAATGGTAGGTCCTCACTAATATAGTAAAACAAACGTGTGTGTGTGTGTGTGTGAACTTGCCCTCTGTTGTCCGTGCCTAATTGTCTCTGGCTTCACACAAAGATCAGAACTCACCAGACACAGCTAATGCAGCATGACACTCAGCTCCATAGGCTTTCACACTGTCAGCTCTCTGACGTTCAGCCAGACACACACACACACACACACACACACACACACACACACACTCTCTCTTTGTGGGTGGGTTTAATAAGCTGCTCTCAGGTCATGTAAAATCTCTGTAGCTCAGAAGTCAAAGTCCAAGACACTTAACTTATGACCTATGTCATAGTGACAGACACACACACACGCACTCACAGTCACACACACCAACACACCCACACACCTCGACACACACACAGAGTCAGTCTAGCTAGCTGCAGCCAGTATCAACAGGACTGCGTAATACCCAAGGAATGACAGCTTCTTCTCCCTCAGGTCCCCAGGGCTGGCCTGAACCTTGCCCGACCAAAACTCCACAGAGCAGGGTCACGCAGCACACTGGGGTTACACTCCGATTATTTAGACAGGCTGGAACCACATAAGTCAGCTCCTGTGTGCGCGCGTGTGTGTGTGTTTATTTATTTTCAAATTTAACAAGGAGAGGTCTCAGAGCCATAGCAAATAAGAGATGATGTCGCACCTAAAGTTGTGGGAGTGTGTGTGTGTGCGCGTGCGTGAGGGCGTATCCTCTTCAGTTCTTTTGTCCCCAGCTATTTTCTTCCAAGGTCAACGGCAGACCATAATGATCAGGACAATGACTCACAGGGAGAGGGAAAGGGCAGCGTCTCCATAGAGATGACTTACCGTCTGTCATAACTGCATCCCATAGTACTCTCTGGCAAAGTAATTGGCTTTGAAACAAGGTAGAGGGGGTATGGACAAGAGGGAGAGAGGAGGAGGGAGGGAGGTGGAGAGAGCTGAAGAGAGATGGGAGCAATAACACATGGTCCAGTAGCACACAGGCCCTCAAACACAGACGTAAAAAACACGAAATGTCATACGATGTCTATGTTCCCTGTAATACAGCTGGTTTGATATGACTGTTGAGGAGCCGTTCCGCCCACTTTCAGTCCCAGTTACACAGCCGCTGAAACCCAGGTGGTGTGATGTCTTTGTGTTTCTCATTGTGTGTGTGTGTGTGTGTGTGTGTCTCATCCACAGGGGGCAGAGACAGGAGAGGAGGTCCAGTGTTAACGTTCCCGTCACGTAGCAACCATGACAGGATACGACAGGAGGATCTCCGACGACTCATAGCATACCTCGCTGGCATCCCCAGGTGGGAATGTTATATTGTGTGTGTATTTGTACTGTGCGTGTGTGTGTGTGTGTGTGGGGGGGGGGGGGGGGGGGGGGAGTAGCCACTGTCCGTCAACAGTGGCCATAACAAATGACAAAGATTACATCCTGGAGGGGCCAATATGAGAAGAAATATGTGAACGCACGTAAGGAGGAGATATACTACGACGTGACACGTGGGAGAATGGGCGAACGAGGGGTAGGGGGCGAGAGAGGGGACGTGAGGAGGGAGAGAGCAAGGGAAGCATGGAAGAGGGACGGTTTTGCAAAGTAGAGCAGGAGGGAGAGAGAGAGAGATGGAGAGAGACAGAAAGAGAGAGAGAGAGATTGTGGGCCGCCAGAAAACCTGCTGCAGCTTTCCGCTGCCAAAGCCCTTCCTCCACACTCAGTCACACGAGAGGGAGGGGAGAGAGAGAGAGAGAGAGAGAGAGAGAGAGAGAGAGAGAGAGAGAGAGAGAGGGAGAGGGAGAGGGAGGGAGGGGGAGGGGGAGGGGGAGGGGGAGGGGGAGGGGGAGGGAGAGGGAGAGGGAGAGGGAGAGGGAGAGGGAGAGGGAGAGGGAGAGGGAGAGGGAGGGAGGGGGAGGGGGAGGGGGAGGGGGAGGGGGAGGGGGAGGGGGAGGGGGAGGGGGAGGGGGAGGGGGAGGGGGAGGGGGAGGGGGAGGGGGAGGGAGAGGGAGAGGGAGAGGGAGAGGGAGAGGGAGAGGGAGAGGGAGAGGGAGAGGGAGAGGGAGAGGGAGAGGGAGAGGGAGAGGGAGAGGGAGAGGGAGAGGGAGAGGGAGAGGGAGAGAGATTGGGGATGGATAGAGGAAGATAGTGACGGGGGAAGGGGAGTGCACACACAGAGAGAGAGAGAGAGAGAGAGAGCAATGTAGCAGGATTGGGAGTGAACGAGTAGCCAGGGGGGAAAAGGATAAAGAGGGAGAGAGGGAGGGTAGGGGCTTAAATAAAGGAGAGCGCGCATGCGCAGGGAGGGCATGTGTGCGTGGGCGTGTGGGCGAGGGTGAAAGCAAAACAAGTGTCGCAGTTGCAGAAGCAGCCGAGTTGTTGTTGCGATCGCAGCGGATGAGTAGCTCTGCGCCGGGCATCGCTCGCCTCCGAGGTAATTGCCCCTCTCTCCCGCCGGCCTCTCTCTGTCCCTTCCTCCCTCTCCTCTCGTCCTCTCTCTGGGGACGGCGTCGCCGCGTCCCTCTCTCCGTCTCCTCGCGACTCTCCTCTCGATTTGTTCGGACGCGTCGTCGTTTGAGAACGTCGTCCGTCGATGGACGTGTATGTAGGTCTCTCTCTCTCTTCCGCTGGAGATGTCACTGTCGATCTCAGCCTGGCTGGAACAGGAGAGATGTTGGTGTTTGGCAGGGGGGGGGGGGGGTTGGACTGTCTTTTGGAGTTTGTTTGGGCCGAATCTGTTTGCCTCAAATGTTTCTGTTTGCGTTGCATCTGGCTCGCAGTTTCTCTCGTTCTCTCTCCCGCTCTCTCTGTTTCTCTCGTTCTCTCTCCCGCTCTCTCTGTTTCTCTCGTTCTCTCTCCCGCTCTCTCTGTTTCTCTCGTTCTCTCTCCCGCTCTCTCTGTTTCTCTCGTTCTCTCCCTCTCCTTGCTTGTGGTGGGGGCGACCAGAGGTGTTTTTTTATTTGGAGCTGAGCGTCTGCTTACTGCACCTTGCTCCCAAACAGACATATGGACTGACGGACAAGATTCAGAGAGAGAGAAAGAGAGAGAGAGAAAGGCAGAGAGACTATTTTTTCAGAGAGAGGGGGGGGGGGGAGGGGGGTGGGGGGAGGGAGCACGTGAGTCAGGGATTAGGAGAGAAAGATGGGTGTACTGACAGAAACGGAGGAGAAGGATCGAGGGATGGCGAGGGTTGTGCAGAGAGACCCTTCAGGGATGAGTGTGCGGTTCTGCAGGGCATGAAAAGGAGGACGTTTGTAGAAACGAGAAGGAGAGACACTATTCATTATTTGCGAGTATTTTCTTGTACACCTTTGAAGGCACAGTCGGTGCTACGCGGAAGGACGACTGGGGAAGGTGTTTGGCTTCACCTGCGTTTTGTGTTTTGTGAATTTGGTTGGAGTCATCATAAAATTCTGTGCGTGTGCACGCTTGTGTGTGTGTGCGCGCGTTCCATTGGCTGTTTTCACAGTACAGAAACTGCTTCACACCACGGTTTGTTATGACTGTCCCCCTCCCATCCTGATCTCCTCCCTCCCACCATCCCTCTCTCACCCCTCCCTGATCTCTCTCTCTTGTCTCTCTCTCTCTCCCTCCCCCCTCCGCCTCTTTCGCTCCCTTTCTCACTCCTCCCTGCCCTATATCTCTCGCTCTCCCTCTCTCTCTCCCTCTCGGTCTCTCTCTCCCTCTCTCTCCCTCTCGGTCTCACTCTCACTCTCTCCCGGCCACTTCCTGGATTATACTGTGGTGGACATTGCCTCTGAGCTCTCCCTGCTTCCATCCACCTCTGTCTGTCTCTCTCTCTGTCTCTCTGTCTCTCTCTCTCTCTGTGTCTCTCAGTGAGGACGTGTGCAAGCATGGCTTCACCGTCATCGTGGACATGCGGGGCTCCAAGTGGGACAGCATCAAGCCTCTCCTGAAGATCCTGCAGGAGTCCTTCCCCAGCTGCATCCACGTTGCACTCATCATCAAACCAGACAACTTCTGGCAGAAGCAGAGAACAAACTTTGGCAGTTCCAAGTTTGAGTTTGAGGTAAAAAACGCTATTTATTTATTTTTAAACTAAAAAAAGAGATATGTTTTATGACGCGTAGAAGTAGCCACTGTTAGACCGTAGTAATATAGGTCACCTAGACTGCAGTGATTTACTGGTTTCTGTGCTGTGAGAAAAGCCTTGACGACAGCCTGTGACTGACGACAGCGTGAACGATCGCTTCCTGCCCTCTGTGTGGTCATTAGCCGGGCTGCAGCTTTGGGCTTCTCAAAGGGACGTGTTGCAATAGGCATATAATCCCTCTCTCGAACACACGCATGCACGCACACACCCACACACCCCCACGCACACACACAGAGGGAGATAGTAGCTGTTGTATTGACCTGGCTCACATGACACAGCATTGATTGGATGGGGGGACAGGAAGACAGTCGCCACAGGGAAGAATACCATTAAACACCACCTGCTGTGTGTGTGTGCGTGTGTGTGTGTGTGTGTGTGTGTGTGTGTGTGTGTGTGTGTGTGTGTGTGTGTGTGTGTGTGTGTGTGTGTGTGTGTGTGTGTGTGTGTGTGTGTGTGTGAGACCCTGGGTTGTTTTGGACTGATGAGGACTTCTGTTGATTGCAGATCGTTGACTTTGACCCTGTGCTCGCTTTCTAGAACTGTGACTGTGATATTCAGCCATTCCAATGACGTGTGTGCGTGTGCGTGCTCACTCATCTCACTGTTTGGCCTTGGCCTTGTCCCATGGTTTGGATTTCCCCTTTGACCTCTAGAGTAGTGAGTGTGTGTTGGGGCGTGGGCAGTGCGGTGGTTGTTGTTGAGGCAGAATGTCAGGCCCAGGCTGATATCTGATCTGGGAGAAAAACAACGCTGGGCGACAACGAAAGAATTTCTCGGAAACATTTTCGACCAAGGTGCTTGTAAAGTGTTGCATAACAGAGATGTTTGCAGGTCTATTGAACATATGAATGTTAAATAGGCTTTTATTCAAGGGCCTCGTTTCCTATATACGAACGGTTATTACAAGCACCTTGATCTGAAGTGGAACCTGTCTTTCTTTGTTTCCTTCGCTCCTTCCTGTTTTCCTTTTCTCCTTCTTTCCTTCTGTGGGAGAAGGCCAACCTGGGAGGTTTTGCCCTCTATCCTCGTCGCCCTCCCTTCCGGTCTCTTCTTCTCAGTCTAGCACTCTCCTCAGCTTTTAATGACAACATTTCAACCCCCGGCAACATCAACAGCTGATCTTTCGGTTATCAAGCCCACACAATCTCCCTCCCCCCTTCCTCCATCTCTGACCAGGGCGTGTGGGTTTGGCTCGTAGGCAAGCACACTGTAGGCAGAAGAGAGTTGAGAGAGATGGAGCGAGAGAAAGAGATGGAGAGAGAGAGAGAGAGGAAGGGTGACAGAAAGAAAGAACGAAAGAAAGAGAGGCGCCACATTTTCCATGGCTCTGTCGAGGTGCCAACTTCGACAGACCACTCGGCCTTTGTTTTTGCACGTACACCATAAATACACAATGGACGGAGCGCTAACATTTGAACACTCAAGAAAGCACAAGGATTTTCCTGTGTGAGATCTAGGCTCAAGTGTCCGGTGGTGTGAAAACGGTCTTGTTGAAGACGGGCTGTGCCACCTTATCACACAAGTGTGAATGTGAGTCACAGAACAAGAACTTGAACGGTGGTGTTCAGGAACGAAGGTGAACTGGAAGATGAAAGGACGTCTGCCCGAGGACGAAAGGGGAGGAAGGGTAGAGAGAGAGAGAGAGAGAGAGAGAGAGAGGGGGGGGGTGGGCAGAGAGAGAGAGAGAGAGAGAGAGAGAGAGAGAGGGACAAAGGAGACTTCAAAAGCATCTCTTCGCCGACCTCATACCGCTTGCCCCTCCCGTATCTGTCACGGCCCATCAGATCCCAGAGGCTGTGATGTTGACCGGTGATGAACATCCAATCCCAGCCGTGACAGGGTGGGGTGGGGTGAGGTGAGGTGAGGTTCCGGTCCTTTCCGTGTCTCTCTAAATGAGCTGTGCCTCAGCGAGTCCTCCAAGCTCCCTGTCTGCCCCTCCACCAGCACACGCAACAACACCACAAACACGTCGATCGAAACCAATCACTTTTTTTTCCCTCCCTCCCCTCCTCCCTCCCTTTTTATTTCACAACGCAATCGTTCCCCCTGTACCCCCCCTCTCTCCCCCACCCCACCCCTCCTCCTCTCCATACAGACGACCATGGTGTCACTGGAGGGTCTTACCAAGGTGGTAGACCCCTCCCAGCTGACAGCAGACTTCGAAGGCAGCCTGGACTACAACCATGAAGAGTGGATCGAGGTAGGGACCAGCCCCCAGCTCTACAGCCCCCAGCCCTACAGCCCCCAGCCCTACAGCCCCCAGCCCTACAGCCCCCAGCCCTACAGCCCCCGACCCTACAGCCCCAGCCCTACAGCCCCCAGCCCTACAGCCCCCAGCCCTACAGCCCCCAGCTCTACAGCCCCCAGCCCTACAGCCCCCAGCCCTACAGCCCCAGCCCTACAGCCCCAGCCCTACAGCCCCCAGCCCTACAGCCCCCAGCCCTACAGCCCCCGACCCTACAGCCCCAGCCCTACAGCCCTACAGCCCCCAGCCCTACAGCCCCCGACCCTACAGCCCCCAGCCCTACAGCCCCCGACCCTACAGCCCCAGCCCTACAGCCCTACAGCCCTCAACCGTACAGCCCCAGCCCTACAGCCCCCAGCCCTACAGCCCCAGCCGTACAGCCCCCAGCCCTACAGCCCCCAGCCCTACAGCCCCCAACCCTACAGCCCCCAGCCCTACAGCCCCCAACCCTACAGCCCCCAGCCGTACAGCCCCCAGCCCTACATCCCCAGCCCTACATCCCCCAGCCCTACAGCCCCCAGCCCTACAGCCCCCAGCCCCCAGCCCTACAGCCCCCAACCCTACAGCCCCCAGCCCTACAGCCCCAGCCCTACAGCCCCCAGCCCTACAGCCCCAGCCCTACAGCCCCCAGCCCTACAGCCCCCAGTCCTACTGCCCCCAGCCCTACTGCCCCCAGCCCTACTGCCCCCAGCCCTACAGCCCCAGCCCTACAGCCCCCAGCCCTACTGCCCCGGGTCCCTCCACCACAGTCTCTGTTCTGCTCTGTATGCCTGCAGGCATATGGGAGAACAAACACTATGTGACCAAACATTCATCTTGTTGATTTATATTATTCATGTTCCTATAATAAATAATATATGCTCACTAATATAATATATAAATGATATATGCTCACTATATGCCAATTTATAATGTAGTATAAAACATATATTAACCCTACAAAAAAGTCCGGTTAAAAATCCCTTCAAACAGTTTTCTCCGAATTTTACCTCAGTTGTGGGTGAACTAGCTGTAACCAGTAAACACAGACCATTCCTTGATTCTGACCCCCGAAATACAGTAACCACTGCGCACTGATCCTTGATCTTGTCCCGCACCGTCTACATGCGCGATAACCCAAGCGCGTGCTAAACCCAGTGGCGTTGTGTGGCGTGCCCCAGGTGCGGGTGGCGTTTGAGGAGTTCTCGGGCCACGCGGGCCACATGCTGGGCCGCCTGGAGGAGATGCAGGAGACCGTGTCCAGGAAGGACTTCCCCCAGGACCTGGACGGCGCCCGCAAGATGATTGAGGAGCACGCCGCGCTCAAGAAGAAGGTCATCAAGGCTCCCATCGAGGAGCTGGACGCCGAGGGCCAGAGGTACACACACACACACACACACACACACACACGCACACACACACAGATACGAGACATGCATGCACAAACAGATGCTACGCACACAGATGCTACACATGATCCTGGTGATGATGAGGGTGATGATGGCCCCCCCCCCCTCCCCCCCAGGCTCCTGCAGCGCATCCAGAGCAGCGAGTCGTACTCCAACCGGAACGGCGGGGGCGGCGGCAGCGTGTGCAACGCCGACACGCAGGGCCTGGTGCCCCGCGTCAGCGCCCTCCTGGACAAGCTGCACGCCACACGCCAGCACCTGCACCAGGCCTGGCACGTCAGGAAGCTGCAGCTGGACCAGTGCTTCCAGCTACGCCTCTTCGAACAGGACGCCGAGAAGGTGCGTGCGTGTGTCCGTGTGTGTAAGTGTCTGTGTGTGCGCGTCAGAGAGACAGATATGAACGTTGATGGGAAGTCAGTCAGTACATGGATAGAGAGAGAGACATAGAGAGAGACATAGAGAGAGACATAGAGAGAGACATAGAGAGAGACATAGAGAGAGACATAGAGAGAGACATAGACAGAGAGAGACCGAGAGAGAGACAGAGAGAGAGACAGAGAGAGAGACAGAGAGAGAGACAGAGAGAGAGACAGAGAGAGAGACAGAGAGAGAGACAGAGAGAGAGACAGAGAGAGAGACAGAGAGAGAGACCGAGAGAGAGACCGAGAGAGAGACCGAGAGAGAGACCGAGAGAGGGATGAATGTGATGGATTGCAGTAGAAGGTAGAGACTCTGGGAGGCTGCAGTGTTGGACTGCGGTAAGCTTGTTGCTAGGACACCATGGTCATGAGTTATCCTTCAAGAGGCTGGGAGAGTTCTTCTGTTGGGCAGTCCATCTCCATCTCTGGGCTCGGGACATGCTATCTACACACACACACACACACACTGTACACAAACACAGGGGCAAACATATTTGCCCACACTTTTAAAAGGAGGTGGGACATTGAACGTCTGTAACGAAAATGTGTGTTTGTGGTCTCCCCTCTGCCCCAGATGTTTGACTGGATCATGCACAACAAGGGTCTGTTCCTGGCCGGATACACTGAGATTGGGAACAATCACCCCCACGCCATGGAGCTGCAGACCCAACACAACCACTTTGCTATGAACTGCATGGTAAGGACACACACACACACACACACACTCATGTGCAGTGTGTCGTTTGCCTGAGGATCGTGCACTTAGTACACTTTTGACTGTAGCGCTTGATCCACGTGCTTGCATGATTGACAGGTCATTGGTAACGATCTCTGCGTGTGTGCGCTAATAGCACAGGGTGTTAGGTAATCCCATTCCCGATCCATATAGTGAATCCTTACATAACCGTGACGGAGCCGTGTTGGGGAAACAGGACTGAATCTACTGTCCTTCTGTCAGTCATAGGGGACTGCTGCTGCTACTGCTACAACGGCTCTATAACCAACTCAACTCTCTCTCCTCCTGCCTCTCTCTCTCTCCCTCTTCGTCTTTTGTTCACTCTTATGCTGCCTCTGTCTTGCTCTTTCGTCACCCCCTTCCTCTCTCCTTCCCTCCATCCCTCCGCTCCCTCTCCCTCCCCTTCTTCTCGCTCTCTCATGCTCTTCCTCCCCCCCCCATCTCTCTCCTTCCGTTCCCTGGCTCTCTCCTCCCCTCCTTCTCCTTCACCCCCTTACCCCCCTCTGTCCTCCTTTTCCACCCCCTTCCTCTCTCCCCCCCCTTCCCTCCCTCCCCTTCCTCTCTCCCCCACCCTTCCCTCCCTCCCTCTCTTCCCCTCCCTCCCTCTCTCCTCCTCACTCCCCCCTCCCTCCCTCCCTCTCTCCTCCTCACTCCCTCCTCCCTTCCTCGTCACTCCCTCCTCCCCCCCTTCCCCCTCCCTCCCTGCAGAACGTGTACGTGAACATCAACAGGATCATGTCTGTGGGGAACCGTCTCCTGGAGTCTGGTCACTACGCCTCGCAGCAGATCAAGCAGATCTCGGGGCAGCTGGAGCAGGAGTGGAAGGCCTTCGCCGCCGCACTGGACGAGCGCAGCACCCTGCTGGAGATGTCGGCCACCTTCCACCAGAAATGCGACCAGGTTAGGGGCTGACACACACACACACACACATGCATACACACGCATGCACTTACACACACAGACACACACACACACACACATACACTTGTTTTAACATCAAAGCGCATCAGAATTCCTCTTGAACTCGAACGTGATCCAAATACATATATGTATTTGTCAGTTGGTTGTTATACTCAGTGTGTGCAAATATGAAGTGCGTTTATGTCCCCATTATGGGATGATTTCCAGTTACACAGTAGAGGGACTGAGCGGGTATAGAATTCTAAATAAAGGACATGGCCTTTTTTCCGAGATGGAATATTCCTCCCGTCAGTGCAGTCTTTCATGTTGGAGAGTGGAAGAAAACCAGCCATGTTTCCAAAGATTCAAGCTCTGCTGTTTCTCACTTTTCAACTTGAATGAATCCATGAATGCTTCTACTCCCTGTTTGGTATCAGTACAGGCCAACATGCTTGGTTCTCCAAACACACACACACACACACACTCATAAGTCTACAAACACACAGAACATTTACAGGGGTCAGTGGTGAAGCTTTTTTTTTTTTTTTTTTTTTTTACTGTTGATCGAGAGGTTGCGGGTTCAAGTCCCCCTGTGTGCTTCCCTATTGATCACACTGTCCGCTGAGTGAACCCATTCTCATCATCACTCCAACGTTGTCTTTCATGCACGTGATCTCTTTTTCTAGCTGCACCTTCCCGTAAGTCTAGATGTCACGCACAAAGCAGCAGCCAATCCTTGGGCGTTTCGAGGAGAACGTCTTCAGTAAAGTGTGCGTGTGTGTGTGTGTGGTCTCCAGTACATGAGCAACGTGGACTCGTGGTGCAAGGCGTGCGGGGAGGTGGAGCTGCCCTCCGAGCTGCAGGACCTGGAGGACGCCATCCACCACCACCAGGGCCTGTACGAACACATCACGGCCGCCTACGGCGAGGTGAGGCCCAGCGCCGCTCCTGTGCGTGTGTGTCTGTCTGTCTGTGTGTGCGTGTGTATACGTGTGTGCCTGCGTGCGCGTTCTAGTAACAAACCCCCTTCCCCCTTCCCTCCTCCAGGTCAGCCAGGATGGCAAAGCCTTACTGGACAAGCTCCAGCGCCCCCTGACCCCGGGCGGGGCCGACTCGCTCACGGCCTCGGCCAACTACTCCAAGGCGGTGCACCACGTGCTGGACGTCATCCACGAGGTGCTGCACCACCAGCGCCAGCTGGAGAACATCTGGCAGCACCGCAAGGTCCGCCTGCACCAGCGCCTGCAGCTCTGCGTCTTCCAGCAGGACGTGCAGCAGGTGAGCGCCCGGGAGCCGTGGCCCCCCCCCCCCGCCGTCTGGGCCTCGAGGGGGCCCAGGGCCCCCATGGGGCCCTCCCCTGGGGCGTTTGTCGCTTTTTTGGGAAGTTCTGGAGTTTTTGAAGTGTTGAGGGGTGAGGGGGGGGCTTGGTTTGACATGTGGGGCTCCCCCTTGTGGTTGTTTATGGCAGCTGATGTACGTGTGTGTGTGTGTGTGTGTGCAGGTGCTGGACTGGATCGAGAACCACGGCGAGGCGTTCCTGAGTAAACACACGGGCGTGGGGAAGTCGCTGCACCGGGCCAGAGCGCTCCAGAAACGCCACGAAGACTTTGAGGAGGTCGCGCAGGTGCGCTGTGCTGCTTATCGTCCCTCCCTATATTCCAGCTCTCTGTCTGTCTGTCTCTCCCTCTCTCTCTCATCGAGTCCCTCTCTCTCTCACACCGTCAGTCTCCCTCTCATCTTTCCCTCTCCCTATTTTCTCTCACTGTCTTTATCTCTCTGCATCTCCCTGTCTTTGCTCCTATCTTAACTCCCCTTCGTCTCTCCCCCTCCCCCCCACCAGAACACGTACACCAACGCTGACAAGCTGCTGGAGGCGGCGGAGCAGCTGGCCCAGACGGGGGAGTGTGACCCCGAGGAGATCTACCAGGCGGCCCACCAGCTGGAGGACCGAATCCAGGACTTTGTGCGGCGCGTGGAGCAGAGGAAGATCCTGCTGGACATGTCCGTGGCCTTCCACACGCACGTCAAGGAGGTGAGGGGGGGATGGGGGAAAGGTGAGGGGGGGGGGGAGGTGGGGGGGGGGAGGTGAGGGGGGTGGGGGGGGGGGGGAGGTGAGGGGGGGGCTGGGGGAAAGGTGAGGGGGGGGGGTAAGGGAGAGGCAAGGAGGGGGCTGGGGGAAAGGTGAGGGGGGGGTATTGTTTTCATTTTTATAGATTGCGATCCTGCTTCTCTAATTCGTTTTTTCTCGATGCCGATTCCACTATTTTTCGGAGCAACTAATATTACCAGAACACATATGAGCCTACCTTTATTTTGGTCTTTATTCTGTCATTCTCACCGTCATTTTACACTCACATTATCATTCTGCACCTACCACAGGATGGGCCCAAACACAGTTTACCATCGGCTGTACTGTTCCTTATTCTGTCAGCTGTTTGTGATGTTCTCCAGTAACTGAAGTCTGGATATAGCAGGGAATAACCAGACCCAACTGCTGGGTGTGGAGGAGGGCTCATGGAGCGAGTGAGGGGGTGGACGCTTGCAACTTGAGTTTTCTTCCATTTGTCTCGTAACTAAATACTCCTGTGCTTCACCCAACTCTGGTCCGATTCTGTGTGTGTGTGTGTGTGTGTGTGTGTAGCTGTGGACATGGCTGGAGGATCTCCAGAAGGAGCTGTTGGATGACGTGTATGCTGAGTCGGTGGAGGCGGTGCAGGACCTGATCAAGCGGTTTGGCCAGCAGCAGCAGACCACGCTGCAGGTGACCGTCAACGTCATCAAGGAGGGAGAGGACCTCATCCAGCAGCTCAGGTAACACACACACACACCACACACACACACACCCACACACACACTACACGCACACATTATACACGCACACGCTACATGTTCTCCGTTTCAGCCCAGGTGCCACACACCCTCACACACACAGTTCTCCCAAGCTGTCAGGCCCCAAACCCTTTGAGGCGTTTCTGTCCAATCAGAGCGTTCTCTCTGCTCTGGAACCTGCCAGAGAGCAGAGGAAGGAGCCACTGGGAGAGAAGCCCAGCACTGCGGAGACAGACAGCTGCAGAGCTGGTGTGGGCAGAGGGGAGAGTTGGCGGAGGAAGAGAGGGATGTGGACAGAGAAAAAAAGAGAAGGGGGGGGGGGGGGGGGGGGTTGAGCGGTGGAGATGTGCATGTAGTTGACCACAGTGACCCTCGTTCCAGCTCTGTTTTTGAGGCCTAGAACTCTCCTCTTCTTTTGAGCTCTCTCTCTTCCTTTTCCCTCCCTCCCTCCATCTCTCTCTCCTGGCTCCATCCTCACTCCATCGCTCTCCCTTTTTTCTCTCTCCTGGCTCCAGTCCTAAAGTCTCTCTCTCTCTCTCTGTCTCTCTGTCTCTCTCTCTCTGTCTCTCTCTCTGTCTCTCTTTCTGTCTCTTTCTCTGTCTCTCTCTCTGTCTCTCTCTGTCTCTCTGTCTCTCTCTCTCTCTCTCTCTCTCTCTCTCTCTCTCTCTCTCTGTCTCTCTCTCTCTCTGTCTCTCCTTCTGTTCTCCCTGGTGTTCACAGGCCTCCACAGTGCCGTCTTATGTAACTCTGGTTTCATAATAGCATGGCTAATTTCTGTTGCCAGTTCCCCAGGGAGGCTACTGCAACACTCCACACACACTTCACACACACTCTACACACACTCACACCACACACTTGACACCTACCGTGTGTGTGTGTGGGCACATGCTTGCACCCGTGCCTTCCACAAACAGTATTGTTACACTCTTTAGAAAAATATAATTGTCGTCATGGCAATATCAAGCGGCTGTATGACCTTCGACGTCCTGGACTCCCCCTAACGCACAGTGTGTGTGTGGTGGATGTGTGCGTATGCGTGTGTGTGTGTGTGTGCAGGGACTCGGCCATCTCCAGCAACAAGACGCCCCACAACAGCTCCATCAACCACATCGAGGGCGTGCTGGCCCAGCTGGACGAGGCCCAGGGCCAGATGGAGGAGCTCTTCCAGGAGAGGAAGATCAAGCTGGAGCTCTTCCTGCAGCTGCGCATCTTCGAGAGGGACGCCATCGACGTGAGTCTGGGGGGTGTGAGTGGGGTGGGGGGCGACGGTGTGTGTGTATGTGTAGCTTGATGTGAGAGGAGGGGCTCCACGCCGATCCGAGGTATTCAAGCGCGCGTGTGTGTGTGTGTGTGTGTCCAGATCATCTCGGACCTGGAGGCGTGGAACGAGGAGCTGTCGGGCCAGCTGGGAGAGTTCGACACGGAGGACCTGACGCTGGCCGAGCAGCGGCTGCAGCACCACGCCGACAAGAACCTGACCATGAACAACCTGACCTTCGACGTCATCCACCAGGGCCAGGAGCTGCTGCAGTACGTCAACGAGGTCCAGGCCTCCGGTGAGGACACACGCGGGCACACACACGCACACGTATACGCCAGTCCATGGAAGTGACGGCTGGTTGAGTTCCATGGGAGGAATGACCCTCTGACCCACCCCTCGCCCCCCCCAGGCGTGGAGCTGCTGTGCGACAGGGACGTGGACATGGCCACGCGTGTGCAGGACCTGCTGGAGTTCCTGCATGAGAAGCAGCAGGAGCTGGACCAGGCTGCTGAGCAGCACCGCCGACACCTGGAGCAGTGTGTGCAGCTGCGCCACCTGCAGGCCGAGGTCAAGCAGGTACGCTCGCTCCGCAGCACATACACACGCACACACATGAAGCAGATACACGTGAAGCAGATACACGTGAAGCAGATACACATGAAGCAGATACACACATGCACACAGTGGCTCACCGTGTGGCTGATTCATCCTGTAGAGAGCCCGGTACATAGGGGTGAAATGGGGTACTGAAGTATGAAAATGTTTCTCTCTCTCTCTCTCTCTCTCTCTCTCTCTCTCTCTGTCTCTGTCTCTGTCTCTGTCTCTGCCTCTGCCTCGGTCTCTCCCTGCCACACACACACACAGACTGTGTTGTTTGCTAACGTTGCTGCTGTGCCCTGTGTTAGGTGCTGGGCTGGATCCGTAATGGAGAGTCCATGCTGAACGCCGGGATGATCACAGCCAGCTCCCTGCAGGAGGCCGAGCAACTGCAGAGAGAACACGAGCAGTTCCAACACGCCATCGAGGTGTGTGTGTGTGTGTGGTCATCTTGTGTCATTACGACCACAAACCTCGGCAGATACATGACAAGTCCATCTCGGTCCTTCTCTTTGCCCACCTCCCTCCCTCCCTCCCTCTCTCCCTCTCTCCCTCTCTCCCCCCCCCCCCTGTAGAAGACCCACCAGAGTGCCCTCCAGGTGCAGCAGAAGGCCGAGGCTCTGCTCCAGGCTAACCACTACGACATGGACCTGATCAGGGACTGTGCGGAGAGCGTGGCGTCCCACTGGCAGCAGCTCATGCTGAAGATGGAGGACCGCCTCAAGCTGGTCAACGCCTCCGTGGCCTTCTACAAGACCTCCGAGCAGGTAGGGGGCGCCAGCACCTCGCTGGACACTCAGGACTAGACCTTCAGGTGCAGGGAAACTGTGTAGGGGACATTACATTTAGTCATTTAGCTGCTCAAAATTAGCAGACACTCCTATCCAGAGCGACTTTCAGATGTTTAGATGAGCATTTTGATTCATTTTGAAGATATTTGTATTTACGTGTGCATTTGGATATAATAACATGTTTGAATGTACATTAGGTTACATTGACATGTTTCAGTGTGCATTTGAATGCATAGAAATGCATACTATTTATATAAATCGTGAAATAGACTAAAGTAGTCTAAAAACTACAAATGTAGTTTTGTGATGTGTGCAGCTGGTCTTTTCAGGATGCGGGGCTGTGTGAAACCTGGTACATGATTTCCCAGGTCTAGGTCTGGTGGTGCATGGTGGGAGTTGTAGTGTGACGTGTGTGTGTGTGTGTGTTCCGGTGGCAGGTGTGCAGCGTGCTGGAGAGCCTGGAGCAGGAGTACAAGAGGGAGGAGGACTGGTGTGGGGGGGCCGACAAGCTGGGTCCCAACTGTGACTCGGATCATGTGACCCCCATGATCAGCAAACACCTGGAGCAGAAGGAGGCCTTCCTGAAGGTAGGATCTCACACACACACACACACACAGACATGTACACGCACACACATGCACACCTAGGCTTCATACCGCGAACACGGAACTGCTCCTCATCTCTAACTTGTGTGTGTGTGTGTGTGTGTTCCATCAGGCATGCACCCTGGCCAGGCGTAATGCGGACGTCTTCCTCAAGTACATGCACAGAAACAGTGTCAACATGCCCGGCATGCTGAGTCACGTCAAAGCCCCAGAACAGCAGGTCAAGAGTGAGTATCACACGCACACACACACAAACACACCCACACGCACACACAAAGCCACACACTCACGCACACACGCAGTGGTGTTCGTGGTGCTGGTGTGGTGCTGAGCGTGTGGTCTGCTTGCGGTCAGACATTCTGAACGAGCTCCTGCAGAGGGAGAACCGCGTGCTGCACTTCTGGACCCTGAGGAAGCGCCGCCTGGACCAGTGTCAGCAGTACGTGGTGTTTGAGCGCAGCGCCAAACAGGTAACCCTGCACGGTCACACGCACACACATACACACACACACACACACAAGTAGTTATCCTTCTATGTTGTTTCATTGTTCTTACTTATTGTTCTTATTTACTTCCCCCTGTCTCTCTCTCTCCTTCTCTCTCTCTGTCTCTCTCTGTCTCTGTCTATCTCTCTCTGTCTCTCTCTCTGTCTCTCGCTCTCTGTCTCTCTCTCTCTGTCTCCCTCTCTCTTTGTCTCTGTCTCTCTGTCTCTGTTTCTCTCTCTGTCTCCCTCTCTCTCTCTCTGTCTCTGTTTCTCTCTCTCTCTGTCTCCCTCTCTCTGTCTCTCTCTCTGTCTCTCTCTCTCTCTCTCTCTGTCTCTCTCTCTCTCTGTCTCTGTCTCTGTCTCTCTCTCTCCCCTGTCTCAGGCCCTGGAGTGGATCCATGACACAGGAGAGTTCTACCTGTCCACCCACACGTCCACTGGCTCCAGTATACACCACACACAGGAGCTGCTCAAGGAGCATGAAGACTTCCACATCACAGCCCGGGTGAGCCTCCCCACTGACACACACACACACACACACACACACAGGCATTTACAATCCCAGCGCAGTTTTATAACACTCTCCTTTCGCTTCTCTCTCTCTCTCCCTTCCCCAGCAAACCAAAGAGCGTGTGAAGCTGTTGATCCAGCTGGCTGACGGCTTCTGTGACAAGGGCCACAGCCACGCGGTGGAGATCAAGAAGTGGGTGACGGCCGTGGACAAGCGCTACCGCGACTTCTCCCTGCGCATGGACAAGTACCGCAGCAGCCTGGAGAAGGCCCTGGGCATCTCCTCAGACTCCAACAAGGCCGTACGTCTGTCTGTCTGTCTGTGTGTGTGTTGTCTGTGTGTGTGTTGTCTGTCTGTCTCTGGGTGGTTTTGGAGTGTGTGTGTGTATGACTCACCTTCCCTCTCTCTCTCTGCCCCCCTCCATCTCCAGAGTAAGGAGCTGCAGCTGGACATCATACCGGCCACCGCTCCGGGGTCAGAGGTCAAACTGAGGGACGCCGCCCACGAGCTGAACGAGGAGAAGCGCAAATCGGCGCGCAGGAAGGAGTACGTGGTCGCTTTGGCGTCTGTAACAGTGCACACTCCCTCTCCCGTGGTCCCATTGGGGCGACGGAGCACGTCTCCTGTAACGTGTCGCGCACAAAATGGCCGCTGAGAAACGTCTAAAATGTCCCCTGGAGTCCCGCCGGCTCTCTCGGTCTCCCTCTCCACTCCTCCACATGACTCATCCTCCTGTGTGCAGAGGCCGCTGCGACGCAGCCGTCGTTTAGCGTCATACAAGGCATCATGTTATGCATCATATCATATGCGCAGAATTACACAGGCTCGCCCCCTTCTCCTTTACGAAGGAGGCCGTGAGTCATGCGGGTTGTAGGGATGTGTGGATGGAACGTTCCGGAGATTTGTAGCCACCGTACCTCACCCAGGCTTTTCATAATTCATCAGTGTTAATGGCCAGAGCAGAGAGCCCAGTAGGTGGATGTTGACAGAGGTATAAATCAGGCTGGAGGGGCGGGGGTATGGGTGTAGGTGGGAGATAGTTAATCGTGTGTGTGTGTGTGTGCGTGCAGGTTCATCATGGCTGAGCTGATTCAGACAGAGAAGACCTACGTTCGAGACCTGAGGGAGTGCATGGACGTAAGTGGAAGACCATGCCTATTGTGAAGACTGTTAACATGTCTACATATCTAACTCCCATTCAATTTAAACACGTCTTTGTTCTTTCCTTAACATGACTTCTTCTTCTCTGTTCCATCCTTCTCTCCATCCTTCCTTCCTTCCTGATTTATCTCCACCCAGACCTATCTGTGGGAGATGACCAGTGGAGTGGAGGAGATCCCTCCAGGGATCGTCAACAAGGAGCACATCATCTTCGGGAACATGCAGGACCTCTTTGAGTTCCACCACAAGTGAGTTTGCCCCTCACCTGGCCCCTGGGACGGCCTCGGACAGGCAGCCTGGACAGGGCTGTGTTCCCTCAGACAGGCAGCCTGGACAGGGCTGTGTTCCCTCAGACAGGCAGCCTGGACAGGGCTGTGCTCCCCTCAGACAGGCAGTCTAGACAGGGCTGTGTTCCCTCAGACAGGCAGCCTAGACAGGGCTGTGCTCCCCTCAGACAGGCTGCCTAGACAGGGCTGTGTTCCCTCAGACAGGCAGTCTAGACAGGGCTGTGCTCCTGTCCTCCTCTAACATCCTCTCCTGTCTGTTCCTTCTGCAGCATCTTCCTCAAGGAGTTGGAGAAGTACGAACAGCTGCCTGAAGATGTGGGACACTGCTTCGTAACCTGGGTGAGTGTGTGTGTGTGCGTGCGTGCGTGTGCGTGCGTGCGTGCGTGTGCGTGCGTGTGCGTGCGTGTGTCTGTACACGGGTGTCGTGGACTCTAAGCTGCGTCTCTGTTCTCTAGGCCGACAAGTTCCAGATGTATGTGAACTACTGCAAGAACAAGCCAGACTCCACCCAGCTCATCCTAGAACATGCCGGACCCTACTTTGACGTGAGGATCCCCCCGCTCTCATTGGTCAGTGCTGACATGCGGCGGTCTTGCTGCCCAGTCTTAACACTGCGTGTTCCTTGTGTTGGTGTTTCCAGGAAATCCAACAGAGGCACCGACTGGCCAACTCCATCTCATCGTACCTGATCAAGCCTGTTCAGAGAATCACCAAGTACCAGCTTCTGCTGAAGGTAACCGAGCAGACCCATCACATCACCGCGGTTACTAACGCCATGGTCGTCGGAGACGGATGTATCTATTGCCGTGGTTACTGTTCTCACTCTGGTCTGTGTGTGCGTGTTACTTTTGTGTGTGTGTGTGTGTGTGTGTAGGAGCTGCTAACTTGCTGTGAGGAGGGTAAAGGAGAGATCAAGGATGGACTGGAGGTGATGCTGAGTGTTCCCAAGAGGGCCAACGACGCCATGCACCTCTCAATGCTGGACGGTGGGTGTCACCCACACACACACACACACACCCTCACACACATCCAAGTCCAGCCAAGTTGTCGTATCGGCTGTCCGTGACTCCCCGTGTCTATCTTGTCCCTCCTCCCTGGTCCTCCCCAGGCTTCGACGAGAACATCGAGTCCCAGGGCGAGCTGATCCTGCAGGACTCCTTCCAGGTGTGGGACCCCAAGACGCTGATCCGCAAGGGCCGCGAGCGCCACCTCTTCCTGTTCGAGATGGCCCTGGTCTTCAGCAAGGAGGTGAAGGACTCCAACGGCCGGAGCAAGTACCTCTACAAGAGCAAGCTGTTTGTGAGTGCTCCCTTATCCTGGACGGACGTCGGGTGCCCTTTGTTCTGTTGTTGCCTTTTTGGTTTTGCTGGCCAGCCTGCCTGCCTCACTCTCTCTCCCACTTTCTCTCTCTCCCACTCTCTCTCTCTCTCTCTCTCTCTCCCACTCTCTCTCTCTCTCTCTCTCTCCCACTCTCTCTCTCTCTCTCCCACTCTCTCTCTCTCTCTCTCTCTCCCACTCTCTCTCTCTCTCTCTCTCCCACTCTCTCTCTCTCCTCAGACATCAGAGCTGGGGGTGACTGAGCATGTGGAGGGGGACCCCTGTAAGTTTGCCCTGTGGCTGGGGCGCACCCCTACCTCGGACAACAAGATTGTGCTCAAGGTAAGAGTCCCTCCCTCCCTCCTTCCCTTGCCCTCCTCTTCGGTCTGCTCTTTCTTCTCTCTCTCTCTGTCTCTCTCTCTCTCTCCCATGTGTGGTCCTCTCTTCTTCTCCTTTTCCCTCTCTCCTTCTCTCTCCAACACCTTCTGTTCAACTGCATGACCAAGTGTTTGGTGGCTGCCTGGTGGTTGTCAAGCTGCTTGGAGCCACTGGCTCCTTCCCGCTGTCTCTATCTCTCTGTCTCTCTATCTCTCTGTCTCTCTCTCTGTCTCTCTCTCTATCTCTCTGTCTCTCTCTCTCTATCTCTCTCTCTATCTCTTTGTCTCTCTATCTCTCTGTCTCTCTCTCTATCTCTCTATCTCTTTCTCTCTCTTTTCTCTCTACCTGTCTTTCTGACTGTTATCTCAGTCTCATTGTCCCTCTCATTCTCTGTATGCGTCTTGTACCTGGGTTGTCTATGGTCTAGCTGTGTTCTGCACACACACACACACACATACACACAACTGTACGCGTCCAGGGCTGTTCTGTGAATGTTTGTATCTCTGAATATTAACCGTTCGCTCTCCGCGCTGGGTCAAACATGCTTACACCAACGCCACTGACATGAACTCTGACCCCTCGACTCCCTCGAAACAGAGACACTTTTCTTTTCAAAGACATTTGCATCCGTTTTGGATAGCGCACATTTTGAGAATCTGTATCTGCTGATGTGAAGGAAAACCAGACTTCTTTCCCCACACCAACCTCCCCACATCTTCAGTTTGGTCCTCTGTAGTTCCTGTCAGATGTTGGAAAAGCATGTTCCCTCCTGACTCCTAGAGTCTGGTCATGACTGGCTAACTAACCAGCTGACCACCAAGCCTCATGTGCCGTGTGCATTGTAAATGGTTTACATCGAGTTCCAGAACCCATCTGCTTTTTCTTTACTAACCTCACCATACGTTCCCATCTCTCTCTATCTCTCTCTCTCAATCTGTTTTTTCAGTGTACCATTTTTTTCACTCTTCCCATCTCTCGTTCCCATCTCTCTTTGTCTCGTTCCCATCTCTCTTTGTCTCGTTCCCATCTCTCTCTCTCTCTCTCTCTCTCTCTCTCTCTCTCTCTCTCTCTCTCTCTCTCTCTCTCTCTCTATTTGTGTCCATAAATCTTGTCCTCATGACTCTTAGCCACACACAAACACCCAACATTAATTTCACACTCCACTGCCCATCATTACAATGCACCGCACGTCCGATTGGCCCGAGCACTGAATATCAATGTTGTTCGTCTGCCATCACGAGCCATTTTCTCATCTCCAAACTGTCCTGTAAACAAAACAACACACCAGAAACAAAAACAAACCCAGTAAAATTCTCTATTCTATATTTTAACCAAAGCTAAGTCAGGGATGCAAACATGGAGCTATGGTGAGTACTAACTAACCCCTCGACAACAGCCCTCGGCCGCGTCTCCATAGTGTAAAGGTGCCTCCTCCGCTCCCCCGTCTCTCCTTCCCTGCGTGTGGGATAGATCTGACAGGACGACATGGGTCCCGATCGGCAGATCAGTCTGAATCCTGTCTCCTAAACACACACAGGCTGCACCTCAGTGCTTTCCTACAGTGCTTTCTTTCCTGCTTAAACCGAGAGAGCGACCCAGGGAGTGAGGGAAGCCACTTTAGACTATTGAGATGCGGCCCTAGACTAAAATAAGAGTTCAGAGAGTGAGAGAGAGAGCGAGGTGGCGGGTTGACTGACCTTTTGACCCCCACCCCCGATGGGCCGACAGGCGTCGAGCATCGAGAACAAGCAGGACTGGATCAAGCACATCCGGGAGGTGATCCAGGAGCGCACCATCCACCTGAGAGGAGCCCTCAAGGAGCCCATCCACATCCCCAAGGCCAGCGCCGCCAAGCACCACAAGTGCCGCAGGTACACACACACACACTCGCGCACACACACACACACACACACACACGCACACACGTAAAGACACCGCAGCTAAGCAGTCACCACAAGGGCTGTAAGTACACACACACACGCTCACACGCGCACATATAAAGCTAAAGCAGTGAACCCAAGACGTGAAGGGATACGTAAAAATCCCCACACACACACACACACATACAGTCAGGACTTCTCTGAGCGTGCTGTGTCCTGGTTCAGGGATGGAGAGGACCTGGACAGCCAAGGTGACGGCAGCAGCCAACCAGACACCATCTCCCTGGCCTCACGCACCTCGCAGAACACCCTGGACAGCGACAAGGTGAGCACACACACACACACAGCAACTCGCGCACGCACGACCTCTCAGCCCAAATCACACACCCTAACCCCCCCCCCCCTCCGCCCCCAGCTGTCCGGGGGCTGCGAGCTCACCGTGGTGATCCATGACTTCATGGCCGGCAACAGCAACGAGCTGACTGTGCGGCGGGGCCAGACGGTGGAGGTCCTGGAGCGCTGCCACGACAAGCCCGACTGGTGCCTGGTCCGCACCACCGACCGCTCGCCCGCCCACGAGGGCGTGGTGCCCTGCGCCATGCTCTGCATCGCCCACTCGCGCTCCAGCATGGAGATGGAGGGCATCTTCAACCACAAGGGTAGGTGCCTGTGTGTGTGTGCGCGTGTGTGTGTTTGAGGTAGGAAAGTGGGGATGTGTGTGTGTGTGTGTGTGTGTGTGTGTGTATGAAAATTGGGTAGAAAGAGTCGTATGATGGATGACTCTCTCTGTCTCTTTGTCTCCTTCTCTCTCTTCTTCTCTCTGTCTCTCTCTCTCTGTGTCTCTCTCTCTCTGTGTCTATCTCTCTCTCCTTCTGTCTCCTGCAGACACTCTGTCAGTGTGCAGTAATGACTCCATCATGCCGGGCTCCTCGGCCACCCTGCAGCCTGGACACGGGATGGGCTCCCACACCTCGCCAGGGCCCAAACGACCAGGTAACCATGGAGACGGGGCCCGTGGGGATGGGCTGGGGTGGCCAAGTCCTCAAGCACCCCCCAAAAGACCGCAGCGGTCTGCCAGACCGCTGAATATCATGATCGATAACGTTCAGTTCACGTTCATTCTGATGTGTATTTATTATGAGCTTTATTCATTTGTCTTCACAAGATAATAGATTATGACAAGGAAATATAAAGGAAGTATAAAGACGTGAAGGGCAGGTGGGGCGCTAACAGAAGATATGCCACACGGAACTCCTGCTTGCTTCGCAAGTCTAAAATGCAGCCTGTCTAACTGGTTAAGTCTAAACTGCATGCAATCTGGATTCATTATAATATAGACATATGTTGAAATAACATTTGAATATTTTAACTTACCTTTTATGGGATGAATCCCTAAAAACATATTTTCTGTCACTGTGGCTGAAACACTCAGTATTTTCGTCCCTTCTAGACCTCAGGTAAACGCATATTTAGGAGTAGTCATGGAGCGATAGCCGTGTAGCATTCCTTCAAACGGGACTTCCTTGGCTCCTTCCTCCTTGCTTTTGAAAACGCCCAACGGCCCCTGGGGAGAGAGAGAGCGAGCGCTCCGAGTGACAAACCCTTCTCCCCCGTCCTGTGCTCCAGGGAACACCCTGAGGAAGTGGCTGACCAGCCCGGTGCGCCGCCTCAGCAGCGGCAAGGCGGACGGCCACGTCAAGAAGCTGCACAAGCACAAGAAGAGCCGCGACGCCCGGAAGAGCAGCGAGGTCATGGCCGGCTCGCAGAAGGACTCGGACGACAGCGCCGCCACGCCCCAGGACGAGACCGTGGAGGAGGTGTGTGTATGGGGGGGGGGGGGGGGGTGTCACGCTCGTGCGCACGCACACACACTAGTACTATGCACATAATGCACTCGCGTCGTTTTATGCCTTTTAAATAGTCTGTTCTTTCTTTCTTTCTCTTTAATTGTCTGAATCTTTTTTTTTTTTTTTACACTTCTAACGATGACTCATTTTGCCTGTGTGTGTGTGTGTGTGCCGTGTGTGTGTGCCATGTGTGTGACAGAGGGTGCGCAACGAGGGCCTGTCCAGCGGGACGCTCTCCAAGTCCAGCTCATCGGGGATGCAGAGCTGCGGGGAGGAGGAGGGCGAGGAGGGGGCCGACTCGGTGCCCCTGCCCCCCCCCATGGCCATCCAGCAGCACAGCCTGCTGCAGCCCGACGCACAGGATGACAAGGTGAGGGGGGCCGGGGGCCGGGGTGGAGGAGGGGGACCGCAGGGTCGTAGGGGGCCCAAAAACAGGGCTAGAGAACCGTGCCCGTTTAACATGACCTCCCCCTCGCGAGCACACTGACCCAAACACCCTCACAAGACTCTCACAGGGCGAGGATCAGTGCTGAGGCACGAGCGAGGGGGTGCGAGCAGCTCCTTCAAGCTCGATCACTCTCCTAAATGATCCGAGTTGGGTAGAAGTGACTCGTCTTCCTCGGGATAAGCCCCGCATCTGTTGTTTGCCAGTTTCCCTCTCATCATTTAGTTTCCACACATTCAGGGGCCAGTCGGTTTTATTGTAGAACCTTCTGGAATTTTCTAGAGTTTCCGATACTGACTCTACCTCATGCATAGCATTGTATTCTTATATTTTTTTTCCTTCCTTAAAACATTTGACTGACAAAAGAAAATCCTGGCAATGAAATGCGTCAGGGTACCTGAAAAAGTCACCTAATCTCAAAGCAGACGTTTTCCTGACACTAATTTCTGTTTCTCTTTTGTTTTTCTGTTCTTGAATGTTTATTGTTTGCTGTTTCTCACACCGTTTAGCATTACCTTGATTTATGTCCTGTCTTTGCTCTGTCTCAGTTTCCATATCTCTCCATCTGAAATCCCCCTCTTCTCTCCCTCCCTCGCCTCCCGGACAAACCAAACTTCTCTCTCCTCTTCCGTTCGGCCCTGTATTAGCTGTAGTTTCTGATTTCAAACACCCCAATTATACTCTCCTGCTTTTTTTGGAACTCATCCTAGTTCTCTCGCTTCTAAAGTAATAGGTACTTTTCTAAACTCCCCCCCCCCCCCCAAAAAAGATTTAGCTTCCCTTCTTTATCTTTCTCTCCCTCTCTCACACACACTCTTTCTGTCTCTCACTCGCACACACACACACACTTTCTCTCTCGCACAAACACACTCCTGCTCTCTCTCTCTCTGTTAGTGTCTGCGGTTCATCGAGCTAGCTCAGCCTCCACTCCACCATCCCTAGTTTGACGTTGTACTTCTTTTGAGTTGTGCATCACCAGCCGTGCTCTCTGTACACAGAGCTCTCACCACACCACTGACGAGACCGTCGCGGGGGGGGGGGGGGGGGAGGAATAGACAGGCTCACGTTTGAAACACTTTCGAGTCGATTTGGACCAGATTCGATGTCCGCTAACTCTTCTCTCAGGGTTCATTAAGGGTGTATCAGGTCAGGAGGGTCGTTGCAACGCAGGGGTCAGCCAAACATAGTTTTTTTCCTCCGAAGTGATCGGTTCAGCGTAACGGGATGAACTTGCTTCCTGCTCGGAGTCTACCAAGCGCCGTTGGGGAGCACCCCCGCTCCCCCCCCCCACAGTCTCATAGGTCACCCTCCCCCACCTTACCTCCTCCCCAGCCCCCCCCCCCCCCCCCTCACCCAGTCCTACCCCCACACCCCCTACCCTGTGTGCGTTTACCTCATTGCCCATGCAAGTAATTGGCACCTAAGCGCTGGCGAGGCCAGAGAGGGCACACAAGCCACACCCACAGCCACACCCACACCCTATATGGGGGAATGTCTGGATGGGCAGCACAGCAAGGGTGAGACTTCCTCCAACTCTTTACCTCTCTCGCTCGCTCTCTCTCTCTCTCTGCCTTTCACTCTCTCTCTCTCTCTTTTGTACTCCTTGTTCTCCCTTTCTGTCTCTTTCTTTTTTCTTTCTTTCTTTTTCTTTCTTCATTTCTTTCTTTACCTCCCACCTCTCTCTGTATCTCTCTCTGTCTCTCTCTGTCTGTCTCTCCCTCTGTCTCTCTCTCTCTTGCCTCTCATACTTCTGCTCTCGGTCTAACCCCCCCTCTCTTTAGAAGGTCATCGCACGTACTCTCTCTTGTCTCTCCTCCTGAACTTCTCTCTTTGGCATCTCAGGCACCTTCGCTGTCGCCAGGTCTTCACCCTTCCATCCTCCTCATGTAACGACCCACTCAGCCATCTACATCACAGACTCATCTCTTCACTTCACCTCATCTAGGGACTTCCCTGACGGTGTCGAATCAAGCTATTCAAATATATCTGCAAACATTCTGTCTTTAAATCATTTTGACCATCCACGGCTCCACACTAGGGTAACCAACGTGTCAAATTATCCAACCTCCTTTCCTTTCTTTTCTGATATCATTTGCATATGATTTGAAGTTTGCCCTTTCATTGGACTTGCTTAGGCCATGCTTGTTTCTTGAACAACGGCCGTTGCTAAAAGCTCCCGACAGCTAACTTGCAGACAGGCAGTACTGACACAAACAGTTGACCCGTCCGTAAACACAAATCCCTAATAGTCAAAACACACTAACAACAACGACAGTCAACTAGTCTCTGAGAGGTTTTCTCTTACCAGTTCACCAGATAATGACAACAATCACAGCTCCCTAAAGCTAGAAACTTGGAAGAGCTTACGGGTTCAGAACTATGTTACCATAAATTTAAAAAACACTTGTTTTAAAGGTAAGTCAACTGATGCTGTCATAGTATGGTTAACACGTGTAGTCCTATCAATGACAGTGAGTGAGTTCAGGCAGATGGCTGGACAGATACGGGGGCCAAATGTGGCACCATCGCTTTAAGACGGAACAGGAAATGGACATCTTTTAACAGTTCATCTTTAACCCGCCCAACAGTTAGTCCAGGCGTAGCGTGTGTCTCTCAGGCCCCGGCCATGCCGCTCTCTCTCAGCGGGGGGTCCTCTCCTGTGGTGGAGGGTGCTCAGTGGTAGTCTGTGGTCAGGCGGAGCACGCCAGGTGAGGCCAGGCACACCAGGGGGTCATGCCCTGACGCTTCTCTGCCCTGTGTCCCTCCCTCCCTCCGTCCAGACCTCCTCTCGCCTGTCCGTCCGTCCGTCCAGCTCCGAGACCCCCAGCGCGGCCGAGCTGGTGAACGCCATCGAGGAGCTGGTCAAGAGCAAAATGGCAAGAGCGCGCGGCGCGCACACACACACACGCACGCATGCCCCGTGTCACTCGCTCATTTCAAAGACGATGCTTGTGATCCAATATGCCCCTTTGTCGCCCTACTTCTCTCTCTCTCTTTCTCCTCATCTCTCCTTGTCCCCTTCCCTCGTCTCTCTCCATTTTCCTTTCCTTATTCGGTCTCTCGTTCCTCCTCTCCTCCGCTGGCTCTCCTCCTGCCCCCCCCCCTCCTCTCCAGGCTCTGGAGGACAGGCCCAGCTCTCTGTCAGTGGAACAGGGGGACAGCAGCTCCCCCTCCTTCAACCCGTCGGACAACTCCCTCCTGTCCTCCTCCTCCCCCATCGACGAGATGGAGGAGCGCAAGACTGGATTTCTGAAGAGACGCCAGTACGTGTCAGCACCCCCCCATACCAACACCCCTCTCTCTCTCGCTCTCTCTGTCTCTCTCTCTGTCTCTCTCTCTGTCTCTCTCGCTCTGTCTCTCTCTCGCTCTGTCTCTCTGTCTCTCTCTCTGTCTCTCTCTCTCTGTCTTTCTACCTGTTCTCTCTAACTCCCTGACTTTCGCTTCTTTCTAGAATGCTTTCTGCTGTATCTCCTTGGAGAGCTCAGTGTTAACCCCTGCTGTTTGTCATTGTGTCAGTTATGTGTTGCTGGAGCTGGTGGAGACGGAGAGGGACTACGTCAGAGACCTGGGCCTGGTGGTAGAGGTACGTGTGTTTGGGGGTGTGTGTGGGGGTACATTTAAAGTTGTGTGTGTGTGTGTGGGCTGTCTTTGAGTGATTCACTGTGTTCATTGCTTGTGTGTGTGTTCCAGGGCTACATGACCAGGATGAAGGAAGAGGGGGTTCCAGATGACATGAAGGGGAAAGACAAGATCGTCTTCGGCAACATCCATCAGATCTTCGACTGGCACCGAGAGTACGCAGAGCACACACACACACAGCAGACACACACGCACAGCAGACACACACGCACAGCAGACACACACACCTGTAGAGCCCTTGTGGACCCGTCCCATGACTGCTCTCCTCTCCTCCCTGTTTAGTTTCTTCCTGGGGGAGCTGGAGAAGTGTCTGGAGGAGCCTGACAGACTGGGCTGTCTGTTTGTCAAACAGGCAAGAGACCGCTCCTTCCTCTGGTGCATCACTACCTCTGCAGTCAGCAAGGGCCCGCTCTTACCCCCGTGTGTGTGTGTGTGTGTGTGTGTGTCCTGCAGGAGCGACGGCTACACATGTACATAGTGTACTGTCAGAACAAGCCCAAGTCAGAGCACATCGTCTCCGAATACATCGACACCTACTTCGAGGTAGGGACCTGTTCCACAGAAGTACATATATGTAAATAACACTGTATGTCTCTTATGGGGGGATATACGTGCCTCCCGTACATATAGCTGTAGCGTTGCCATGACTGTTGACCCTGGTGTGAATGTTTGACCTTTGCCCTCCGTCAGGAGCTGAAGCAGCGGCTGAATCACCGGCTGCAGATCACCGACCTGCTGATCAAGCCGGTCCAGAGGATCATGAAGTACCAGCTGCTGCTGAAGGTGAGAGGCCTGCTGGCTCACTCCTGCTGCACCTCCGCTGTCCTGAAGGGGGCGCCAGATCACTAGCTCCTTTCTCCACTTTCTCACGACGGATGAACGCGCGCGCGCGCGTGTGTGTACTGTATGCGGCCATTCAAAATGCACTCTCTCTCCCCCTTCGCTTTCAGGATTTCCTCAAGTTCTCCAAAAAGGCCGGGCTGGAGTCTGCAGAGTTGGACGTAAGTTCTAACCCAGTATCCTTTAGTCCAAGGGCTGCAACCCGAGAGTCGTTTTTTGCTCCAAGCACACTTATTTGACCCGATTCAACACTAACTCGTCGTTGATTAGAATCGGGCGCCCTAGATTAGTGTTGGAGCGAACACCTCCAGGCAGTTAGCTGTCCAGGAACAGGATTGAGGATCCCTGCTCTAGTCTGCAGCGTGTGCTTTGATCAACGTCAGCGGTCTCCGAGTGCTTCATGCTTGCCTGTCGCCCCCCGCAGAAAGCCGTGGAGGTCATGTGCATCGTGCCCAAACGCTGCAACGACATGATGAACGTCGGCCGCCTCCAGGGATTCGACGTGAGTGTAGCCGCATCCAGGCGCGACCAAGCCATCCCAGAGTGCCCGGCGCAACCTCCATTCAGTCCCTCCTCCATCCTCACCCCCCTCCCCCTCCCTGTCTGTCTCTCTCCCCCTCCAGGGTAAGATCGTGGCCCAGGGTCGACTCCTGCTCCAGGACACCTTCCTGGTGCTGGACCCCGAGGGGAGCCTGCTGGGGAGGATGAAGGAGAGGAGGGTCTTCCTCTTCGAGCAGATGGTGATCTTCAGCGAGCCCCTGGACAAGAAGAGGGGCTTCTCCATGCCTGGCTTTCTTTACAAGAACAGCATCAAGGTGCGGGGGGCGGAGAGATACCGGTGTGGGGGGGACGGGTGGGCGCCCTCTGCTGGGCAGCCGCGGTGCTGAACTGAGCGCTGTGGCAGGGTGTGGCGTGCCGCGCATGAACGGGATGTTGTTCCGAAATGACCGAGGCAAAGTTCAGCCGGTCTGTTGATGTCATTGTGTCCATCACGCTCTCAATAGTCCCCCTCCCTCCCTCTCTCCCTGACTCCCTCCCTCCCTCTCTCCCCCCTCCCTCCCTCCCTGACTCCCTCCCTCCCTCTCTCCCCCCTCCCTCCCTCCCTCCTCCCTGTGTAGGTGAGCTGTCTGGGCATGGAGGAGAGCGTGGACAGCGACCCCTGTACGTTCACCCTGACCTCCCGCTCGACCAATAGCAGCACGGAGACGTTTGTGCTCCACTCCTCCCACCCGGGAGTGCGTCAGGTGTGGACCCTGCAGATCAGCCAGATCCTGGAGAGCCAGCGCAACTTCCTCAACGGTACGCACAAGCGCACACACACACACACACACACACGTAGACACACACACATGCACTCGCGCGCACACACAGACACACACAGTCACTGGGAGTTTTCCTTGTCTTCCTCGAGTGGGTTGGGTTGGTTTAGGAGCAGTTCTACGGACGTATTATGAAGATACAACGTTGTTTGTAAAAAGGACTATGCATCTGAGGTGGATCTTTACGAATGCTGCGTCTCTCTCTGTTCCTCTCGCACCCCAGCTCTGACCTCCCCCATCGAGTACCAGAGGAACCATGTGGGGGCCAGCAGCGGGGTGTGCGTGCCCAGCGCAGGCGCTCCGGCTGCGGGCAGCGGAGGCCCCGGCGTGGCCCCTGGAGGAGCGGGCCCCCAGGGGGGCTCCGTCCCCCAGGGGGGCTCCCGCTCACGGCCCTCCCGGATCCCCCAGCCCTCCCGCCTGCCCCAGCCCCTGCGCCACCAGCCCGGGGGCCCTGACCCCGAGGGCCCCAACAAGATGTCAGGTAAGATCTCTCCTCTCTGACGAACCAGGGGGGATTCGTTTATGTGGTAGATGTGTGCATGTGATCCAAAAGTCCTCTTTCCCTCCTCTGAGATTGCTGACTTGTGATACAGGTTTGTCCCCTCGCCCGCTCCCTCCCCCCCTGCTCCCAGCTCCAGCCCTGGCTGAGCCCGCCGACCAGGCCCCCGGGTTGGGGAAGGGCCAGAGGGGGGTGAGGGTCCAGGGGGGCAGCCCCCAGGGCAAGCGCCCCAGCCTGGCTACCGACGACCAGGCACAGCCCCCGGCCCCCACAACCCCCGTCCCTGCCGTGGCCCCTGTCCCCCGCGCCACGGTGGGCCCCCTCCCCATCCCCACCACGACCAAACCTCGGCCCGGCGCCACCGTCTCCCCCATGGCCTCCCCCATGGCCACCCCTGCGTTTGGCAAGGAGGCCCTCTCACTCCCCCCTCCGAGCCCGGGCCCCAAGTCTGGCTTGGGCTCCTCGTTCTGGAGCTCCATGCCCAGCTCCCCAGCCAGCCGGCCTGGCTCCTTCACCTTCCCCGGGGAGGCTGGGGACAGTCCCGCCCGACAGAACCACAACCACACCCAGGCCGGCTCAGGCTCGGGGCCGGGGTCTCAGACTCACAGACACTCCACGCACAGCAAGGAGGCCGACCGCATGAGCACGTGCTCGTCCACCAGCGAGCAGTCCATCCAGTCCACCCAGAGTAACGGGGTAAGACAACTACCCGCGGTCCAGGCTTTAGTGCGGCCTAGCCCTGCTCTTTCGGCTCACTAATCCCAGCGCCAGCGGGAGGCCTGTCCTGTCGGCCAGTCTGGCCAGAGCTACTAATCCCCCTTCAACTGCACACACCTCTTCCTCTCTGCAGCTTCTAACAGCTCTAATTAATAAACCCTACGGAAGACTGGTTTCCACTCTTTACAACTCATGGTTTGAATGGGATGCGCCTCAGTCTGCAGCGAAGGACTTTTTCTTCCCCTAACAATGCTTGTACTAACTCCGCGCTCTTCCTTCACCCAATCCGGTCGCTTCTGTGGCGGCTAGCGTTTCGACGTTTGTGGTCCCCCGGCTACAAGCGCTCTGACCGGAGGTCCTCTCCACCCGCTTCTCTCACGCTCCCCCCCCCTCCCCCTCCCCCTTCCGTGAGACGAAACCGCTGGACACTCATGTCCGTCTTTGTCTGAACGTCTCCCCTCCGGAGAGCCGCCATCTCTCTTCTGCTTCTCTCCATCCTCCACCCCTCGTTCGTTCTCTGGGAAGGAGTGTCCTCCTTGTCTCTGCCCTCCTTCTGTCTCTAGAGGATGCATGGATGGATGGATGAACGGATGGATGGATCAGCCAATGGATGGATGGATGGGCAGATGGATGGATAACTAGCATTAAATAACTGTGTGCAAGACTGCTCTTCCGCTCTGTCTTATTCTCTGCTTAGCCCAGCCTCTGTGTGCTGTCGGAAACGCCGCCATGAGCGTTCATCTGTGTGACACCTTCCCCACTGACAGGCATGGCATCTTGGGCGATAACGGTTGACCCGATGAAATGTAAACCAACTGCTGTGTGTGCGCGTTTGTGTGGTCCGCGCGCGTGCGTCTGCGCACGCCTGCGTGTGTAGCTGTGTTGACTTGAGATTAACCTCGACGTACTCTCAACCCCCCCCCCCTCCCCTCCTCCTCCTCCCCCCCCCCAGAGTGAAAGCAGCAGCAGCAGTAGCGTGTCCACCATGTTGGTGACCCAGGACTACGTGGCGTTGAAGGAGGATGAGATCAGCGTGCTCCAGGGGGAGGTGGTCCAGATCCTGGCCAGCAACCAGCAGAACATGTTCCTGGTGTTCCGCGCCGCCACCGAGCAGGGCCCGGCCGCCGAGGGCTGGATCCCCGGCTACGTTCTGGGACACACCTCCGCCATCATCCCCGACTGTCCCGACGGCACCATCAGGTGAGAGGCTGACACGTAAATGCATCCCTGAAAAATAACCAAGCCATATGGGGGAAACCACTGTTCAACCCAGTTCACCTTTGACCTTTCGTGACCTCCTCTGTCGAAGCAGGAAGTCGTCGTCCTGGCACACGTCCCTGCGCATCCGCAAGAAGTCCGAGAAGAAGGAGAAGGATGGAAAGAAGGAGACCAAGCTGGAAAACGGTTACAGGAAGTCCAGAGATGGCCTACCCAATAAGGTTTCAGTAAAGGTGGGTCTTCCTGATTGTACCGCCCAATCCGCTCCTCAATTCATTGTGACAATTTGACGGATGTTGTTTTGGTGTTCAAGTAGTTTGAAGTCTGACTTTGTATGCACTCCTTTTCCCAGCTTCTAAACCCAAACTACATCTATGATGGTAAGTGTTTCAAACAGTCTGCATCCAGCGCACATTCACACACAATATTTTTTAGATTACACAATGATAATAATAATCACTTCTATTTACATGGTACCTTTCTCACACCCAAGGTTGCTTCACAGAGGAGTAGAAAGTCAAGAAAAACGAAAAATATCAAATACAGATACACATGTTTAAACAACCAGCGATCCACGTTGCCTAGACATTTACACTGACATGGTAACTGCTCATATCTTGATATCCTGTAACCTCTGACCCCTGTCCTCCAGTCGCCCCAGAGTTCCTGCTGCCCCTGAGTGACGTGACGTGCGACAACGGAGAGAGTGTCACCCTCAGGTGTAAGGTGTGTGGGCGCCCCAAAGCCACCGTCACCTGGAAAGGACCCAACCAGAGCACCCTGACCAACAATGGACACTTCAGCATCGCCTACAGGTACACCCTCTCTCTCTTACACACACACACACACACACACATACCTGACTGGCAATCAACTTTTGCACTTGCAATACCAATCTTAATGTGTATGTGTGTGTGTGTGTGTGTAACAGTGAGACAGGCGAAGCGACCCTGCGGATAGTGGGCGTGGCCTCTGAGGATGACGGCGTTTACACCTGCGTCGCCACTAACGACCTAGGCAGCGTGACGTCATCAGCCAGCCTCAGAGTACTAGGTACGACACACACACCCACATGCGCACATAAAACAACAAACACATGGTGCAGCCCAGACTTACGTTGTGGTGTGTGTGTGTGTGTGTGTGTCCCAGCTGTGTCCAGTGACGGGGTCAGGGTGAGCTGGAAGGACAACTTTGACGCCCACTACACAGAGGTGGCTGAACTGGGCAGGTAACTGTCTCCACTCTGCCTACCTATACAGACCAGGACCATGGTGGTGCTGGTGGTGATGATACTGATGGTTGGGATGATGATGGTGATTGTGGGGATGACGATGGTGAAGGACCAGTATGACGTGGGTGATGACGATGACGTCCCCTCTCCAGGGGCCGGTTCTCCGTGGTCAAGCGTTGTGACCACGCGGGGACCAAGCGCACGGTGGCGGTCAAGCTGGTCAACAAGAAGCTGATGAGGAGGGACCAGGTGACCCAGGAGGTCAGCCTCCTCCAGAGGCTCCAGCACACCCACCTGGTCAGCCTCACAGACACGTACGAGACCTCCAGCAGCTACGCTCTGGTCTTGGAGATGTGAGTACACACACACACACACACACACAGCCGATTGTTGATGACCTTAATGACTCTTGACAGCTGTTTGTGTTTGTCCCCAAATAACACCTTGACGTGTGTGTCTGTGTGTGTGTGTGTGTGTGTGTCTGTCTGTCTGTCTGTCGTGTGTGTCTCTGCAGGGTCGATCAGGGCCGTCTCCTGGACTACGTGGTGAGCTGGGGGAGCCTCACTGAGGAGAAGGTGGCTTGTTACCTGCGAGACATTCTAGAAGCTCTACATTACCTTCACAACTGCAGAGTGGTACATCTGGATGTGAAGGTAGGGCCCCTCTTTGACTCGGGTCAAACCGAGTATTTCTGTTGCTGTGTTGTCCGATTAACTGTGGGCGATTCTGAGGTACAATGGAAGCTGTTGACCGAATGAGACATTGATAGCTTGAACTGCACATGTCTAACATTTCTGCATTTCCTCGTCCATCGCCGTAGAAACACACTCAGACACACAGGACACACTCTGACCCCCCTCGCACCCCTCTCTCACCCCCTCTTCAGCCTGAGAACCTACTGGTGGCCCACACTCCCGCCGGCCAGCCTACAGTCAAGCTAACTGACTTCGGGGACGCGGTCCAGCTCAACAGTGCCCACTACGTGCACCCTCTCCTGGGCAGCCCCGAGTTCGCCTCCCCCGAGCTGGTCCTGGGGGAGCCCGTCTCCCTGACCTCCGACCTGTGGAGCCTGGGGGTGGTCACCTACGTGCTGCTGAGCGGGGCCTCGCCCTTCCTGGATGAGAGCGCCGAGGAGACCTGCCTGAACATCTGCCGGCTGGACTTCAGCTTCCCCCGGGACTACTTCCAGGGCGTGAGCCAGGCCGCCCGGGACTTTGTGTGCCTGCTGCTGCGGAGCGACCCCGGCAGACGCCCGCCGGCTGGGCTCTGCCTCCAGGAGGCCTGGGTCCAGGCGGGGGCCGGGGGGGAGGGCTTCCTGGACACGTCCCGCCTCGTGTCCTTCATCGACCGCAGGAAGCACCAGACGGACGCCAGGCCCATCGGAGGGGTACGCAGCTTCCTGCAGAGCCGTCTCCAGCCGCGAGTCTGAAGTGGGCGCCCGGGAGGAGGCCCAATTCCAAACCAAAAAAAAAACGAAACCCTCTGCTGCCCTCTCACCTACTGCAAGGCTGTGGGGGAGAGTGGACGGTGTCGGATGCCTTTGCGGACGGCTAGAGGGGTAAGGGAGGGCGTCTGTTGGTTTGGAACTGGGCATCTGAAGACGAGACGGAGAAGAACAAAATAAATGTGTGCTGATCTCATCCTCTTCCACATGGACTGTGGAGAATCAATCGTGTAGTCCTTTCGCCAATGGTAGGGCCTGTTTCAGGTCCTAAGCCAATCTGAGTGCTGGAAGGAACAGTCCTCAGCCAATCAACAAAAGGATGGATTGTCCTTACCAGTCTACTGCTGCTTGCTGGTTTCAACTCAAAACACATTTTCTACGAGGGGGGGTGGGGGGGCTAAAACAGTCCAAATGGATAACTTATCACTGAGAGTCAGTCGATCAACAGAACCTCATGATCGAGCCAGATGTAACTGCACAAAGGAGCAGATATTTCAGGAGAAAGCGATGCTGACAGAGCTAGCGTTAGCGACCCTGCAGAGCGTTTCCCTCCTCTTGTTGCTAGGGAGAGCGAGACATTCAGTTTCAGACCTTTTACACGATGTTACTCAAAGACTTTTGAGAAACACCCCTTTCTTAAAGATACTATGTAAAGGATAGATGATGATGTCCATAACTTTTCAAGAACACGTTTGGGAAATAAAATCTAATAATAAAAAATAATTTAAAAAATAAGATTTGAGAAAATCCTCGTCAGTTGAAAGTTGCTGTGCTGCATTGGACGCTGTAGGAACCCAGTTCTGGAGATCGCTTCCTGTAATTGAGGTCCTCAAAGCAGTTGAGACATTTTTACGTCCAATCAGAGCTTTTTGATTGCTGCGCTCATGTACCTAGCTCTAATCTTAAGAAACCATGATAACCATGTTGCAAGTAACAATACAGATTCTAACTGCTGCACTGTCCGATCTCTTCAAACAAACAATAGACAAATAATTCATTGTTGCTTTTACCAGAACAAATTGTGTTGTGCAGATTTAAGATGTTTAAGCCTTACTTTGTATATAGACTCAAACTGCCTTCTGTCCCTCATATTCAAAATGGCTGCCTGCTTTTAAGTGACGTCAAAGGAGGCAGGACAAAGGAATCCTGCAAATGTAAATGTTGATTGTCATTGGGCATCGGAGCCTGGGTGACGGCAGAGACAGCCTATCAGAGGCTGGAGGAACGAGGACGCAGTAGAAGACAGAAAACTGTAAATGCACTCACTGTATGTTATGTTTCTGATTCTTATCATGTGCAATGTTGCGGCTTTAACATTTTATGCAACTATTTATGAAGACATCTGTTGTATCTGTAATAAATATAGAGAAAAGCATGTACTTGGTACTGCAAGATCTGCTGGTAGTGGTGTTTATTTGACCTTATTGGAGTATTATTGACTTCCCAGGTAAATGTTTGGGCTCTGAAGTCACCTGGCACTTATGACTAGATATATGATTTGTCACTTTTTTTTTCTTTATGGACAGTAGTTACTGGTATACCAAAGTTGTTCCAGCTTTACCTAGACTTTTGTTTTTTTGATGACATTTCACTTTTTTAAAGTTAAACATATACATGTTTCAACTTTATTATGGGATGTTTACACTTGTTTTACTAGGCTTTATGTTGTGTTTTATTTGTGAGAACACTATGGCCAGCTTGACTTTAGACTATCAAACACACCCATGATTGTATTCTCTAAAATCACTTGGGTGTTCTTCCTGTTACCTGAAATAATTTCCTGGCATTTAAAATATATATTGCTGTTATGTTTTAGTGTTCATTCATTGAATTTATAACCACATCAATTGTTAACTGTAAATATGTATTGCATATTGTAGGTGTTTCATGATTGGGATGATACATTTTGCCAAACATTAATTGTCAGAAATGACCGAAATTCCACATACTGCACTCAACTTTGTGTCTCCAATAGCAAGCTCAATACATAGTTAATATGGTGTCATTTTAGGTTTACCCCAGCTGATGTTGTTACTCATCAACATGCAAAGAAAAAACAAAACGTTTGACACTTTTAATTTGCTTCCTCGTTCTCAAAAGGGAGACAGGGATGTGCTTGCGTAGAAAGGTCAGTCATGTGCTGCACCCATAGTCAACACAACTAGATCTGACTAGAATGTATTGTTGAACTGTTGTTCTGGGGGGAGTGTTGCTACCAACTCATAAGAAGACGATGCTGCCAAACAGGTTCGGTTGCCAGAGAGGAAGAAGGATGTTAAAGCTGTACAGTCCCAAACCATGCCCTTGTATTTATTTGTAATTTAATCTTTGTAAAGTTGTACAAACGCCATCAAATCAAGCAAACTTGGACTGGATCATTTTTGTCAGTCATGTTTTTTTTGTCCGTTATTGTCTTGTCCATATTTTTGTTCCCATTGCATCATATTTTATACATATGTATAATTGTTTACCATGGTTTTATTAATTTTTGCTTTTTTTTTTTTTTTTTATCTTTGCATGTAGATTCTTTTGTACAGACCATAATTATCCAAGTGATTTTCTGTAAATATTTTCATTATTTTGCCATCAGTTACTTAAAAATAAACTTACTGAACAGAACAATTTTTATTCTGATTTCTTTGTTTTGATTTGTATTATTTCTCGTCTCTCTTATTTGTAGTTATCATTTTGTTTGAAAGACAAAACATAACAAAACAATGTTCAATAACATTTATTCAAATGGGTAATGCATTTGGGGCGTAGCAATTCTCTGGTGTTTTTCCACTGTACTGGTATGCTGTTGGTGACAACCCAGCCATCCTGAAAGACAGGGTGTTTCCCTAGAGTATGAACACCTACAAGGTCGCATAGCAAAACTTCAGGAAAGCTTCCTTCACCAAACGCTATGGGGTAGATATTTCTTATTTTACTTTTTAATCAGGATAACTTAATTGTAAATCAAGTTATGTATGTAATTAAGTAATTGTAAATACTTATATTTAGTGTACTCAGTTGTATATACAAAAACATACAGAAATGATTATGCACATTTACTATCACAAATTTAAAATATTGTACTGATTGACCATTTATTTCTGCTGTACTGACATCCTACTAGATCCTTCAATGAGTAGAGAAATTAGCTGACTTATTGCTGGATACAAATTGAAAAAGATTGAATGGACTGTTGAGGTTCCGTTTTGAAAGACGATGTTCCTTTATTTTGACAGAAAATATTTTGGTTATCAGCAAATGAATGTACAATGGTGCTAGTGTTCCTGATGATACTTGTATCAATTTTCAGATCTGTGGAGGATGAATTGCTCACCTGTGAGGATCAGAAAGAAGAAGGTACATTTGCCAACATTCCCTAAATGTTAATATAAGAAAATGTATTCAAATGTATTCATTTTTTATCCAAAGCGACGTATGGGGGAAATTTGAACCTGCTACCTCTTGATCTGCTGTAAAACACTCAATCAATGACATCCCCTGAAACAACCATGTTTAAGTCCCCATGGCCTATCAACAACTCCCTAACAACCATTTTAGGAATTATTTGATTATTTCATCATTATAATATTCTATACTGTTTGTCTCAAAAACTTGACAAAGTACAGTTCTTGACTTGTGAAATGATGCAAATCTATAGTCCTCCTTAGTATCACATAATACACACTGGTTAATCAGTCGTGGTATTGTGAATACCACATGATTGTGATTAAAAAAAAAATAAGATATTGGTTATCAAATATTACCGTATTTGTCTTAGTTAATGTGGTGTATGCTATAAGTATTTTAGGTCAGAAATCATTGATCATATTTGCTGGTGTCTTTTCAGTGTCAACACTATTAAGATGTTCCTGTCGTGTACAAGACCAGTTTCCTACATGACTGAGCAGAATACTCAAAATGTTCCATAAAATCTCCACAAACGTACCTGTGGATATTTTCTTGAGATTTTGAGTATATAGCTCAGTCATAATAGGAAACTGGTCAAGATGTACAACTAATCCTGAACAACAGAGGGTGGGGGTCTTCTCCATGTCTGCCACAGTTAGCCTACATGAACGTATTTCATGAATGGTGCTAATGAAGTGAAGAGACCAAGAGTCTTTACAATGAGCTCAGATGCTGGCTTCTCAAGGTAATGGAGCTGTATACAACATGGCTGAATAACATCTCTGCACAGGATGCCATACTTAGTGTCCCTTCCATCCACTTACATAAGGAAGAGATGTGTGTAATACGAAGATTCTCACATTGTTCTCACAGTTGATCACCAGCAAAAGTAGGGGAGCGGGATCGAAGACCCAAAACAAAATGGAATTAAACAAAGATTTGCCCTGAACATACATTTTGCCCAGAAATATGCAAAAAACATGTTTGGAAACATACTACAACACATTTCATGACCTTATCATAGCAGATATTTTGTATGTCAAAATATATGTTTGCATTGACATATACATGGACAATGTTGGGATACACTAAAATCGGATTTACAAGACTGACACTGAAGACAACTGTTTAGATCATTGATGTTGTATGTATTTTTCTATGTTTTACCCATTTATTTATTCAATTTTGACTAACTCGGCGTACCTATTTGTTACCTATTTGGTGCTTTCACACTTATTAATTTGTTTACTTGTAAGCCTAGGTGTGTTTGACTTCATGCATAGTAATTCAACAACCAAACATTAATGGTATCATTAGGCCTACAGATGATCCTAAGTTAATAATCACTGTTGTAGCTTCTACCAAAATCTGTATAGTTCAAATATAGGCCTACTGTAGAGAATCCACTTCTTGCTTCTTAAACTCCTTAGATAATGTGAATTCAATTGGACAAAGGGAACACTAAATAACACATCCTAGATCTGAATGAATGAAATAATCTAATCAAATACTTTTTTCTTTACATAGTTGAATTGCACAACAGCATGTGAAATTGATTGTCAATCAGGGTTGCTTCATAAGTGGACAGTTTGAATTCAGAGAAGTGTGATTGACTTTGAGTTACATTGTGTTGTGTATACATTCAAACCATATTGTATTCCCTTAATAAGAAAGCTGTCAAAACAATTGATGTCTGTACTGTTTATAAAGTCTTTGTATTCTTTGTGCTATGCTGTACCCACTTGCATTCTTGCATGTGTTTGTATACTCAATATTGTATTTCTGCCTTTATGCAATTATTATAATTCTTTATTTAAAAAAACATGCATCGATAGGCGGCTGACTTGAAGCAGTGCATGCCGGTTACAATTTGTGTCCGACTTGAGATGGCGCCAACACCACGTCACTGTGACGTATGTCGTCAAAGTACTGTGAAAGCGATACGAGCGCTCTATGAAATTGTCTTACCCCCATAAACATTTACACATGTGAAATAGGAAGAGTAGCCTAAGGTATATTTCTAATTCTGGCTATAATTTATTTGGGGCAGTCAGGTGGCTGAGCGGTTAGGGCATCGGGCTAGTAATCTGAAGGTTGCCAGTTCGATTCCCGGCACTTCACCCTACTTGCCTCGGGTCCCTGTACTTACTGTAAGTCGCTCTGGATAAGAGCGTAGACTAAATGTAAAATGTAAGGTCTAATCTATTAAAATACATTTAATGGTAGTCCAAGGGGAAATTTCAGAGGTAATCATGTCTCTTATTATTTAGTTTTTACGTCTTCTTTCCTTTTCTTTACTCATAGTCAGCTATAAAGTAGCCTATATGCGTCTGTGTTATTACACCATAAAGCAACTTGGACCTCACCATGTTAACCATTGCTTGAGGTGTTGCCTTAATACATTTTATAATACGGGTGGATGAAATCAAGCATTCTGATTGGTTGAGAGGGAGTACCGGAGTGTGCATTATTGAGCAATAAAGTACTGTACGCCTTTTTACATTTACCTTTTCCTTTGATAATTTAAAGGCTGATTCAATATAAAATATATAATTCAGTCCAACTCACACATTGATAAACTTAAAGTTTCAATAGTTTTTAACTTGTCAGAATGGTTTTCTGGAAAGTCCCTGCCTTAACCATTCATGCATTCATTCATGCAGCCCTTAGGGAGATTACCTTATGAGTTTGAATCAACACACTAGTTGATTGCATGCATTTGATGCTGTCAGTTTCAGCTGATGGCTTGACAGCCTGTCCCATGTCCCCCTGTCTGAACTAGGCTTTGAATCTTGTTTAATTTGCTTCTAACTTTTGTCCAGTGACCTCTGATTTCCATAATGGTGCAAAGTGGGATATACATTATATCCAATCCAGGAACAAGTGGCCCCACCCAGGAGAGATTTCATTGACTAAATTCAACTGGCTTCAGTTACTAGCCTACCTGAACTACTAGCTGCGCCATAAGAAATCATGAGTAACACTGTAAGTGAATATTAATTAATTAGGCCTAATATTTGTTAGTGCTTTAGGTGTTTACACAGGTTAATGCTTTCATTGTTAACTGTTTGTTCAGATGTTGAGATGTTTATTTATGTTATTATAGGGACAGCATACTCCAGAAAGGTTTGTATCTTCATTTTGAATGCAGCTGTATATATATAAAAAAAACACTTTAAAACTTAACTGTCAATAGTTTTTTTGTCAGTTTTACTGGCATGAATCATTTTAAAATGTGCTAAATTATAATTGTTAAGAATCTTTCTACAAAAAATGTTAAATAGTATGTTTGTGCTAATGCTTACATGGTTAACAACAAGGTTATTGTTTTGAATGCATTGTGTAATTTTTCGTAACGTAGTTTTTGGATGTTTGTTTGTTGCTTTTTTATGCATTTAGGAAAATAACATATTCGAGAAGAATTCAAAAAAATGATAACAATTTGAAGTTGTCAGGAACACTATTCATAAAAAATCTCATAGAACTCTGGAAGGACAATCAAAACATAAAACTCGACGTAGAGGAGGTATGCCTGATTTTATTTTGTGTCGCATAAGCATGTTGGTGAACGTGTTGAATGTGTATAGGTTAGAGTTGTGAGTTGGATTTGTGTGCACTGATTTCAAACAAACTCAGACAAAACTATAACATAAAGGGGGTTTATGTATAGCCTACTGTAGAAACAAAGCTGTTGCTGTCTTAATCCCTTAAATTCCATCATCGCTCAAAATTCGATTTGATTCCAAGGGCACCAACTCCTATGACTCGACTGTTCAAATTGAATCCCTGTAATTTATGAAAACGGCCAGCTAGTTGCTGTTTTTAGCCATCTTGTGACAATGTTGCCCACTGTAGGTTCTAACCATTAAACAGATATTCCAGTCTGCATCACTACACGTGGCTTAGACGTAGGCTATCGAATATTAATAGTGCTCTTTCTTGATAAGATGCTGCATGGCATCTTCTTCTTAGGTCACATTCATGAGAAAAACTTTCGGCCAGAAGACTTCATTACTACTGAGGAAAATCGGACAACACTGAAGAGCCATTTTCCATCTGCCTTCAAAATGTACAGTACAACGCCTCCCAATCAAACTCCGTTTTCCAAACTTCTAGATGTGGTAAGTCCAGAATTTGTATGAATAGAAACTCAACGCACATTCACGCTGTACACTTAAACAAATAAATAAATGTATATAAAAACATCTTAATGGGCTATTGTTTGTAGATTGATGGAAAATAATAGCCTGACGTTGTCATACTCATAATTCTAGTCAGAATATGAGTCTGAAAACTCTCCGTTGGGCTTTGAGTACGGAGCGTGTTTCAACCGAACGCCTTTACGCTCAATTGGATAGACCTACAACCAATCAGAGCAACGTATTATGTTATTTGTTGAAAACGAATTTAACCCAAGGGCTCTTTCGTGACGTTGTTGATTACGTTACTGTTGATCATCTGTCCATCATCGTATAAAGCCCGCCCTGGCAATTTCATTGGTCCGTCCCGATTCTGGGTTTTCTGTAGTTGTCCCCAATACGAGACCCTCCAGACCCAACTTCCTGAACACATTTTTTTGTGGGCGGGAGAAGTTGAGCTGGCAGCCAGGCTAGGAAAATAATGTATTCAATGTCAAACTGACAGGCTATAACCTACAGTAACATGTGGAAAAATTCTAGGAGTCTGATACTAAGATGCTAGCCAGTCCTAATAGGTTTGATGTTACTATAACTGCAGACGTTTAATACAGGCTTTACTGTGTGAGGAATATATCAAATTTAGAGTTGTCTAATAGACTGAAGTGTCGAGACAAATTTTGAAGTGATGATATCTGAAGCAGGATAGCAAGTGATTGAATGTGTTGTTGAAACAAGAACATAATTGTCTAAGTACAGTATTGTTGTTGTTTTGATGCAGGCTGTCACAATTGGAAACAAAGATGAAGCTGAAATAAGAAAATTCGCTTGGACGTTTCTTAGAAAACTGAACCCACCATTTTCCCTAAAGGGTGAAACTTTGGAGTACCTCACTATGGAACCCAATGTAATTGCTGTCTGTTACATGGAGACCCAAGGGGAAGAACCCATGAAACACTATGGTCCATCTCTGTCTTTCAGACAAGACATTCTAAAAGATATCATGATTAACTGGTTGTGTCTTCACGTATGGCATAAATATGTAGCATATGCAGTATTGTCACATAGAAATGGGACACCTCATAGTATTAAGTTTCCAGAAACTGTTCAATGCCAAGCTTTCATCAGAAAACACAATACATGGAATGGTGAACATGTCTCTAAAGATCCTTGTAGAAAATGTGGGGAACTCTTTTCTCTCCCTACAAAAGGAGCACCTACAAAAGGAGCACCTCCTTACGGAAACTGTGCTGAGACTGAATGCTTCAGTAAACTTCTTAAAAGTGGTAACGCTAGGACGGTTGTAGATAGCATACGCCAAGACCTTGAACGAGAAGGCAGGTACGATATAGAATGGAAAGATCTTAGGAATAAGGCCCAGAGGGACTATGAGAATGGGTGGGATGTAATAAGAAAAAGATGGGAAAGAGCTCCATGTGTGCGTTAGTTTTAGTGGTAGTAGTTTTACATGAAACAATAATAGATTAAAATATGTTATTATATGGCAACGACGGTACGAGCTTTCTGATTGACTAATGGGGAGTCATGCCAGACGCGTATTGCCCTCCTCAGCGGTCAATACGGCTCCGTATTGCCCTCTGACGTCTTCTTCAAAATGAGCGACGAGTCAGCTGCTGAGTTTTACTATCCAAATGATGCTGAAAAGATTTGTCATCGAAAGTGAGGATGAAGACTAAACTCTTTTAATCACTTTTGTCGTTATTTTGTTTTGAAATTAAAGCAATTTTAGCAGAACCATGTTGTCCGCTTTCTATCAAAAGTAATGAGTTGCAAGGCAACACATGAAACACAGCGTGAGAAGACTTGAGAGCTAGCTACAATTAGCCTAGAGGTACCATGTATTTTCGTTTACAAAATGAAAAGAAGCTAAAAATGCCATATAATAAACTACTTACTAACCTCGACCGTTCGGTCATGCCGGTAAATATCAAACCTCGGCTTTGCCGTATCAACCGATACGTTCCAGCTTCAGTTTGATATTTACCGGCATGACCGAACGGTCGAGGTTAGTAAGTAGTAAATATTAAAGGTATAAGGAATGTTTGCGACTGTTTACAACTTTTATTGTGTATTTCATGTCATGTAGGCCTAGTATTACGTTTGTAATATTTGTACCTAATTGTGAGCACAAACCGTTCTTTGCTATTTGGTGAAATGGGGAAAAATATGTTTTGTACACCAGAGAATGATTATAATATTGTTGAATCAGAAGACTTTATATTGTTTTTGTATTGTTTCATACATGCTAACAACTATTTAATAATAAAATATGTAAAACTATGCTTTGGACTGAATGTACAACTTCTTCTCCACTGTTCTCTGTTCCTTTCTAACCAACCAAGATACACTGTACACACTGGACATGGATACTACTATCCACACACACTATTTACCAAATACTATCAGTACATTACTGGGAGGAACAGAATGGTATACCATTCTGTTCCTCCCAATAATATTTGGGGATTGTGAAGGAAACAAAATGAATCAGTTGGATATAATTGATACAAAATAAGATAAAAGGCAGTGAAAGTATTTGGTAATTAGTGTGTGGTCTTAACTCTGGGGTGAGTGGGTTACAAAATATACTACTAAGAGAATCAGTAATTAGAAGTAGTAGTTTTATTTTTGTGCAGTTCCATTAATGCTGCACTTGTCTTTATTTGATTGATGACTGTAATTCTGTACTGTAACAAAGACATTTTCCAAAGAACAATGAGTGCTTTGCTGTATCCAAGACACTCTCTTTGACGCTGACACATGCCAACTTGGTTGGGGAGGAAAATACCATACCAGGTGTGCCAACAAAACAATGCATATAGACCTGTGTTACAGGTTTCCACATGATCTACTGTCTCAAAGAAAGATGGATTACAGCACATTTGGTCGATAGACCAGTTCAACTAAATGTCAACTAAACATTTGTTATCAATCATGCTTATGTGTTCTTGATGCCAATCCAACAGTAGCCTGATACCAGCAACTAAAATATAGGATTTTCATATTCTGGTCTACACACCTAACTCCTCTGTAATCAACCCCAGTCTCACACTGACACCTGTTTTAAAGAGCTCGTCCTTCCTAAGTTTCTATAGCCAAACTATGAGCTCATATAGTAGATTACCATTTCAATTTTAGAGCTTTCTCAGAAGATTCCTTTCCTGAAACTATGGCAACATATGTCAACATGTTCTAGTCATTATCAGCCACCAGTCTACTGCCACAGGACGAGCAAATGATGCCGAGATGCACAATATGAACACTGAAACACCTTAACATGGCTTGACTTATCTTGCTTAGGTGGAGGTTTAAAACCAAACTGACTTCTGTGGTTATGAGTCAGTCAGTCATGTAAACAATGCAACTAAACAGGTATAGTGGGTAAATTCAGATCACAGTGCCAAGTTTCTGGTCCATACCATGTCAATCCAGGGTAGTATCGCTTTATCTTGAATGAAGGACATGCTTTTTAACCTTTGTCTTTTCTACAGAAGCCATACTTAAGAAATCTCCATCTGAGTTGAGATATCCTTGAAGCCTTTGGTTAAGTCAACTAAGTTTGGTTACGTCAACTGTTTGTCCACTATTGATTAGGCCCTAATAGTTGAGTCATTCAGATCACCACATTCATTTAATTGTCATCAATTCATCAAGTCATCAATTGATAGTCAACATTTCTACCATGTGTGTACTTTGATGATTGACAATCAAATTAAAATCTAATTGATATCATTATCAAATACCTGAAGTGCATCATCTACAGTAAATTAAAGGCTGAGTTACAACGCCCTCTAGTGAGTAATCTATTACTACTAAAATGCTGTTGCACACATCATGCAAACAACTTTCATTTATTTACAGTGTATTACATCTTTGGGTCTTGTGACAGCCATAATAAAGGTGTAATGTTATGATTTAATAATACAGTATAATCATTTTAAATTGTAATATATAAATGATTGTATTTCCTTATTGTATAGTATGGTAAAATGTGTAGTTATAATTCCTCAAATATTTTCAGTAGCAACTGTAACATAGTTTTGATCTTAATTCCCTCACACAGTGTGTTGAAAGGTGGACTGTATAGAAGCACCTGTTGTAACAGAACAGCAAGGAAGATTACTCCTGGCCCACCTTGAGTGTGCAATAGCCCCAGAGTCGCTCTGTCATCCAGTCAGATTAGCCACTCACCTACCCAGCCCAGATTATTCTACTTTGACAGGCCTAATCCCCACGTGCCAAGCAAGAGGGCCACATCATGTCTCACCATGGAGGCACGACTTAATCCAAATCTGAGAGACAAAGAGAGACTAGTTGGCACAGTCCACTTGGATTATCGATGACAATGACCCTCAGGAGTGTGGTAGACCTTACCCCAAATAGAGAAGATAAAAAAATCATTAGATAAAGTACAAAAATACACTTAAAAAGTAAAATACCAGCGATGTATAGCAATGTTGTCTTTTATTCTGATTTCCAATAAACAGAGAATATATCAGTCCCTTATTTGTACAAAAATACCTGAACAGGATACAATAGAAGATCCATAAGCCATTCAGACATTTACATAATGAAGCAAAGCACACTATGAACACAGGGGTTGGTCTTGCCAAAACGGATAAATGTCGTTTCTACTGTATCACTCCCTGAAATAGGCCCTCTTTTCAAACAATGCTTTTGAGTGGCCCAATTCTCACTCGAGAATAATCTTTACAACTTGAAAGCTTCGCTCGCGCCTTACATGCTAATAAAACAGTTGTGAACAAGTTCAAGTTGTGTGTGCAAACCTCAATTCAGGATGTATTCCAGTATGTTTTGATGGATCATCACAGCTACTGTGATTGAACTAAAGGACGGGCGCCACCCAAGGTTGGTTGGCTTGGTGCTGTGGCCTGTTAGCCATAATAACGTCAAACACGGAAAATAGGCACCTGTTGCAATATTAGGCTTGTTTATACCAGTATCAGAGTAAATGCAGAAGCAACACACCTCTTTTTGGTGGGCTACAACTGCACTACTAAATCAGAATGCAAACTAGCACTGAAAATGCTCGTTGAATCCAACCATCTGAAACACCTACCTCTACTCTTCCTCTGTGGTTCCTAGTCCAGGAGTGCACCGGATTTCAGACCTGTTGTCATAGGAACACCTTGCTTTACATCACACTGCCCAGAACCAGCATACACCTGACATCTCACCAGGGTCCCAGTGATGCGGTGGTTAACCGGCCTGGTTTGGAAACAGTTACGGGATTCAGAAGCTAAATCTGGATGCTTTGGGGCCAGAGAGAGAAGGCTCAGGTCACTCCTAAATGAATGAGGGTGATAAGCCAGATGTGGTCAACTCTTAAGGGTTAGATCAAGTCTTGGTCTCCACATTCTGAAAGCCTGTCAGCTTATATATTTGATTCACACTAAGATTTTTGACGCACGCCAAAAGTCCAGTTTTTGATCACTAAAAATCTGCTTAATTTAATACTGTATATATCATGTTATATTCTTTTTCTTTATATAAAAAGGTCATTTTGTGACAAAAAGAAAAAAACATACAATAAAGTCAATGGACACAATCAAATCATGGAAAAAAAAAGGACAAAATAAATCACTTCATTTTAAACGGAGTTACGAGTGACACCCCACACATAGTGATCTGTGACCTAAATACAGTGTTAGATCTACAACGTTTCCATAGTTTCACATACTTAAAAATAGATATATACTGGATATCCATACGGTTGGACTTCTGTATAGGATTGCATTATAACACAGTGATTAGGAGAGGAGGATGGGGTGAGAGAGACAGAGAGATAAAGAGGAAAAAAAGAGAAAACAGAGAGCAAGGATAGTGGTTTGAAGTCCTGAGTGACCCTTGTAGAAGCAGACCATGTTGAAAACTCAGGCTGACCCAGAAGGGCCTTCCCATCCTGACTCTGACTTGTCACCACTACCCAGACAGCACACCTGTTTTCTCTGGTCTAAATCTGTCTCCAATAACTAAAAGCAGAAGTCTAACCTAGCAATACATAGTAATACATGGTCTAACATCCCACCAGCACATTCAACACAGAGTAATAATGTAGCTTACAGGCTGGACTCGGGGGTGAGGGGGGAGTGTGGGGGGGGGGAGGGGTTGTTCAAGCTTCATCCAATCCCTGGGGAGTCTGCGATGGCTGACTAAGGCCTGGTTGGTGGAGCACGGAGCAGGTGAGTATAGGGGTGGTCCTGATTGGTCTGCACGCGTATGGCCTGTGGCATGTGCCACAGTGACGTTCCTTAAGGAGAGATGTGCGGGCAGGTAGCCAACGGCCTGGCGCTCTAACCCTATTTACCGTCAATCTGGCAGGAGATGGGGAGGGGGGGGGGTTAAACCTGGCACGGGAGGGGGGACGGGGGTAAATCTGGTGAAAGCCTTGAGCAAGTATTATGTCACACGCCCTGCCTGGCCGCAATGCTCACACGCCAGCAGGAAGACTGGGAGGGCGGAGTGGGTAAGACTCCTCCTTGTGTCCTTCCATCCTTCCCCTACCTCCTTTCCTATGCTGGAACACTAAATCCTATGCTGGAAAATCGTCCTTCAGTACCACTGAATGCCTATGAAAGTTGTTGGCTTTGGGGACTAAAGAGGAAAGGAGAAAGGGGGGCGGCTTAGAGGACCCTGGCGGTGCGGTCCCCTCTCTCCAATTTCTCAAATCTTTAGAAATGTCTGAAATGGGATCTGAAAGGGTTCAGAAATGTTTGAACTGTATGTGCATTTTAACATAGCTTGGGTTTCACACACCACTCAAGGCTCAACTGATCACTTAAGGCGAGGAAGACTCACTGGTCCCTACCTGCTGCACAGTCAACTAAGCCTATATCTTCAAGTCTTTGTTTGATTCAACATAAATACAAATAGAAAGATCGGGGGGAGAGCTCGTGCTAGTTTGTTTTGCCTGGCGCCGGGACAGTGGTCAGTATTTACTCAAGGCCCAGTTGTTGCATGCTCAACTCAACCCTTCACAAAACACCAGTCACATCTCGAAACAACATCATCTACAATGTGCAAGTAGTGAGCTTCGAATTTACTTAAGGAATACTGAAGAACATTCATGAACAGCATAACTGATTGTGATAAACCAGACTCAAGAGTCCAAAATGTCTAAGTCGACAGAAACAATAATGCAGAGCTTTCTCCTCCACTCTCCTCATCTCCTGGAATGTTCCAGCAGATTCCAGGGGATGCTTAGCTGGCATTTTTTCTTCTCTCTCTACGGATGTTCTGATGAGATCAGGCCGGCCTTTCTGCCAAGGAACACAGAATGCCGTAGATGATGTTCCGCAAACGTTTCCAAAAGGGACAGCACGCACAAGTGTGACTCATCCTGTCCCATGCCACTGTAATCCAATCAGAACTCGGGGGAATTCTCACGTAGCCTCTCTAAGAGACAGAGGGATGGGGGCAAGAGGGGAGGAAGAACGAGAGAGCAAAAGAGGATGAGGAGCTTGTCAGCTTCATTCAGCTCAAGGGGAGAGGTGTCGGCTGTCGGCTCGGGAGTGCAAAACTAGGTCTGCATTGAATCAACAGTTATTAAAACAGCATTAAAAGGTCATCAAGTAATCAACTCTGCAAGAGAAGAGGGCCACACCGTTCTCAACAACAACAACAAAAAACATTCCTCTGTCCTCCTAGAATAAACCGGCCAAAAACAATCATGTTCTTGGCCGCGGTTTTTTTGTTCTTTCACCTCTGCTGTCGGTGGCCCTGTACAGTCTCTTGTGAGATGGGGTGGGATAGGAATGCGCACTGCTGAGTGACGGACAGGGCCGAACCCCCCTCAGGCAAATGTCAAGCTTTGCTAGGAGATCCTGGTCAGCTTATCCAGACTGGACTGCACAGCTTGACAAAGGACGAGCATCGTCAGCAACGGCTGCCACCTTGAAGCCACGTTCATCCCTGATGTTGAACAAGGAAGTCGGGGGGGGGGGGGGGGCATGGTGCCACCCACCGGGGGGAGGGGTACGGTAAGGATGGGGTGGGGGGGTGCACCAGAGCTTATTGGACACAAACGTTGAGTCACAAGACAGGGGTGGGGGTGGGACGGGGGTAGGGGGTCTGGTGGTCCACTACAGACGCCAGCTGTGTCTAGCTGGGATGGACCGTGAGTCCGTCTCTCCGTCGGTCTGTGTGTGGTGGGAAGAAGACAGGGGTAGGGGGGGACGGGGGGGTCCAGGGGTGAGAGGTCACAAGGCCACGGCGGTGCAGGGGTGTTTGAGCTTGCAGGGCAGCACTCCCCTGTTGAGCTGGTAGAACTCCACCAGGTGGATCAGGTCCGTGAACTTGGTGGCACCGTCGTCAAGGCTGAAGAACATCTGACCGTCTTCCTCGCACTGCATGTGGGGGGCGGGTAGAGGGCGACAACGACCGTGAGGACAACGGCAAGAAGAAGAAGAGCGTGGGACACAACAGAGGAGGAGGACAGGGAAGACGAGCTGACGTACCGGCAGGATCTGGAAGTGTTTGATCTTTTGGTGATGGCACAGGGTGAGGACGAAGGCCTTGGGGTTACTCTGACTGTCGCGCAACAGGAACAGCCTGGCAGACGGAGGAACAGAAGCCATGATTAATAGGACGTTCTAGAACATGAACTGAATGGATGGCTGCATGGAGGCTAGGATGGAGGGCAGGATGGAGGGCAGGATGGAGGGCAGGATGGAGGGCAGGATGGAGGGCAGGATGGAGGGCAGGATGGAGGCTAGGATGGAGGGCAGGATGGAGGGCAGGATGGAGGCTAGGATGGAGGGCAGGATGGAGGGCAGGATGGAGGGCAGGATGGAGGACAGGATGGAGGGCAGGATGGAGGGCAGGATGGAGGGCAGGATGGAGGGCAGGATGGAGGGCAGGATGGAAGGGTGGAATGGACAGATGGATGAAGAAAAGGATGGATGGATATATGGATGCATGGATGAAGGCAAGGATGGGTGGATATATGGACGGATGATTATATGGGCGGGTGGATGAAAGCAAACATGGGAAGGTTCCTACCCATCAACTTGGCCTTGCTGCATGATCATCTTGTGAGACTCCTCCCTCATGATGCGTCCATGGAACCATAGCTGTGTTCTGTGGATCACTGGGAGACACAACCATGTTGAAACATAGAATCCATGTTGAGTTTCACAAAACTATGTTCATTTCCAAAACCGAGACATGTCTGGAGAATGTGGACCAGAGAAGGGCCTACAGCACGACTAGGGTCCAGAACATGGGTGTACCTGTGCTGAGAGTGGAGGGGTGCAGGGGGCTAGGGCTTCCCAGGACATTCATACGTTGACTTCGCTTCTGAGGGGTGGATGAGAAACAATATTAGAAGTGAAACAAGCTCTTGATGCTGATCCAGAGCTGAGGTGAGCTGAGAACTGCTTCTAGAACTTTGGTTCTACCACCATCCACCTGTCTCTCAGTCCTCTCCATTCCTTTCTCTCCTTCTCTTTCCTCCTTCTCCTTCTCTTTCCTCCCTCTCCTCCGTCCCTCTCAAGCATTTGTTTCTCTCTCCTCCTCTTCCTCCACCTCCTCCTCCAGGTTTCCACCTCTTCCTCCCCCTCTCTCTACTTCCTCCGACCCCCCTCTCCTCCTCCTCCTCCTCCAGGTTTCCCCTTCTTCCTCCCCTTCTCTCTCCTTCCTCCAACCCCCCTCTCCTCCTCCTCCAGGTTTCCCCCTCTTCCTCCCCCTCTCTCTCCTTCCTCCAACCCCCCTCTCCTCCTCCTCCAGGTCTCCCCCTCTCTCTCCTTCCTCCAACCACCTCCTCCTCCTCCTCCTGCTCCTCCTCCTCCAGGTCTCCCCCTCTCTCTCCTTCCTCCAACCCCCCTCTCCTCCTTCCCCTCCTCCTCCTCACCCTCCAGGTTTGCCCCTCCTCCATGGCGGCGCTCTGGGCCTCCACTGGGTTGTCGATGACGCGACCCGTCCGGCCGGAGAAGTCCATGGCCACCAGGGAGTTCTCCGACACACTCCTCTGAGGAAAACAACAACAACCCCAGTCACCATCACCCACAAGCACTCAGAACAGCCTGTCAAACACCCACACATAAACAATGTGTGTGTTGTGTCGCATAACAATGAATCATTCTGTAATTTATCTACTCAATGACCCTAAAGGTCTTAAGATAGGATGTTCTTTTGGCTGTAGAACACTCCAGTGGGCTCACAGTCTCAACCTGAATTTGTACAGTCCAAAGTGTCAAATATGTCTTAAACATGACTAAATCCCTTTTTCATTGGAGTTGAAACTCCAAAACGATTAAATGATCATTTCAGCAGCATATTACAAATCCTCCTTAAGCTAAATTGCTGCATAGAAGCTTGAGTGTGATAACATTGAGGTATTTAGCGCATGAGGTCTTCAAAGGGTTGGTGATCGATTGAAGTCTAGGGTCAATAAACACATGGACCACAACTTTCACTGTAAACACACACACTACAATTCCCCCTGTATTCACAGGGACTACAATTCCCAGGTGTGCCACTACGACATGGAAGGGGAGGATAGATCCTTACCACAGGAGCAGAGAAATGTGACAGTGGAGCTTTTCTCTGCTGGGGCACCTTGTAGTTCTGATACAGTAAGATGCCATACTGGAAAGACAGAACACACACACATCCACATGAAGCCTTTCGTAGTGTAAAAAGAAACTGGAATTGTTACCAGTCAGCTGTAACAGCTGAATGAGGATTGTAAGAGCATGTTCACTGAGGTAGTGTGCGTCTATGCTTTAATAAAAGGGTGTACTGTACCTTTAGCAGTCTGAATGCTGTCATCCAGCAGGTTCTACTCTGTTCATCTTCCGCGCACAACATCTTCAGCTCCTTACAATCACTCCTCACCTTGCTGGGCTGTCGATCAAGCAAACCGACTAACATAAACACTTGCGAAATGACTACAATCAAGGTTTGGAGCTTCAAGTAACTTTCTGCCCCACACAAAAATCTATTCAGTCGCTACAATCCCCCCACACTCAACATTTCCCCTCACTAGCCCTCCAACTCAATCCTGCCCAGTCACCCCTGCTGACCACCCCTGACATGGCCAGTGTGTGTAAGTGTGTGTGTAAGCGTGTGTGTGTGTGTGTGTGTAAGTGTGTGCGTAAGTGTGTGCATGTACCAACCTGTGAGTGTGCCTTTGTATACACGTGTGTGTGTGTGTGTGTGTGTGTGTGTGTGTGTGTATGTGTGGGGCCAGATTCCCTGGCCCCATCCTGGCTTATCCCACTGGGCTTATCCCGGATAACCAGGTGACCCTCTTGGGATAACCCCCGGGGTGGGACAGGGTATCTGATCTGTCGCCTGCTGGGTGACCCAGGTGACCCCCCCCCCCCCCCTGGCTTTGCAATGGATTCACTAAAAGCACAAGAAGTACTTTGGCCTTCTGTGCCCCAGTCAACATTTCAAGGCCTAAGTAGTGACATCCTAACCTGCACAAGTGCCAACTAACAGATTGTAATGCATGTAAGGGCACACATGCCTGTTTGTAAGGTGGGGATACCATGCAGCGTGGCATCGCCATGGTTCTTACCTTGATGCAGAACTGGAAGTCTGTTGGGGCATTGTGCAGCTTCCTGCCTGTGATGACGGTGAATATGTTACTGTCCTCCAGGTCGGCTAGCAGCTGGAGATGTCTGGGCTCCTGGGCGGGAGGGAGGAGGAGGACAACAAAGTCAGACAGAGACAGAGAGAAAGACAAGAAGGAAAGGAAAAAAAGAAAGAAGGCAAGAATGCTCAGGCTCTTCCCGTTAGTTCTAGTACCTTGGATGTTCCTTTAGTGGAGTAGTAGAGGCCTGAGCGTCTCAGGAACATGTACAGCTTCTTCCAGGATTTCCGTCCAGGCTCCTTCATGTAGACATGGCCCTGGATCTCTGGACAGCTGCTGGAGTTCAGAAAGTTCTGGAAAGACCACGCCATAACGTTCCTTAAGCATATAATGTGCCATGTATACATATGTGTCTGTGTGTGTGTGTGTGTCTGTGTGTGTGTGTACCTGTAAGAGCTGAGACTGGGGGATAGAGCCATTGGATTCCTGACACCAAGCCACCATCTGCTCCGGAAAGAAGTTCTGGAGATCAAATTGAGAGATAGAACATAAATTGAAGAAATAGGGGAAGAGAAAAGAAAAAGTGACAGTATAGTTTACTGCAAAGTGACAACAGTCAGCATTAATAATAGCGATAATCATTCGTTCAAGCGGGTTTACATATCAACATGGACGCTTGCCCCTGCTAGGACCGTGTGCATACAGAATGCTCGTGTGCACAAGCCATTTTTGTTATTTCTGAGTGTGCATGGATAACGCAAGCAAGTATCATGCAATGAGAGAGCGAAAAGCATTGAGAGAAAGATGAGAGAGACACAGAGAGAGAGAGAGAGACACAGAGACACAGAGAGAGAGAGAGAGAGAGAGAGAGAGAGAGAGAGAGAGAGAGAGAGAGAGAGAGAGAGAGAGAGAGAGAGAGAGAGAGAGAGAGAGAGAGAGAGAGAGAGAGAGAGAGAGAGAGAGAGAGAGAGAGAGAGAGAGAGAGAGAGAGAGAGAGAGAGAGAGAGAGAGAGAGAGAGAGAGAGAGAGAGAGAGAGAGAGAGAGAGAGAGAGAGAGAGAGAGAGAGAGAGAGAGAGAGAACAAGGAAGAGACAGACAGACAGACACAGACAGAGATGTAGAAGATGCAGTATGATCTCATCCCCTGATGTAATCCCCTTAGCCAGACCCAGCAAGCAGGGCCACTCTGCTCCTCTTAGCAGGATTGACCAGCCGAGCCCCTCCAGCCTTTTTACTGGGACCATTATCATAACCATGATGTCACTCTCCCACTCTGACAGACCTTAAATCACTTCAGCAGTGACGAGCCAGACCCACGCCTCTGCCCACGTCGCTCCAGCGCCACTGCTAACCGCTAGGCTAACAACAGGTAGCACCACAGAGTGCACCCTGAGCTAAGCCAAGTTATTCAACAGCCACCCGCGTCCATGCCAGAACGCTAACGCTAATAGAACTCCGGTCATAAATCCTGTGGTGCTAAAGCTTCTCTCAAAAGACCTAACCTACACTTGAAACGGTTGACTGAGATGAAAAAAGGTAACTCCCTCTGAGAAAACACTTGAGAGAAAGAAGCAGAAAGTGCCTGTGAGTAGGCTACATTGGTGTGTGTGTGTGTGTGCGTGCAAGTGTGTGTGCAAGCAGAGGACATTTTCCGGAACAGAGATTGAAGTGGACTCACCAGGGGGTTCCTGAAGAATTCATATTTGGCATAGTTCTTCCTGAAGAGGAATTTACTCTCACTACTCATAGAGGCCTGGACCTGAACCACCGACTCATGGTCCTCCAGACATCTTTCTACAAGGAGCGAGAGAGGATGAGAAGGGGGGGAGGTGGCAAGATAGGCAGCATTAATCATTTCATTTGCATTGACATTCAGTTTTGTACACAGTGACGCCAATAACTAGACAATGAAAAGGTAAGAGGTAAAGAAAGAGGTGGTACGAGAAAGAGAAACAGACTAAGAGAGGATTGAGAGACAGAGAGAGAGAGAGAGAGAGAGAGAGAGAGAGAGAGAGAGAGAGAGAGAGAGAGAGAGTGGGAGAGAGGGAGGGACACAGGGAGTGGGCAGCATTGCAGGAGGATGATGTCATGTATTTAGCTGATTGCACAGAGCCAGGCCATAAGCAGCGATCCACAGAAGGACACACAGCTGAACTTAGGGGACCACAAACGCAGCACAATGCCCCAGTGCTGCAATGTTGCACAATGGCTAGTTCTGAATTGTGTGTGTGTGTGTGTGTGTGTGGGGGGGGGTTGACATTCTCTCCATTGAAGTTCTGCTCACATACAGTAATGCCAGTCCAGCTGATTAGAGACGAATACAGACAGGATGTTCTAGACCTGCATTTAACACACCAGAAGGCACGCTCTGTCTCTCCAGTCCAAGCATACACACATCCTCCCCCTCCCACACACACACACACACACACACACACGTTAAATGATAGCTAGTGGGATTTAATGGTAACTCTCCTCCACAGAATGGTGTGCAGAGTCACGGCTGTGACCCAACACTCACAGTTTGCTCAAATGAGAGCTACTGTTCACAAAGTTGCCCAGCTCTCTGAAGGCTGGGAACAAGCTCACTGAGATGTGCGTGTGTCTGCGTGTGCGTTTGTGTTTGGCTGGGTGCCTGTGTGCGTTTGTGTGTGCATGTGCGGGGAATTTTTCCTGTGGAGCCATATGGAGAGAGCCGATTGGTCAAAAAACCTAGGGGCTCGTCTGACGGGGCTCGGAGATTGGTTACTTGTTGCTCTGGCATGACGCTGACACCCTGCCCCCTCTACACTTCTCGCTCCCTCCCCCTCCCTTCCTCTCTCCCTCTCTAGCCCCCTCCATTTTTCTCCTCACCTCACATTCCTTTTCTTCAGCCAGTACACTTTTTCCAGAAAATGACGACCCACTAGCTAGTTCCAGACAATCTTTCCACTCTCAAACATACATGTGAGAAAAGGCTGCTAGCTGAAAATAAATAGCATATGTGAAATATAGTAACTATCATGTCAAGAACGTGCAAAGAACAGCCGTGGACAGGGTGGGTGTATTCTGGGCCCTGTATGTCTAGGTGAGCAAACAAACTGACAGACAAAGCTGAGAAAGCATTGAAACACTAAGCCATATATACACTGTTGGACCCACATCAACTGCCTCTTTCACTCTCTCTCTCTCTCAGTATCTCTCTCTCCTCTATAATAGACCACACACAGCATGCAAAACACACACACACGCAGCAAACACACACACACACACATGTCCAAAGACGTACCGAGGCCCAGCAGTGGGTGGTGCTCCACCAGGCTCCAGCAGTTGTCGTCCAGACAGTGGCTCCTGTAGACCAGGAGCTGGCACATGTCTCTGGAAGTCATGTCAGCCGGGATCTCCACCACCTTCCCTGCTCCATCCTCACTCCACACCTTGACTATCTGAGGATCCCATACACACACACACACACACACACACACAGAGAGAGACACACACAGACACACACAGAGACACACACAGGGGTTTAGGTAATGGATACAGACACTTAGAAAGGGCAGAATGGAATGTGCGTCTGTCCCAATGTGACAGTGACCAAGCTATCCAACCCAGCCATGCCGTTCGACCACGACCCAAACTCACGCGGTTTGGAACGGTTTCTGAACTGAAGAAAGTGTGAATGTGAGATGAGAACAGGCCCCCGGGGCTGTGGTGTCACCTCTCGAACTGACTCCTGTTCCATCGTGTGTATGAAGGTTTGGACAGTGGGGATCCATGGACAGGACGGTCCCATTCCAGCCCACTCTGACCCCCTGAAGATACAGCTAGAGATTCAGCCGTCTTTCACAAAGGCCTCACACCTTCCTGCTCCCGTGTACAGCTTGAGGAAACTTCACACCAAAGGCTACAGCCCCCCCTCCCCCCCAACTCTGTCAAATCCTCTATGTTCCTTATAAGGTTCTTAACCTGTGTGGTAAACCATACATATTATCTCGACACTGTCTTCCTAAGACCTTTTCTCATCGTGGCAAATTGTTTTTGGAGTAATTTGCTTTCATAGTTGAGTTTTGGTGTGCTTTTTGAGCTTTGACTGGATTTTGCCAAGTGTCTTTTGCCCCCCTAGAACACACAGTGCATGTGTACACACACATTTACCATTGTTCCCAAGCTCTAGTGCACCTAAGCCCTCAAATCTAAACACACACACACACACTCGCTGGAAAAACGCACACCGTGAATCCCTCACGATATGCACCATACTAGCACACAGACATCCGCCCAAAAACCAGCAAAGGAGGACAAAACCAAAGGATCTTCCAACATACTTCTTCTTATCCTCTCTACCTTCCTTCCACAGAGTAAAGCCTGAATGTGCGAGTGAAAGACAGAGAGAGCGTGAGTATGTGTGTGTTCTCCAATATCCTCTATCCACAGCAGGAAATTCACTTCAAATTCCGTCGTCCAAGATAGCCTCCTCAACACATCAGCGAATCACAGGAACACAAGACGCCCAACCAGACCAAGTACTGGAAGGAAGCTGCAACACTACAGCAATGGAGGATGGCAAAAAACAAGGACAGAGCGGCCTAAAATAACACAAAACCAGAAACGTCATTACGCCTTTCTCCCTCTCTCTCTCTCCGTCTCTGTCTCTCTATATCTCCGTCTCTTTGTCTCTCTCTGTCTACGGCAATGTTGAGCCTTCTTGCTCATGAGAAGAAAAAAGTATTTTGTAGTTTTATATCTTGCATCGCAGAGTTGCTTGAGAACATTTACTGAACTCTACAAATGGCGCAGTAACGTTTTCCCCTCTTCCGAGCTCTCTCTCTATATATCTCAAACACACTCACACACACACAGTACATTATAGTCCCTACAAGCTTCCGTACAAATGCAGACAAAGAGGAAAAGTATTTTTATACCTATTGAGTCGCACCGTTCCTCAAAAAAGTTTAGAAACAAAGAATGAAACGTCTTTGTCTCAACCTTCTGCACAAGCACACACAGACAAGTGCACACATACACACACACTAGCGAGCACACACAATCTTACCTCTACTGCCTGAAAGAGGCAACAGTCTGGAGAGCAGGATGGCATTTTCACACTGAGCCACTCTCTCCAGTGGGACAGAGAGACACAGAGAGAGGAGGAGGGCGGGAGGGAGGGAAGGATAGAAAAGGAAACGAGAGAGGAAGTTAGGAAAAAGGGGGGAGAAGGAAAAAAAGGGCGGAGAGAACAAGAGAGGGAACGGGAGCAACGGATGACAAGAGAGCGAGAGAGAGACGGAGAGAGAGAGGGAGGGAGAGAGAGACTACCCCTTCCTGCTGGGCAGGATAAAGACTGAGCTTTAAGTGCTGTGAGTGCACCTCTCCTCAACCACCCCCCTTTCCTCTCCTCGCAGCCTCGGTCAGTGGATTAGCGAAGGACTGAGTGACTGAGGAGACGTTACCTGTCACGTACCCTGCCTCCCACACACGGGCCGGCGAGCTGCGTTCACAGCCAAGCGTTGCCGAAACGCTCCCACTGTGTTGCTGAACCCCGCAGATGGCGCACTTCCAAAAAGGAACGGGAGCGCTCCCCCCCCCCCCCCGCGCGCCTCTCTCGCTCTCGCACGACACACATCCACGGCACATCGGCGCACGCACGTACGCAAAGACAGACCCAGTCACGCGTGTACTGACATTTTAAAGCTGCTACACGGTTTCAATTTTTCCCCTCACGAAAGAAAAAAAGTCAATAGCCCTCTCAGTTTCTCCTCCTCTCCCCTCCGCTAGCCGCCCTCCCTACCCCCACTCCCCCCCCCCTCTCAGTTCCCCAGATGTATGTGAAATACAGAGAGTGTGTGAGTGTGTGTGAGTGTGTGTGTGGAGGAGGGGTGTTGAGAAGAAGGCTTCATGTGTAACATGTAACTAATCACCTCAGTAAAGCACTGACGCTCCTCAGCTCTCTGGAGTTACAGATCACGTGTCAGGATGAGGGGGCTTACAGTGGGGGGGGGGGGGTGCATAGCTCAGCGATTTTTGCCCATCCTCCCGAGACGGGCGGGGGGGGGGGGGGTAGAGGGAGAGAAGAGAGAGAAAGATAAACAACTGAGAGACGTGGAGAGAAACAGAGAGAGAGAGACAGAAAGGCAGCAGAGAGAGAGAGAGAGAGAGAGAGAGAGAGAGAGAGAGAGAGAGAGAGAGAGAGAGAGAGAGACAGAGACAGAGAGAGAGACAGAGACAGAGACAGAGACAGAGACAGAGACAGAGACAGAGACAGAGACAGAGAGAGCCCGGGAGGAATGTCAGTAATGTAATACTGAGTCATAATCAGTCTCATGTGTGAGTGGCCAACCCAGCTGGCCCCTAATACAGACTGCATGAGAAATGTTAGCGCACACACATGTACGCACACACACACACACACATGTTTGCAATGTGAGCCAGCTCCAGCTCTTGCAGTGGGGTGAAGGGGCTTCAGTTTTTCTCGAAGCACTGGAGCTCCATCAGAGAGGACAATAAAAGGCATGCCTCACAGTCCGTGTATACGGGCCAGTGTCAGAGCAAAAGAGTGCACATGCTGGGGGGAGGGAAGGGGGGAGGGGGGCGAGAGGGAGAGGACTGGGGGAGGGGTTGCAAGGTTGGCTTAAGTCTGTCTCCTGTCACCTCACTCATCACACAGTGTCAATGGCCAGAGTTTGCCTCCCACTCCCTCAACACCCCCCCCCCTCCATCTGCATCCCTCCCCCATCTCATCTCCGCCCACCCCCGTCCCGTCTTTCCTCCTCCTTCCCTCGATGGCTCTCGTTCCTCCATACCACTCCCTGGTTTTTCTTTTGTCATTACCAATGTTTTTATATGACCCCCCCAGGTCTATAACTTGCTCTGCTTAACCTGTATAACGGCGCTCTCTCTCTCTCTCCCTTCCCCCCCTCACACACACGTGTAGAGGTCAGGGGTCCCTCAGCCTAATCTCTGAAGGGTTAGGCTCACTTGACCAAGGTCTTTACAGGCCTTTAAACCAGTTACAGCAGCGCACACACACACACACACACACACACACACACACGCGCGTGCGTGTGTGCGTGCGTGCAAACACACAGAAACACACTATATCTCTGCTGAGATCCCCAGGTTTAACCCTAAAGGTTACAAGACATGTACCAGTTCCTAGCTTCTGTGGGGGCGGCATGTGTGTTGACCCGCTGTACGCTGGTCTGGGGTCAGACCACGCTTCTCAGACAGAGCTGATTACCACGGCAGACAGCCCAAACTCAATTTACCCCCATCAGGGAGCCCCACTACAAAGACTGGTACTGACACTCTTCACCTCGCCTCCGACCTGACACGCTGACACGGTAGAATCATTCTCTCTCACACACACACACACACACACACACAACAAGACCATGACTGAACAAAGCTCCTGTAGCGCAGACCACATGTACACAAACACTTCAAAGCTAAAGAGAACTCTGTGACTCAAAATGGTTAAAGGCCTGGAGGACGTGAATGGTTGACCTGTAGTCACCTCAGCGCTATCAAATCACAGAGAAATATGTCACAATGTTAAGATCAAACCGTTCTTTGGCATGAGTCACTGTAATCCCGTTAGACTGTTCCGGTCCTTGATTTTCAGCAGTACAAAATATCAAATTGTTGTAATTGTAAAAAACATAGAAAATGCTGAATCTGTAGACAGAATAAATGTGTCCAGCTGGGATTGTATTCTGTTCTGTACGAGCATACTGTTCTAAGTGGTTACTATCCGGGTGAGGGTCAGGAAAGCAGGTGACCCAGGTCAGGTTTGGGGTCAGGGTTCAACTTAATATCTAGACAGTCTCCACCCTGGGAAGCAGTGGTCTTAAACTTGAGTTACTGTTTCCAAACATCATATTTACACCCTCCAATCAATTATCTTATGATTCACATATTTTAATTTCTCAGAATTGGGGGTGATCAATGACAGTTGATATTATTGCATTTCTTATTTTGGCTAGTCATTTTCCTAGTCAGATGTGTGTGTGTAAGCCCCTAGGGACTCAGTGTGTGTTTGTGTGAGTCTCGACTGAGACACATGACGCATCTTGTGCAGAGAAACTGATGAATACGTCTGGACACATCTGCTCCAGCAGAGTGAGCAGGCAGAATAGATTGAGTGTGCGTCGGCCAGGAGGAAACCGATGTCGAAGAGTAGCCTTTATGAATTAGCATTAGCCCCATCAGACTGCTGGAGGTGGGCCTGTGGCACTCTCCCCTCTGTCCCTGGAAACGGTCTCTGCCTCTCAGGACACTGGCACCAAACAGGAGCCGCTGTGTGTTTACGTGTGTGTGTGTAGCATGCTGCATGTTATTTTCGGGGACACACACACGCTGTGTGGCAGATCTGAGGAGTACAGTCTACTGTACGGACACAGCAATCTACTCCTCGGAGGGGACCGAAGCAGTCGACTTCCTGGATGGGGGAAGGTGCATTGACCAGGTTTGGTTCGGGTGGGCTGGAGCAGAGGGGAGCAGGAGGTCACCTGAGTCTGCTGCTGGACCCTGCTGCCTGAGCCCAGCAGAGGGACCTCGGAGCTGACGGCAGCAGGTCAGGAGACCCTTGCGTGCAGACACTCGTCAGCTGACCGTCTCAACGTGGAGAGGGGAGGGAGGGAGGGAGGGAGGGAGGGAGGGAGGGAGGGAGGGAGGGAGGGAGGGAGGGAGGGAGGGAGGGAGGGAGGGAGGGAGGGAGGGAGGGAGGGAGGGAGGGAGGGAGGGAGGGAGGGAGGGAGGGAGGGAGGGAGGGAGGGAGGGAGGGAGGGAGGGAGGGAGGGAGGGAGGGAGAGAGCGAGATAGGGGAGAAAAAAAATAGAAAAAAAGGAGCAACCAAGAGACGGATATTGTGTGACCTCTGGTTTAATTATGACAGCATTTTATTAGACGAGAGCACTGTCCAAGATTTCTTATAAAGTTTGAAAGATGTGAAAGCAAACCCAGCCTATTAGAGAGGCAGGACTTCTGTCCCAAGGGTCCGACTGAGAACTTGCATAAGCCAGTAAAATTACTATCGAGTCCTGTGGTGCAAGACTGGTCCTTCCCATTACTGTCTGAATGCGTGGGAAATTAGGCTCATTTACTGAGATGAGAGATATTTGCCTTCCCAAAATGGACTGAGTCATGCCCTGAGCCTCCCACAGTATTACTGCTAACGGAATATAAGGACAGGATAAGGGACAAAACATATCCAAACACCCAATGTTCAGATTCCTGCTCACCAGCTGGAGAGAGAGAAAGAAAGAGATCCGTCTAGTCTACAGAAGATCCATGCCAAGATAAATAGTAAGCATTCACAAACACACACACACCCACAGGCTGCAGGGCATGTCTTCCTCCAAATCCCTGTCTGCATTGTTATGTAAGCCATCTTCTGTGTCCTCAGCTGAAGCACCATTATACTAAGTGAACCCACTAAAACACAGTACATCACAAACACAATCTCACACAAACATCACTTACGCACACAAACACCACACACACACACACACACACACACACACAAAGGGGTTAGGGTTACAACGCATTGTACAACTGTCTGCTTGTTTTTCCTTGCAGAACTGAATTTGTGTATTTAACCAGTCGGACCCTGATTCCATCAATCCATTACCGACACATATATGACAATATCATGAGATTCAGTGCACTAACATGTGAGTGTGTTTGTTTGTAGAGAGAAAGAAAGAGAGAGAGTGGCCATTGTGAAAACACTGAACGAACAGGACAATATGCTCTATGAGAGCTTTGAGGTTTATGGGAGAAACAGTCCATGGGTAAAGAATGAGAGTAGCTAAACACCAACTTTAAAACACAGAAAGCAAAAAAGCACGAGGTGGAAAAAAGCTCGCAGAAGAGACATGACGTATCCACTAGCGCGCTCATACACACACACACACACACACACACACACACACACACACACACACACACACACACACACACACACACACACACACACACACACACACACACCCCTTGTGTGAATTTGATGTCAGCCTCTTGAACATGTGAGATGATGTCAAGTAAATGTAGAAATAATGCCCTGTGTGTGTGTGTGTGTACACAAGCTTCGCGTGTGCCTACGTAGGGGTGTGTGCGTGTGTCCATCCAAGAAAGATGTGGTTCCTGTTCTCCAGGCCTGTTCATCTTTCGCTCAGGTCCTGAGAAGTAGATACATTGTGTGATAGACAAGAACAGAACGTTCCTGGGATCGAATTTGTCAAAGGAAAGAAGGGCTGGGCTTAACCACACACACACACACACACACACGGCTGCAATGCTCTAACGCTGCATGCCCGGCGTGGAAGCGTGTGAACGGGAAGCGGACAGCCGTGTTCGCCGGAGACGGAGACGGGGGGGGGGGGGTGGTCAGAGTGCTCTGATACGGAGACGTTCCCAGACGCTTTCCCGGCCGCTCCGGAACTCCGCCCTCACAAACACCCAGGGAGACACACGGAGAGAACATCCTGCAGACACACCTCCTTATACAACATCCCGTGTGTGTGTGACTGTGTGTATTTGGGTGTGTGTGTGTGTGTGTGTGAGGGAGGGAGGGAGGGTTAGAACAGAGAGAGTGAGAAAGACTGATGGGCACACTTCAACAATAACACCCAGAGTGAGATAACCCGGGGTGACCTATTGTGCGATGGAGGGAAGGGCAGAGGGAAGCCAAACCCAACACACAGCCCAGCAGAACCCCTCACTCCAGAACAACACTGCTTGGTCAGCTGGCTGAGATACTATCAGACATAAACCACAATAAACCCTCCACACTCCCTTACCAAACACACACACACACAGCAGAACTCCACAGGCTCGTTTTGCAACGTCGTGAACCTCAATGTGTGAGTACAGGTATGGAGGTTAATATGGTATAGGTGTGTGTGTGTGTGTGTGTGTCAGGGCGATGTGTACCTACATGGTTGTCTGAGTTCTGGATGGGGCTGAGGATGGGGGACCCGGTGGGGCTGCAGAGTTCAGGGAAGGGGTTGGGGATGGCGGGGAGGGAGGACGGGCGCACCAGCTGCTCCTCCTGCAGCCTCCTGCAGGGGGCGACAAAACACACCGCTCACACAAGGCCCGGCGGAGAGGCAAACACACACTCGCTCCTCCCAACGACCACGGCTCCCAGCGATCAAGATGAGAGAAAAGAAAAAAACTCACACCGAAAAAATTGGGGTCTTGTAGGATGGAGGGGAGGGGGCGCGGGGGGGGCGTTACCTGACAGCCTGGATGTGCATGGGTTGAGAGCGCCGCAGCTTCTCCCGGGGAGAGGAGGGGGGCACGGGGCGCTGAGGGGGCGGGCCCCCCCGGGGGCCGGGGGGGTGGTGGTGTGGGTGGGGCGCGTGGCCGTTGTGCAGGAGCGGGACCGTGTCGGCGTGCCGGTCGCAGGACGAGTACACGCTCTCCGGGGACGAGCTCATGTCGTTGACCAGCGCCTCCAGGTCCACATCGTCTTCTAGGGGGAGTAGGTAAACACAGGAGGGTGGAGAGAGAGAGAGAGTCCATGGAGTTAGGTTGCAATTGGAAACACATGCTCACAAGATGAAGTGCTTGACTTGACCACTAGATGCCAGGCTAACAGAAGAGGCACCACACATTTCAGCAGTGTTCCTGGTGGTGCCAGAGAACTAAAGTATGTCTCCCAGGGAACAGTAGGACGATATGCATAGTCCCTCTCTATGGATCCACTGCTATTATTAGTCTGAAACAGGTTCTTACCTGGAGAACCTCCATAGGTTTTACAGGTAAAATGGGCTGTGTGTGTGTGTGTGCACCAGTCCTGGCCATATGAGCCACACAGAGAATTCCTGGCATTCCTCATTAGACAGCCTGTGGAACACTCAGCTCACCGTACATGGTACATGGTGGCTTGAAGAAAGGAGAAAAGCCAACACACACAGTGACACACACAGAGACAAAGACACACAGAGACACACACATCAAAGTAAAAAGTTGGAGAGTAAGGACCACAGAAACACATGCACACACACAATAAGTGTTGTTCTACATACTGTATGCATGCTCCCCGCCGGCTACCTGACCATACAGACATGGCTATGTACCAAGTAACAACATCGAGTTTGAACACCCAACAAGCATATACACACACACACACTGCAACTAGCCTGCATCCCACACATACAAGGTGCACACATACACACACACACACACACGGGTGGGGGTGTGTGTCTGTGACACACAAACAGAGAGGACAAGCTGGGACATTGGGTCAGGTGGTGTAGAGGTTCACACACAGGGCAGGCTGAACGAGGAAGATGAAAGAAACGAAAAATGGGGGTAGAGAGAAAACAGAAAGACAGAAAGAAAGATAAAGGAAAGAAAAAGAGAGGGATCGGATGATGGCTCTTGTTATTCCAGAGGGTCGTAACGAATGAGTATTTACATTCCAGACGTTCACGATCTCCTCACTGGCCCCAGGAGAGAGGAGAGGAGGCGAGGCAGGCAGGCAGAAATATGTTACCAACAAGCCTCTAAAATCCTTCCTCGTCATAAGGCAGTCCCCCCTTGTCTGGCAGACATGACCACTACGCTTCACGCTGACAACAGTGAAGAGTTTAGCTCAGTAATGTCCTAAATGTACACACACACACACACACAGTGAGAAGCCAGGATACGTCATCTGAGGTAGGAGTGTATCTAAAACAACTCGGTGTGGGTGAATAATATTTTTGCTACAGAGTGAAAGAGAAGCCATTTGACTTTGACAGCCGCAAAACGTCCTTCCACAGTACTGTACCTACGGAGTCCCAACCACATTCACACAACCTGCCAGACCGGCCAGCCGAACCTCAAACAACCAAACCAACAACAGTCTAAACCTCTATCAGACTCAATCTAACAGACCGACTGGCAAAACCTAATCCTAGACCGATCCCACGTAAGGCCTCTGCCCCCTTGACTTGTGATATTAGGCCTCACACAACAGTTTGTTATATCATCATCTAACAGGCCACTCCTTTACAGATTTGACCCACAATCTACAGTACATTCTATATAGGTGTACTAGGCCTTACCATGGCTACATGTAGCCTGGAAACCTGTACTGTACATACACTACAGCACTCCCTGGATTAGTCTGGTTTGGAGGCCTATTTACCCTCTCGTCGACCTCTTAACCCGTTTAACGAAGACCCGCACAGCCGTGACCATTAGTCACCACGGAGACCAGCTGTCCACGCTCCGTGGAAAGGAGCGAGGTTAAACACGGGAGATTTATGACCCCTCAGTCGGGCCCGATTCCCCCAGAATTCCCAGGGTCGTGCCGGGTTACGTTTTGGATTTCTGGGAATCTTTCGGCAGTGAGACGAGGAGAAAAGACCTGTGAGGAGGATAAACATCAAGACCCTCCGTCTATAACCTGTCCCACTGGAACGCACACAGAAGGGATGGGAAGAGAGAGAGTGGGGGGGGGGATAGTAAGAAAGAGAGAACGATGGAGAAAGAGACAAAGGGAGGGGGAGAGGGATGGGGGGGGAGAAAAAGACAAAATACAGGGGAAAGAAGTTCATCTAAAGAAAAGTGGAGAGAGAAAGATGGGGTTGGAAAGGGGATGACAAAAAAAGAGGTTCTGGGAAGAGAGGGAGAGGAGTGTGGACCTCTGGTCCAGTATATAATAGAGCTTCTCCCTATGGAGTCATATTAGGAGAGTTCCCGCTCGATCACCATTACAGCTCTAGAATGGACAGCATCATAAAACTGTGTGTGTGGATCTTCCAGGACCATCATTTCTTTCATTTTTCAGGCCATGAAAAATATGTGGATTTAAAGCCATTCCAGGTTATAAATGATTGTCCATTTAGATCAGATGCACAAATGATAAGAACAGCACAGATAAACCACATGTGACCAAATGATAGAGAGAAGAGGAGGAGAGGAGAGGAGAGGAGAGGAGGGGAGAAAAGAGGAGAGGGGAGGAGTGGAGTACCTTGGTGAGGGGAGTTGCGGTGAGTGGTACGTTGAAATACTGGGCCAATCAGATCCTTGGGTCTGTGTGGAGAAGTCCGGTCAACAGTTTCCTGTGAGAGAGAGGTATATAGGAAATAACTAGACTAGTCATCTGATTTTCCATATCAGTCTTTCATTCTGTTGGGGGTTTTTCCAGGAAATTCAAGAAAGCACACCAGACAGTCAGACAGATAGACAGATAGATAGTCAGACAGATAGACAGTCAGACAGATAGACAGATAGATAGTCAGACAGATAGACAGATAGATAGTCAGACAGATAGAGACATCCACACTACACAAACACACGTGCAAAAATGTACTCGCACATATGTGCACATGAGAATGTCTGTCTTATACACATATGTACATTGAGACTTGCACACGCACACACACACACACACACACACACACACACACAGTGACACGTACACACCCACAGTCCTCCTCACACATTCCCTAATTTGAAGCAGCCTCAGTGCCAAAACCCAAAAAAAGGAGGAGAAGAAGAAAAAGAAAGAACCAACATTTTCACTCCATTTTTCCAGGAAAACGGAGAACGCGGAAGCACAGCTTCCAGGAACTGTTCGCTGCCAGAGGTCCCACCGCATACGCATGCACAAACGCGTGTACAAACGCACACACACATCACTCCCCAAGGCGCTCCGAAAACATCCATAAACGCCCCGGAGAAAGATTTACAGCTCTGAGAACCAGTGGCCAAGGGTTTTCCAGGGAAAGCTAGACCACAAGGGGATGTGCTTTGGAGGAGCAAGGATCTCAGAAAGCCTCAGACACACTATTCTACACCTTACACCTAACTACACACCTCAACACATCTTCACAGTGTAGAGAGGGACATCAACAGTCTGTGATGCTGTAGTACAACACAATACTCTACAGCTGCTTGAAAACAGATACTCTGGGTTTCCCCCCCCCCCCGGTAAGGTCTTATTGTCGGGACAAACTCCCGATCCAAAGAATGCATCATTCACTAGCAGATCAAATTGGCAAATCAGATCACTGATTCTCATTCATTGGCTATGAGAACCGTACTGCGGTTGGTGAAATGTTTGAAACTCTCTCTCTCTCCCCTTCTGGACTTCAGCAGCAGCTCCTTCTGGCCAGGATTAAGCCTGCCTGCCTGTCATGATGAGGAGATTACCGGGTAACCTTTGACCTGGAAGAACATGCTCAGCCAGAGCACATCCCTTTGATAAGAGAGGAGGCCAGAGTCTACCAGAGCTAATGATACTTATAATGGTCAGGTTTGATTTATATTATATAAAATGAATATTTCATAAATATTTTTATGAAAAGAAAATACACGCACCCACTTCCCTTCTCAGATGGACTGAAGCACTCTGGACTGATGACTGAAAATCACACACACGCGCATGTGCATAAATATATTAAGAAATAGCTGCACTGGACCATCACCGCTTCCACCAAGACGTATGTCTTACATTCCAAATTCCACACACACATATCCTTCTTTGAGACAGCCTTGGAATGTAGTCCAGATTCTCTGAACATGCCTGTAGATTTGCACTTTTTGAAGTTACGCAAGTCTGCAGGAAAGACGTTGCTCTGCCTCGTCTATACACACCAATCCTGTAGTCACAGCCCAATAAGACAAAGCATGTGTGTGTGTGTGTGTGTGTTTGTTATCGTGATATTTATATAACGTACATGCCAATTGTCTGACTACACACACAGAAAAAATTGGGTTGTCAGAGTCCAATGAACAATTCCTTCCAAACCAAATAGTGGAGCTCCAGAAAACAGCCCAGGGTTATAGAGGGTCTAGTCTGGCCTATCTGTGGGCCCGGCCAGGGCCTGCATACCTCATCCTAAGAGCCAGCGCTCTACCAGGAGCTTACAGCACACTATCAACACAATGGACAGAAGAAGGAGGGAGTCATGGCTCCCAGTCACACAATCGGCGCCACCGTCACAACATTGCGCCACGCTCAGAGGCCCAGCATACCAGAGAGCCGCCGCGGGGGGGGGGAGGAGGGGGGAGTGTTGTGCTTGAACTTTGTTTTTGTTTGTTTCTTTTCCTGTGTCCTATTTTTAGCCACGCTTGCTTTTCTGGCTAATTCCAAGGGGTCAAGATGGGTCAGACTTAAGAGAGAGGCTTGAGAGAAGCCAGGTTCAGTCACAGAGGCCTCATTCACTCTGCTGGAGTGGGCCAGCTACCAGCTAGCTAGCTAGCCTGACTAGCCAACATAAGATGGCTTTATTAAGAACGGTGAGCTATGGTCCAGTTGGATCATGTCCAACCTGGCTGTAGAGGGCTTAAATATAGCACTGCGCACATACACACACACACACACACACACATAAATGCACACGTCCGCTTGAGCAAAGCCATGGTTACATCAGGCAGGCCCGCTAACACGCGACACACAAGAGCAGTCACAGAGCTGTGACTGACAGCCAATGGAAGGTGTGTGCGTGTATGTGGGGGGGGGGGGGGGGGGTGGACACTACACTGCACACTCACAGAGGTCATTACCTGGTAATTGGGGTGGAGAAGGAAGTAGTCAGGACATCCTGCTAAGGCCATGGTGTCCATCCAGTCCTGGCTTTGCTTCCAGGACACCTGCGCATGGAAGAGACTGTTACAGACCCTTCCTGGACTCTGACCTCCAGAGACACCGGTCAGAACCATGTACTTCTTCTGCTGGGCTTTCCGTTACGCGCCATTTGTACGTCGCGTGGGATGAAAGGGTCTGGTCTAACGAATAGCTTTCGACATGCAGTGTGATACATAGGGGTGCTAACAGAAGCTTCATATCTTGATCACCTTCAGTTGTTTGCTCCCTCGATCTGGTTCATGGGGACTTCTTTCTTGGCACGGGTCTTACGAGTGCCTAGGTTCTCCTGCAGGAGTGTCTGCCCTCACCTACAGGAACTCACGGCTGTCTACAGGGGGATTTTTGAAAATGTAAATATGAGAGGACAAACTAAATAGAGTCATCTAGCTCACACTGACTACAACATGGCTCATGTGAGAAAGTGAGAGAGAGAGAGAGAAAGAGAGAGAGAGAGAGAGAGAGAGAGAGAGAGAGAGAGAGAGAGAGAGAGAGAGAGAGAGACAGACAGACAGACAGACAGACAGACAGACAGACAGACAGACAGACAGACAGACAGACAGACAGACAGACAGACAGACAGACAGACAGACAGACAGACAGAGAGATGAGAGAGAGAGAGATGAAGAAAAAGGGAGATGTATCTGTGCATCCCTTGTGAAAAAGTTTGAAGCAGGGTTTAGTTTGAACCAGGCTCTGCATTCTAATGCCTTGAAACTTCCCATTCTGCCAGGCGGGGGGGAGGAGGAGAGGGAGGGGCGACGGTGGGAGTGGGCCGGGGGAGTCCAGACACCCGGCTAATGTTTTGGGTTCAGTCCTGGAACATTTTGATCCGACACCCGGAGAGAACATGCACACAGACATATGCATGTACACACACGAACCAGCACAGTTGCATACACACACACGAACAAGCATAGGCACACATACACCCTTTCTCTATCTAGAAGCTGAAATAAAGACACTGGGTATGTGGAATTTGGCTTTGACATGATTGGACTGGTTTCAGAAAATCCTAGTGAAGCCCAATTTCTGTATGTCACATTAATACATTTTGTTCTTAAGTGGAATTCATCTTGGCAAATGCTGCTTACCAAATGCTAATGGAGGGAATAGATTATTTCACTGACAGATTTCATCTTTCATATTTGAGCACAAGTGTTGACAAATACTAAAGATGTGCATTTCAGCTCTGTCAAATTTCACATTTTAGTAGAGAGGGTCTTTTGGACCCAACCATCAATTTGACCTTGGTCCCAATATGTCTCTGCTGTCACTTTTTGACCTCTCCATCATTTGCTCTCACTCCTCCATCCTTCTGCTCCCTCCCGCTGGGCCTGGCTTTCCGCCCGGTCCAGCCTGGGCACCAGGGACGCGGGTCAGGCCAGGGTGATGAGGCTGGGTGGCCTCTTTCTGCTCTGGGGCGGCCAGGGGTGGTCCTGACCATCAGCCTTCCTAACCAGGTCAGTTTGGCCCGGCCAACAGCCCGCTTCGCTGCCAGTCGCATTTTTTACCGCCAACCTCTCCCGCCCCCCCCCCTCCTCCCCATTTGACCTCTCTCCCTCTCTCTCCCTCTCTCTCCCTCTCTCTCCCTCTCTCTCCCTCTCTCTCTCTCTCTCCCTCTCTCTCTCTCCCTCCCTCTCCCTCCCTCCCTCTCCCCATCTCAGTCCCTCATCCAAACACAAATGAGGGTGCGCGTGCAAATCAAGAAGGGGAATGGCTAGCATCCAGAACAGAATTACTTTATCAGAGCTCTACAGCTCTACTGTTGCTGTATGCATTTACAACAATCACATTACCGTCTGAAAGGGCACATTGCAGGGGGCATCCTATGTACATCTAATAGCCATGTTGCCGTGTTGAAACCAAAGCTGTGGACTAAAAGCAGTTGACATTTGCTGACATTTGTGCTTCCGCCTGCAGAGACTGAGCAATGACCGTTTTACTGGTCATTTAGAAGGAACCAGAGTTGGCTAGGCCGAGAACAACTTAATAATGTCACTGGTGTGTGTGTTATTTGACTTCCTCGTGTGAAGCAGCTCCTTTTCTAAACCCCCAGTTGGTAATTATGAACCAAGCTGAGCCAGCATTGAGCTAAGGGTCATGCCAGTGGCACTGACTTCCTGGTCAAGCTACTGTGTGTGTGTGTGAGAGTGAGAGTGAGAGTGAGAGAGAGAGAGAGAGAGAGAGAGAGAGAGAGAGAGAGAGAGAGAGAGTGTGAGTGAGTGAGTGAGTGAGTGAGTGAGTGAGTGAGTGAGTGAGTGAGTGAGTGAGTGAGTGAGTGAGTGAGTGAGTGAGTGAGTGAGTGAGTGAGTGAGAGAGAGAGAGAGAGAGAGAGAGAGAGAGAGAGACTGGAAGAACAGACACAGAGCAAGGAAGGGAAGAGCATGTTTCAGGATGTTTTAGAGAGAGAGAGGAGCAAAGCCATCCAGGGTTCCCTTGTAATAGTCACCATGTCATCCACAAGCTTAGAAATAGGTCAAGTACAAAAGTTCCAAAGGCCATTCATAAGAGACTGCACGCGGTTTTGGCTGCCGGGTTGATATGGCTGACAGAGGATGCAACTATCAGAGCAGTATTCGGGTAGGTAACATGTCCCAGCTAGAACCGCGTACAGTAAGTCAGCTGACGTGACTCAGTAGGCTAGTCCCTGCACCACAGACAGAGAACACTCAAGACATCTGTTCTGCAGAGTGCATTTCTGTGTCAGCGTTCCAGAGCGGTACGCACCCGCACACGGTCGGCTGGCAGGAAGTCTACCGGAGTGCAGAGAGGGAATACATTATATAAGAGGTAATGGACCTTTATGATAGGAAAGCAACACAGACAGTAAACTTAGGCCTGCTGTCATAAACATGCAGACCGGGAGGAGGCTCCTGATGCAATACCCACGATCCCAATCTGAGTACTGGTGATGACAACAGAAGGGTGCCTTTAATTGGCCTATGTTGAACCGATTATACATGTGAGATTCCTGCCAAAGCAAATCTCACATGTATCTCTCAGGTATTATGGAGAGTCACTAGATAGCCGGGGGGTATGACGTCTGCTCTACGGAGTATCGACCCCCCTCTGTCCATAACCATCTCTTTTTCTCCCCCTTCCTCCTCTTTCCGCCACACTGCCCTCGGTAAAATATCTCAATCTATCACCAAAAGATTTCGAATGCAACATTAACCACAAATAAGCAACTTAATAGGTTAAATCACGATTCAAACGCTTTTTTTTGGAAACACATGTCTCCGTTCTACCTACCTCGAGATCCAACAGTCTACGCAGGACCGGGACACCAGAATCTGGAACACCGACAAAAAAAAATCGCTTGCCTGTCGGTTTATCTGAAGCACGCCACTGTCCAGATCTCAAACTATTACCAAACTCTCGCTGTTGTCTCTCACGTTGTCGCTTCCAAACACACACTTCGGCCAGCTGACTCCTCCAGCATACACGCACATAGAGGAAAACTCCCCTCAGCCCCGCCCAGTCGTACGCTGCGGACGCCTCCTTCGCAGGGAACCCCACTCCTTAACTCTTTACGGGGAGGGTGCATCGTTTTACTTGGGGAGGCTTCGGCCGACTGTCTGAAGTGATTTAGTGCTTCCGGTTGTGTTTAAAGAGTCCTAAATTATTATGACGTCCGTTTGTTTTGTTTTTAAGTGCTCCCACACGTGTAAGGAAACCTCTCTGTCGTTCTCGGTCTCTTGCACACACACACACACACACACACAAACACAACTTAGTGTGTGCAACTTTTGGTGTGCGGAACTTGCGGTCCATGGATAAAAAACAAATATCTACAGGATTTAGGCTGATCCTTAACACCCTCAAGCATGTCATCAGTGTGTATTAATAATTGAACAATCGAGCAACAAACAGATCATTACGACCCCCCCCCCCTCCCCCACATACACACATGCCTCATCTAAATCTCAGATGCCAGTCAGACCCTCTCATCCAGCTGGATATAGAGGCTGTAACTCATCATGTAAAATAAACACCCCCGGTCTATCTTTTCTCCATTTTCACTACCAGCTGCTCTCCACCCATCCCCCAACCTGAACCTCTCAGGTTTCATCATGCGCTGCTCCTGCAGTCTGATCCTGGTAGCCATTAACTCATGCACTCATCCACTGCCAGAATACTGGACAAATGCATTGGTGAAAGCTAGGGTGACCAGACGTCCGGATTTCGACCGGACAGTCCGGTTTTCCAACCTTTTGTCCGGACCGCTGTTGCGTGTCCGTCTTTTCGCCCTTTTGTCCTCCTTTTTGACCCTTCCTGCCCACCGTCGCAATTTACCACTCGCGTAAGTTTTCCGATGTCAAAAAGAAATACCTCCTTCTAACCTACGTGGAGTTCAGAACTCCACTTTGCCATAAGAGCAGCAAAGATCAATATCCTACCTTCTGTCAGCTCCCTGCACTTGTGATTCATGAAAGGGGGAAATATCCCACATATTTGGGCTTATCCCACACACTCAGATACACACACACACACACACACACACACACACACAGGGAAATATCGCACATGAGATAAAGGAGGGGGCATGGGAAGGGAGGGGGGTAGCTCTAGAATTCTCCGTACAAGTCCCAACTGGTCCTCTTTTGCATTGACGGTTTAAAAACCGTGTCAAAGGTTACACAATCTAAACTGAGACAGCTTGATGTTTCCCAGTGAAATGGGTTAACCACACACACACACAAAACACACATACGCACACAAACATAGAGAAGCAGAAGCGTGCCATTGCATCAAAATTCCACCAATCCTTCTGGAGAACAACCAGGCCTCCAGGCCAGAAGCTCTGGGACCGTCTCACCCCCACCACCCCACCCCACCCCCACCACCCCCAGATAGAAGTTATCTGCAGGCCATACATCCCTTCAAATGACACCAGTACACCTACCAATCTACAACATGTAATGGTGGTTGGCCACAAAGTACGGTTACCCAAACATATGTCGTGAGTCATTGGAGGATATTTCCTCGTGTGTGGTTGGAAGGTATGTCGTTGTGAGCATTGACATCAGTCTGTTTAGACTAGTTTCAGACCTCAGAATTTGAATCGTTTGCTTTTTTGTGGACCCTGGCAGGTGGTGTGCAGAGGGAGACAGAGAGAGAGACAGAGAGATAGTGTCCGGGTAAACAGACCAGGAGGGCTGGTTCAGCTTTGATGGCCCTTGGGCTCGACTAACAGTTAATGAAAACATGCATCATTGCCTGTCACACGATAATGTGTGCGGCCCAAATTAGCAACAAGAAACTACAATCCCTGTGAGAGAGTGTGAGGCATTGAAAGAGAGAGAGAGGACAGCGAGATCCAGCTTAACTCTAATGGCCCTTAGCTCGGACCAACAATCAAAGCTAATGAAAACATGCATCATTGCCTGTCACATGCTAATCTTTGCGGTCCAAATTAGCTATAAGAAATTATAATCCTGTTTTTGTTCTGTCTTTGGTTTAAATTGTGGGATTTGGGTGAAATGAGGTATCTACATTACAAACCCTGAAAGCCCTTTAACACTTTGTATGAGGACACAGAGATTTGGGTCTTGGGTCCTGACGAGCACCAAACACACACCAGCAAACACACACACACAAGCACACACGCACGGACGCACACACACACGTGCACCCACACACAGACACACAAGCATACACACAGACATACACTTTTCCCAGCTCAACTTCTATTCTTGTGTGCGTGTGTGTTCGTGTTGTTAACTGGTTTGTATTGTGCTTCCCCCTCATTTCCTACAAGTTGTTTGAGTCTGTTAGGAGATCAAAGTTTGAGCCCTTGATTAATCCACAGCACAGGAGCCTTTACTGACTAATAACTGAACATTCCTTTCATTTTCCTAGCTCGGTACGTCAGAACAATCCAACCCTGAATTTAACACGTTCTATAATCTCCCCTGTAGCAATTCCTAACCCTAACTTGGCTCCATTCTTCAGAACTAGCTTATCCTTCCATCCTAGCTCACTCTTCAAACCAAGTCCACTCATCAAATATAGCTCCCTCTCTAAATCTTGCCAATAGCAGAACCATGAGTACCTGTGTTACAGTGGCACACAGGCATGTGGTGTTCTTTACAGGCCAGGCGGATGGTTGGGGTCACTGGTGGCCATGGGGTGGATAGTGGGCCTACTATGCTCTATCTGACAGACTGGGCTTGAGAGACCAATAGCCAGCCAGATGTTTGGTTTGGATCCCTAAGAGGTGGAACACCAGCTTTCCATCTGGCTCTGTGACATGACCGCAACAGGAATAGAATACCGAGAAAGCGAGAAACATGACTCCCTTTTCAATGAGATGAGAAAGGAATGCTTTTCCTGCACCTGCAAGTCCTTTGTTTTTCCAAGCGGATAGTCCATAAAAAAGACTTGAGCAATAATCAGCCGAGGAATTTAATTTTGCCTCGACTAAATCACCTGGAATGTGTGTGCTTCTGAAACCAATGGACTCCCATACAGCATAAAGCGTTGGTATTTGACTTGGGAGAGAGAACGGGTTGAGCATATGGATCTCCCTGACGAAAAAAAAAGTATGCTGAACACTGAAGCTTTCTTGGAATGAACAATCATCAGATTCATAATGTGAAACCAAATCATGAGACGAGCTTTGCCATAGCTACTAAAAACTGCCAACAGCATCAGTTTTCTAATGATTAGCGACCATAGTTATTATTTCTAGTTTATGGGAAAACCCCTTTAATTCTACAAGAACACATTTGTAGACAATACATTTTGGACCACAGTATCACTATGGAGCCTGGTGACTTGTCAGAGATCTGGCTGGGGTTTCAAATGGAATAGAATCAAACTGGATGGACTTGAAATAAAACATCCTGAAACATTCTCTTCCCTGCCTTGCTCTGTGTCTGTTCTTCCAGCGTCTCTCTCTCTCTCTCTCTCTCTCTCTCTCTCTCTCTCTCTCTCTCTCTCTCTCTCTCTCTGTCTCTCTCTCTCTGTCTCTCTCTCTCTCTCTCTCTCTCTCTCTCTCTCTCTAAGTATCATCTATCCTCTGCCAAAAGACTGACAGTCTATTAATAGCAGCCCTCTGAGAATCCAAACCACATTTGTTTAGGTCCAGCCTTAGCACTGCAGCCATTAACAATAGAGAGACATCCAACATGAAACTAGATGGAAAACTTAACAGTGCTTCAAATACATTCAGTGCATATGTTCACGTACAGTTTGTATATTCATGAACAAAAATGTGTATTTGAAGGTGCTGTTGAATAGAAGAAGCCCTTTCAGACTTAAAGGCTGAAAAGGTTAAGCATTTGGCTTTCCATGCCAATCATCTAGACATCGGATAATTTATCCAACTTTTAAAATCGACTTTAAGTTTTTGTTCTCACTTTTTAATTGTTAGCAATGCTAATGACAGTAGTTTTTTTTTTTTTTACTCCAACAGATCAATCTAATCAAGCCCAAACAAATACGTACTTGAAGTTAATGTATATATTTTGGAGTCTTTTAATATTAACATAAGTTGCACAAAAAGGCTATCAGTGTATCTATAAGTACAATTACAGTATGTGACAACAGAGGATGTGCGAGTATGTGAACGTGAACGTTTGAATGAGATGTGAATTCTTTTCGGATTATACTGTACTCCTACTTCCCACAACACTGGAATACATTATTCAACTTGAAATATCTGAAGAACTGTGTGGTTGGTTTGGATGAAACCATAGGGCCTAGATTATTGCCAGTGTTGCAGTGGCCCTCAAGCAAGTACTGTAAATTGCAGGTGACGTTTGTGCAGAGCAGTGTGTCTCAGTCAAGGCCTCGGCCTTGAACGGTCGAGTGAAAGGTTGATTTGTGGGCCCCACTCGTGACACGTAGTGTCACGTTCCTTCTCGCCCGTTGCCCCTATTGTCTCTTTTTGTCTCTCTCTCCCTCCCCCGCTCTCTCCCTCGGTTTCTCTCCCTCTCTCTCTCTAATCTCACCCTCTCCCGTGTACTCCTCTGTATCTTCATCCTGGATACAGAACATGGCCACCAGGTCTTGTGATAACCTGCACATGTGATGGTATTCCTGGTGTAACATCCTGCATGAGTGTTCTTCAGTGTGGATATGTGTATGTGGCAAATCCCAATGCGCAGATGCATGCAGCTAGGGAGAGATATTTATTCTGGACCCGAATCTCTGTTTTAAAAGAAAGAAAAAAACATTGCCCCCTCCAAACAAACTAAACAAACACTATCGAACTGATGCAACAATGGACCTCCTTCACACCTATATTCCAGACGAGTGTTGGGCCAACACACAGCATGCCGTCCTCCTCGGGGTGTCAGAGAAAGGTTAATCTCCCTGCTCTCTGCCAGAGGGTGATGCAACATTGAGTGTGCGTAAGTGACTCCATAATGGCCATGTCAGGATCAGCGACACACAGCTGAGCCTCGCTGAGAGCAACCCCTGTTAATTCCACGTTAAGTCAAACGTCTTTCTTCCCAGAACAACAGGAACTAAATGAGGGAGGGAGGGGAACAGAGTTGGGAGAGGGGAGGGGTTGAAGGGGGGGGGAGAGTGCTCTGAGCGAGGGACCATGAAGACCCTGTCTGAACAGCTAGCGTCGTCTCCTGGTGTGGCACCTTTCCGAGTGCTGACCCCCCTCATGTCCCACAGCAAGGCGAGAAACACAGAAAGGTCTGGAAGAGAAGAGGGTGGGCGAGTTCTCGACACGGTGATACCTTGCGTCACCTTTTGTGCTCTTGTGCTGGTGCGTTTCCCCTCAGTACTGATAAAATGCTGTTCTGAAAAAGCTGAACACACTGTTCGTAAACACGCAGCATGGAGGCGTGAGTGATACTTACATGATTGCGCTCCTTGCACACACCGCACGAAAACACACACAAACACACACAAACACACACTCACAGGGACAGTTGAGGTTAGTGTTTGGTTGACAGCAATGTAGTTTGCCTCTGGGTTGACACAGACATTCTGTCTCTCAGCCCTGGGTCAGCACCCTGGCATCCAGCCAATAGAAATAGGGCAGTGAAAATGTGCCCCAATCAGCAGAGAAAATATCCTGTGACAAGACAGAGCGAGAGGAGTAAACCTATCAGGGATGGCGTTAGGAGGCATTTAAGGTGAGGTGTGCTCTACTGTTGATCTTGTCTGTCAATGACTGGTGACCCAATATTACCTCAGGGCTTGCAGTTTGAAGAAAACTGCATTTTGTGTTCATCGTGAATAAAATTGAGAAATGTGCATTGCTGGCACTACTGTTCTTTGTAATAGTCCCAAGTAAGTCTAATCTTTTAAAATCCCAAATAAATTATTGTATGCACTGAACTTTATGTTCTCTCTTTTTGACCCTCCCTCCTTCTCTCTCTCTCTCTCTCTCTCTCTCTCTCTCTCTCTCTCTCTGTCTCTCTCTCTCTTTCTCTCTCTCTCTCTCTCTCTCTCTCTCTCTCTCTCTCTCTCTCTCTCTCTCTCTCTCTCTCTGTTCCTATTCTGAAGGCTAAGCCTGTATATAGCTTTATGAGGTGGCGTACTGGAGGTAAAGGTTCGTATCCAGTTCTTTATGAGAGGCGTGTTGGACTGGGAGAGCAGGGGGAACGGCCCTCGTGCCCTTCCACCCAAAGGTCAAGGCTGTAGTTAATGGTAGCACACAATAAAGTGAGGTGTGTGTTAGGGCCTCGTCCGAGCTCCTGCACATCAATACTGTACAGTAAATGAGTGTGATTGCTTGAATCCCAATCCTGGAGCCCTGATTCCACAGTTTGTCTCTGTTCGGTCCTTCACATGCTGAAACAAGTGTTTGGGGTATGTAGCCTCGCTCTCCTCTCATCCACAGCCATTTGTTCATGATGGGAACCACTAAATATAGAGACTTCCGGGGTGATTATCCCAGCCCGTTATCTCTCTGCCTGAGGCCTGCGCTGTTACACTCCATTGTTCATCTCCTCCTGTGTATGACAGCTTTACGGGCGCATAGGCCCAATTTAGGCCTCTTAGTGGAGTGGATTTCGACATATTCCTAATATCTAGCCTTAAAGCTGCAATGGGTAACATTACAAAATAAAGGTGAATGTGAGAAACCACACCCCATTCGTCCTTTCCTCCAGCTCAAGTTTGATTGACTAGGTGGAAGGTCCGCTTTGCCAAAGGCAATTGGCTGGTAAAGGATTGCTGGAACACAATTGGCTGGTAAGTAGCGTGACTCCAAAATTAGAAATTGACATTCCGCTGATCCTGAGCTGTCTGCGTTGCTAAACAACTCTCAGAGGTCCTCATAATCTTACACAACATGTTTTAAAGGGGAAAAGGATCAAAAACAACAACAAAAAACATAATCAGAAAACCAAACATGCACAGTCTTTTGTTTGTTAAGCGTCCGATGCGGAATCTGTCTTCAATAGGGTTTAGAATGGCACCGTGTCTGAGTGGGGCAGGTCTGGTCCCATTCACACACACGGAACATTGTGCTACTTTCTCTGCTTTGTTACAGGGCAGTAATATGGAAATGTCCGTCAGGGCCAGTTGAGTCTTTGATTCAGAGCTGACCAAGCTGAACAGCATTGTGGGAAGTGGTTCCCGTCGAGTACAGCGAAGGTACGACCCTCCTGCTGAGCTACTCTCCCTTGTGACTGCAGCCGCCAGCCACACACACACACAGAAACACACACACACACACAGACACACATACACACACATACATCCCCAAGCACATTCCCCAAAATGTGACACTAGGTTTCAGCGTACACATCATTTTCACCAGAAACACTAAACATTACATCAACCCACAAAATAACTTCTATTTAACACTAAACATCTACAATGTGTTCTGTAAATAATAAAAGGCATTTTAGGACCGTTTTTCATGACAAAACCAAAAACAACCCCTCCTGGTTTTTTTTAACACAAATTAATTCATTGGTTCATAATGTGACCTCCCAGAAAGTATGTTGAGTATGTCTGGTCCCACTATCTGAGTGGACACTGGCATTCATATCAGAGAGAACTACTAAATAAGTTGCATGCTTTGTGGAGCACCAAGAATAGTACACACACTCAACAGACATGTGGAACAGAGTTTTCATGGGGCAAATCTGTTTTGGCCAGAAATACGTCTTAACATCAGATACTTGGTTATGTAAAGAATCCATACAAACCCATGTTATGTGAGCAGACCATGTGACCCATTTCAACGTAAATGATAGGTTGCTCACTTAAACAAAGGCTGCATAAAACTTGGACAGAGATCACTTGCCAAACAAGCATTACTCATATTTTCCAGAGACAACCTCCAAGGGCAACTTTCAGATTTTAGGACGTAAATGCAACCATCTGCATGTGTGTGTGTGTGCATGTGTGCACACATTGCTGGTGTTGCTGCTATGGCCATCAGTAATGACCTTTTAAACAAATATTGTGGCCTCAAGTTAGGCAACAGGTTAAAAACAAATAAACATTTGGAATCTTGAACATCACCAAATGCCTGTGCTGTAAGGGAAATGGGGTGAGGAGTCTGACAGGATTTCCCTATTGGTAACAGTTGCCCACACAAACATAGGCCTGAGAGCAAACATGTTGTTGAAGAACGGAAGGCAGGGAAGCTCAGACAAGCCCTTTGTGATGCAGTACCCCAAAATAAACCACTTAGTCACCTATCAGAAATGTTTGCCTTAAACATGTCTCCCAGTTTGGCCTTTAGGACCCCAGATTCAGACCTAACTGCATCAAGTGACCATGACAAACAACAGGATTGGACTTTCCCAATCTCTCTCTCTCTCACACACACGCACACACACACACACCATTATCCACACCCCCTCCCTTTTAGCCAGACTGCACTCCTGATTCACTTATTTGCAGGTGAGAGGTGAAGCTAGCAACAATAAGCATGGATGATAAGACTGATTTATCTTTGCTTCCTGTTTCTCTCAGATTTTCCCACACATCTCCTGTGAGGACAGGAAGTCATCATGTCAGGAAATGGAAATCGGGCTTCCTGTCTTTGTTGAGCAGCCGTGCTCTTGGGAGGGAGGTGATGGGTCTGACGGAGGTGGAAATGATAAGACGTCTTCCTTCACAAACCCAAAGTCCCTGAACTCTCAGAAGACCAGTGACTTGAGGAGTTTGACGTCCATCTGCGTGTGTTGGATTTCTCTGAGAAGCTGTACTTTGTCACGACAGCTCTCCTATGAAGAGCAAATAACTGAATGTGTCAAGTGTGACACCACTGTGGGACACTTCTGTCTCTATGAGATTGTTAAACTAAATGTGTTTCCACTTTCCACCACAGACATCTGCAGCAGAATCGTCTGTGACCAAGAGAGAACGCTGACACCTACTGGTGGCTGAACTGAAAAAAAGTCTGTGAACATCTGACCATCACATCCAAATGAGTTTGTTCCAAAACCATGGGCATTAATATGGATGTTCCTCCCCCCAACAGCTACCACTCCTTTGGGAAGCTGTCCACAAGATCTTGCATTGTGTTTGTGGGTATTTGCTGCCATTCCGCCACAAAGAGACAAAAGCAACAAATGCAAGTTATTTATAGCCATTTTATTGCTTACATTTATTGTTTCAGCATACCAAAGCCTTTGACAGAACTTTATGATTACATTTACAGTGCTTAAATCAATCATTGGTTACAGTTGAATACAACATGTTCATATAGGTATTTAATTATGTGCAGTTTACTGAAACAAGTAACAAGTTACAATGAAATGCCAAGTAGTGTACTTGTCATCCATAATTTTAGTAGGGATAGGTATCGAGTTTATTCAGACAGACTGCAGCAAACATGGCAACTAGGAAGAAGTGTTCTAAAGTTTGCTTGTATTTCACACGACGAAATGACAACAACGGCCCTTGTAACGCGTGTAAAAAGTATATTTCGTCACAGGGAGGAAATACTACAAATATGAAAACGTATTTGAACACAGCCTGGAGTGAAGTTACTGGAACGTCATGTGTTCGACGCATGCAGCAGTGCAGCTAACGTTTGCGCTTTATCTTTTTCTTTTTTGGAGAAAAGTTTGAGAAATTCGTTTAGAACGAGTGTGTGTGTGTGCCTGGGGGATGCACAGACCTAGTTGGCTGTAAAGGGGAGAATCAATTAGAGAATCGATAAGGAATTGAATCAATAAGCAGGAATTGATAAGGAATCTGAATTTTTCAAATCTTATAAATACTCATCCCTACTAGTTAGGGTTATAGTAAACAAAATCCCCAGAATGCATGAAGTTGTTTAAAATGTGAAACCCTTGAGGTACATTAGGGAATCTTACATCCTCCAGGTACTTCTTAACTTGCCTCGCCACATGTTCCCTCTTTCTAGAGTTGTATAAGGGTGATGCTTCCACCCTCATGGCAATCACATTGGCAACCTCCTGCCTTTCTCTCAGTAGTTTGCTTACACTCTCTGCCTCGGCGCAATTCCCATAGACAAACTGCCTTGTGTCTGTGGTCGTCAGACCAAACAGGTTACTACAGGATAAGCAGGGAGGTATACCCTGTCTGTCCCTGAGGCTGTAAGCCCGACAACCGACACCGTCAGGAAGCTGTAAGGTGCCATCAAAATCGCTCCTTTTTTGCTTTCCTGGGAAGTAGGACATCACAGCATCGGACACAGATTTGTGCCAGGTATGTAGACAGGACACGGCTATCATGATTCTACCTGCGGTCCTTCCTTCGGTGGACATGGATGCTCCGTAGTACATGTAGTGCCCGTACTGAGAGACACAGATAGTGGAGGAAGACAACTTGTATTTCTCCCTCAGTTCCAATCCTTGGACCAGCTCACTCAACTCTCTCACTATTTGCTGCTCATTGTATTGCCCAAATCTGTGAACAGCCTGGGGCCGACAGGAAACGGTCATCAATTGCAATTGGTTCATGTCAAATACAAAGTAGCACATTCTCAAATACAAAACAACACTTCAGCATCATGTTGATATGATACAACAGAAAAACTCACCATATCAAGGACACAAGAGAATGGGGTCCGCTTGGGCAGTTGTGTTTGGTAACAGTCAAAGGGTTCTCTGAACAACTCTTGAACTTCTTCATACATCTCACCCAAAATACCTTCTGGAGTGAACTCTGGCACATTGGTTTGCAAGGTATGAAAAGCCTCGAGGTGCAAAATGTGGCCCAAGAAAAAGATGCTATGAAGTATCTTAAAAACAAAACAACAATCAAGTTGTAAGGGCTCATAGTTACTATGAATACTTAAATAAATAAGATGTTTCTTATTTTAAAATTATTCTAACATGTTAGCCAGTACAGTGGTAATCCCTGGGGTAGCTGGCTTGCACAGAGAAGCATCCCAGCTGTGTATCATCACTAAGGAATGTGGATGGTGTTTACTTTACCTCATCAACATATATTTCGGGACATCCAGAAGTCAACATCAACTCAATGAACTTGAAGGCATTATGTCTGAAACTGTCGTTCACCTGCAGATATTCCTCTGCCCTACAACAAACATCCATAGTATACAAACATTCACATATACACATGTCCAACAACAAACGTATACAAATCTGATATGGAGGCTAAAAAGAATGAAATTGTCAGTCATCATTGTCATGTCCATGTTTAATTGACTGTGTGATGAAGGGAGATAAAGTGTATAACATTTTTAATGATCAGTGCCTACCTCTCTGCCAAAGTCTTCACCTATAACACAACAAGCAATGCAAACAACATTTGAAACAGAGAGCAGCCATGACTGAAGCAAGAAAAGTTAAGAATTGAATGAAATAGTACTAGTCATTTGTCACTATTTCATTTGATAAATTGGGAACATTTTATCATTACAGATAACATCAACTGGAATGTTAAGTCAAGACTTCAACAAATTCCACTTTGTATAGTCCTGACCAGTGCCAAACAGTGTTTTAGTTCCCATTGCTCAATGCCCATCCATCATAGAAGCTTTTCATTTGCATTAGTCATGTTCAAATATTAATTGGGTGAAAAAGAAGAAATTACATTACAACTGCACTGAGCTGTCTGTGATGCTTGATAACGCTCATATGACCTCATTAGCTTACATAATAGGGAACAAAACTTTTATTTCACAGGAAAAAAACAATTGTTCTTTAACACAAGGGCAATCAAAGTAGACATTAAGCCTCAAGTGTTAAACATTAAATAATCTTAATATCACCAAAAAAAGGACAAGGCTGGATTTTAAAACTGGTATTTAACAAACAAACAACTACTGTTTATTTAAGGGAAGCAAGTTACATATAGGCCAAAGAATGCTTACGCTAAACCGATGACCTTTTACTGTAATTGATACAAATGCATTGCTATTTAAAGTACAATGTTTTAAAACACTCGTAGATAGTTATATGGAATGTTTGTCTTGAAAGTTATCGAATATTTTTCTTCTGGATATAGTTTTAAAAGTAGCAGCAGCACTTACCATTTTCACGTACACGGGAGAAAGAGAAAATGAAAGTAAAACTGTTGGGCAACACCCTTGTCATGACGGGAATTGTTAATAAACAATAAAATATCTATTCTGGTTTCATGTTCGTACAGATCCTTCACATTCCTGTTCGCGTGAAACATTGATTAAACATGATTCAACAGACAGCTAGGCTATACAAATTAAGATGAAATCGTGAAATATGGTAGGCTGCAGTCCCTGCAATACCCTGTGGTATGGAGCTTATACATAACGCCAAATATAGTAACATGGTGGTTCTGTAAAAATGTCTTAAATAGCGTTCATGTACTTTCATATGTTATCTGTTACTTGAAGGGGTGTGCGAGACGAGGCAATTTGCACCAAATCAATAGTAGAATCGGGGTGTGGGCTGGAACCAACGATACAGTGTAAGCAGCAGCAAAGGGTGGAACTTGGCGTGAGCCAAAATATCCCTTCTACTTGACATACAGATTCCAGGAGGCAAAACCACAAGGACACATCTACTACTGTAAGTGAACTGTAGCATGAGCAGTAGTTTATTGATTATTAATAATATAATATAACCTTTATTTAACCAGGAGAGACCCATTGAGATTAAGAATCTCTTTTTGAAGGGAGACCTGGCCAAGACAGGTAGCAGCATACATACAAACATAGTTACAGACAGAAACACAAAAGGAGACAACATTTGAGTTAATGTCGTAGCCAGGTACATTCAAACATTTACATATTAAGGGATCTGTCTCTAGTTCTTTCATTTTTAATTTAAAAGCATTTAGCGAGATTAATTCCTCTAGTTTTAAGACATTTTGCAACATATTCCATGCCGAGGGTGCAGAGTAAACAAAAGCCTTCTTTCCAATTTCCGTACGGGCATAAGGGACAGATAGCGTGACGCAGTCATATAGAGGCATATACATAAAATACAACATATCTGAGCTTAAAAAGATCAGTTACTTTAATAGAACAGTGGCCCATTCCACAGCGAGTGTGCTTCAAAGTCTGGACCAGCCTGATCTCTTCTACTTGGCATGTGATCAGAATAACAAGATACAAGAGGCTAGGATACAAGGCCATTGATAGCTATTGAATAGCTACATCAGTCATAAGTGAGTCATAGGATTTGCAGGAATAACGTGTCTTCTTGGAGAGTCAATGTCATCATAGAATAGACCGTGATGTCATCTGCCATGGTATGTTTTCCTAAAAAACAGGAAGTGCTGGTGCTTCTTTTTTGTACTTGGAGACATCCCCTGTAATGACACAAGTAAAAGGCACGTGATCCGGTGATCTCCAACACGACCAGTCAAACACTCTAAAAGTGTAACTGGTTGAGTTGCTTCTCCTCCTACCTTGGCGCTGACTCCTGATCTCAGCCAGACGCTGCTTGATGCCAGACTTGGCTGAGCTCACTAAAGCTTTGTGGTCCTGATCCAGTTGTCTTCCCACACTGCCCTTCCTCACAGCTGCCCAGTCCTTTTTCGTCTGCACTCATCAGAACCAGAAACAACAGGACAAGATCATCAGAAAAGAGTCACCATTTGGGCCAATGCTAACTTCTGATACAGACACATACATCAACCGCCAGTATTTACCAGAGAGGAGTGTTCAAGCTCACTGTGTAACTCAGCCGGGTTCCACCACAATAAGTTGCCACAGTCATTTGATTGCGTATGCACTATGTAAATAGTGCATACGCAATCAAAAATGTTTCCTTACTGTAATTTCACTCACCATGTTTTTGAAGCACTCCCCTCTGTAGAATGTCTTGATGCCGGGGTACTGAATCCCAGAGGTACACAGCTCCGTTATACTACTGGCGACAAGGTGCAGGGTCTCTCCATCATGCCCATATATGTGCCCGTCTTCACCCACCACGATGACCAGCTGGGTGCCCTGGCAGGGGATGTCCTCCACAGTTCCCAGGACCTCCATCTTCACATACTCTGGCAGGTAGAATTTCCCCCATTCCTCTACCTCCTGAGGGTTCTCATAGTAGATGGTTTCCTTTAAGCCTCCTATTCTCCAACTACAACCATGAGGGTTTGTCAGTGGAATCTTTACATGCAAGTGTTGGGACGCCAGGCGTGACAAATCCATCAGTAATTGCCTTGGATCTGTGGAAGGTTAGTCATAAGGAATCGATGCTAAATGAAATGTAAATCATCAAATGTGACATAGCATGACATAAAATGTAAATGTCTGACCGGTTTCAGACTAGTCTCAAAGGAGCAAATAGACAAATTAGACTGATGTAACATATTTGAGAAAAAAACGTTCCTTGATGTAAAAAATAATCAACAAAAGGCAGGCTCACTTGATATGTCCCCACACCTTATGAACTTCATTAAGAGCTGAGACCTGAAAGAAGCACAACAATACAGACTTTTGCTTTAGGAGTTCTCACTTGAACTTAACCCTTCTGCTAACTTCGGGTCATTGCAAACCTTCGGGTCATTGTGGACCCACCGTCGTGTTGCGACAACTTTACCTAATACAAAAATAAAGTGAAGCATTTTCTTTTAACCATCGCGCTGTCTCAGACCCCCCACAGCGCGAAGGTTAAAATAAAATGCTTCACTTTATCACAATGACTGAAGGGTCACAATGACCCAAAGGTAACACCAGTTAGCCCTTTATATAGGCCTAATGGCTTCGATAAAATTATCGATAGGATAACTTCTTGAAGTTTCTTACGCCATTGCGTTGAAGGATAAAGTCCCGCCCGGATGTTATCTTGAAAAAAGCTGGGTTGGAAAAAAACAACAAAAGGTCACAAAAAACTATCTTGTCACCAATATAATATTTTGAAAAGGCACTAAACAAATTGCTTGCTCATTAACGCTAAGTGAAAGACGGCTACAAGACGTACAGTACAGTAGGCTACTTAGACGTACACTAGCCCTATGCTGTACAACTTCGAAATCGAAAGTACAAAATAAATACTCGAAACTGACAATAATACTATAAAGTCAACCATAAAACAAAGCTTACCCTTAATTGATCAGCATGTGAAGAACTTAATGACAATTTTAAAGCATATACACGCGATTAACAGTTCCTTTTATTGATCAACAACGAGAGCTAGCTGTTGTGTTCTACAGCGTTCTGTAGGAAGTCAGTTGTGTTAGTCTGTCATGATAACGTCACCGACGGTACCCATCGGCATTCAAAATGATTTTCATAAAAATTCTTCATGTCAGGTATTAAAATAGAAAACTTGATTGAAAGTCATAGTGCTACTTTGGTCCGAAATTGCACCAGGCATTCACCTGTGCTATCACTAGCTTCATACAGTTTGAAGCCCCGGAAGTCGCTAAACAAACTACAACAATGGGGGCAGAATTTTAACAAGTCGATGAGCATTTATATGGGGATTGTAGTTTAATTTCGTATTTTTCAAAATGTTTATAGTTTACTTTTTCTTTTTTTTTTTTTTTACAAATTGTACCGTGCCTTGTAAAAAGCTTGGTAACATAATTAATTGTTCAAGATCATAAACATTTTGTTTGGTAAGGTACATGATGTTAAAAGTACTCAAGAGGTGTTGACTGCAGTAGCCAACTCTCGTTGGATATTTTAGGTTGGCGTCTCTTTCCTTCTGGAAACGTCAGCTTGCGTGAGGCGTGTTACTCGACAAGGACATTGGGAGAGAATGACATTTGTATAACTTGTGATGCTTTTTAATCAAGTAAACACGATATATCAGATATAGATTACATCGGGCAGAAGTATCCTTGGGAATCTGTAACGGCGCCATTGCATCGTCTTTATTCCATCAACTATATTGCCTCTTGACAGGTATTCATGCTAACTTAGCTAGCTCGAGTCTCGTTTAAACATACTGTGCTGTTACTGTAATGTGTTAGCAACAACTTGCTAACTACCGTAACTAGCTATCAAGGTGTCTGTTATACATTGGAATGCCGTATTATTCGCTTGTAGTGCAACCCAGACTGTTCGTGTTAGACTAACGTGTTTGGTATTGTTTTCAGTCACATAGGAATGAGGACGAACCTCCTTGACACATTTCGTAATATGACTGCTTGACAAAGTCTTCATTACAGATCTGAATGTGCAAGAAACCAGTTTAAACAGTTAGGCTAACATGGGTCTTGTTTGTCTTGAATACCTTCTTGCTAAGTCTCAGATGCCTTTGACCAACGTTATCTCTTCAGCTAGCGAGCTTGGAAGCAAGCCCTACTGGATGGCTTCTGCCAGCAGTAAAGCAAGTTTACGGAGACGTCCAGTCAATTATGATCTTGTGCCTTGTGTCAATTATGGTCTGCTGTTGCCACTCACGTTCTGCATGTCATGTGCTAGGAAGCTTGCTACCCGCATGGGTCTCAAACCTTAATGCAAGGTCAACGGAAAAAAGTAGTTGTCTAATAAGTAAATGCACGTATAACGGATTAAGTTCTGCCTTTCTATGGACGAGTTTGTGATCTACTCGTGAGCACTGTCTATTTTCTGTACCGTGTGCTACTTTCCCCCATTAGAACACTTTGGAGTACAACCTGAGTAAGGGGTCCACGGGAGACGAAGAAAACAGGCAGGAGCCTCTACAATATCTTGACGTTGCAGTGGGATGGTGAACTGGTGACTGGGGTTGTCCTTGTCCCAGGACGTGAATGGCTGTGTGCAGAGGGTGCATCTCCTTCTGGGTGGGATATGTCAGGAGCCATGGCAGCAGGCAGCCAATCAAGCAGCAGGGCTGGGGTCTTGCACAGGTACTGTGCTCGCCTCGATATTCAACCCTTCTGCTTAACTTAATCAACCGCTGTGAAGGATTTATAATGATTGTAATTGTAAAATGTTCATTTGCATTGCTTACACATTGGGTACATATTGTTCAGTTCAGACTACCAAAGTACCTAAATCTACAAGCTGACGCTAACCTCAGTCTTCCATTTTCTCAGATGCTTGATTCACAGTGGAATGGACAAAGCCGACATATGAGCAGTGCATCCTGGGCCCTGCTTCCTCCCAACAGTTTGAGGTACCAGAACGTGAAGCAGCCAGCCCTCTCACACCCCTTCCACCATTCGAGCCAGCCCCAGAGGACAAATGGCCTGGAGGAAGAGTGGGAAGACTCTGTCAGTGTCTGCGTACTGGTGGGACCAGGGGAGTATGACGGCCAGCACACTCTGGTGGAAGTCCCCCTGTTTGGGCAGATGAAAATAGGAGAGCTCCTGGCTTCCGGGGCCAGTAGGCCCATGGATTTTCTCTTCCTGACCACTGTGGACGGTAGCAGGGAAGATGACATCAGCGTCGGAAAGAAAGCGGAAGGTTCCGGCACGGTTGATGGAGATATGGAAAAGAGGGAGAGGGGGTCTTTCAGAAGCCTGTTTGAAGCTGAGGGGTGTCCAGCTCCGTTCATGTACGGCTCGCGTTTCTATTGTTTCCACTGCCCCGGTGTGGAGCCTTTGCCAGGCTTTGGGGAGCAGTCAGAACATGGGATTGGGTTTGACAGTGGTTCTCTGGACCTTGCTTTGTTGCTGCCTTCCTCGCTGTGTAGCCATGCTGAGAGGGAGCACATGGAGAACAACAGGGAACGCGACAGCGAAGGAGAAGAGAAGTTGTCCCTGATGTATGAAAAGCTGAGGATAGAGGTAAGAATGAAAAAGATGTTTTGTTCTCGACCGTTTGTTTGAGTTGCAGCGTAAACAGCCAAATGCACTGCGGAATCTGACCAGGCAGACTGAGGATTGTCGCTGTCGTCTGATGTTTTTTTTCTTCTAATTCAGACCCCTTCTGTTACAGCTTCCTAGTTTCTTTATAAAGAGTCACGACTACAGCATGTACTCCATCGACATGGAGTTCATCAACGGCCTCCTTAACGCCAGGACCAGGTAAAAAAAAAAAACACTCGCAGACGTCACAATGTGTAATCGGATAAATCACGCTCTTCGACACACACAACCCAACCCCGAGTTTTTGGCGCCTTCTGTTTGGTTGGGTTCCGCAGAGGTCGCATGGTGTACCAGCTGACCCTGTCGCTGTGGCGGCTGCTGTGTCTGTGTTACTACGCTGAGGCCCGGCTGGAGGTGCTGAAGCTGACCAAGCACGCGGAGGACAGGACCATCCAGGCCCGCTGGAGAGTCATGGGCCTGCCCTTCTACTCTCTCCTGCTGCGCTTCTACAGGAAGGACAAGTCCCACCTCTACAGGTAGAGCGCCGCTCCCGTCACCGTGGAGACGTGTGTTTTGATGTGTACTCGTTGCCGCGGTGCTAATTCCCGCCAACCGCTCCTTCTCGTCACAGGTCCTACGATGCGTTCTCCACCTTTTACGTCGGCCACGACGGACTCATACGCTGTCACAAAGTCGAGAAGGTGAGTGGCCCCGACGACGCGTGTTTATCCGAGGCGTTTGCGTCGGGGAGAAGTGTCCCGTCTCAATCTTTCCCTTGGGTGTCTCCCGGTGCTGTAGGTGATGCAAGCCCAGCCCCCGATCCTGCCCAGGGTGGGCTCACTGCTGGCAGGGGCTCTGGTGGCGCTGGGAGTGGAGGAGCACCGGCCTGCCCTCAACCTGCTGCCCCTCCTGCTGTCCTCACTTCGACAGGGGAGAGACTGAGAAATGAGGGGAGGGGTGCCACTTCATAGGCACTTTTTTTTCTGTCAAGAAGAGAGAGAGAGAATGGAGAATGCACAAAAAGAGAAGGATCTTCGCAGTGTTGTTGGCAGGAACAACAGATAAAGAATGTTGTAAAAGAAACATGCATCCGAGATCACTTGAACAGTTTTCAACTCCTTTATGTTGACTTTGAAAATAAATGTTAACTATTCCACATTTTCTGCAAAACCATCCAAGTAGCACACTCTGTAAGCCCCATAGAAAAAAAGCGTTGAGTTATTTTTGTGATGCAATGCAGGACACAGTGTAATATCCAATCAAGTCCGCACAACGTATCCATTGCTAGTTGCTTGTTATGTTGAAAAAGGTTGTCTTAGGCTACCTTACCACACATGCATGGTCACACATTGATGACCCGTTCTTCATTGGATATTGTCTAAAGCCTGTTCATATGTGGTTAAAATATACAAATGTATAGAAAGTTGAATTCACGTAATTATAATTGAAATAGGTTCAGTTCAAGCTTTATGGATACTTAGCATTGTTACTTTCCATAGAGAACTGTTCTATATTTGGACACCGGTGTGCCGCCTGAAAGAAAATGGTTTCATTTGATGATCGTGGCTCTCCCCATTCTACAGCACCAGTCCTGGAGAGTCCAGTGATGACGTGGCAGTAGACAGGATTCTGGGCCCCTCCCTCCTCCCATGCCAGTTCAGAGGGGCAAAGCAGATCCACCAGGTTGCTTTAAAATGCCATAGGAATGCCAGCAAGGATGCATGACGTGTGACTCTGGGCTCCCCGTGAAGACTTGACTAAGACCCATCTTGTTGTGTTGGTAACCTCATGTCACATTGCTGACAAGCACCTTATGTATACAATACCAGGTTACCTGTGTGAAGATGTGTGTTAGCAGTGTGTGCCAGACACCAGTCGTAGGATTTACAGCTAGTTCACATGGCTTATGGCTAGCCTTACGTGGTGTCGGAGCTGATGCAAAACAAAGTTAACCCCAGTCAGTAACTCTTGAAAGGAATTGGCCTACTTTGAACTGACTTTCAACAGACGCAAGGTCATGTTAAGCAAGTATATGTAGAATATGCTGACTTTGAGTATGTGTAATCGGAAGGATTGAGTTTGCCTTTGCATCAGTGCTGTTAACCCAGTGTTGTCACATATAATCTTAGTAACATGCTATGTGCTTTATCGAATTGTGCAATCAAAGCATGTCAAATGTTTAGATCTAGCACTGCTAATACTCTATGGTGTCAATCTGTCAAATTGTAACATGACTGAATCCTTGTTTGGTACTGTGTTGCTATCTAAAAGATTTGGCTCTGGAATACATCCAAAATGTGTGAAATCTGGTTATGTGTGAATCAAATAAAGTAGAGAATGCAATGGATTGATCTTTCAGGCTTTAATTCTTTATTGTCCTAAGTTTGTCATTGAACGCCAGTGGATCTTACATCAAGCTTGATGTGTTTATTTCAGTTAGTATGTTCACAAGCACAGGGTTGGCATTCAAGTTTTTACAACACATTCTAAAATCAAAAAGCTGTGCTCATTTAAGGAGCGTTGATAGGGGTTCGATCGTTGATCAAAGGCTCCCAAAATAAATGCATTTCAACATAATTAATGGCTAAAACACCACCATACTGGAGTACCCTGTATCTGCACACAATTGTCATACAAGCAAGGTTACACAAGCCCTATAATCTGATCCTCACCTATAGTTTAGCAGTCAACAAGAAGCCTAGATCTGGGCTTCTGACCTCTAGAAAAGCCAAAACAATGTTTTATCTGTGGCATGGCAAACGTGTTACTTGATTCTAACAAGAAAAACGTTTTGCACTTATATCACCATTACAATGTACAATTTGTGCTAATTTACAACAGTGCCTCCTAAATACATACAATTAATTAAATGAAAAAAAAAAACTATGTTCTGGAAGAGTGGATAAAAAGTGACTTTGAGTCACAACATTGAGAGATTGGTGTGGTAGTTGAAAGATTGGTACATTTTACACTGACAGCTAGCAATCTTTATCAATTGGCATTTTCAGTGGCAGTTCCTTCAATGACAAAATATGTCATTGGGACTGTTGAAAAACCAACGGGGAACTGTGGGAATGTTGTGAACTGATTGAACAGAATGAGATAGGGACTAGGAGTCTTCTAAGGAGAAAGCCAGGCGTGCATTGGGGAAACGTTGGGAGCTGTAGTCCGGATCCTCCCTCACTCTCTCCCTCAGGTCACTCCTCACCTGATGTTCTCACACATGAGGGGGGGGAAACGTCATGTCAGAGGCCAGGTCACACAGCACACATACCTGTGAGAGGGGGCGTGGAGCAGCACACCTAGTGCACTGTTACCTGCTCTGTGTAGGCCTCCTGTAGCTCGGGGCTCTCCAGCTCCCCCTGGAGGCTGTCCGGGGACGTGACGGGGCGGACCCCTGCCACGCGAGCCGCTCGACTCACGGCCTCGGACAGGGACAGGTGGGGCCCCTCTCCCTGGGCGGTCTGTCAGGCACACACACAGATGGGGCGGGGGGGGGGGGGGGGGTAACTAGGTTACTAGAACCGACTTGACACGGCAACTTGAAACCAGGGAGGCCGTGGTGTGACGTAGGTACTCAAGCCCAGAGAAGGCTAACCTCAGTGCCTTCATGAAGCAGGCCGGCGGCGGGGGGGGGGGATAGGAAATGGGGGTTTTCACAAGACGGAGCTCTCACCTTCCTCCTCTTGGCAGGCATCCCGTGGAGGTAGGCGTCAGAGAAAGGCGGCTGGGTCTTGATCTTCCTCTGGGATAGCATGTCGTGCCTGATGATCGGCATCCACTCCTAAACACACACACACACGGGAAAAAGGAGTTAGCATTTTCCCTCAGGCGCTACAACACAGGATCGAGGCCGACGGAAATCGGCGGTTGTCGTGGCGACGGCGCTCTTACAGGCGGTACGGCGGTGGCCCAAGTCTCTGCCTCCAGCCCAGACTCCTCCCTCCCGGTTGGCGCCGTGGCGGCGGCGGCTCCTCGCAGCTCCCCCGACGACACCCTGCGGAAGGGCGTGGCCTCTCGGGGCGCCGTGGGGGGGCCGGAAGACGCCAGGGCCTCCTCTGCAGTGGTGGCAGGGGCGGGGGACAGCGTGTCGTCCATCTGGACGGAGACAGGCAGACACCGTGCTGGCTTAGTCATGAAGAAGCCCTTCAAGCCCTCAGAACTGCCTACAGGGCTGATGATGGGAACGTCATGTTTGAGCTACACGATAGAGGGCGTCTACGCAGGCTTCGCGTATCGACTCTTTTCGTTTTCACTCCCACATGGTGTTCACCGTCATGTGACAGCTCAATTGACTCAGCAAGTTCCTGCTATCTGAGATGAGTTTTTCTCAGAGGATGTGAGAGTTTCTAGAACGTTCTGTTAAACCATAAAGGAAAAGAAAGAAGCCAAAGTGTAAAGATAAGACTAGGATGAGGGAGCCGTCTAGCTCCTGGCTAAAATGACTGTACTTTGTCTCCCTGGCTAACACCAAGTAGTTCCTTATCAACAGACCTTTCCCTCTAACAGATAACAGTCCCCATAAATAATCAGCAGGTTCAGAACATGGCAGACTAAGAGGGAGAGTTATGGAACACCCAAACATTCCATTTGACCCTTTATTCACTCAAGCAGGCGCTTTAACCCAGAGCAACACATTGTGCACGTAGCAGATTGCGGGAGCCTATCAGACGGCAGGACAGAGAGGAGAAGACCCACCCACCTCCACGTTCAGAGGCTCCGCCTCCTGGCCTCCTGTCCACGCCTCGGGCTCCGCCCTATGGGAGGGCTCGCTCTGTGACATCACAAACAACAACATCCTGTTAGCGTGCACGCTGAACAAGCGAGGCCAGGGGCCACGGGGTCAGGGTCGAGGGGTCAGGGTCAGGGTACCTGGGAGTAGATGACGTAGTTCTGGATGTGGTCCTCGGTCACGGGGTTGTGCTCCAAGATGAGGTTGAGCCTCATGGACATCATGCTGGTCAGCCAGTTGACCAGGCTGGGGTTGACCTCCGCCGACATCCTCCTCTGGAGACGAGAGGGGAGACGAGAGGAGAGACGAGAGGAGGGGAGAGAGGAGAGACGTGAGGAGGGGAGAGGAAGAGAAGGGCTCGCGGGAGAGAACAGGAGAGGAGGGAAGACAAGGAAAGACAAGGCCAAGAGGAGAAGACGCTCATCAGACCAAACACACAACCAACCCCAAACACACACACACACCACGGCTCAACTGTCACCACCAACCACGACACGCCGTCACACATTCAGGCGACAGAAGGACAACGTCCAGTCCCCATCGACAGTCGTTCAACAGACGCTGCACGTGTAGGGTCGGGGGGGGGGGGGGGGGGGGGGTACTGACGATGCGGTGGTTGATGACTTGCGTCAGGGCCCTCTGCTCCCCCCGGAGGCAGTACAGGTTCAGGGCCAGACACTCAAACAGACCCTGGGTGCACAGCAGCAGCAGGCGGGGCCCGAACATGTGGTCTGCAGAAAGACAACACACACAGAGTCAAACACACACGCACACAGAGTCTAACACACATACAGAGTCAAACACTCCCGCTGGAACTCGCCCGTTTGCGGTCGTACAGCACGCCTGAATAAGCGAGTGTGGGGGGAGAGAGAGAGAGAGAGAGAGAGTGTGTGAGTGAGTGAGTGAGTGAGTGAGTGAGTGAGTGAGTGAGTGAGTGAGTGAGTGAGTGAGAGAGAGAGAGAGAGAGAGAGAGAGAGAGAGAGGGTGCACCTGTGCAGCGCAGGATGTGGGTGGCTATGCGCGTGAACTGCTGCCTGAGGAAGGAGGTGTTGGTCTGAATGATGTCGACCCCCTCGCGCACCGTCACCGTGGCCTAGAACGACACAAGACATGGTACCGCTGGGTCAGGGAGGGGGAGGGTTAGCTTCGATTGTCCAAACATCAGACTGCAGATCAAGAGGTCTCAGGTTCAAATCCCCCCCTCTTTACATCGCCTGGATGAAAGCGTCTGATAAATGAATACGTCCCACTACAATCTTATCCCCACATCTTCCTCCTGCGGTGATTACTGCACACCCTCCCTGGCTGTGCAGGGTCGTCTGTGTCAAAGAAAGGAAAGTCGACGACTTACGAAGCTTTCTGCTATGTAGTCCTCCAGACCATTGATGAGGTCTTCGGCCGCCGTCTGCAAAAGAGGGCGAAAAACCAAATGTAAACGTTTGGCTGAACCGCGGGGGCGCTGGCTACGTTTCCCGAGAGCGGCTCCCTGACACGAGACCTTTTCACTCACGGCGATGTTGGCGTCGGTGGGCTGGCGGCCCTGGAGGTAGTGCTCGGTGAAGAAGCCGGTGAGCTGGGGCTGGATGCGGCTGAGGGGCTGGGCGTTACCGTGCAGCAGCAGGACCATGTCCACCATGGAGAAGCTCTGACACACCAGGGACAGCAGGTCACCAAAGAACCCTGACACACACACACACATAAAGAACCCGGCTCACCAGGGGCCAGCTGACACAAACACTTTGTTCTTGGCATGCTAGCTTGAGAACAAATATGCCACGTTGACAAATGTATATTTTTATATAAGGCAATTTCATCTTTGTTTTATAATAATTGTTATATGTATAATATCCAGTGGGTTCAAAGGGGGCGCGGGTGGGGCATCGTGTGTAGTGGGGGCACCGTGTGTAGTGGGGGCACCGTGTGTAGTGGGGGCACCGTGTGTAGTGGGGGCACCGTGTGTAGTGGGGGCACCGTGTGTAGTGGGGGCACCGTGTGTAGTGGGGGCACCGTGTGTAGGGGGGGCACCGTGTGTAGTGGGGGCACCGTGTGTAGTGGGGGCACCGTGTGTAGTGGGGGCACCGTGTGTAGTGGGGGCACCGTGTGTAGTGGGGGCACCGTGTGTAGCATTCTGTAACATCACAAGAAGCTTAATGGAACAAAGTCAAATTCAGAACATGAGTGGGCCCCAGGGACTCACCCACGGCGTCGCCGCTCCCTGGAGTGAACAGGTTGCTGGTCTGGGAGAGCCTCTGGATGAACTGGGCGATGCTCTCGCTGTTTCCCTGGGGAGCCCCCAGGGAGCCCATCATGGTGGAGAGCACCCCCTGCACGATGCCCGTGAACAGCTCCGGGCTCAGGGTGTCCCCCGCCCCGCCCGCACCGCCGCTGGGGGGCGGGGCAGGCTGGTCGGGGGCTGGGCCTGTCTGAGGGGGGGTCGGAGTGCCAGGGCCGGGGGGAGGGGGCTGGGCAGGTGTGGAAAAGATGGGCTGGTTAGCCTGGAACAGGGGGGGAGGGAGGGAGATCTATTCACTACACACACTAAGACGAACACAGCATCCTTCGGGTGCAGAAGCCTGCAGTGGGGGGGGGGGGGGGGCATATCTCCCGAAACCCACCTGTATGAAGTCGGACATGCCCTGGAAGAAACCAGGCACGCCGGGCACAGTCACGGTGATGGAGGGGGCACTTCCAGAGCCGGCGGCCCCTGCCGTGGCTGCTCCCCCCAGCAAGGAGCCCAGGAGCTGGGCCAGGTTGGCGTCCGGGGCGGCCTCTTGGGGCTGGCCCGCCGACGCGGTGCCGGGGGCGTGGGTGAACGTCTGACCGGAGGAGTTTGCGAACGTCGGAGGGGAAGGGACAGAGGCGGTGGAAGAGAAGGAGTCGGAGGACGAGGAGGAGGTGGAGAAGGAGTACGAGTGGGAGTGGGAGGAAGAGGAGGTGGACGTTTCGGCACCTGAGGAACAACAGCGAAGGAATGATTCCATCGAGAGCCGACAACTTCGAGTCTGTGAACTTCATTTGGATATGAATTCCGTTCTTCCCATCTGGACAAACCCCCCGGTGCCCTGATTAAGGATAGAGAAGAGGATGACGTCATGCTGCTCACCTTGCTGGCCCGGCGTCAACAGCTGACCGACCAGACCGCTGATCATCTGGGTGAGAGGAGAGGGAGCGATGGGCTGGAGGAACAGAGCGGGGGGGGCGTGAAGGTGGTGGTGGTGGTGGGGGGGTTAGCGGTCATGAGGAGTGCATTGCTCTGCAACCATAAATGAGAAGCGGTGTTCTCTGTCCGTGCCAGACAAACATGCCCCCCCCCCCTCCTCTCTCTCTCTTTCTGATGCTGCATTCTCACTGTCGGGTATTTTCACAGACTGTGCGATGCCTTTCGATGCAATTCCTATGTAAGAGTGTGCTTGACAGCAATACACTCAAAAGTTGAGAAAAAGCTTAACGGAAGACTGTCAGTGCCTGCTGCCCAACCCTAACCCTGTGGACAGGCCAGTGACATACTTCTTGATTTGATTTTGAAATACATTTAATCATCTAAAATCATTTCAAATAAAATACTAAGTGACAACGTATAGCGAGCGGGTCTCACCTGTCCTGGCTGTTGGCCGGCAGCAGGGGGCGCTGTTGCCCTCAGGTTGATGGTGGCTCCCCTGGTCCCTACGGGCTGGGGGATGTGGGGGGAGAACGAGGGCCGGGTGATGACCACCCGAGCCTGGGGCTGCTGGGGGGGGGCAGGGGCCTCGGGGTTGGGGGCAGGGCCGGGGGCCGCGGGCGGTTGCCCCGGGTGACCTGCCGAGGCGGCGGCTGCCATGGCGGCGGCTTGGTGGGAGATCTGGTGGACGATGGCCTGCATGAACTCAGGGGGAAGGCCGGGGATGTGCATGGGCACCGCTCCTGGGCACACACACACACATGGCAGACACACACACAGCAGACATACACGCACATCATCAGACCTTCTCGCATGCAGATGTCATCCAAGGGCTTGGCTTGAAGATCGTCCAAAGGATCAAATCTCATTCCAAATCTGGATTGATCGAGCATATCTGTGCTACATCTTTGAAAGGGTTTAGGTTGGTGTAGGTGCGGTTCTGTGGTCCCATGTGAAGCCCTCTGTGACCCGTCAGGTATGACGTGGTGTGGACTCTCTCTGGAGAGGGAGGAGGCTGCATCTCTTACCAGGCTGGCCAGCCACTGGAGGGTTCTGTTGTCCAGGAGCACTTCCCGTCTCTCCTAGGAACCCAAATCACAGAGGGGATTCAATGAACTTGAAATGAAATAGTCTTATGAGTTATCACTCATGGTCTTTTGTCTCTTGGAATGAGGTAGAATTCAAACACGTCATATGCAAATGAAGACAACAGCTCACCATCAATGTTCATCTGCATCATGACGACAGGCTCCATGGTCTGATGGGTGATTCGGATCACACGTGGTGCCCCCTGCCCTGCCTGCTGATTGACTCCGTACTGCTGTGGAGGCGGAGCCTGCCCCTGCCCCGGTTGATCGGGTTGGCCGCCAGCCTGAGGAGGCTGGGCTTGGCCTTCGGCTGCCTGCCTCCCATTGGACGTCATGGTCACTGTGGTTCCCAGGTTTATCTGTGGGCGAGTCATATTAACTGCAACAGGGAAATAGTATTTTCTGTATTGCAGAGACAGGCTGAAACCATGTATGAAGACCAGAAAGAGGACCTACTGGTATGGGGATGTGGGGCATACCACCCTGCAGGAGGATAGGGGATGAGTAGTGGGACATGGGCCGTACCACGTGCAGATGGCGGGGAGGCGGAGTTGCGAGATTACATCGCAGGTCGCTAAGGGCAACAAGAGTGTTACCAAGGAGACGGAGGGCTTCCCCGACCAAGTTGAGAACGCGCTGGTCCTCCTCCCGCTCCTGGGTCTGGGAACACAAACAGCGCGTCATTGGCTGCGTACTTAGCAGCTACTGTGTTCTCGATATGACACACAAACGTCTATATAAACACTGCCCTAATTTTCCTCATTAATAGGACACCAGAGGAGTTTGTTTCCTTAAAAAAATCAACAATACATTTGATCTGATATATATATTGGGTATTTTTTATCAAATGGTAAATGGTATTATAATGAGGATGATAAAAAGCGTTTGAGCCAGATGTTTGGAGTCCGTCTGAAAGTTCCTCACGTTGTTGTTGTAGTCTGCAGAGGTGGCGGCGCCCAGGATGGAGTGGGTCCTCTCGATGAACGGCCGCAGCCTCTCCTCCACCCTCCTCACCTCGGCCAACACCTCCACAAACTCCGCTGGGCTGGGGTGACTGCGAGCGACAGGGAGAGAGGCAGTCAGATGGCATCGCTACATTTAGGTATCGACAAGGGTCAACGGGACCCCCACGAGACCTCCTTTTCACCAAGTGCGATCCAAGCAAAGCGCAGTGCTCTTTCGCGGGGGTCTTACTTGGGACCAGAGTGGGGGGGCCCCTCTGTTTGGGTGGAGGAAGAGGAGGATGAGGGCGGAGGAGGCGGCGGGGCTGGAGAAGAGGTGTCCATGGGCTGCGCCGCTGCCGTCGAGGAGGAAGATGAAGAGGAGGGCGGGGGCGTGTCCTCCGCTTGAGGCGGCGTGTCACCGGGCTGACCCTGCAACATCGACCTGAGAATCAAGACTTGGACCGCACACCACACCATCCCCAGGGGGGGCCGGATGACAGCGGGGGGGGGGGGGGGGGGGTCCCGGGCGGCGAGCGTACCTCCAGCCTGTGGATGAGGCTCCGGGTGTCCCTCAGGAAGTTCTCCGCCAACTGCAGCCTCATCCTGGGCTCGCTCTGCACCGATTGGTCCACGTTGACGTGCACGTCCACGGAGCCGTTGCCCTGGAGGCAGAAAAACGACGGGGTCAAAGGCGACCGGTGGCTCGGCTGTTTGGGAATCCCACGAAGGGAGTTGTGCACGGAACGTCTAGCCAGGCGTCCGTCCGTGTTTGGCCGGAGTGCGATCTTACCCCCGTGGTGGTGCTGACTCGAGTGCTCCGCCCGGCCTCTCCCACTCCAGCCATCATTTGCTGAACCGACATCTGCAAACCAAGCAATCACCATCATCAGACTCCGATCTCAAAGGAGCTCTCTAAAGAGCTCAGCGTACCACATGACGTCCGTTGTGAGGGCCGAGGAGTCTTTGTCCTTCGAAGGGATTGTGAAAACTGAATTGCACGTCCACTGCAGGTAAATCAGAAGCCTCTGCCCCGCTCCGACACTCTTTCAAGAACAATAAAATAATGCCTTTCTTAGAAGAGGTTTTGAATTCCAAGCGACGTTGAGTGAACCCGTGACCTACTGACCCGCAGTCATGTGCTCTTACCACCAGGCTCCACCCACCCCCTCTCTGGCCTGATGTCTTTACGTGGCGACACAGAGACAGTGTTACATGTTAACAGACCTTCCTGTGTCTCTTTCTCAAGGCCACTGGCTTTGTTCCTATATTTGTAGGAAACCTTCAGGCAAGGCTTTGTCCTAAAAAAGGTCTTTTTCTCAGAGGTCACTAAATGAGGACGTTCTTCTAAAGACTCTCTCATTCTCTTTGCATCTCGAAAAACTCATGCATTCTATATATATAGTAGAATATTCGATATTCTACTAATTCTACTATTCTAGCACATGAGTGATCACAGGGTTGGGTCACTGGATGGTAGTGGAGATAGACCATGCACTTATCTGTCCTTTGGATTATATTCTTAATGTAGTTGGGCTTCATTCAAGCGTTTATTGATAACTGGAGTAACTTGATTTGATGTTACCAAACTGCGTTGCGGAGATTGAATTGTGTGTGTGTGTGTGTTTGTGTGAAACAGGAAAGAATAAACACCTCCTAATCACCACAGAAGACCTGTAGAAGGAGTACACCGTTGTAGACATTGGCCGGATATGTAGCCTTCTCCAGCTCTGCGTACTATATCTTGTTGCAAACTGTATTCCTTCTAACTATGAGTGCCCCTGATCGTGTAGATCGATTTATTGCTATTGTATCAAATGTCAGTAGTGAGGGGGAGCACTCAAGGCTGAGTCAGATCGATACAGCTGGACCTCCAGAGGGTTTACCACGGCAGCAAAACAACGTTATTGTGAACGTGTTCTCGATGATCATAAGAGTTAGTGGAATATTTGGGATTTCTATGATTTTCATATTCCCGACCCAATCACAAGGGAATTAAGTGTGACTGCATTTGGACGCAGCAATGCACCATAAGCTTCCTGTCTGATGCTACTGTCAAGATGTTCCCAGGAGACATTTCCATCCGAAACCTTCCTAAATCGATCTGCACACATATGGACAAGCAGTCAGACGTGGTGGTTCACCTGGATCTGCTGGGGGTCCATGATGTTGACAGGCAGGTTGAAGGTTCCCAGCATGACGTAGCTGTTTCCGTTGCGGTCGTGGGGCCCTCCCTGGGGAGAGGTGGAGGAGTGGGTGGTGCTGGCTCCTCCCTCGGCCCCTCCGGACGACACGCCTCCGCCCCCAGAGCCGTACTGGGTGGTCTGGGGCGGGGCTCGCTCCACCAGGTGGATCACCTTCCCGTCCACGTCTCCAAGGAAGGAACAAAAGCAAACGAGCGACCCCCCCCCCCCCCAAAAAAAAGCACAATTAGAGCTTCGAAACAACATGAACCAATCATCTCATGATAACCCCTGACCAGGGAGAGAGACCATTGTGTCCTGACTCTGAACAGGGTGGGCCACTGAGGCAGAGTGAGTGTAGCAACATACATCAGTCTCCATCTATCCACCTATGGATCGATCTATATATCAGTGTGTATGTATGTATGTATCTGTAGGGCTGTGTGTTGTGGTGGCCGCAAGCCTCACTGTATTCAGTAAGGGTCCGCTCATCCTGCAGCACTCTGCCCTGGTAGATCAATCTCTGCTTGTCCACTGGGATCTCCACCGATACAGCAATGTGCTCCTTGAACTCTTTTACAGTCAGCTGAGAACAAACACCCCCTTTTAGTATTCAATAGGTGCTGACTTGTCCCAAATACAGTGCTGTGAAAGTGTCTGCCCTGATTTTCTCTATGTTTAGCATCCATTTTACACTGAATGTCAGCAGTGTAAACTAACACCTAGGAATATATATAAGTGACCATTCATGAACAAGAATGTATTTATTAAAGAAAGTTCGATAACACCTAGAACACCCCCCCCCCCACCCCCCTCAGTCGAGGTAAGATAAGCATGAAGATCTTTAAATGTGTTTGGGGGTTATTTGTAACTTCCAGGATCCTTTTGCATCATGCTGTGGAGAGAGGCTTTATTACAACTGACAGATGCATAACTGAAACTTTGAACACGAGAAATCCAAGACACACCAAACTACTGTGCCCATTCTTATCACCAAACCATCTACATACTATGACAATCCACAAACAAATCTGACCACACACAATGTTAAAAATCGAATGCTGACAGTGCTAATAACTTTTCACAGCACTGTACTTGGAAAGTAAGCACTAAAGATGTTGCATGAGAGTGGGGTTCTTGGCTATTTCTAACCAACTCAGTTCTTCAAGAAGGGACAAGTAGCCTAGTAATCAGACTGTCCTACCTGTTCACGGACTTTGTAGCTCCTGCTTTGCGAATCCAGAGTCTTAACAGTGACCTCTATGGTACCCGTCTCCTCCATATCTGCCCAAATTAAAAGGCACCACCAGTAATGTTAGCTAGCTACAGTCAACCCCCCGCAGACCTGTATTAGCTCAGTTGTGCAAGTTTTGCAAATGATGTTGCCTATATTCACTGTACCATGATGAATATTGTCAGACAAGGGAAGTGGATGATTGTAAGGGATACAGCTAGTCTGTACTATAGATATAATTAACACCACGCATGAACTATAGTCTAACTATATTGTAACCGAGTTGTTGATACAATTTCAGCAAATTTACTAAACTGTAATGTTAGTTCTAATGTCAATCTCACCTGATAAAAATAAAATAACCACGCAGTTACTCAAACCTGATACCACTAAACTGTATAACTAAGTGTACCTGTTATCACACTTTAATTTCTGTTGTTATTGTCTCTGTTATTGTTGTTAGCTCGTTAGCAAAAATAGCTAACGTGAATTGGTTAATCCCTATTACCAGTTGACGAAGTCAGATAATCTCCCACATAATCTCTTTGTGTTAGCTAAATATCAAAGCACACCGGTATGCTAAACTTGAATATATTCAACTGAATACTGCAATTTGCAAATATTATAAAAATTGATTTCCTCAATTGTTTCAGCATTCGCTTCCATTAGCAAGCTAGCTTGCTAAATAGCGTTATCTTGCTACAAAAAGTGCGACACTACCTTATTGTGTAGGACCTCAATGACGCTAACAATTTAGGTGCATATCAAAAATGCCTGAGCGCCTGCCAGTGAAATTACAACAGCAATTTAAAAGACAAGCTAAGACAATCTCGATTTTAACATTATATCATTTTAACACTGAGAAATATAGCTCTTGAATAAAACATGAAACATATTAAATAAATTGCAAGTGCATCTCTGACACGTTTTAGTATGCTAATGCATTACGTTAATTCCTTAATTCACAAAAAAAAAGAAATATAGCCTATATAAATATATATTTATTTATTTATATTATTCCTATTATTAGAAGTAGATTTGATTGAAAAATACGAATATTTGAGTAGCCTATTAAATTAAGGAATTTCAGATTTTCGACCAAAGCCTCTTGCGTCTTTTTTGCACAGTATTAATATGCATCATTCATTAGGTCATTTATCAATTACATCAATGACTTTAAATATGTTAATTTGTTACATTTTACAGGACACACCTACAATTATCGGAATTATGCTCTGTACAAACTTAGAAGTGGCAGCAAGCTGTAACTAAGTTGTGGGTGTGGCGACGGGGACGTATCTATTTCATTCAAGAGTGATAGCTGGAACGGTTCATTCAGCGTAAAAATTGTCTCAAGTCAAACCATTTCGGCGCCGACATTTGTCTTTGTCGCCGTCTATTTATAGAGCTATACGAAACGCATACTGGAGGGTTCGATCGAGACCACAGCAAACTTGAGGATAGAACGAGGGGGCGTTCTCCAGTTCGGCAATACACGGTTTCACGATCGTAATATAATCGAACTGAGATTTGCGTTATATGGTGTCCAATGGATACTTGGTGGCCCTTGGAATCGTAATAATGATCGAACACATGGCAGAATAAACGCTGGACGGTAAGGTAGGTCAATGAAACAAAACATTTAACCCAGATACAATAGAGGCTGTTGATACACTACTCGAAGCTTTTGATTGTGTGAGTTTTCATCTATCCTCAGTCTCAAGCCATATGTGATATATTTTGTGATTTCTAGGTCGTCTATTTGGATCTAGGTGCAATTAATATGAAAGGATTTGTGATTAAATGGTACTGATATTTACATTATAATCACGAGCATGTTGGGAAAAAAATGAAAGGGCTTTCACGTTGTTTATCATTAGGGGATTATCTTATACACATAGTCTAAGTAAACAGTAAAAGGTCATATGTTATTTGTGTTCATGAGGTGTTAGTTACAAGACGCTATCTATTACACCTACCAACAGTTTTCAGGCCATTAAGTGTAGAAGTGTTCTCATTACAAATATCCAAACCAGCAGAACCAGGCACTCATATGGAGCAGCAGAACACCAAGTAACTGCCCTAATGAAATGACCTACTTATCTGTAATTGTTCAATTTTATCTTTCCCTCCTCCTCTCCCACTCTTGCCTCATTTTCACAGGCTGTCCTGTGCCTTCAAACAACCACACATTCATTCTGTCTCCTCTTTACTTTCCTTAACCTGTCTCAGACAAGTCCCTCTATCTTCCCTGACCTCCACCATCCCTTCATCCTTCTTCAAAACGTAACGGTAGAAGTCGGCCCCATGCGTCGGTACAGCTCAGAGGGGTCCCTTCTGGATATGGACTTCCTTCCCCGGCGGAAAGTGGCGCTAGCGAAGGACCAGAGCTGTGGAAGGGATGGAGAGTCGGGCACCTACACCCCCACCCAGGAGCAGGATGAGCTGGACAGTGGACCCTCATCACTGCCCCCAATCATCCAGGAACCGGGCGTGAGCTCTAACAAAGGAGGAAAAGGAGAGATGAGAAAGGAGCACAGCGTCAGTGTGGAGAACTTCACTGAGCTGGGCATGCTGGAGAAGGGAAAGCTGGGAGTTGTGGGCATCAGTGAAGGGTACCGGGCCTACAGTGACAGTCAACTGGCCCCAGTGGTCAAGGGCAGCATGGGCAGAGATGGACTTCCGTCAACCTCACCCTCAAACACATCCTTATCCAACCCCCTCAAGTCCCACCATGCAAAGGCCAGGCTGTCAGCAGCCAAGCTGCACCTCAAGAGCCTCTTTGGACAGGTAAAGGGGGATTTCTCAAGTTTAGAGGGGCCAGGCTGGATCCTTAGTATTGAACTGATCCATCCCAATTTTGGCATTTGAAATATCTTTGTTCCTTCTGTGTATCGCTGTTAGTCAACATCTATGACTCATTTCTTTTCAGATTTGGTTTTGTAGTGTATGTGGTGCATGTTTTTTTATGTTTCATACTATATATTTTTATGATGCAGTGACTCACTACTGGAAAATATTGTTCATACAATTAAGCCGTCCACCACAAAAGTAATTGCACAGCTGGGATTTAATCAAAAGTGTGTGTGTGTGTGTGTGTGAGAGAGAGAGAGAGAGAGAGAGAGAGAGAGAGAGAGAGAGAGAGAGAGAGAGAGAGAGAGAGAGAGAGAGAGAGAGAGAGAGAGAGAGAGAGAGAGAGAGAGAGAGAGAGAGAGAGAGAGAGAGAGAGAGAGAGAGAGAGAGAGAGAGAGAGAGAGAGAGAGAGAGAGAGAGAGAGAGAGAGAGAGAGAGAGAGAGAGAGAGAGAGAGAGAGAGAGAGAGAGAGAGAGAGAGAGATTAATGATAGGACACTTGGCAAAAACGCACCTGTTGTCCTTTTTTTCAGAGCCCTCATTCCTCACAATCCAATCTCTTCAATACAGAGCAAAAAGACAGGTGAGTTACTCTTGCTGGAGGGTTGTTCGTAATGTTCATATGTTATGACGCATTTGAAGTATGAAAGTAATGTTCATACCTCAAAATGTACCTCATACCTCAAAATGTACTGATCATATTGCTAGAAGGACCATCACGTTCATTGAAAAAAATATATACATTTTGTATCAATAAACAGATGCACCGTTGACAAATTGTCTCCAACCAAAAGCTCCAATCTCTATATCTTTTCCTTTTTCTCCATGTCAGTGCCAAAGAGAGAAGGTCTCGTTTGCCCTTCCTTCGCCAGTGGAGCCAGGTGGGTCACAGCAAGACCAGGTTCAGCCGGGAGGAGATGGACAAGTGGGCCGAGTCCCTCAACGCTCTCCTGGACAGCCGAGGTGAGTGGCCTGCATTTTCCAACTGTGTTGACCTCTGCTGAAATCTGGGTGACTCGCAGTTTGGATGGACACTGGTTTCAGTGTGCGGTGCATTCAAGCTTGATGCAGGAGTTTACTGGAACCAGCCGGCTTGTATTAATAGATGGTAAACACTTACGCTGAGAAGTGAACAGGCCAGAATCTTTCCTTATTCTATTCCCACCCACAAACCTCGTGAGATGAACAGGAGTATGTCACTGAAGTTCATAAATCTACTTCACATCACTTTTTTACCACTCAGTTACTTCCTCATTACATTCCAATGGTTGTTAACTTCCTTTTTTTCATACGTACATACTTTTCACACAAGCTTACAAAGTAGGCAGTCGCAAAACACCTGGAAGGATTCCTTGAGCCCCCTCCGGAAAGGGAAATTGTTGTTTATCAAATGCTTGAGAATGTTCCCTGTTTATATGCCGGGACGATTCCAGTTAAAGATCAACCCTTGGTTGTCATGGTTGCACAGGCCCCACACCCTTCCTTGTTAGCCTTGTTACAGGAACAGCCAGGGTCATTAGAGAGTCTCTGTTCAGCCACCCATACTTTCATCTCAGTGTGCAACACTAGTATTATACTGTAGATGGAGTTATTTTTTTTATCTTGAAAAACTTTTATACCACCACCACCACCTACTATTGGCTTTGGTCGTGATTTTTAGAAACAGCCTCACAGGCTCTTTGTGAGCAAGCCACTGTCGCAGTGTTCAGTGCAGACTTTTGGGCCCAAACCTTAGTCACATTTAGACAGCTGTAAAAAAAAAAAGTAAGATTCTTAGATGTTTATCGTTTGCACCTTCCTGCCACAATAAATTCCTTGTTTGTGTAAACGTACATGTACATGGTGAATAAAGCTGATTCTGGGAACAAAGATATGTTGTAACCGCAGAGACACCAATCTTGTACCCTTCTTTGGAAATACATATGTTGCAACACCCTGCCTAATCAAAAGATGTGTGTTTGAAACTGAGAGAAAAAGTGGAACATATCTGGATAAATGATGGCATGAAGAAATACTGCACTGGGTTGTGTGTGTGTGTGTGTGCGTGCGTGCGTGAAAGCACAGCAGTATTAAGGTCAAAGTTATAAGTAACAAGAAGTGATATTTTAACTAAGGTGCACAGCATGTCACTTACCCCTTGTATCTGTTTTCCTTTTTGTCCCTCCCTCCCTTCCTCTCTCCCTCTACCTCGCTCACCCACCCCTTCTCTACCCGATCCCTCCAAACCACAGCGGGCGTGTCTGTGTTTGGTGCATTCCTGCGTTCTGAGTTCAGCGAGGAGAACCTGCAGTTCTATCTGGCCTGTGAGCAGTACAGACACTCGTCCAATAATTTCAGCCTGCAGAGGAGAGCCCGAGACATCTGTGCCACCTACATCCAGCCAGGGGCACCACGGGAGGTAGAGTTTTGTCTGTGTTACGGCCTGCATCTCCATCTTCCCGCCTGCCTACCTGCCAGCTTGCCTATCCGTTTGTCTCTGTCTTGTCTGTGCGTTTTTGTCCCTGTCCATTGGTTTGTCTGTCCCTGGCTGTCTATCTGCCTGCCCTGTTGTCCACTTGCTCCTGATCCAGCATTAACTGTCTTTGTTCTTGCTCCATGTCCGTTTGTTGAATGAGTCACCTGAATGCTGTCCTGTGTTCTTTAGGTGAATCTGGACAGCAAGACCAGAGAGCTGACCATGCAGCTGCTGCAGGCTCCCTCCCACACGTCCCTCTGCCACGCTCAGAAACGCATCTACACCCTCCTGGACACAGACTGTTACCCCCGCTTCCTCCAGTCCAATATCTACCTCTCTCTGCTCCCAGAGGCAGACCACAGCCCCTAGGCTACACCATGACTAGTGACACAAAATGTGGAAAAACCTGGTGGGGAACCAGGTTCACTGTAACGTATGTGCCAGGTGCCGAACACCCACGTAATCTTTTCAAAAAAGAAACAGAAACCCAAGGTTGATTAAAATACAGTAACTGTACTAAAAATAGATATACAAAGTAAAATTCCATCAATAATTTTGCCATTTTCCTGTTCCAGGTTTTTTTTTATAGGTTATTTTGGTTTCTACTAATTTCCCTACAGGAAATAAGTAGTGCACCGGCTTAGCTTATCCTAGGTAATCTGGGCCACAGGCGGAATGGATGCAGTAGAGAACAGGGCACTGGGGGAGGGTATGGACAATGGTTTCTAAAAGTAGTCATTAAAAAGCAGGGGTTAACGGGAGGCCGACATGCATGTTCAAACCCTGGTTGAAGAAGCCGGGAGCTCAAGACTGTTACTTGAATCTGTCGGTGGGACCAATGAAAATATTCCGAGCATGTTTTAATCATCTAACACCCTCGCTTTTGGCGTCAGTGAGTACTGTAGTTCCCATGGTCCATTGAGCACATGAGGAATTTCCTTAGCTGACTAAAAGGAAAAACACGTCAGACGAGAACAAGCACTAGATAAAGGTCAAAGCACTTTGTTAGTTACTTATGTAGTATGGGTGAGTGGATACAAACTCACACTTGTGGACGTGACTAGCAAAAAGAAGTAACCTGAGAGGACTATCAACAAAACACTTTCTTGGAAAGAGATTCCAGCGTTTTTTGGACTTTCATGGAGAGGATACTGGTGCCACCAAGCACCAGATTACAGTGTGGGTGACAGCAATTTGCCCAGGATTGTCACACTTGTTGTTGCAACAAACAGATTTGAAGTCATTTGTTTCTGTTCTCCTCAGCCTGCATCTTGCGTAGAACCTTATGCTCCTGCTAACTGATAATGTAAAACGTCCTCCTAAAAAGGCGAGGAAAGACATTGAAGCCAACACCACACCTCAAGTAAAACTGTGTGTAGGGAACTCGTGGTGTCTAATGTTGTTTGTATTGTTCCAAGTTAAACTTGATGGAGATATCAAAATAAATACAATTTTTATATATACATGGGAGGTCTTTTTGCAACCCAGAACCTTTGTTGATTTGGAGTATTTCTGAAAGGTAATATAACCTTTGCAGCATCCCAGTCGTTCATTAAGGTGGTACGTCTTTGTCCACGGCTGTTTAACCCCCTGGCCTTAAGAGGGTTGCTAGGATACTAAGCCTGTGTCCATCCTCGAGTACAAATCCGAAAGGACTGGGTGTGCTATATGCATTGTGGACCACCATTCCTAAGCAAACATACAGAAATGAATCAGTAAGCTGGTTGAGGATAACCGTCTGTCTTATTGGCGTGTGTATTAAGGGGTCGAATGTCTTTTCATTTCATTAAAAGTTGACCAAACAGTGCATAATGTTTATACTTTACATGAATGTTTATCATGCCAGTGCGCCAACGTCCAATCCGTTTGGTCCAAACAATGTATGAAACGGTGAACAGATGAGTGGTGAAATGGTGTGGTCAAAGATCTCAAAGGAAGAATGTTAACGACTGGGCTTGTTAGTGAATGTTTAACACGTAATTGGACATAAATGTTTTGATGATGTTTATCTCATGTCTGGGAGGGTGCAGTGCTCCAATGGACCTGTAGAGGACCGGGCGTTACAGAACTCTGCCATTAGAGGGCGGTACTGAGGGTTCAAAAGGAAGGAAGACGACAAGGAGAGAAAATGTGAACTTACCATAATCAAGGCCAACTAATCAATCACATATTGTAATTTACGATACATCATGTACATAACCAGCACGTGATTCATAATGCCATCCAAGGAAAATACGGGAGTCCATCTCTGTTTTTAGCGTCTGAAATGTATTTCCATTGAATTTCTTGACATTCAGTAGTACACTTACAAATCCACAATTTGAAAATAAATACAATTAAAGTGGCATTAAATAAGTGAGGTCAGCTAAATTCCCAAGGAATTCTTAGCACATCCCACGCCTTCCTTTCAACCAACTGACTTCTCACATGGCAGATTCAGACACACACTCCATACAAGCCTACTTGCCTCGTCAGCCTATTTATTCACTCCATTCTCTAAATGTAGCTGCTTCCCACCCTGTTAACCTATGGGAGTTGTTTGGCTCTATTTACCACGCCTAAACATTTACTTATGTCAAGAGTATGTCAAACAGTGTTGACCATCTATGGTTTTATCAGATCCCCTTCCTTCATTATCCTCGCTCTCTCGCTCACTCTCTCGTGTCCTTTGTCACCAAGGCCGGGTGCTCCTGTATTCCTGCTTGTGTTTGACCCACTGGGCTGTACACCGGCTCTCCCCAACCGTCCAGGACCACCCTCCTCTACCCTGGTTCTTCTCCGCTTCCAACAGGGCCTTCTGGCCTGGCTGCACAGCTCTTCCTAGCCTCCCAGAAGGCCAAGGCTCTGCCCCCACCTTCAGCCCCCTCTCCAGCAGTGTGGAATCAACTCCCATCCTTGGGTCTGGTCCCCTGGCCACCACGAGTGTCTGGCTTTCCTTCTGAGGTATGGGCAGTGGCGGGAGCGAGAGGGGCTGGAACCTAGTCAAAAAAGGAGAGATGGATGGAGAAAGAAGGGAAGAGATCTATAAGGGGAAGGCCAGAGAACAACGAGAGGGAAATTGGATTTCATGGCGTGAATGCGAGTCAGAGAAGGAGATGCATGTAGCAGAGAGGCAAGGAAAGAAAGTCAGAAACACAGAAAAGGGCACAAAAACGCCGCCCCCCCCCCCCCCCAAATAAATAAAACTCTTCTTCTATATCTTGCTCAGCCGTTTATCAGCTCCATTAAATTCAAGTGTTTGTGTGCGGGCACATTACTTAAGTGATGCGTGAAAAATTTCAAACCTGTCTGTATTTGTGTGTCCCAGTGTGTCTGTGTCAGTTTCTCTGTCTTTCAACACTGGTCTCAAACCTGAAGAGGCACACAGCACTTACAGCATGAAAACTACAAATCCCAGCATTGTGTGGAATCTACAGTACAGCAGGATTGGGTTTTTGTCCGTTCTTGACCGGCACAAGTTCAGTTTCCTAACACACACACACACTGTTTCTTCACAGCACCTTACCTGGCAGTTTGAAGGTGCTCTGCTGTTTCTCCAACAGCAGCCCAAAGCCCCTGCTGTTGATGTGGCGACTGTAGAGGTTGCCCCTGGCAACCAGGCCCTGTTGGCTACCAGTGGAATGGTGGAAGACAGAAGATAGCCAGGAAGAAAGAGGGAAGGGAACGGAGGACAAGGTCGCAAAAGAGAGAATGAAAGAGGGAGGCCGATGAGGGGAGGGAGATAGAAAGTGGGATGAGTAGCAAAGGCATGCCAGGAGAAAGAGGACAGGTCAAGTGGATGCAAAAGGGAAAAGAAAGAAACAGGAACAACAAAAGAAAACCAAAAACGTTTAAAATATGAAAAAACATAATTAGCAACCAAAGTTAAAGAATTCATAAAACGTTCATCAAAACAGTGATTGGGGGGACACACGAACGAACCATGATCGTGAGATGAAATGAGGGCAAATAATAGAGCAAAAACTGGGCTGGGAATTGGATGAAACAGGAGGGGCCTTAAAATATCACCATCCACATTTATTTGTCGACCTTCTATAAAGCTGGGAAATGTGACAAGCTGTAAAGTACAACCACGAACGTGTGTAATGTGGTAAGAATAAAACCTCCCGTTTCTAGTTTGGTGGGATAAAAGATGTTTAATGGCGTCTAAAAGGCAGGAGGTTACAGCATTGTGGTTCCCTCAGTTGCACAAACACAAGAAAGATGTCAAAGTCCTACAGGGCACGGGGGGCCATGTCTTGCTTTCTTTCAATGTTGTAGTCAAAGCATCATTAAGACAATACGAGACTTCCTCGTCTTCAAGACAGACAGACTAACAGACGAAAAGCCACTGGCCCTCCGTCAAACTTAAGAGCTTGTGGTGGGAAGTTCAAAAGGTGGAAGTCAATGAAAGCTGAGCCGAGATCGATTAAGAGAACTGTTGCGATGAGGGGAGAAAGAAAGAAGGCCCGGTGAAATGAAGAGAGGGAGGTCGGGAGTGGACGTTTCGAGAGGTGAAATCGAAAAGGAGCAGGTGTCCCATGAGACAAGAGGGCAGAGAGGAGGGAGAGAGACGGAGAGAAACTGTGTTTAGAGGAGCCAAGAGGAGAGCTGTGGTCAAACAGTACAGTACGCTGGAGGAGAGCATAAAGAGAGAGAGAATTACAGAGAGAGAGAGACCGAAGGAGGCCTGGAGCAAACGGGAACGGCCAGTGCTGAATAGAGCTCTTTGTGTGCAACAATTACTGTCTAAAGAGAGGAATGACTGTCCGGTCTGGAGGACCAGGCACAAGCTCTCAGCATTGACAACATACCCTCATCATCCAGCATGACTGTCACTGTTATTAGCCTGCCTTAGGGGGTAGCCTGGTCGTAAGTAGATAAGACAATCTGTGCCCATCCCCTGTTCTACACACTTAGTATCCTCTGGGTCCCTCTGGGAGGAGCCTCAGTCCCCTGCTGGAGATTAATTATATTTTAAAATTCAATCAACCCTGTTTCAGTCAAACTTTTAAATAGCGGCGGAAAAAGAGAGGACAAGGCCAGGATGGACACTGGGGGGATCTTTGCTTTTACTGAAGGTCTCTTACTAATGTGATCGTTTTGTTCTGTTTGTGTGCATACATGTGCTTTTAGGGTGTATGGTGTTATTCACTTTTGTATGCATCTGTGTTTGCAGCATGGGCAAAAGCCCAAGACAAATGTTCCCCTTTGTGGGACAATAAAGTTCATCTTGAATCTTGATCTCTCCTTCGTCCTGCGTCTTTGAGGGTTTAGGTTGGTTAAGGTGCAGCTCTGTGGGCGTACGTGAAGCCCTCTGTGACAGTGCAAATACGTTTTTTTCGATATTGGAGTCGTGGCGACGGAGTGCCCTTACCTGGTGCGCCTTGCTCTGCAGTTCTCGATCAGAGGGGAGTCGGGCATCTGGCCCCTGAAGGCTCCAGGGGCAGGTGTCGGGGCGGGGCACGGGGGCCCCCTGCTGGGGGAGGATCCCACGCTGAGGGAGCGCGAGCAGGGGGAGGATACCACCCGTGAGGGGGGAGAGAGGGGGGGAGCCACGGGGCGAACGAAAGGCCAGGGGAGAGCCCTCTGCTCCTCGCGCACCACTGAGGAGGAACACATGCAGGACGTCACATCTCAACGCTCGCTCGCCCCAGTGCGCATCCCCGTTCCCAACTCTGCCTCCGGTGGTTATTCTAGCCAACACCCCGTGTATTTCAAAGCTAACCTCAGCTAATGAACCGGAATGTCTACCACACAGATGTCTTTCATAACAAAAACGGCCTTTGGCATTCCATTCACAATGGAGGCGATGAAGCAGCACATTTACAAGAACGGCGGTGAACCACAGTACTGAATTGTGTTGTGTCCCAGGTCTCTACAGTGTCCATGTGAAGCTGTGTGACTCACCTTCTCTCCCCATTAGCGAGTAGGGCTTGATCTCTCCGTCCGGCTTTTTTGGGGGAACCTTTCTCAACTGGGCCGCTGTAGAAGAAAACTGAAGTCACTAAAGTCCCAAACGCAACACGGAACAGGATTCTGGTTCTGTATGTGGAGGACTGCAGCATTTACCCTCCTCGCAGACTCGACAGAAACATACACAGATGGCAAGGATGCAATACATTGTAGCCAAAATATTCCTACAAATGCTAGCTTTGTCCATAAACATATGGGTGGTGTGAGTTTAAGGTGACTCTACGCAAACTGACAAGACACTGGGGAGGCCGGTAAGACGTTAAGGTATACAAGCAGCTTCATTATCATCAGCTTGTGCTGCAAGGACGTTTGTTAAGGAGCGTGACAGAACCATAACGGTCATTTAAAGCTACTGGGTCCAATATACAACATGATTGGGTCACATCCACTATATTGGACCTGGCAGGGTGGGGAATGGGTAGCAGTGGGGTGTACCTCCATATCTCCAAAGAGAGAAAAAGAGAGGAACCGAAGGATAGAGAAAGAGACCGAGAAGGAAGGAGAGAGAGAGAGAGAGAGAGAGAGAGAGAGAGAGAGAGAGAGAGAGAGAGAGAGAGAGAGAGAGAGAGAGAGAGAGAGAGAGAGAGAGAGAGAGAGAGAGAGAAACTGAAGGGCAGAGAAAGAGACAGAAAAGGATAGAGGGAAAGACAGAGGCAGAGAAGGATGGAGAGAGAAAGAAGGATAAAGTTGGAAAGAAAGGGAGAGAGAGAGAAAAAAAAGATATAGCATGTGAAAAGGGGAGGCCTTATATAAACACAGTCATTAACTAAACAAGGGAAGGGGATTTGGATGCCGGGGGAAAGGAAGAAAAGAAAAATAAGATTGAGAGTCCTTACAAAAAGCCGTACATCCCCTGATCCGTCAGAGGAGAGTGAGGCGAGCCTGGGAGAGTTTGGTGAAACAAAAGTGTTTGGAACCGGAATAACAGCAACAAAAAAAACAGCTCTGGACAGAACTCTCCCCAGTAACATCACTATATCCAGTGTCACAGGGTCTCTAACATTGTATCAGGGTGAAAACCATCCAACATCCAGGTTATGTTTTGTAGCTCACTTAATGTTTGCCTAAGCTACACTGAAATCACGAGTAAGCAATTAACAACATCTCTGAGAAGTGGCTTGGTGTTTAACCTTTCTCAACATGGTGCCAAGCATACACTTGGGACAAAACAAGATGTTCCGGTACATCCTTTGCTCAACTATGTGCCACGGTAATCCAATCAAAACAAAGATGGGGCTACAGATATGGACTTGACACTGTATCCTCAAAGAAGAAGGTGAGGCCACAGACATGGTGTTCTGGATGAAAAGGCAAGGATGTATCATTTCACAGAGAAGAGAGATATCATCGGAATTAGGCATGGCGTGATCGTGCACTTGTGAGGGTGGGGACTACCAGGTCTGACTTAAACCTGCTCCTATTGTCACATTTACAGAAGTCCTAGCAAAATAAACACGTGGCGAGTGGCAAGGGATGATCTGAGCCATACCTGATCTGTTGAGGAAGAAGCCATCAAACACCACAAAGTTGTTGACCTAGAGAGCCAAACACAGTACCGAGGGAAAAGGAGAGAGTGAGAGGAGGTTGAATCCTTTTTCTCTTTGCTGTTTACCCTTAGCAGTCATGCCAATAAAGCATATTGAACTCAATGGACGCAGACAAGCGAAAGACAGAGAGGTCACTCCTGGAAAGAAACACAACAGGTAATGAGACATGTTTGATAGATGATGGTGTCCATGGGAGAAAATTACATGGGCATAATGTATTTAGCCATTTGACAGACCCATTAACCTCGGAAGAGAGGGGCGTTATTCAATTCTGCAGAGAACTATTGGCTGTAACTGGCAGATTCTGTAGGGACGGTGAACTGGAGGGGTAGGAGAACTGGGTGGTAAGGGAACTTGGGGTGGGGGGTGGGTAACAGAACTGTGTGCTCCTACAGCCCAGTTCTCTTATCCACAAGAATACATACAGCATGATTTGACAATATTCCAAAGGGCTTCTTGTGATGTCACAGAATTCTTGGCTTTCTCAGTCTTCAATTCCCCCATTAAATGTTCAACGCAGTCTCTGACCTTTTGGACACTACAGTGGTGACAGTGACATAGGCACTGTTTAAATACAGTAGGTCTGAACTGTGTGGTACAATTATAACCAATCAAGTACTGAACAAGTGGAATGAAAGAAAGTGGAATGATTGACATATCTTCTGATGGGACAACTGCCACTGTAAGATATGTTGCTATAGGTTGTTGTTTCCAAATACAACGCAACACAACCAGCGCGTACTACTGCAGTCACATGCCTCCAGACCATACCTGGGGAACACCCTCCTTCAGGCAGAAATGCTTCTCCAGGAAAGACAGGAATTTAGGCGAGGGCCTGTCATAAGCCATTGTCACAGGCTCCACTCTTTTGTGCTGTGTGAATAGGCAAACGGAACATGGCAGTGAGAAACGTGCCCCAACCCGAAAACAGGCATTCACAAAACCCCCACGTCCAAGCATTCTTTCTTCTCTTGGACCGTCTTTGCAAATCCACCCACAGCCACATTCCCCCCCTTAGAGGTGTCGTGCGTCGGTTCTGTCCAGGGCGTGTCCTACCTGAAGCATGAACTCAAACAGCTCCAGGCCATAGCCATGTCTCTGCAAGTTTTCTTTTACAAAAAAGTCCAGAACGCAGAGAGGCTCTGCTTCCACGTGCGCCCCCCGCTGGTCCTGAGGAAACATTACAACCAAAGGTTTTATTAGCTATCGATAACCCTGGGATCACGAGGGTGAAACCGTTTTGTATATGTAAAGAAGGGGTACTCACAAGCAGAAATAACTTCTTGCAGCCAACCTTCAGAAATCCCACCGCCACGCCTTTCCCTCTGTTAGTGAAAGGTAGACACAGCAGAAAACAGCCGGGGAGGCATAAGATGAGCATTTCCCATTTCCCTTGGTACAGAAAATAACGATACCCTTTTTTCCACAGAGCAACACTAATGTAATTTTTTGTTGTTGTAGGATTGCTGATCCTCTAATCCAAGCGCACATAAGTGGCTGATGTTGCATTTTCGGGATATGGGATATTCACTCACTTTTGTCATCGAGATGTTGCACTGTAGCCTAGTTACTTCTGAGATGTTATTGTTGCACCGTGGTTTTCTTTTTGTTCACCGTGTCTGGTCACTAAGATATGGTTTTTGCAATGAGGCTGCTAAATATAAACTGTCCCTTGAATCTGTCACCGAAATACTATTATTATGACTGTATCCATTTCTGATCCTGGTTCTTTTGCTGTACTTACTAAACAAACTATGTGTGTGCAGCTTTGGAGAAAAAAAATCTGCTAAATTCATAAAAATGTGAATGGAAGAAGGAATAAACTGAGTTCTGTCGATGGAGCTGGGACATCACCAACTGAGGTGAACGATGTGACTGAGTTTAGAGAGGTTTGGCCTACCCATTGGCTTCTCCTTCCTTCAGCAGGTAGAGATGGTGCTTATTGCTCTGAAGCTTAGATGCACTTGTGATTGGAGCGGTCAGCTGTTGGGCCTGCAGACCCAAGAAGACAACGTGGTTTAAGCAAAGTAGCCAGATACATTTGAAAATACTGTCTCTGACAGGCAGTCAAAAAGCTTCTCAACATGATATCCCATGTACAAAAAACTATGACAAACCCCTTAATCTTCTTGGTTGCATAATGTACTTATCTTAAGCACTCTAATGCTTACATTTGACACGTGCTTTCAGCATGCAGTATAATAAATGGCACCAACAGAAGCAACATCTGCAACTCTTCAATCCCACACACACACACACACACAAACCTTGGCAGAAGCTCTCCCAAGTTCATCAATAACAGTGCCAATTTGAATTTGTGGATCAGATCTAAACAATTGAGAGGAAAAAGAAGGGTGGAGTTAACAATGGCACACTGTGATACTATTCCTGTTTTTTCAACTACATGACCGTGATAGCAGAGATTTTTGTTTGTTTGTTTGTTTTACACCACTACAAAAGAGAGCTGGTACCATCATCTGACGTCATGCAAATTGCAGGCTGTGTGTGTTAACGAGGGCGAGGCTGGACTCTAAACATGAAGGAATTGATTGATAACTGCATGACCATTAGCACTTGAACCATTCGTCTACCATCAGAAACAATAGCCCTGCTGGTAAATTATGCAGCATACACAGTCTGCCTCTATATGCATTTTACTTGTGTAGTCTAGCTCTATAGCTACATTCCACTTGTGTATTTGCGTCCATTAGCATTAATGACATGTTGCCTGTAAATACAATACTGTACAGTACCTTCCTAGTGATGTTCGACCTGCGGCAAGGTTTTGATCCAGAACTGTGATTCTCTCAGGAAGAATATGGTTTATGTCAAATGGGAACTCCATATTTTCTTTCTAAATATGAAACTGGCTATACTGTAAGCGCCGGGGCAAGCACCTGCAAGCGACTAGCTATATGTGCTGCCAGCTATTGTTGCAGTGCTTGATTTCTGTAGTAAGTGGTTAAGAATTCGACGATAGCTAGCCGTCTAGCTAGTAAACCCAGGACACCAGTTACTCTTGCAGATGCATGCATTGAGATAAGTGACTTGGATCACAACATTTAAGCCCAGCTATCTAACTAACACACTAAGTGCAACAACAGCATAAAAAACAAGCCATGCACTTTGTATCAATGCAACTGGAAATCCATTGTCTGACAGCTTGTTGAAAGCAATAGTGAGTCCCTCCCCGGCAACGGAAAAAACATATTACATCTAATAAATACGACCTTGTTAACACTCAGCAGCAAGCTACCATAACGTTAGTCGACAGTGTACAGTATCGTGGAGAATTGCCCAAGCAAAACGGCCCAAAACGGAAGACAAACACATAAAAAAACAATCAACAAGAACATAAACAACTGTCGCGAAGACTAGCTAGTCTCAGGCTAGTGTACACTTGACTCAAAACCGGGCGTTGGGTGCCTTTTACCAGGCTTTACGGTAAATTGTATCCTTTCCATGATCTCCTCACCCGGACACGTTTGATTTACATCGTTGCTAGGGAATCAAGCCTATGTGCTGCATGAATGCGCCATAACAAAGCGTCTGTGACACATAGGCCTACTGGTAACAGGGAGAAAAATGGGGAATGCAGCATGTTCCGAGACCAACACAACTGACCTGCATGTATTGGACTGCATGTCAAGAATATTATTGTTTAGAATATTATGTCACAAGCTTTTTTCTGACCTGGAAATACAAGCAAGAGGATAGTTCAAACTAAGGCCTATGAGTTTCACCCAACAGCTATGCTATTTATGGGTACTCAAATTGGATTACATAGGCTACCTCACACATAAACTGATACCTTGTGTTAAAAATATATACATTGTCTGAATTCAATTAGGGCCTATAGGATAATATAACTAACTTCTTAGTTGACTCAGCCTACAACATGGTCCGTGTATCTAAGCCAGACTGTGTTATAGTAGGCCTACGTTTTTTTTACATGGAACATGCAATCAGGAAAGTACAAGGAGCAATGAGTTGGTGGAGTGGGGTTATGTTTGGGGGTGTACGTTTTCTGTGGAAAAACTCATAGGTATTGAAAATAGAGAGCACATTGACATCTGGTGGTTAGGGAAAATTATGACAGCCACTGGCTGAATATGAGTCACTGGTAGGTAGTAAACTACAACACAACATCTCATAGGGCTACGTCTGTCCATTCTGATCTCATATATTATGTTCACTCATTAGTGTTACAAATGTGGATGTTAATAGTGTCGTTATTCTACAGTAAAACATGTGAACTGTGACATCCAACTGTTGTGTAGGAAATATTTAGTTAAACATGGTAAGGAAAGGGAAACAAATCCAGGAGGCTTACACCAGATGGAATGGTGTTTTGCCATGTTACAAAGACTTAATGACATGAAAGAACCACTTGGGGAAATTCTTATCAATTTGAACACAGACTTGGTTCCCATCACTGCAGAAGAATATGAGGCAATTTACCTGGGACTTCGAGTTTTAGAACCTGTCCATCAAGCCACTGTGGAGTATTCTGAGGAGAAAATGGTGGCTGGGTCAAATGCACTGACAAGACATGAAATTGGTGCAAACTGGCAAATGTCACAACCATGACAATGCCCCGGTTTTTCCCAACTGTGCCAGTGTGACAGTTTACCCTGTCCCTAGTGTTTTCTGTGTCTCCCTAGGTGTGTGCCTTCCGGTCCTTGTTTTGTCTCTTCCCCCTGGTTCCTGGTCCCCTACACAGCCGTGTCTTGACCCAATCACTCAGCTGTTGTCTGTTGTGATCACCCTGGCCTCTGTATGTCTGCTTCCTGTCAGCCTTTGTGCGTTCATTTGTCTATTTTGGTTCTCCCTTGTGTGAGTAGTCTTTTGTGTTCCGCATACTTAAAAAAATCTTATTAAGAAAGATTAACTGTCTGGCAACACTGCTGGAAGCATCCTTCTGCAGTGTCACATGTGCTGAGGTGAAGTTCAGAGACTGTGGCCACTTTGACACAGAGATCTCGGCAGACTCTGCTCCACCAGGTGTTGATGGTGATGACTGTTCAGGAAGGCGGTGACTGTTGTGAAGATACTGATGCGGGGCAAGCTCTTGGCTATCGTGGGCGTGTCGGTCATCCCCTACGCCGTGTCCTGGAAGGACAGTCCAGCCTCCGTAGCGGGCAGCTCAGCACCCTACGTTCTACGTTTTGCACTGCATCTTATCTACACTGTACATGGCCTTGTTGTGTTGTGTGTTTGTATTGTACCGTGTTGTCTGTACATATAGTCTGTTGTTGTTGGTATGAGAACTGTGAGAGATACCTGAATTTCCCCACGGGACGAATTAAGTATCTATCTATCTTAAAATAACCAAATGTAACCAGTTCAGAGGACCAGCTGGACTACTGGGTCATCCTCAAGACTCTCTGTCCACAACTCTTAAAGGTGTCAAAGCAATTATCTTTGAAGAGACATCCTCTTTGCTATGTGAGAGGATCCTCTCCAAGGCTGACACACTTGTAAACCAGAGAGGAAGCTGCCTGAACCCCCATAGAGTGAAACAAATCTTGGTTATAAATAAAAACCTGTAAAAGTATTAAAATACAATATAAAACCTCCTGTCACACAAGCACATTCCCAAAATCCCATTATGATGGTCTTTTCCCTATTGCACGAGCACATTCTTCCCCCAGTCATTTCCTTGAATCACAATCCACATCATAAATGTTATGAGAAAAATACACATTGGTTCTATAACAGTGTTTCTCGACCCTGGTGCTTAGGACCCTGCATTTTCTAGATGTTTCCCTGCTCAAACACCTGATTCTAATGAATGGATCGTTACCAGGCTTCTACTGAGCTTCAGAACGACCCAGTCTGTTAATAAAAGTGGGAGGTAGAAGACACAAGCAATACTTCAGTTATGTAAAACCACCTGGTTTTAACTGTGTGCTAACACCACCTGGTCTTCAGCATGTCAATACATCTCTTGATGGGGGTGTCTCCTTTCAAACTGTCAGTAAAATGTCACCGTTCCTGTATTTTTTTCACGTCACTGGACATGCAAGGTCTTGTCGGTCGATGAGAGGGATATTGATGTGCAGTTTTAGGTTCAGCCTTGTCACTCTCATCTGTCACAGGCCTCTCGCTTTCCCTTGTGGTGTCACATGGACGCTGAGGCATCCACGTGGTCGTTTGCCCTACACCTCCATTTGGAGCTGAGTGTGCATGCGTTCATGTACACCACAGCCATGAAAATGTGTTCATGTGATGAGAAAAAGGACAGTCATTGCCAGTTGTGTCCATCAAGCTCTCTCTCACTGCTAACCTCCCCTTCTCCTCACGGTCCTCATCTTCTCATCATTCTCTTCCTATGCCTTTGCTTGTGTTATAATGGACTCAACAGCTTGTGAAAGTGATGGTGTAGGGAGCATGAGTGGGCTTGAATACGAGTTGGGATTAGAGCCCTGCGGTTGTTAATGGAAACCAGGGGGGCCATTATAGATGTAATGGGATAAGAGTACCACGCTGTCCCCACATTGCAAAAGCCCCAATAAACAGCTCCATTGCAGCTGGCTCTCGGCCAATACAAACTCTTATAGAGAGACATCCTCCACACTCTCTTCAGTGCCTGCTTGACACTTAAGATAGGAAGGTTCCTTTGAAATATTGCTCTGCTAGTCTGATTTCAGACCTTTGTGTCATCTCCTGTTAAAGATCAGCATTCTACAAAGAAGTTGTTCATTGAAGCCTTGGTCGTGTGTCACTGTGTTGCCTGTCATAAATGTCTACAAGCAAACCGGCCATCTATCAGGACTCTCTGGTTCAACTGTTTCACCCAAAATAATCATAATATAAAATATAAAACTTAGAACATTTGTTGTGTGACTGGTCAGTATTTAAACTGACGGGTTATTTTAACAAACTAACCTTTGTGACAATCATCCCCTTAGATGTTTTTTTTCCCACACTTGGTGGACCGACATGTGACCACCTCGTGACCACCTCGTAAAATATAGTTGAATATAGTTGTCCACTGGTTGGGAGAGTCATTCCTTTAGTTACAACGTTTATTTACATTTTACGCATACCAGCATTAACATGGAATGAACCCTGCTCATGTGAATGTCTGCATGCCTGTGTGTCTTTTTGTCTTCCACCGTGCAGCATGTTTACAGACAGTTTTTTGTGTTTAGCATATTGTTGTACTTTGTTCCAATCTGTTGTACTCTTAAACGGATTGTTCACAATGCCTGGAGGAAGTCGGGAACATGGCCCCCTAATGAATATCTGCCAGTCAATTGGAGGGCCCCTCTGCATATTCTAATGAGGACTAATAGGTTTGTGTTGGTGAGTGGGGAGGATGTTACATGGTTGCCAGATTGCTGGACCACACAGGATGATTTATAGGTTGTTTACAAAGTGTCAAAAGTCAATAACGAGCATGCAGTAGAAACCTATGATTAAAAAGAAATACTTTTTTTTTTTGAAAGGTCAAGTTCTCTTCTGTTGATGAGCTCAGCACCACTGAGGCCCAGCAGAGAAGAGGAGGTGGTGGTGAGAAGCAGAGAAACTCAGGGTCCAGGCAGCAGGGTTGATTAAATGACCTTAGCAATAACTATTGTAGATCATCATCTCAGTCCATCATGATCAAGGAGGCTAAATATAGCGCAGGTCACAACACATGAACATTGATCGTTCCACCCGATCCCATTTGCTGTTGGCTGTGCTAGTAAACTCCTTAAAGGTGTTGTTTACAAACCCCCCCACCACCACCACCACCACCACCACACAATGAGCAAAATGTGCACATCGCATTACCAAGCAGAAGACACAAATTCAGTCACATCACTATATTTAAATATAAAAACAAGAAACAAGAAATTTTCAAAGCTTGGATAAGGTTAAGTTATGTATGTTACTCTTTAACATGTATATGACTTTGTGCAAAACTATCTGAATTTCATGTTGTTGTAAATGATGGAGAGGACTTAGTGCAACATTGGACTAATAGGGTTTGATTATACAAGTTTCACACTTGAAACATTATTTTCTGGCTTCCAACCCACCACTAATAGCAAGAAAACATGTCTGTTTAACGCCACTGCTCTTGGGGGATGGCCACAGCTGTCTGTAGTGATTCGGTTATGTGTGTTGGTGACATCAGGCCCACAGGCAGCGGAGCGGAGAAATACTATTCAAATGAATATCAATCATGCCTTGAAGGCAAAACGCGCCTCCCCCTCGGATGTCCCGAGCTTTGTGATTGGTGCATCGGGGACCAACCTGCCAGAACCCGGCGAAAGCTGTTGTATCAATGTCCAGCCGTGGGTGTCAGCGGGGGCCAACAATAAACGTTGAATGACTAATGTGCGCTGTCCGTTCCGTGGGTCCTGAATAGCCGAAAGAGCATTCTCAAAGTGGCTTTGGACGTGACCAGTAGCCTAGACCGGCATCAACTGGACCAGGGATTAACGAAGAAGATGTATTCGTTGCGAATCTTTTAAATTAGCTTAGACTAAGTAAAAATAGAAAATACAAGTTTTTGCCAATCAATTGGAATACTCTTTTTCCCCTTTGAATATTTTTGTGAGTGTAAAGATTCCTCCAAGATCTAAAAACTTTCAAACGCAGAATTCAAGAAGACAAAATGAACCAGCAAAGAATGTTGCTCATCTGCTTTACGACTTTCATCGGGTTGAGTAAGTATGCGTTACATTTTGTAATCAAATTGCCCACAATTAAGCAAAACTGATATCGTTGCATAAATAACTTTTGTTCTGTGGGGAACTGTCGAAGAGGGACCACATGACGCATCTTCCTATCTATATGTTTAAGATATTCCCAAATTCGTTTAATGACAATACGTCTTCTGTTTCATGTGGGAAATAATTCAACAGTGTGTAAAGTTGAAAAATAATAATATGTTATGCCTTAGCCAACTAATTGTGCTTGCTTATATTGTTCACTTGAGGTGCGGGGACAATTATTAATAGTTGTAATCAGATTATTAAATAGGTATTCAATTTGGATCTCCGTTACCTAAACCCTCAATGACACAGAAAACAACTGTATTGGTTGGACTTTAATCCACGAATAGAGAGATGTTTTGCAGGCAACTATAGCTATAGATAACAAGGCAATAGTAGTGGCTGTGTGTATAAATGTAATACAGCACACTGTCAAATTACTCCCATTTTATGTAAACAAGATTTAACACCTTCACGAGATTAAATGGCCAATTCGATTTTTAATCAAGAGGATTGGAGAATGTTATCGATTTCTTCACTAGTTATGTTCATTTATTTATTTTCTGTTTTATGTGCTTTCTGTCAGTATTTGCTTTAAACTTTATCACAAAGGCCTAACCTTGGTTTGTGAATCAGACATCAAGTTCAAGTAGAACTGGGTGTGCCTAAACAGAAGCCTAAGAAAAGGTGTTGTTAGCCAGCACATCTGTTTTGGTTACCGGATCAACTCTAGAAAAGTCATATTTAGTTTACATACACATATAATTTACAAATGTAAAAAATCTTTACGACAAATCAGTCAGGATTAATATTAGGGGACTAGTGGAAAACTAAGGTATGCAGTATTTCTTCCTTAATTGATCTGAGAGGGCCTAGCTGTATAGGTTCTCTATGCTTGGTGTAAGGGAGGTCCTTACTAGCTCAGCACAGTTCAGTCAGACCAACCGCTCAGAAAATGAAAAGAACAGAAGGTGTCCCCTGCTTTCTCACTAAGACAGAGTCAAAAAGTGGAAGAGTAAAAGACCTCTGACCCTGAATGGGGGGGTTGCCTGTGACCTCGTGCGGGCTTAACCTCTAGGGTGCCCCTCCTGGTCAGTGGAGCGCTTGGTGAAGAGGGGGACGAGTCAGGAACACAATGGCAGGCACCACACCCACCCCTCGGTGACCTGACCCTCACACCCTCATCTCCATAACACTGCCCCGGTCCCTTTCTGGGAGTCTAGGCCAGATTGAGACCTTATTAAAGGCTGTGCATTTGTCCATATATATATATGTGTGTGTGTGTGTTGGGGGTAATCCTCCCACAGCTGCCCATGACCATGTCCACACTACCCCCTACCCTATCACCCCGATTACCACCCCCTCCACCCTCTCCACCCCTCCCTTCTCCCACATCCACACACATGGTCTAGGGGTGTATAGGACCCCTCCAAGTCCAACAAGACACCCCCCGGTTTAATCCATGTGAGGACAATGGTCCAGAGCTGCTCCAGTGCTCCATGCAGCTTACCTCAGAGTAACATCTCTATCCTCCCAAGGCTGGGGATCATGCTGGGGGATTCTCCCCTGCTGATGGTACAGCTATGGACCCTAGGTCAGTCAGTCTCACCCACCTCAACCCTGATCAAAGATGACCTCATCCCAAAACATGGAATGCAAAAAAAGATTTTCTTTTGTGTATTTACCCCTAGAAAATTGGGTAAAAATACAACTCTGGGCTCTGTATTGGGATTACTTTACTTTTAACTGTATAGAAACAATACTCTCAAAAATCTATGTAAGCCCTAAGAAAGGGTTGATTTCTAATTACCAATTCTTTCTAAGAACAGGATAGTGAAACACATTCAATACAGTTGATTGGTGACGCACATGCTCACCAGCACACACAGTGCTTCCGGTGTCTTTAGGTTTTGTCGATCAAGGCCTATTACATCATCAGTCATGTTATGGATGTTTATCTATAGACCAAGCCAATACCAGTGGATTGAGCACCTGAATATGAACTGCTTGTTGTACGACCTCAGTGCAGCATGTCTTATATTTTAATTAATACCGCACTCTTCCCTACCAATGATCAGGTAACCTTTACAGACAATCTTAAATGAACTTAAATGAAAGCTTCTTTCTCATAGCTCCTCATGTAATTCAATCCCGTAAATTGACAACCATTCATGGGGATGTATGCATGTACCTGTGGCGATGCCTTTGAATACAAGGAACAACATTTATTGTGTCTTTGTGGCCTTGAAACCAATTATGCAGATTGAGACTTGGTGCCAAATATAGGCTCCTCCTTTACAAAAAAGTTTAACTAACATGAGGTTCCTGAGTGGGCTAAACTGTTTGTCATCAGTGATCATGCAGTACTGTTTGAAGGCATAGCCTGATATATACATCTAGGAACAGCGGGGTTTATTTATTTCTAAGTTAGTAATGTAACACCTGCATACGTAGCTTTGTTCCACCCTAGTCCTCGGATGTCATATCTCACACCCACACACCACTATCTCCAGCACTGCAGTTTAGAACTTCATCTAGCACCCCCTGTCCCACTTATAACCCAAGAAGAGTGCAGATCAGAACATTGTGTCTTAAGTGGCCTCCCTCTGCCCCACAATGCATCTGTTTCTTCAATAAAGTACCTTTAACAGGAGAGTGTCCCTTCTGCTAGCCAGCACCCATGTGATTAAAAATTGGAGGGCTATCGTGGAGGTCTGTGTCTCATCACATTGGAGATTATGGCTTATTGATCCAAAGGGGAGGTGGGCAACATTTTTAGGCCAGGACGTTTTCAATATCTGTGTTGACCATCCAAAAGCCAAACCATCCAATCTACAAATGCAGATGGGAATCCTGTCCCTAAGGGACCATCCAAACTCACGTCCATCCAAGCAGATATGGTCAATATTGGAAAAAGACAGGATGGTGATACAATGTCCGAAGCCTTTTTAGCTCTAAATTTAAAGTTAAATGTGAATCTCATTATTGAGATGGTGGACCAACAAATTGGTTTAAGTGGGCGTATAGGCGACTGCTCATTACAATCAAATATATTGCCACAATTAGCCATGTTAGCTTTGTCCCTGAGTCATAGCCCCACTAAAGAGAGGGAGGGGACATGAATATGGCACATGTCTTTGGCACAAGCCATCGGAAACAAAGTGTTGTTTACGTGACTTTGAACTTGGCATAGGCCAGCTAATGACAATCCAAGGTTCAAACAAAAGAAGCAGGGCCCCCCTCCTACCCGCTACAATAGCATGTTTGTCTAGCGAGCTAAAAAGGAGGTGGCTGCCTCAGAGCTAGAGAGAGTTTAACTTCCATTAGTGAGACAAAAGAGCTAGCCCCAGGGCACTGATTTTCACGCCGCCCCGCGAATCCCATTTTTCAACCCAGCTCCTCCAAGTTTCTCCCTGGTTCCTCCCCCTAGCTCCGTATTCATCCATTGTTTACCCTGCCACCCCCTGCCGCTGTAACAGATATAATAGAGAACAGGGGAAGGAGAGGGGAGGAATTTCTGAGCTGCCTTAATGTATACACAGACTACTTTTAGATTGCTTCAAGTACAAAAACGAACTTCTTTTTTTTTGGAAGGATAGAGTTCCATTGATGTCTTTTCCCTCTTCATGAGTAAAAAGAAGTCACAATAGTTTCACTCCCTGACAACCCTTCTGAGAAACACCTCTTCCATTGTTTTACAAGACATTGGTAAATGTTAATATGTATGAAAAGTGTGCAAGGCTTTGCCCTACCCTGCATTGTGGAGCTCACTCAACTTGGATTTAATCATTAGATGTAAAATATGGATCATGAGCATGAGTCCTGTCTAATTCAGGACACATATCTGATTCTAACTCTCAGTCTTTGTCAGCTGCCAACCAAACAAATATAGAGAGAGGGGGAGAGACAGAAAAATGCAACACAATCAATGAAGGGATCTGCCGATGTTTGCCTTAGAATGGGTCCCCAGGACCCTCCTTCCCTCTCTCTTGTTTGGGGGGTAGGTGTAAGAGCCCCGGCCGTCACAATAGGCTGTGAAGTTCAGGGGCAGCAGACTAGGGGATGAGAGGGCCTGGCTGAGGAACAGGGACAGGGACAGGGGGGGTGGGGTGGGGGTGGACTTGGTGGCTGGACACAAGCTGCTCGCTCCAACCCCAGCACACCTCCCTGATCTATCCACTCTCCACCAACTCTCTCATGACCCCCAAGGATCTGGGGTCACAGCTACCAAAGTGGGACCTTTATGCAAATCTGGACAGGGCACCCCCCCCCCCCCAATCTCCTTTCAGACCCTCAATCTCATTCCATATAGGATCACCCCCCGAAATGTTAATATGTAATCAACATACAAGGACACTTCCAAGTGTCCAAGGGAGAACACATAAACTAACTTCAAAGACTTGCTAATCTAGTATCTTTTTGCCTTGTCACTATAGCTCCCATTCCTTACCCATGAGAATGGAGATAGTGTTTCGATCTCAGAAGCTGTCCACGTATATAGATTAGGCACCATGTGAATGCGTGCATTTGGATACAAAAGATGCCTTTATCAATCTCTTTGTCAGTGCCTCAAAACGCAATTGCAATAGTTAATTCAGACAGGCCATTGAGATGCATATTGTTGTCATGGCTATTTGTTGCCTTGCTTTGGTTTAGGAAGCCCAGTTTGATTAGCTTGGTCTCAGATTGACTTGAACATGATCACACTGATTACGAAGTCCAGCAAGACACCTGGGCCTGTACATTATAAGATATATCATACCAGTGTTCTGTATAAGATATTGTATTTGTGTGAGTGATCTTACTAATTGACATAACATATTCCTATTTAAATTGTTTAAACGATGGTGGTGTTACTCCCTATAATCTGTTATTGACTTGCTTGGAAATACAAGGCTGTTCATAAGCTAGTTATATACACCACCTAGAACACTGTCTGAACAGATCGTTTATTTTTATTATAGGAGGCCTTGCAGTAAATCATTGAGTGGTACTAGTTGTTACTTCTGGCTCTTATCAAAAATATATATTCTAGCCATGCCCCATCAAACTGTCAATAAATGTTCCAGATACCAATAACATCCAAGTGCACATGTATGGCATAACCTGCTATATGAACACTGACTTTTTACTGCTTAAGCCTTCCACATCCCCTCCCCCACATACATTTCATTTATTGGTATGGCTCCCAATTGCCTCTAAGGCCTGGCAACGACGACCGTGGCCATAGTGTGTGACGCAAATCCCCCCTTGGGACCTCTGAATTTCATTTGCACTCCTAAGGGTGCAGAAGAGAGGATGGGTGTGGGGCGCTGTATTAGATCTACACACACAGCTGATCTCTGCTGCATCTGCTGGGTGGGATTGGGCTCATTGTCAGGAGTGCAGATGCTGGACCATGTGACGTGTGAAAGGGATGGGTCCAGGCCAGGGGAGGGATATGGGAGGCCTTCTGCCTTTGCAGGTTGTGGGAAAGGTCCCCGGCTGCATTTATACATGTGTGATTTGGACATGCCTGTCACTTAGATGACAATGCAAGATCTCTTGTCATAACATCTTATTTTCTGTGAATTTGCAGCCATGATACACAAGCATCAGGTGATTAGACTTATATATTATCTGTTTCTTATATATATTCAAGAGTGAAGTAGACTTCACTATGAATAATTGTTGGATAGTAATAACTTAACTAAGTTATCACATGGTGAAAGCAATTCTACTGGTCCATTAAAATGGAAAAGGTATATTGGTGGACAATCCTTCAATTTCTAAACTTTCCCAATATCTAATGTAGTGGTCACCAGGGATCTGTGAGCCTCAGTGAAAACAGAAAAAGGAAAGAATTTAGGTCAAGGGCACGAATCACAGGATGTGGGTCCAGGCCTTCACCAGGGTGCTGGGTGTTAGATGAGATTGGGGGGGGGGTGTTCTAAGCTGGAGAGAAAGGATGGAGGAGGCTGCAGTTCAGATAACTGATGCTGAGTTCTCAAATGAACTTGATGGAGGCTCGCATCATGCAAGTTCAAGAGCTGGATCCTGTTGTGGGGCTTTTGTGGACGTGATAGCCGTCTCTCACCTCCCCCACAACAGCTGCAGGAGATAAGTGGCCATTTCATTTTTGGCCCAGGTCAAAGCAGGACAGGAAAGTTCACTGCCAATCTGGTGTGTCCCCCGCACCCTCCCCCTCCTTAAAAAAGCTGAAGAAAATGGGAAAGACCAGAGTTTTTCTGGGGTCAACATCGAGAGGGGACAGGGGGTGAGGATTGAGCGGTCCGGTGGCATGGGAAAGTCACCTCCGGGCTGGGAGAGAATGGGAGGCTGGGGGAGGGCGGGGAGGGGGGATGCATAAGTGGGGGGCAGATGGCCCCCCTACGAGGGGGGTTGGTGGCTGATAGGAGGAGGGCGGACTGGAAATAAGTGTCGTCACAGCGGCATTGTCGTCGGCCAACGCCGGTTCAAAAGAAGCCCTCCTAACTTGACCTCCTGTGACCCTCGCTAGTCCTCTGTCGCTGGCTCCCCCATTGTTCCTGCCCTCTTTGGCTGGATGACTCCCCGGTATTTGGACCCCATTGTGGCTTTTTTTTCCTTAAGTTTAAAGTGTTGAACTGAGCCATCAATCAGTTAGCCTATGTTAGTCACCTCTACAACACTTTTGGGGGGACTGAAAAAGTGTGGCCCTCGGAGCGTCTAGCTGTGCTTAATGTCCTCCCTCAGCTCCCCTCCTGTGCTGCTGCTGTGTCCAACATCTCTAGTTGTAAACATTAAAGAGGTCTAGTCAGTGGTGCTATTTTCGTGTTTGAGGCGCGCAGAGTTTAGACACCATTCACGGCAGCCACAGTGCCACAGCCAAACAAATGAGAGCTAGAGAGAAACCCTAGAAATCTCCATGGGTCTGAGTCAATGCAAACCTACAATAGCGCCCTACTGTGAATGTACCTGTAGAGAGTGACTAGGATAGTCGCTACAGGTTATGCCAAACATAAAAAAGTAGGCACATCAAAATAACATGCACATTGTCCGTAACAGTTACAGCGCTTTCATAAAGTAACATTTACGCACAACGCAAAAGGACACCAGCCAATTTCCAGCTGTAACCACGTGTGGTCTTCTCTCCAGCTGTGTGTGGGGCTTCAGAGCTGGCGTTTCTCCTGGAGCCCAGTGACGTCATCGCGGTACGAGACCGGCCGCTGATGCTGGACTGCCAGGTGGAAGGCGACGGGCCCATCTCGGTCACGTGGCGCAGGAACGGTGCGCCCGTGGTCACAGGGCAGCGTGTGCGGGTGCTGCCCAACGGGACCCTCTTCATCCAGAGCTTCCTGAAGCGACGGGATGCCAACGAGACGGACTCTGGAGAGTACGACTGTGCTGCCCAGAACCGCTTTGGCATGCTGGTCAGCCGCAAGGCTCGAGTCCAGCTGGCATGTGAGTATGTCCCTGTGACTCGTGTTCACCTGTCTGGACGGTCTTAGAGACAGAGTTTGAAGTTGACTCATAGAGGAGAGTAAGAACTACAGTTTTCAACTGTTAACAAACAACACTGATCATGTTCCTTGTGTCTGACTATTACAACTATATGAGCAGTGCTACTCCTTCATAAAATACTTTTTTTGTTTGATTCAACTCGTAAAAAAACATTTGATACATGGTGTATTTGCAGATCCTACAGGGTAAATGAGGTGTGCCTTATAATCATTCGCAATAAATGTTCAAACAATATTGTACAGTTCAATTGGACAGATTGAACTGAACAACACAACCAATGTCTTAGGCAACGCCCTCTTAAAAGGTTTAAAGGACAGTGTAAGCAAACACTTTACTAGGTCCTCCCACTCCCTTGAGAATACAAGACTACAGTAATTTCCCTCGACATCATTTATGTGTCCCAGCTTTACACAGAAGTCATAAAGAGAAGAAAGGCAGAGTAATGGCTTTTGCCAGCCTCTATAGAGCATCACCACATGTGGTCCCTGCTCTGTCAAACCCTCCTACAGTTACTGTTATAAATGACACTCCTCCCAGTGAACACCTTCTTGGCATACCTGGCAACCCAAGACCCCCCCAGACCCTTTCATCTTTTGTGTCTCCTTGAAGGAATGGACTCCCCACTCAGTGGACACACATGTGTGCGCACACTGACGGATGTAACATACGTATCTTAAAAAATGCATTCCTTACGTTTGATTAATTTCGTACACTATTTTATCCAAGCCGAAAGGAAACTTCTTAAGGTATTGTAGATGTAAATCTGTAAAATCAACACTATTTCTCTGTCTCTCTCTCTCTCTCTCTCTGTCTCTCTCTCTCTCTGTGTTTCTCTGTCACACACACACACACACACACACACAAACACAGAAAAGACAATACACAGGGTAGGCTCATTGACCAAGTGTACGACCTTCTCTTCACCCTCTCCCCCCATGTCCCCTTTCCTCGACCCAATTAAACCAGGGGGTTATGGGTAATCCAGCAGAATTATGGCTGTCACGAGATTGCCGTTCCCTCAAAGCTGTAGGTTGCCATGGTGATGTTCTCCCATTTGCAGACGCCCACCCCTCAATACACACCCCCTTATTGATCAAGGCACTGGCCAGGTTATTAGGGATGTTGTGGTCCAGTGTATTCTTCATCCAGGATTGATATTGATAATTGTCACTGCTCAGTGACAGTGGGGATTACATTAACATGTACCAAGTCATTTATATGTGTACTGTCAATATATTGTAAGAAACCCAGTAAAATGTACAGATCAAAAGTTGGGAGACTATGAACGAGGAAGATAAGAAACCGTGAAGGGCAGCAGATGGTGACAAAACCGCACAAACCTCGGAAAGGAGGTGAAACCATTGCTCAGATTGTGCAACGTTGTGTTTGGTGACTGTATCCTTCCTCCCCTCAGCTCTGCCTAAGTTCCACACACACCCAGAGTCCATGTCTGTGGACGAGGGTGGAGTGGCTCGCTTCCAGTGCCAGGTCAACGGTGTCCCTGAGGCCGGCATCACCTGGGAGAGGGACAGGACCCTGCTGAGCACGTCCGACAACAGGTACACACACTAGCCCCTTTCAGACAAAACACCCGACACCATGCCAGCTTTGCTTGTTGACACTGAACCAAACGAAGACATAAAGCCACCCCTTGTGTGCTTTGAGATAGCATGCCGGAATTCCGGAAATCATCCAGACAAGCACTCACACTTCATGTCCACTCACACCTGTGTGTGTGTCTGTCCAGGTACACTCTCCTCCCCATGGGGATACTGCAGATCACGGGAGTGAGGAGGATAGACGCCGGGGTGTATCGCTGCATGGCCTCCAACATTGCCAACACACGCAACAGCCACGAGGCCACTCTAAATGTGACAGGTGAGTGAACTCATGCACAATCACACTCTATCCTGTATAGGCTATTTCAAGAGTATCCGAAATAATGAGCGAATGTACTGTGATGTTATGTAGTCGATTGAAGGTGGTTGTGTGGTAAAGGAGCCTACTGATGTTTCAGATGTTTTTCCTCATCCCTTTTTTACAGGCGGGGCTTCCCGGATCTACAAGGAGCCTGCCATCCTGTCTGGCCCTCAGAACCTCACCCTTACGGTTCACCAGACGGCCATCTTGGAGTGTATCGCCACGGGAAACCCCAGACCCATTGTGTCCTGGAGTAGGCTGGGTAGGATAGTTCTCCCACTGCAGGAGGAGATCATTTGGCTCTGACAATCTGACCTACCAACCAAACCTGTTAACATCCAAGTCATCAAACCCCAGTGTTGTAACTGCGTTCAGTTTTAACACATTTTTTTCCGTGTGCCCCCCCCCCCCTCTCTCTCTCTCTCTCTCTCTCTCTCTCTCTCTCTCTCTCTCTCTCTCTCTCTCTCTGTCTCTCTGTCTCTCTGTCTCTGTCTCTGTCTCTGTCTCTGTCTCTGTCTCTGTCTCTCTGTCTCTGTCTCTGTCTCTCTCTCTCTCTCTCTCTCTCTCTCTCTCTCTCTCTCTCTCTCTCTCTCTCTCTCTCTCTCTCTCTCTCTCTCTCTCTCTCTCTCTCTCTCTCTCTCTCTGTCTCTCTGCTGTCACTCTGCTGTCTCTCTGCTGTCTCTCTGTCTCTCTGTCTCTCTCTCTCTCTCTCTCTCTCTCTCTCTCTCTATGTCTCTCTCTCTCTCTCTCTCTCTCTGTCTCTCTCTCTCTCCCTCCCTCCAGACGGGCGCTCCATCGGGGTGGAGGGCATCCAGGTGCTGGGCACGGGCAACCTGATGATCTCAGACGTGTCCCTGCAGCACTCTGGGGTGTACGTGTGTGCTGCCAATCGCCCGGGCACCAGGATGAGGCGTACCGCTCTGGGCAGACTGGTGGTGCAAGGTAAGAGCGCCAAACGCACATTTTTGCCTCTTCCGACAAGTCGCAAACATTTGGGTCAAGTCAATATGTCCTTACAGTAATAAACAACAAATATTGTACAGTGCTCTAAAGACCGCCTGTAGAAGATGTGATCTGGTACACAGAATGGATGTACAAGTGCCATTTGTTCTGAATGGCCATACTTTGTCTTCTCTTCTGCAGTACTGGGATCTGTACTAGGGTCAGATATGTACAGTGGCTTTAATGGACCTGCATGTTAACAAAATGGCAAGGGTGAAGAGTTTAAGGAGGCCGGAACAGTGACCATAAAGTGGGGTGGTTGTGGCAGAGGTTTACGGTCAAGATTTGGACTGTTTTGAGGTCCGGTCTGCCCGATCACATGAACCTGAATTGGATTTGACCATGAGAAGGAAAGGAAAGAGATGGGATGGGGGGAAGTCAATAGCCAAGCTCCACCCAATCCCCTCACCTTTGTCCCCCTCTGAGCTTTGGGGAGCTTCTCCAGGGAACACCATTGGTCAGACTGGGACCCCCTTCCTCCCATTTTATAATCAAGCATTGACACTGGTGTCCAGCTGGACCTGTATGTGTATATGTTTATGTGTGTGTGGGAGAGAGAGAGCTAGAGAGACAGAGAGACAGAGAGGGAGGGGAAGAGGGGGGTTAGGTGGGGTTGACAAGGCCTATCCATCACTCTCCAACTGTCCATACGCTCACCCTCCTCATATTTCTCACTGTCATTACCCTCATTTTAATTGGCTGTCCTAAGGGCTACTCATTACAAGGGGAGCCTGTAAGGATTACACACCTCCCTCGATGGGAGGAACCTATGACAGGAGAAAAACAACATCAGATAGGGTTACGCTTAAAACACCATAATGTGTTTGCCTCTGGATCAGTGCCACTAAACATGTAATTGATATGTGACCCTTTTATGAACATACATACTTTCCTGTGCTGCGCTTTAATGGCTCAGCCAGTCAAACATCATTGCTGTTTGCTAAATGGATGAATCTTGAAAGGATGACAGATGATGGATGGTCCAAGGTAGATGGGACATCACTAACACATTTACTTACTCATACATATTTCTTACTTTAACCATTCAATCTGGTTTAGACATCATCTCTAGAAACCCAGCACCTGAACATTACGCTGACAAGCCGGAACCTATCCAAAGACAATCTATGCAGCTACCCTCACCTCCATATCCCTTTACCCTCCATATCACAAGTAAATCATTCTAATTTGTGCCCAGCTGTTCAGTCCATCCCTCCCTCCATCCATCCCTCCCTCCATCCATCCATCCATCCATCCATCCTTGTTGTGTCAGGCTCTTTGACCTGATCAATCAATACTTCCTCCTATCATTCTTTCTCCAGTGGATAGGCAATACTCCTGGTGTTAAGATGGGGAGGAGGGGATGTTTAATGTATTCATTAATGTATTGATTAATTTTCTCTTATTTGGGCTAAGGGAACAGAACAAAGGTTGCGGCGGTGAGATTTTCTAACATAAAACGGCCCTGGGTCACTCCCAATGTCAAATAGAAGATTATAAGAGTAGCCATCGATCTTTACCTAAAATCTGTTTTGTAGTTTTGCCTCATCAATGAACACGAGACACCTCTCACAGATTTGTTTTCATCCTATAACCACCATCATCATCAGCTTTGTAATGTTAAGTTATTCATAATAATATCCCAGTGCAGTGCATACACATTTAGAAATATCCTGCCTGAGAACAGGATAAGTTGTGTCATATTCATAAGTATGAGAAACATGATCTGAGGGAAAATCATGGCAGGACTTGACCAAAACTCCAGCCAAAATCAAAGTCCCTTCTGTGCAAGTTGAGAAAACGTTCTCCCACATGCATGTAGTCAATCAGTCAGTCTGTCTTCAGCGCTGTGGCGTGTGTGAGTATGTGTCTGTCTGTATAAGTAGGTGAAGCTTACAGGGGCTACAGAGGTCTGCTCTTTCTCACCGTCTCTCCCTTCTGCTCCTGAAACGCACGGTCATGGTCATGATGAGGACTGACGACAGGACAGATGCAAGGCCAGGCTAATGAACAATGGAGGAGTAAGACTAAGGGAGGAAGAGGAGTAAGGATGGGGAGAGGTAGAGGGTCAATGTTGAGGGTGAGGGGGGATGAGGGGGAGTGAGGGAGGACCTTTCTTGTTTGACTCCTCACCTCTGACCTTGGACCGGGCTGAGGGCATCCCTAGGAACGGTCGAAGCGTGGGCGGAGGGAGAGGCGGGTCCGAGGCACAGACAGACGGAGGAAAAGGGGGGGGGGGAGAAAGGAAGCTTGGATTCTGGATGAGGAGGAGAGGAGGGAGGAGTTGAGGTGATTGATGGTTCCTCGGGGGAAGGAGGGGGACGGGACCCACCCCGCTGCAGCTTCCCCCCCCCCATTGTAGCTGCAGTGGTTTTGAGGGGATAGGGAAGGATTGGAGGAGGAGGGGGAGCAGTTGTCCTCGTCACAGCTGGTGGTCAGGGTGACAAGGGACAGAGTTCAGGGGTACACCGAGAAGAGGGGGGACACACAAGGAGTGAAGGGTTATTGTGTGACGGCTGCACTTTATGAATGGTGCACTGGTCCCATGCACTTCCTTGTCTGGGTCTTTTTCTTGTTTCTTTGAAAAAATGTTCTATCAACAAAATCTTTGGAGATCAGTTAAACCACAGAGGAGCTTTTAACATGTAGACCCCACAGTTGGAAGACCACTGATGAGTGTCTTTCTTACTGCATCATTTCGCGTAAGGACTGTCCGGAAATATGGAGGATACATGAACATACAGATTCTAAATCTGTTGGCCCAGGAAAACATAGATGAAACATTTACAAATCAGATTTCCCAGCTCTATTGATATTGTCAACCATCTGTCAATGATAATCCGAACAATATCATAACTCAAGTTCCCACTCCACCGCCAAGACCAGAAAACAAAGGAGCTATCATCATGAGGGATGACCCTTTACCGAAGCTCAAGGTCGGGCGAGAGACCCTGCAATACGAACAACTGATCAATACACAGTATGGATTGGTCTGATGAATGAGCCTATGAGGTATCGGATGGTTCAGATCTCAGCTGTTGGAGAGACAGTTGATCAGTTGAGAGGGTGGACAGCAACCCTAGCCCTTATGTTGTCTTGATTGGTTGTTTGCCTCTGTTGCCCTGGCGACATGCTACAGCTCAGAGATATTAAGGGGAGAAGCTTTTTCGCTATTATACTTCCTCATTGAGCTCTAATTGGTGCTTGGCATTCAGTAAGGCTTCAGTTGGTTAAATTGCCACACTTAAGCCTAAATTACAAAATATTTCAATATTCACCATGCTATGCCCTTTGTGACAGTATCCTCATTCATTTATTAATATTAATGTGACCATAGTCTAACAATCAATGCTGATATGGTTATGTAAGAGCAAGTGGAGCACCATGCTTCACAACTCTATAACATGAAATGTAGGTAGACAATTACAGCTATTTTTGGTTTGGATTGTTTAGATTGTTTACTTTTGAACTTGTTTAATGGGGGTATAAGGATTATTCTTGCATCCAAATACTGTTCTGTGAGATTCATGGTATGATGATATGGTTTATCCAGATTGAATCCAGTATCGCTCGTGCCAGCTTCTGTACTGAACATCACAGTGTGGTGTACTGTGAGCTGTGAGCTGTACTGTGAGAGGATACCAAATGCAATCTGGGAGCCACTGAAGCCCCCCTAACTAGAGATGTGATGGAGAGAGGAAGAACTTGTGGACCCTGTCCTTCCAGATAGAGGTTCTCCTCAACAACTCACTCACAGAATGCTTGATCAGGATCAGAAATGAGGCGCAAAGAACACCAAAAGGGGGACTGTTTAAAGTCTCCCAACTTGTTTGTAGTCCTACTGAGTTTAGGAGAAGGACCCACACGCACTCCCGACTATATTTAAAGTTCTACTCCCCTCACATAACCCCCCTTCTGTCCAACTCAAGGTCTAATTTATTCTCCACCAGACCCCCCACATAAAGAATATCACCTTGTACTTGAACCAAATGACACATGTTATTCACTCAATACAGTTTTTTTGTCTCTGAGGTACTCAGATTATTACCACAACTAAACAACAACTACCTGAACATTTTTCTTTTAGCAAATGAACCATGCTGTACTTTTGATAATAATATTAACCATTTCTAAAATCAACCTCCCATTTCTCTTCAACAAAGACAAAAAGACATATATGGACACCATTTTTTATCCAAGCTTTTATATATCTGAGAAATCTATATTTGTGTGTGTCTAGCTTAAATAAATTGGGAGCCCATCACTGGGAAAGCAGTTTGGGGAATACAAAAATCCATCCCTCTATTGATTAATATCCCTCTATTGAAATGGGTGTCCCTCTGACCCTTGACCCCACACACACCCGGCAGATCCCCCCCTACCTCACTCACACACACTCTCCCATGGAACCCCTCTTCTCTCTTCCCATACACAATGTCATTGGATAGGCCAAGGTCTGGGGGGGGGGGGTGTTTGTGTCAATAGGTCAATGAGATGCTTTGTGGGGGAGACCAGGGCCAGGACTGGATGAAGGGGTTTTCCTATACCCCGACACATACGTATATATATCTATATGCAAGTCCTTTGTTGGAACTATTGAGCTGGATGTCAGGCAGATCTGTGAACCCTTCATCTGTCCTGGGGTAGTGGGGCATAAGAGGAGAGGGGTGGGGCAGGAGGGGGCAGGGAACGGCTGAATCGGGGTGAAAGAACTGATGGTCGAAGGGTTGGGTAGGCTACACATAGCAGGGGCTTCTCTTTATTGAATTAATCCACAAGGGTGGTCATTTCATTTCTTACTATGTGTAAAGCATCTTTGGGTCTCATGAAAGGTGCTATATACATTTACGTTATTGTTGTTATTATTGTGATTCTTTTTAATTAAGGTCTTGTTTATTCTCTTGACTTTTTCCTTGCTCATTCTATACATCTTTTCTTCAAGGCTGCTTAAAATGTCATTTTATCTGGATCCTCTGTTCTTCATCAATGTTTTTTTATCTTACCATCATTTGCTTATCTTCCGTGTTTCTTCAAATCCCCTCCAGCTCCCCCGGAGTTCCTGCAGTGGCCGCAGTCTGTCTCTAAACCAGCAGGGGGCAGTGCCGTGTTTACCTGTGTGGCCCAGGGGGTGCCTGAACCTCACTTAATCTGGCTGAAGAATGGCAAGATTCTAATGCCTGGTGACAACGTCAAACTCACCAACAATAACAGGTACCACCATGCCAAAATATTTTCCTGCAGTGGACTTGGTGTACATTCCTAGACAGATCACCCAGCTATAATTGTTGACCAGCAGTCATTCTGTTTGACCACAGGGTGGCAGTATGATGTTTTCCTTTTTCTTTGTTTACAACGCTGACAATGATATCCATACAGGTTCTTCTATTTTCTTTAAGTTAGATGTTTGTTGACATTGGTCAGTGTTGTACTTCTGATGACATGTAATTTCACCCCCCAAAAAAGTAAAGCCTTATCCAAACTGTAAAATCGAAGCATGTTCAGCAGTACAAGTGAATACAATGTCACTGCAACGACTTGGTGTCCGTCTAAATCTTATTCCGAATTCCCTCCCTAGCACGCTCGCTGTAACCCGCATCACCTCAGAAGATGAAGCCATCTACCAGTGCATCGCTGAGAACAGCGCCGGTACCAACCAAGCCAGTGCCCGCTTGGCCATGTCACTGGCTAAAGACCTGCCGGACTCGCCTCAGGGCCTGAGCGCTACCGCCCTCTCCAACACCGCCCTGCAGCTTGCCTGGACCCAACCACCCATAGAGGTCACCGATGGCATCATCGGCTACGTGCTCCACATCCGCAAGATTGGCGGTGAGAGCCTTAACATGATTTATTCGCACTAAATGGAGAAATGTTTTTTTTTTTGAGACACAGTCTGCTTGTGATACTGGCTAAACTCTCTGCAAATTCCTCAACTTGATGATAATGACAGTTTTTCTCCTCCCTCAGAGCCAGACAGCAGAGAGCTGCAGGAAGCCGTCAGTAAAACCACCTTCCAACACGACTTTACTACCCTAGACCCAGGCACCACTTATTCTGTCTACCTCAAGGCCTATTCTCCACTCGGCGCCAGCAAGCAATCCAGCACTGTTGTTGCCACAACACTAGGGGGTGGTAAGTTACCACAAATGTAATTCTAGTCACGTACCTTTACCAAGAAAGCTTTTTTGTGATGGAACATGTGAGGGTTGTTCATGGTCACCGTAAAATAGATTTTTATTGTGCTGTAGCCCGGACTTTGAGGATATTTATTCTAGTTTCTGGTTATGATGGCCTTTTTCATATATCTCTTCGTCATTCTCTTATTTCTTGTATTGGTTCAATTTATTTAGTCATTTAACACATACAGCCTCCCCTGGACCTTTGTCACAATCACTCAGTCTTAAAAAGCTGTCCGTTGAGTTGGATCATCAGTCCATCCCATCCCTCTTTCTCATTTTCCTTTACCTCCGTTCATCATTTTGTCTGATCAACCGTTTAGTACTCATCTCGACACTCTCCCGCCCCCCTCCTCAACTTCCACCCGCTCTCTCGCCATTGGATGTTCTAACCTCTCTTTATTTGCATTTCCCACAGTGCCCACTCCCCCTACCTTCTTCACCAAGGTGATGAACTCCACTTCAGTGCAAGTGCTGTGGGAGCTCCCCAGTAAGGCTGGCAGGGCAGAGGGCTTCAGGCTGTCTTACCGCAGGGTTCCCCACGCTGACTTTCAGGGACCAATTCACTTGCCTTGCCACATCAATGCCCACACCATCTCCCACCTTGGTGAGTGTGTGTGTGTTCTGTAGGTAATGTGCACAATGTGTGTCAACAGTCGTATTTGTGCATTGTGTGTGTGTGTGTGCGCATTTGTTTGTGTTGGTGTGCATGTTTACTTCAGTGTATTTGCTTTACCTTTATGGGTAAAGTTGATCAAAGGGGTTGTTGTTGTCATCTGAAAATACCGGGAGAAATGTCTGTACACCTCATTCTTGATCTTACCACTGCTTATCCACCTCTATGCCTTGTGACTGACTAGTAGTCTATTCACAAAACCACCTGTTATCCCTGGAAGGTCTTCCCTAGAAGTCTATCTGTCATACAGTTCAGTGGTTCTGGGTTCTGTCAAAGAAGTCTGAATGGATAAGTCCCAAAAATAGATTTTTATAATTGTAGCCTGTGGCCTCAGATGGGTTTAAAGGTTGTACTGGTGCACTGAATGACAATTACCCCATCATTTTCTGATTGGATGGCATTAGATATAATGACAAACTCACATGGCTGGTCATGGCATTATTTCCCTGAAGCACACGTATGTGAAAAAGAGGGCCTTTAATATTTGATTTGACTTTTTCATGTTATCAGCAAATTTGACAACATCATGAGGTGTCTGTGAAATGCAATAATGGACTAAATCCTCCAAAGGGAAAACGATTGGTTTCCAAGCAGCCAGCAGTTTATTGAACTTACAGTTTGAGGTGCAGCCTGGCCATCCATATGTCTAATAGATAAATGAGCTGTAGGGCATAAAGAGAAACATAAATGCCAGAGAAAGATAGATCAATTGGTTGAAAAGATGGAAAGCTGTGAATTGACGTATGGGGGAGTGAACACCAGAGAAAAAGAATGAAAAATGACATGCTAGGAACTTGAATCTTTTCTGAACACCAGGTCGATAACTTTGCTTCTTTACCACGAGCCAACATCATTGACACAATGTTACACACCACACAGGCCAGAACAGCTCAAAGGGAATTTCCAGAATCTCAAAGGTTACTGAATGACAATGTGTCCCTGCTCTTACAGATGCTGGTGCCGTGTATGAAGTCAAACTGGTGGCTTACAATGGAAATGGCGAGAGTGACTGCTCCAAGAGACTGGTGTCACTGGGAGGAGACGGCACCAGTGCCAGAAACAGTGGTGAGTTCACTCTCCCACTACACCTGTCCATCCACTGTAAGACTGGCAACCCTACAGACAATAAACCTCTCCAACACATGCCACATGGGGTTTTCCTTCCACCACACCCCCCCCCCCCCCTCCATTCTGCGCATCTCTTTGGTATCTGGATATGTGTCCGGAGACTGCATCCTCCTGAAATGTGCCTTCATGTGTGAGTGATGTATGGCCTGAGAGTATGCCCAGGGCCTCACCCTTCCTGCCCCTCCAGCAGGTGGAGACCCGCCCTGTAACTGCAGGGACGGCGAGGGCTCCCTGGGCAGCATCGTGATCGGCGTCCACATTGGCATGGCCTGCATCATCTTCTGCGTCCTCTTCCTCATGTTCGGATACCGTCGCAGGTAAACGCCCGTTCCGTCGCATCGCTTTCTCATTGCACTTTACACCCGTCCGTGTCTTCGCGGTCGGGCGAAGGGGGTCATCCTTGAATAACCGTCGAGTTCAGAGAATATACAGTGTATGTTGTGAATTTGTAGGCTTCGTGTTGATGCATGTTGACATTTTATGGAACGTCTCTTTAGTCTGTTCTGCAGTAAAGGGACTCAGGACAGCTGGTCTGTGCCCAGGGGGGATGACAGGGGACATGTGGGCCACAACGGTGTTCCCAAGGAGGGCATCACTCGCCCCAGGCAAGACATTGAATTAGTGCCTCCGGTAAGAATGGGTCAACTCTGTTAGCTTCCTACTAAGCAAAACATCAATAAGCAGTTACAAGTGATTGATCAATCCTTCCATCACTCCTGTGTATCCAATGTAAATACATAATTCACTTATTCAATATAAGGTGGGCCATATGATAGGGGACACATACAGATTCACCTTAAAAGTCCCTCAGGGTTGTGTTCAATCAAAACCTGTCTGGGATTTTGGGATTGCTAAAGCTCTTTTTTTGGAAGACCCTTACATTTGTGTTCTTAACAAAAACACAGACACACTTAGCAGTAAGAAACCTAAGTAAAACCTAAATGAATGTCACCAGCATCATCTGCTGGTGAAGAAAAATATGAACTGATGAATGTTATTTCCTGTCTCCCACAGAGTGGTGACTCAACCTCACCAGCCTGTCCGGCCCAGTGCCAGGTTCGCATTGAGCAGCCCTCTTCAGGCCTGCCTGGCACAGGCACTGGCTAATATTGGCCAATAAACCCCCTCACCCCCAACCCCCTCCCACCTAATGGTTTGCCCCTCACTGGTTCCTCCACTTCACCTGCCCAACCAAAGCCCCCATCCCTCCTCTCTTCCCTTCCTGAAATACCGGGAGTCAGACACAAACTCCCTCAACCACCCCCACCCCCACCCCTGAAGAACCCTGCTACTAACAAACAGAGTATGCATCATAGCCTTGTCCAAACCATTCAGCATTTATTATGAATGTCCATTGAGCGTGAGCCCTAGAACCTAGAGGCCCGATGCCCCCATGCTCATCATTCAAACCCTTCCCTCCGGCCCTTTCTCTTTGCCTTCTAAAAACCAAAGCTCAAACACCTTTATGTTCTGTGCACAGGCGTGTGTGAATGCAGAATGTTAGCCTTGTGAAACGATGAAGATCCCTTCAGATTCTGTTTGAAATGTAAAAAACATTCAAAAAGACAGCAGCAGTGGATCGCAGGGGGAGTTCCTTCGAGAACCAAAATGTTGTCATCCACCGCCTCCCCCGGGTGACAGCACAGACGCTGCACTGAGCCTGCAAGGCCCCAGTTGATGCCAAAAACAGTCAACTAATCGGGCCTTTCAGGTTCTCAACATTTAGTATAGATACTCAAATCTATTGCACTAATGGGGACAAAAATATTCCTCTGAGAAACACCAAATCCTACCCTAGGAAATCGGTTTCTCTGTGTTTGCCTATGATCATCCTTAGACCTGCAGTACAAACAGAATGAATGAAACAAAGCCTTTGCTAATAGCCTTATGGAGGTGCGAGTCGATTGAATTGATTGTTCTTATCACCGTATTAGCCTGGAGACAGGAGGAGCTGGAGGAACCGTGAGGACAGCCGTCCCCTTCATCCCTCACCCCTCACCCCCCCGCCGCCTCCCCATACTCACCCAAAAGCACTCCAACCAAAAGTCCTATACCTCCAAAGACAGCTACCTCATGAAGTGACATGAATGTCCAGAGCCATAGATGAGGCCGGTTAGCCTGCAGATGCTGCTCACATAAGCCTACCTCAACCAAAAAAAGAGACCCATATACCATTGATACCCTTCTACATCTCCCCACCCCCCAACCCCACCTATCACTCTATGTGCCAATGCCAGTGTCCTGTGCCGGTCGTCACCGACGCCAGCGCTCAGGGTGCCCACCTGGACGACTGCCATGGAGAGTGTAACCATGGCAGTGCCTGAACGTCACTAAACCTCACCCCGTCCTGCCCACACTTGCCTTAGCTCAACGTGGCCCCCGTACTTCTGTCCCAAGCACAAGGCCGGTCCTTTCCGGAGCCTGTCTACACCTGAAGCAGCCCTGCAGCGAAGACGGAGAGTCCGGATGATGGGAGGCTTTTCCATTCACGGCCTTTAACGATCTCCTCCTTTTTGGCTGCAGGGGTTTTCCTCCCTCATCTGATGCACGACAAGGCTAGGATTTGTCATGTTTGTGTTTCCTGGGAAGAGGAAGATGTTTGGAGCACTGCCATGTCTCAAGTCTGTTAATTGATGTTTGACCTGACCGGCATACTTGCTCCACAACGACACTTGCCTGTCTTGTCTATCCAGAGCCAGGTGTGAAGAAGGGGGTACATCCAAAATAAGTCCATCTCCAAAGAAGTATTTGTGTGTTGGAAGGCACTAAATGGAAAAACACGGACCTTAAAGAATGCACGTCTGATACCTGGTTCCGTTCGCTGGGTGAAGACCTATGTTCTGGCGTTTTCTGTTGAGTCCTTCCAGGAAAACAAGAAGTTGTTGCCCACGCGAGATATACAATTGGATGCTTGTTTTGTCTGCGCAAAGTCGACGGCATTTAAACCATTCCATCCCAAGCCAAATAGGTGACTGTTCTAGGCCATGCTTATTGGTCCACTCTCCAGATGCCAAATCGGTTGCCATGGGAACTTGCAGGTGTTTTGAGCTGACGGCTGACATGGCACTGGTTTTCCACTGTAGAACACCTCATCAGCCTATCCAAAAACGTTTTTGTATAAAAACCAAGCTGAATTATATCCAAAGATGTAAACATTTTAATGGTATTCTTTGTTTAACTTCATAACATTCTTTTAAGAGATAAACTACGCCATTGTTTAAGTTGAAGTTGTTCCTGTTTTAAGGGGTTGCCAGTATAAAAAGTGCTTTAACTGACACTAAGCCAAAAACCTTTTGTTTTAATTACCAATGTATAAATGATATAGAGCATGTCCTTTTCTTGGGAACTTGTTCTAGGTCTGCCCCTTTAAACATGGAACTGTCACATTTTGTTGAATAACCTTTTACTTTTAAAGAGTAACCAAATGAAAATGGGATATATTTTCATGGAGATTTTCTATGTCGGTACACTAAGGTACAATAGCTTTCTCTTTTTATTAGCAGAATTGAAATAGTTAAATGACTAGCTATTGTGTGATGAATGATGAATGATTATGTGACCAAATAACGCTTTAATATTTTAACATTCATAGTCTTTACATTTGATGATACTTTCTCGAGACTAAAGCACAGTAGCATGCAGGTGTATGTACATATGTATGTGTTCTGTGATTAGTTGACAGTTTGTGAACCTTGAGGGCAATAGCTGCTAATAGAAACCAATTCAAATAACTTACAAGACAGCACACAATAATTTTCTGATATAGGTCTGACCAAAGAAAGCGGATATTTGTTTGTGGACTATGTATCAGACAAACTTTTGTTAAGCTTTTTTGACCGTTTTGTTTGCTACATACTGTGACTACATCACTACTGAAGTCTTTACCAGGATGTTGAACTTGGTGCCAAAGAAGTAGTGTTAGTTGATTCACAGTACCTCTAACTTTATCAAGAAAAATAACCAAAATGTAAGGTTTCTTGTAAGAACTACTTGTCTTCAAGGTTGACCATGAACCCTTAATGATTGTTAAAGGTTTCCTCAAAACAGAGCAGTATAAAAGTCTGACTGACTGTTTCTCCCATCCCTTTTTCTTACAGTATGTTGTAAGTGAAAGATGTAACGCAAATATGATGCCAAAAAGTGATGGGATCTTTCTTTTTACATTTTCGATTTAGAGTTGCTTAGCGCTAAATACAAACATGTGTTGGTTCTTTTTGTAGAACTGAAATTTTCTTTCTCCTTTTTTTACTCAACATTTGTTCATCCTGCTATGTACAGGAAATGTTGCCCAAACCAAGACATTATGTTTTTGAAGACTATTATTGATATTATTATTGCTGTTTATCCACAACCCCATTTGTTTTGTAGAAGTTTAAGGATGATGTGAAAATGTTTGTTAGATAAACAAAGGCATGGTGGTCTTGGACACACAAGGTGGAGTTATGGTTTAAAAAATAGTTTGATGTTAAGATATTCAAAGTTACGTTGTACAGCATAAAACTTTTTCGAGGCCCTAACTCAACCCTGAGCCCAAGAAGCCCACCAAATAGAAAACAAATTAAAAGATTTTTAGTGTGCTAGAATCTGATTGCTATGACCAATGAGATGAAACAATGCTTTAATATGTGATTTCTGTCTTTACATAACCGATTCACTGTTTTACATATCATATGAAACTGAAAATCTAAAGCTTTAACCAGTTGAGAAACCAGGATTTATTGTTGTCTTGGCCCTCCAAAAAACGAGAGAGAGAGTAAGATTGACATGTCATCTGCAGTCAGAGACCAAGCTGTTTTATTCAAACTGAAAGTGTTCATGACTTGATTGGGTAGATTCTGTTAAATTCTCAATGAAATTTTTCAGTAAATTTTTTCCAGAAATGTTCAACTCAAATTGGATATTAATTAAGGAAATCAGTGAGTTTTGCCACTCGACATGGACATATTTATTTATTTATTTGACACAAAGTTCCACAAATGAATGGAAGAATGTATTCACTGTGATTGATTTCAAGAACAGGTGAAGCTGGGAGGACAACTCTGATTTTAACCCAACCCACAAACCAAATAAATTAAATAGACTTTGCTCTACTAATGTATATTCTGGTCAGGCAACATAGTAGCAGTGATCTTAGAGTCTTCCAGCCATAGGGCAGATCAATAAACAGTCGTCACATCAATATTGGACTATTGTCGCTGGTTCAGTCAGATCATACAGGTTTGCCTATGGTTCCACGTATCCATTGGAATGAGAATCTGCCAATGTTCTACTTAATTGCTTAAACATTATTTTAAACTTTCATTTGGATGAAAAACAATCCTTGGTCTATTAATTGTGATTGCATTCAGTATTTTTTTTTCAAGGCTGTTTTTAATATGACTCTCTTATCTTTCTACTCTGTTCTACATACTCACACTCCAATGCGCCTAAACCAAATAAAACAAAGACATTTTACTTGAGCCATTTGTATTGTTTGTCATTTCCATCAAAATTGCAAATGCGGTTAAATTTAACCTACCTTATCTTAGCAGTCTGATCATATAGCCATAGACAGATTTGCCTTTTTATTTACCTTTTTCTCAAATTAAACTTTACTTTGAATATTTCTAAAAGACTTGCTGACTGGCTATATGTTGTACCAATGGTTAAGCTTATTGGGCAATATCATATTTATCCAAATGTCTCCTTCAACTATGTGTGGGTTTACAGACTGTGAAAACGTGCAATTAGTTCATCCAACTAGAGTAATCAAAGAAAAGTTACTTAGACCACCCTCATCCCATTAGCCATACTTCGTCACACATATTTAACTCAAATGTAACCTTTCCCTTCTCAATAAATATATTTTTATGGCTATTGTATAGCCTATGTATCATTTTAAATTGAAACGTAACGTTTTGTACTTCCATTTAGGCCACTCAGGTTTGGCAAACTGTTGAAATTGTTCCAATCAGTGCAGGACACCAGGCACAATGCCAAGTGAAGCGGGATCATGGCCGTTGCTACATCAGGCTGGTGGAGAGCCGACCACTCATCAATTACCGTCGCAACACAACTGCCGAGTCAGCAGGAGTGAGCACACGGTAGAGGTGAACTCAAGGCAGGAACTGTTACTCAATTTATATCTTAAAGGAATCAATCAAAAAGGAATGTTAAGTTTAACGCATCAACAATAGCATGCTGCACTACGGTGACAATTAAGATTTTGAACTTTTTATTTAATATTGGGAGTTTTGGGAAAAATCTTGTCACATTGTTACATGCTTTCAGGTTAGCTTCCTGACTTTATGATTAATTATCTCCAAGGAAGAAAATTGCAATGGTCATACATTAGTCAAATATATATTTACTAACACAACCTTTATTGTAAATCTTTTAAGTGGTATAATGTAGAATGGAGACAATTGAACCAGGGTGAATGATTATAGGTGACTGTAGCACAATCGTACATTGGATGAATTGATGTTGCAGTTTCAGTGTTGTAATTGGGACACCAGTCACGTTAACTTCATTTCCATAAACTCTTTCCTCTAAGTGCATACAAAATCATTTAAGTTTAGATGTCTGTGTTCATTGATTAGATTAGATGAAGCAGATTAACAGCCTGGCTGTAGTCCACAATTTCGTTCTAAACTGTGTATTAGTACACTAGTTACCATGGATCTCTTGGCCTCCTGCCATCTTGGCATCTCCTGCCAATGACTCGTCACCAACTCAGACAAAACCCAACCAAAACTGACTTAAACAACACAACCAAGCAAACCACCCACCTCAAAAAACTAGCACAGTCAACACAGGGGACGCTGATCTCTTGTGTATTCAATGTTGTTTTCCATCCTCTACTAATCTAAGATGATCTCTGCCACTTGTTGACAAAGCTACTTTCCTCTCGCTCACTCAATTCATTCCCAAAGTGTAATAGTCTTTGTGAGGGAAGTAAAAAATACCTTCCCTCTAACTTGACAATGTGCATCTTCCCTTTCAGCCTTGCTTCTGGTAGTCAACTCTTTTTCTTTCCCCTTAGACCTCCTCTCGCCCTTCCTCCTTAAGGAGGGTCAGCTCCTACAGGAAGATTTTCTTCATGGGCCCCTTGCCCAGATCAGATCTGGACAATGTTGTCCCGCAATAATGCTGTTTTCCTTGGTCATCAGTGGCAATAGCTTTACATGGCTGTTAGTGGCTATGGAAAAGTTAGGTCCAGGACAGATTAAAACTTGAGTGAAAACATTGGTGAAAACACAGTTGGGGTGACAGTAATGGGGGAGAGGAACGAGTCACTCAGGAAAACTCTCTGGAAGGCTTGTTTAAAGACCTACAAATCGAGACATGAAGCAATTGTAAAAGGTTGTTTGCATGCATGCATCACTTAACTGAATGCCCCATACATATTCATGAAGTCATTTAAGAAAACAGTTCTACGAATCACATTATTCTTAATGTCCAGGGAGGACATAATTCCCCTTAAAATGAATCACATAAATGACCTACGCTGAGCAATACATAAACAGTAATTACTTTGTTATCACGGTTTCCCTGAGATACTGATATGAGTTACTTACAGAGGACTAACTGGTTATTCATGTAGGGACAAGAAGCAGGGAATGGTAAACACCACTGTTGTGTTGTGCAAGGCTAACAACACTGTTTAAAAAAACAATTAGCTGTCAGCGGTCCATAACACCTCGAGGTTTCTCATGCATTGTTGAAAAGAGGGCTCTTGGGAATGCATCTCTCTCTCCCATCCTCAGCCTCTCATCGCAGACGCAGTACACATACAGATAGTGTGTTGTTGCTCTGCTGTCAGTCAAACAGTGTTGTCATGACAGTCGTAGTCTCCTTCCTCCCTAGGCCATCACACGCCATCCCACAGAAGGATGCTGTTTGCTTTTTATTGAAGTATGATACAGTCATGCTGGGCATACTAAAGCATGCTACTACTTAAGAGCAGTGCAGTATGTACTATATAGGAGTACATACATAAGAAGATTCACCCATACAACTTATGAATAAACAGTACATATTTTTGACTGTGAGTGTTGCCATCAAAAAAATGGAACAAAAAGAAATGTGTATAGCCCTTTTTACAAGCAATGTCACAGGGGGCTTCTCATACGCCCATAGAACTGCCCCTCAACCAACCTAAACCCTCAAGGATGACAAGGAAAAACTCCCAGAAAAACTCACTAGAGGGAAAAATGGAGGAAACCTTGGGAGGAGCAATTCAGTGAGGATCCCCTCCTCCAGAGACAGTTTGTGAAAGAGAGGTTCAGAACACAGGCTTAACATAGTCATACAGCTGGGAAATAACACCAACATCCAGTGTTCAACTTGGAAATCCAGTGTTGCCATGGAAACAGGCGGCATACAGGTGTGGCAAATATTTAATTATCACCCTTTGTGAAGTGTGCCAACTGCTTAGATTTGTTGAAACAACAAGTAGTATACTGGGAATTATGGGAAAAAAATTGAAGTTCAAATACAGTATATGAGCCTGACGCCATTTTCTCTCTCTCTCTCTCTCTCTCTCTCTCTCTCTCTCTCTCTCTCTCTCTCTCTCTCTCTCGCTCGCTCTCTCTCTCTCTCTCTCTCTCTCTCTCTCTCTCTCCCTCTCGCTCTCGCTCTCGCTCTCGCTCTCGCTCTTTCTCAGCTGTCATAAGACAAACAAAAAGCTGCAGTCCATTGATTCCACAACCTTTCAAACAGCTCAATCTTCCTTTGCCAACCGTCAAAAAAGTTCTGTCGTTAGTGAGATTGGAAGAGCCCTGTGCATTCCATCATTGGATTTAACCAGACTTGTGAACCCCCCACACACCCCCACTCTCAATTATCCATCCATCCTCTTCAGCAGACTAAGATGCGGCATCCATCCTCTCAATGGACAGTGGAGGGAAGGAGGCAGGGAAGAGAGCGGGCTCAGGAGCTGCCGCAGTGCAGCAGTCTGGAGTGGACACCGCGGTGCCTCAGCTGCAGGTGTGAGGACCAGCTCTGACCACGTGATTGACTCCCTTCCTTTGTCTCACCTTCGTCCTGACAGTGCTGGTCGTAGTCTTTCTCTCTGTTTGCCGAGCCACAGTGGACTGAGGGTTCTCTCCGCTTACCGTCCTGTGAAGTCAAGCTGTAGGCCCACCTCTTTTCTTTCGGTCTCCAATGAGCACAATTCTGCACTCAAGAAATGAATTAAAAGAAGTCTGAGACTGTGTAACGTCCGCCTTGGTCGTGATCAAACTTTTAAGAAACAATTATAATGATTACTTTCCTGAAATGGTGTCCTTTTAGGCAAATGGGATGGCATGATGTAATTAGATTGCAGTTTAATCAGCAGTAGTTGCAGTGTTGTGTTGACTGAGATTATGAGCAGGAGCAAGAATACCTTAATGGGGGCAAACAGACAGCTTTAGTCTCCCTCTGTTTCTTCACACACCTGGTAGGTGTATATGCACAATATTGGGTAGCATTGTAGGTGTTGCTATGTAGTTATGTTGAACTTAATGTAACCTTAATGTAAAGCGTTTGACATCCTATCAGTGCATTCTTACCATGTTAAGTGTTGTTAGAAGATAAATAAAGTTTGACCTGACGGTAATTGGCAGTGTTATGGATAGAAAGAAATACATTGACAGAAAGACAATGGAGGAGAAGACTATGGAAGCTTATTGCATTCACCATAGAATATTTTTTTTTACAATTTATCTCGTAATAACGAGATCCTGATCTCTTAATTATGAGAAAAGATTTTGTACTTACGAGATGAATGCATTTTCACAACAACAGAAAACAGCTCTCTTGTTTGAAGCTTTCAGGCTGGCTGATGCCATGGAAGCAAATAGGCCCACGTTTCACTTGTTTAGTTTCATCCGTTTTTATTTTGGTTTGGGTTTGAGACATTGGGAGATGCTAATGTCTTTAACTACTATAGATGGGATTGTTATCAGTTTGTCGACTTTGCGCAGGCACCTCAGGACTTCAGTGTTTCTGCAGGATCAGTTGAACAGATATGCTTCATGGTTATAAGATGATGCATCTGAAATGCGTGTATGGGATACACATTATATCAGGCAGTTTCTTCACCTGATATAATGTGTACCCCCTCCCCTTACATGCAAAGGGTCTGTCCTGCCATCATGTGTGCTATTTTCTGTGTTCTTTTGGTCACAATAAACAACCTGAGCCCTGGCCTACTGACAACTAATTATGAGATATTTTCTTGTTATTACGAGATCAGGATCTCGTTGTTACGAGATATTTTCTCGTTATTACAAGATAAGGTGTCAATTCCGTAGAAGACATCATAGTGCAACTTGTGGTTATTTATAGTGTCTGGTGCCAGGGACGAAAGTAAATTTTACAACATGAAAGCTGAAATGTGTGTTTTGATGATTATCTATCATCATCTTATCGAACAAGTGGTATCACTGACATGATTAGTGATAGAGAGAATTTTATCCTGGAAATGAATGTTCCTCAGGCCTGAGCAGCATTTGATGAGTTTAAGAGAGTGGCTTGAGGAATTCCAAGAATACATACTTCACTTCATACGGAATCCGGACTAAATTGAACACAAATAAATGGAAGTCACGCTCCATGTGCAATGAGCCATGCCTTCCCATATTTCCTTTCACATTTGCATCTCTGAAGCAGGTTCTCCAACGAGGCTCCTATACTGAAATGTTTAAATGGAAATGTATTGACACAGCTCTCAACTCACAGGACTCCAGATGTCCATAGACGCCTTTACTTTCTTTCTTAATAAAAATGTGTAAAATATTGCAGTTTCAAAACAAAGCAGTTTCACAATATTTGAGGTGCGATTGTCTGACCAAATCAAAACATATTGATGCCCCAAGGGAACCAACTTAATTGTTACAATTCTTCTTTTCACTTCCAGACCATTAACATTAAGATGTTTATTTATTTATTTGTATTTCTTGTAGTAAATAGATCAATCCGCAAACACATGCATTTGTTTTGAGATTACCAGCAATTGTACCACCTGCAACGTAGTTGAAGTTCCCTCAGGGCTTTGAATTGACCTTTTGGAGTTGTGGTGTATACATTATATCATTATAATTAGCGCTAGGTTTCCAGTTAATTTGATATCAGATGGCTGAGCGGTGAGGGAGTTGGGCTAGTAATCAGAAGGTTGCTGGATCGATTCCCCGCTGTGCAAAATGACGTGGTGTCCTTGGGCAAGGCAATTCACCCCACTTTCCTCAGGGGAATGTCCTTGTACTTACTGTAAGTCGCTCTGGTTAAGAGTGTCTGCTAAATGACTGAATGTAAATATAAGAGTGTCACCAAGACAGCATTGGTTTATCAAGACATCGAGAGTCAAACATCAATTGATGTTAGCCAGAGCAAGGACCTGACAAGGAAAATTGCTGCCTGTTTCATGAACAGAAAGGCAGCAATTTCCCTTGTCAGGTTTGAGACTTTCTACAGACATTACGTATTTAGACTCAAGTCTAATCAGAATATAATATAGTTTAGTGGTCATGCTTGAATTACACCTTTACTCTAAGGGTGATAAAATCACCATGGTAATAGCAAGGGGGCAGGTAGACAGGTCAGCTCTAATTGACTGGCTTAAAGTCCAGGCATAGCGCTGACCGTTATGTGGTTTCTGAGCCAACACAGTGCCACACGGTCAGACATCCGCTCACTGCAGAGATAACGAGTTCAAGGAAGTTTACTGAGGAATCCCACCTCGAGGTGAAGTCGTGTGAGAAGCCCCCACCATTACCAGCATAAAAAGAAGATTAGGGCTAGACACTTGACAGCACGCAGAATGACACCAAGCAAACTATAACAATATTGCTCTTAGAACGCTCCTAAGAAGCTCTTAGCGTTAAGAGCTTCTCAACGAATCTGGGAAATGTGGCCATTTACAGTATATGTGAAATGTGAGAGCTGAAAATCATCTGTGTCTGATTTGGTACTTTTGCTGTTTTCAAGAAACAGATGTTCTGCTTAAAACAACATACCTGTTGCAATATGTAGAAAATCAATCAAATGTATGGTTTACTCTTTTGGTTTACATGAAATGAATTCCCTGAGCCAACTCTTTGTCTCAATCTTCTCGCTCACTTTGTTGGAATTATGGTTTCAGAGGGTGGCAACTGCTGGAAGGAAAGTGAAGGCGAGTGCAAATTGGGTGTGTTACAGTCCTCCCTGGTGGTAGGTGACTAGGGTGGACGGGAGGAATGCAAGAGCCCGGTGTATGGAGCAAGTAGGGAGGATGCTTACACAAAAAAAATGCTCCACTGCTACAGACAATCTAAGCAAACACATTCTCCATCACCCACGAGACCACAGAACACATTTAAAGAGAAGCGGGGAAAACTTTTGTCCGGTCATTAACCTTACCCTAACCTAACCCTATCTCAACAACACAAACAGACAATGATGACAGGACCATGACAACGAACCAGGGGAGGAATGGAGCAGAGGAGCAAGCTCACACGCCTGGGAAAGACAAGCGCACACCGCACACACCTGAAAGAGACAAGCGGAGGCACCTGGGAGAGACAAGCAGAAACACCTGGGAGAGACAAGCAGAAACACCTGGGAGAGACAAGCGGACACACCCGGGAGAGACAAGCGGACGCACCTGGGAGAGACAACACACAAAACACCCAAAACAGAGAACACAGGAAACAACCAATTACTAGGCTCAAAAGGACAGAGGACTTAATAGAGTGTCCGTGATCTGAGAGCTTCTCGAAAAGACATAACGAATTCTTGAAGTTGGCAGCCCTGTAGTGCAGGGTATTGATTTACCTCAGCCCCTCTGTATTGTTCATGAAGTAAGTTATTAAAAGACAAGAATAGTGAAGTTTTGAGTACCAATAGAAACCATGGAAACAGGTCAGATCAGGCCAAACGAGTTTAAAGAGATACATTCTCAAAGCAGGCAAACAGTATGCAACACCACACACTCAGCAGTAAGAAAGCTATAGTGAAAAATGAAAATTCACAGTGGTCAGTAATGATAAACTCAGGACAATAAATAATATGAATTAAAAAAAATATAAATATATCTCTTCTGACTGCAATAGGAGAACATTTGTATCGGTCTTCCTTTGCCAGCCCTTATACTCAAAGTGACTGTACAATTTCAAAGGAGTGAAAACCTGCCCACTCTGGTCTGCAACAGAACAAGTCTTAGCTAATAACATTAAATATACTGGGGTATTTATGTACACACAACACCAAACTAGACACAGGTGCTGACAATGATTTTAATACTCCAGAGAGGTGGAGAGCGAGCAGCTTGCAGCTCAAGCAGAGAACCTCGGCATGATGCGTATGCAGAGGGAGGTTGATGATGAGACTACAGCTTAGTCATTACCGACAAGACACAGGTGAATAAGAAGGTAGAAGCTAGAGGAGCGTGGGAGAGAGACAAGATGCACCACAGACACACAGCATGACAAGGAAACACCAGGGAACAGAACTGTTGGGCAGCACATCACATTATCAACTGATGTCAGTTGATAATGATGTCGACCGAAGGTGAGGCCTTCCCCTTTAGGACAATAGGGTATTAAGTGCATACATAAATGATGTATGCCTTCACAGACACACCCTGTGGCCTCAAATGGCACACTTCTTCATTTGACTTGTTGTGTTGACAGGGTGGGACAGCGCCGACAAACGCTGATTTAAAGAGAGTTGGTTTTGCTGCTTCTGTGTTTTGAAAATGCCTGTGCATTGTTTTGTGAGTGTGGGCCTTTCTTTATGACTGTGGAGACTCTTAGATGATGAGCTGCCTCCTGCCATGCCAGGTTTATTAAGCTAAGTAGCAACAATGAGCTCTGTTTGACGTGTCAACGTGGGATACTAACTATTGTGTTGCATGAATCATTCGACAAAACCTATCACCTTCTCCAGGGTGACAGCCGTCATAAACATGCAAACTCAGTCTATTCTTGAATCCAATAATTGGATTGTGATGTATTTCCTTACCTAAGGGCAAGGGTGCAGGTCTGCATCAACCAGCGTGAGTGAGGGGTAAACTGCTGTTACAACTGCCTCGGCTATAGGTCCTTCCACACAATTAAATTCACATACGCAGAAAGACACACAGCCATACAAGGAAAGTCTAGTGGTCTCTGTACATTTACAGTTAAACTGCCTCCTGTGATCTAAAAACCAAAAAAACGTCTGCATCCTCGGTGCCTCCCGACAAATGAAGTAATATTCAGGATCTCTCTTATTATAATAGAGCATCTGGTGTTTTTCCTTTTGATTTCAACACTGATGGTTCAATGAGGGCAAAAGACAACATTTGGTGTCGGGTACACACCAACATACATTTACAGGACATATAAATATTTGCACCACAAAATCCACTTGTGTTATCGTACAATATAGACATTAAATGGCTGTCACATGTTAGAGGGATGGTAATAACCTGCTGGCTGGCAGAATCAAGCCTTGCTATGAACACCAGATAAGTGAAAAACCATTGTACAATGTTCTTGCTGAACCTTGACAATAACATTGTGCATAGCATAATCATAATGAGCTATATGTTTCAGATACAATAAACACAGACAGGCAAAGGTTAAATGAGATCACTGCATCCTTTGTCGCTCATATATTGTGCAGGTTATCACCGAGAGTCAAAAGAAAATGAAAGAAAGGCTTGGACTGAGTGGTCTGTCTAGGACACACTCATTGCAACTATCTCTCTCTACCAGGATTCTGTCTGGGAACATTCATGCTTGTTGACAAATGTACCAAATGGGGAATGACTGTCTGCCTGTCGTTTTGTTTTGGCTTGTTGCTCGCTAAATAATCAAGGAAAGTTTTACATTCTAGTCCATCCAAAAAGTCCTAAAATGTTCCTTTGTTGGTACACATTAACAAGTTAAGTGAGTTAAACTACCTCAACGACCTGACAACTTTTGTCTGATGTTTCTAACCTAATTTCTAGACTAACTGGAAAACTACAATATTCCTAATAAATATAATAATACTACTAATATATACAAGAATCCCTAATTGTTGTGTTTTTATACAATGTTATCTTCTATCCATCTTATTTATAAAGGGGTTTTTCTGCCATGCACATAATACTAATTGGAATTTCAAGATAAAGTATTTCAATCAGAATTGTAATCTTCATTCCAGGACATTTTAGTTATGAATATTCTAACAATTTGGAACAGGGCAAAATCCAAAGCTCAACACAGTACTACAGGCTACCAGGGGCGTTTCTACATGGGGGCCTACAGGGGTCAGTGCCCCTGTCAAAATGTCCCTGGCCCCCCCTGTGGCCCCCCTGAGCTGACTGAATAACATATATATATTTTTTTTTTACACGTTTTTCTTCTTCTAGTTGTTTTTCTTTGTCCCAGTAAATAAAAAGGTTAGAAAAATATATCAAAGTATTGAGAAAGCTGAGGAGCTGGAAGAGGGAGCCAGAGCATTTTGTATGATTTTTATGTAAAGTAAATGCAAGTATTTAATGTTTAAATATCATTTGTTTCAGTTTTTTATGTGCCCCTCGGATTAAACACTGGCCCCCTCTTGGCCCCCTTAGTAAAATTAGTCTAGAACCGCCACTGCAGGCTACAATGTAAAATCTTTCGGATTATCAAAAGTCCACAAAACTCTAAGGCAATGTGACATTTACAGTAGGGTAGTTTGGTGAGTTTCATAGTCTATAGTCCGTATCTGGTAGTATTTACCCTAGGTTCCCACTTGGATGGTCAACACTGGGGTTGTCAGACGATTCTGCTTCTACTTCCGCACTGGGCCTGCCCCTGCTACCCGAGAGATGATCCATGGACCTTGGCGAGGCGTTGTCATGTCGGCGGCCGCAGCAACACGCAACCACATCAGCCAGATCCGCCCGGAAGGAAGGTGTGTAGAAGCTGTAGATGACCGGGTCGCAGCACGTGTTGAGGTTGCCGAAGACAAAGAGAATGTGGTGGACGTACTCCGGCATGTTCCGGAGAATGCGTGGTTGGAACCAATACCAAATCCCCAAGACATAGTAGGGTGTCCAGCAGACCACGAAGGAGGCGACAATCACTATTGTCATCTTCAGGGTTTTCATGCGAGCCTTGGGGATCAAGTCTGTACCGCTTCGTCTTAGGCATGATTCACCACCTGGAGAGACACAAGACGAGGTAGATGGTACAGTGTCTTCGAAAGAGTTTTTGCAAATGGCCACTGTCCAATTATAGTTTCAGTAATTCCGACGTGGTATTTGTTTGGTTTCTATTTGTTTTATGAATTTTTATCAGGAATAAACTTGTGGTTGGGATTAAGATGGCCACATTGAGAAATTTTGTAGACTACAATTTTTGAAGCCCAGAATTAAGGTATTTGTGAATGTTAAGTTGTGAATGTGTTAAGGGTAAAAGTCTAAGACGGCACACACCTTTGCTCTTATGCATCTGCCGATTGATCTCGATGAGGATGTGGGTGTAGCAGAAACTCATGACAAGCAGCGGGAAAACGTAGAGTGTCACAAAATGGAACATGTTGTAGGCTGTCTCCTGCCAACGGTGCTGGAAGCTTCCATGCGTCACACACTGAGTGAAGTCTACTCCCTCAACTTTGATAGCCCTGAAGATGAACAGCTTGACATGGAGAAGGAAGAAGGGACAGGATCGCTCCGGTGTTAGAAAGACACTTTTTTCACAGAGACACACACAGACTACACCCTCTTAAATCTGAAATCTGTAGCAACATTTGATTGTCACAAAAATAGTATGCATTATGTACCGTACGAGAAACACATGCATTTGCTCCTACGCAATGCATTTCCACCACCCACAAAGTTGATCTAAGTCATGTTGTGACATGTTGTGGCCGGATAGTTTGTTCTGCCACCCACGAGGGACATTGTAACAGGACAGATGGTGGTGAGGACTTCAGACGTATCGATCCCCACAATTCACCACCTACTTCTCTTTCCAGTCTGGCATCTCCCATCCCTTTTCCCCTCATACGATTTAGTAGTCCGCCTCGTGTCCTTCTCTGTTTTCCCACCCACGGCCCAAGTGGCCATGCATTTCTCTCCTCGTTTAGAAAATATACTTTAAAGTGGATCCTCTGGAAGCCAGCCATGTTGTATCTCCCTGTACATTAGGGGGATTGGATCTGAGATCAAATGCTTCCCTCTTTAGCTCTCTAACCTTTTGGGATGCAATACTTAGGCAGTCAGCCATGAAGAGACTGAAAGGTATTTTCTGTAAGTGTGGTTCAGAGGCCCCGCAACCCTGAACTAGAATCATCAGTGCATACTTTCAATAACAAATGTACCTACAAGAGCATCAAAGCCATCTTTTCCTGTTGGATTTCTCCTCCGTCTGCTTCTTTCTGTACACTCTTCTGTAATAAACCCTTTTCCCCTCCTTTTTTTCTTTCTTTCTTTCTTTCTTTCTTTCTTTCTTTTCTTCTCTCTCTCTCCCTCTCCTTTTTTCTGGCATTTTCTTTTCCCCTCCACTCTTTGCTGAAGTGTACCTCTCAGCATGAGATTGAGTGGATCTGTCAAACCAGCCTTTCTAAATCTGAGATGTCATTCAAGTCAAGTGACAGTACTGAGGAATAACAACTTTGAGAGCTTGTCTTTTCTCTAAATGCATTGGGCAGTTCGACAGTATTCTCCTATCAGCCTCTTTCACCTGCACGTGTTCTCACATCTAAGGCAGAGTGAGCCCAAGCAATCATGTGGCATGTGAAAAAGATCCGTGATAATCTGTGATTACTGAAATGTTTGAATCCCGACAGTAGCTCCCGACAGTAGCTGCTACGGAATGATAACCCAAACCCACCTGTGGTGAGGCTAGGAGGAAGCTGAGGACCCACGCCACCAGCAGCATCCTCTTGTTCCTGCGCCCAGAGTCGAGCGCATCCAGCGGGTGCAAGATGGCGTGATGGCGGTCCAGACTGACCACCACCAGTATAAAGGTGGCAGAGTGCATGGCAAAGAGCTTGAGGAAACACATGAGCTTGCACATAATATCCCCGGCGTACCACTGCACGGTGATGTTCCAGATGGCGTCCAGGGGCATCACCACAAAGGTCATCACCAGGTCGGCCGAGGCCAGGCTGCCGATCAGCGGCCGAAGGTGGGCCGCGAGACGGCGCCCTCTCCCGCAGGTGACGCTGATGAGCACGGAGAGGTTGCTGATGGCGGCGAAGACAAACAGCACCAGGGTGGCCGCGACCCGGAACTGGGCGGCGACCGTGAAGGTGGGGGCCTCCCAGTCCAGAGGAGGTGGGAGGGAGGAGGAATTACTAAAGGACGCCAAGAAGGTGTTGTTTTCTGGTGGGGGTGTTGGGTTCGCCCACACAATAGACACATTTCCCTCCATCCTGTGGAACAAAAGGTGTGGCAGGGACAACAGAAATTACAACACTAATCAGTGATGGAGAGCACTAATAGCGGGTTGAGTATGATTTATGAGAGCTTGCAGGCAGGCACGTTTGCGAAGTGGTTGGAAAACACTTGCACTCTGGAATGCAATATGTGGTCCATAATCGGCAGGTCCTTCCAGGTCAGCTGGAGAAGATCCCCTTTAGCATCTCACCTCTAACTGCAAGAGTCCCACAGGGATCTGTGCTACGACCAAATCCCAACTTTTTTTTATATTGGTTTGTTAGTCGTACATCTGTTCTTGAACGTCCTACTACAACTTAAAACAGACTCCAGACCGGACTGAGCTGTTCTTCATCCCTGCCAGATCCTCACCAGTACTAGAGCTCTCTATCACTCTTGACGGATACACGGTGGCAGCCTTTCATCTGCAAGAAACCTAGATGACATCCTACATGACATCCTCGATGACAATTTGGGTTTCCAGAGGCACATTGGTGCCCATGTCTCTCGGTCCTTGTCAGTATATCCGATGCAACATCAGGAGGATCCGTCTGTTTCTGTCTGAGGACTACACTCTGCAGCGGGTCCAGGCCACAGCACTGTCATCTCGACTGATGTAAATCCCTTCTCGCAGTCTTATCAGCCTGTGCTATTCGTCGGTATAGAACAGTATTCTGAGTGCTGAGATGAGAATTGACACCCACTCGGTAGGGCAAACACGTGAGTTGTTTACACGTGCGAGACCCAGGAAACCTACGATACGCCATCCGTTCTGTCGCTTTTAATATGAGACTGTTCACTCAGACTTAGGAGAGAACCACTAGGGTACATTTAGTCATTTAGGGTATGAGCTAGAGGGAATATTGGTTACATTGTTGTATTCCAGTCATGCCTGCAGGTATTTATATGGTTCAAATATTTTTCCACGGTAACTGCAACTACAAAATTGCATAAAGTTATCCTGTATGATTGTTTTTGGAGACCATGTGAACAGATGGATTTCACTTACACAGTAAAAAACATTAACGGTAACATACCAAGCTTTAGTATTCCTGAAAGATAATGCATTTACCTGACATACATCTTTCTCAAAAACAGAGCTGGGTCCCTATGCAATTTGTAGTATGAATGTGCAGTTCATGGAAGTTACATACAGCCTCAGTAGACTTGTGAATGCACTATAAATGTTTAGTACCAAGGCATTTCAATGTGTAAATCAAAGCTGTTATTTGAACACAATTCATACCCAGCAACAGTGTGTGATGTATACTGTATAAATACCGTATGTAAGCAGATGGTCAAAGCTCCATGTCATATGTTCATTTGACTACATGACACCACATGGTTACCATGGTTTCTGTTGGCTTAGAGACAATGCAATGAATTCATGAGCGTTCACCGGATAAGGATGTCATTTACGTATCAACGACCATAGAGATTGATCTTGAAGTGATAACCTGTACTGTAAGGACTGACTGAAGACATTTGGTTGAAGTAAAGCTACATTGCCTTCATATAAATCACAAGAAGCAGAAAATGCATAGGAGTATTGTGAAACAGTGCTGAAACACTGAAAACATTTATTTGATACTGAGTATGACATCAATCAGCTAGTGATAAGAATATCCCTAAACTATCCCTAAACTATCCCTACTATTATCTATTGGACATATTGGAAACATTTGGATATTTTTAGATTTTAGGATAAAATACCCTGTGGGTTTTCTGCCACTAAAAAAAGATTAACAGATCCTTGAGACTACTTTGAGCCAAATTAACCTTTTAAATTTTCACCCATTGCCCATTTTATGAATGGGCAGCAGGGCTGCATTAGCTCCCCCCTCCATATTTCTTCTCTGTGCAGAACAGAAATTATAGTTTACATGACAGGTGTCATGCGGACCTGGCTAATGTCTGGGTCTGTCAGATCCAGTCTTCGAGACATGTTAGATTTAAAGAAAAGGGCCAGGTTTCCCAGATTTCTAGGAGCGTTTTAAGAGCGTTCTAGAGCGTTCTTAGAACGCTACTAAGAAGCTCTTAGCGTTAAGAGAATCTGTCAAACCCGGCCAAGGATGGATTTGCCAAACTGCTACTATTCCACATGTGTACTTCTAAGACCTTCACTGCAGGTACACCGACTGACTCAATAGGGTGAAGGAGCTGTTCAAAATAATGAGCTTTTCAGCCACCTGCATGATTTTGCTTGTGTCTGCCCTTGATTGACAGTAGCTGTGCAGCAATGAGGAATGTTCCAGAATGATCCAGGACATATCTCTGACAGTCGCACTGTGTCGGTGTCACTTCACCCCCATGTCTTGTTTCTTGTTTCCTGCACCTAAGCCTCAGAGCTGAAGCTCATCTGCAATCAGCTGCTGCCCTCCACCCTCTGAGATCTCTCATTCAGGGCCTGCATGATGAAAAGAGCTCAAGGGATATATATGTTCTGTCCAATCTCCAGCACAGATAACAAGAATAGTTTTGAAGGAATAAATTGTAGACAAGATGCATTGTTCATTGTACATGACCTGTTATGGAAAGATAAAATGTCTTGTTTTTGATTACCTTGGTGGACAGTAAATGTCTGACTTCAATTTCACTGAATCCAAATTTTAGTCGACAGAAATATCACCTATCTCGGATTTTTATGTGTCGATATCCTGATGAAACAAACAATAAATGTGTCACTTATGTGGCTGGTGCTGTTCATTTGTAAGCTACTTGAAAGTATAACTATTATGTGCATATATGAATCATCCATTGGCTCTTCCTTTATTCAAGCAACTATTGCTATAATTAAGCCCTAATTCACTTTAAAAGTGCTCCATATTGCTTCAGATATCACACCTGTTTCAATCAAACCCATCGTTTTGAAACAATACATTTGATGTTTTTTTTTACAGTTTGTCATTTAGTTTGCACTCTGTATAGCAGAACTGAGGGAACTGTTTAGGCGCAGATACACTGTTTGTATTTTACAGTATTTTACAGAATTTTACTGCTCAATCAAACACCACTTCGGCCAATAGCTGCAAATCAAATAGCTGCACATGTGGGATAGGACATTTTTGTCTCCTCTTTCTGATTTTTATAATCATATGACGTATGCTTTCCGAACACCATCTCTGCTCCTCGAAGAAAACCTTTTCCATGTATGGAAAGTTTATGTTACTATTCTATTCAAGATCGTGTTGTCTCAAACAGAATCAACTTAAAGTTATCACCCTTCTTCATCCGTTTTAGTGTTTGGAATAGAACATTACGAGTAGAAGATGAACCCTTTCTTTTATACAGGTTCTAAGTATACATGCATTTAGGGTAAGAGGTTAATAGATTACCTTAGAAAAACATTGGTTGATCAACATCAATCCGTTTTTTCCAAGTGCCCACCATACCAACAAGTCATCTCCTTCATACTTAGAAGTGTGATTTTCAGATCAGTATTGGTGCAGTGGTTTCCTTACCTGGTGGAGGCTTTTGTTTCTGTAGAAATGGGATCCAAATCCACAAATGTGGGAAGAAAGGAATAAAATCCAAAAAACGATGTGTTTGTCCTTGCTGTTCGCACCGTTTAGAAACAGATTTGATTAGGTTTGAAGTTTAATTGGTTATTATTCTTGGTTGTAACACTCCACAACGCAGGGTAGCCGAGTCAAATCCTTACGTTCATCGCATCCATAAGAAGAAGCGCAGGTAGTTAAATAGTTCCAATCATTCCATCACTGCATGAGAGAACCTTTATGCAAAATATTCTTCAGAGAATTATCAGTTTACAAAATCGATTAAAGGTTGTGGGAACCGTGTGTAACACTGACTTGAAGAAGCAAAAACCTATCTGCCGGCAGGAACTGGGAGCTGTCCGAACACTTGGTGCTGACCGGTCACTTTCTATCTTCCATAATCATAACTCCGACCCGGACTTGAGTGTTTTTTATGAAACATGAGGTTGCTAATCACTTCATATTAGAAATGAGATCCAAGACTAGGTTTATTTTAGATTGATATCATTATTAATATTGATGATTTATATCATATAGCATATGGCTATCTGCGGATTTTTTTCTGAGATATGCTATTTAATATGTATTCCGTCTTGTTTTCTTTCAACGGTTGCCCACATTTCTGTTCCCAAGTCTGCACTGCCAGAACACCTATGACACTTCTGTATATATGTATGTGTGTGTGTTCCCAGTGTCGCCGTTTCCTGCACGCGTGCATGCGTGTGTCAGTTATGATATGTTTCTTTATCTGACATCTCAGAATTTTTTTACGGAAATGTCATGCATGAAAAAAAATATCTCAGTCCCTTAATAACGCCTTGCATGACTGTATTAAGAAGCAGTATGAGAAGGAAGACATTCCAAATTGAGAACATTGAGAGTATTTGACTGTTCAGCCGCCAAAGAAAGAGCACTCAAATATATTCATTTGAAGGCATATGTACCACTATTACAAAAAACCGTAAATGTTCAGGAAGTGGTTGCTACCTAAAAACAAATTTAAGAGAGAGAAAGAGAGCAACAGGGATAAGAAGAAAGAAATATTCTAGTCTCATTTGAATTACACTGATTTCTTTCATGTCTTGTCTGCTCTTTGTGGGTCAGACATGTTCTGAGGTGGAGTGATCATGAAACGTGACCCTCACACGCTCACCACTCACACTGATTGGTGAACTAGGATGTGGCTTGAACACAATAGGTTGATTACTGGTGAGAAATTAGGTCCACCGTAATAAGCCCTAAACCCTAGGATGAGGGGTCACCCCTGAAAATCTATAGTAAAGTGCATGGAATCAAAGCTTCTGTTATTTAGTCGAGGACTTAAAAAATATAAAAACGGAACTACTTAGCAGTTTAGGCAATTTGGTCTTAAACGTTTCCTTCACCCTGTCCATTTGGTCTTCTAACAAGACCATTAAATAGGGAGTCAGGTGGCTGAACGGTGAGGGAATCGGGCTGGTAATCAATTCCCGGCCGAGCCAAATGACGTTGTGTCCTTCGGCAAGGCACTTCACCCTACTTGCCTCGGGGGGAATGTCCCTGTACTTACTATAAGTCGCTCTAGATAAGAGCGTCTGCTAAATGACTAAAAATGTAAATGATTGTCAGTGCTGGTCTACCAAAAAGTATCTTGTATTTTTCTCAATTTAATTTAATGATGTTTGTATGTGCTAATCTAATCTAATTGATAACACTGATCCTTGTTTGAGATGTATATGTCCTTCATGTCTGCTCCAATGCCTACATATACATTGTGGATGAAATAGGAGTACATCAAAAGACAATGCTGCCCCCTTCTGTGAATACTGCTTAAGTGCAACAAAAATGGTATGTGTAACCTGTCTTGCATTGCTTGCATTTTAGTAAACTTCATGGAGTAAAATCGTTTTCCTCGGCTGTGTAATTACTGTGACACTATTATAGTCATAGTGTGGTAACAATTTCAGATACTGTGATTCAAGCAACAACACCAATCTTCTGATATCCATACATTCTACCTTCCATTGTGTTTATGTGTATACTCACACATACAGCACACAGTGTATGAACAATGATTCACCTTCTGCCCATCAACACATTTCTTGAGTTTGTATGTCCAGGATGGGTCTGTGTGAAATTCCCTCAAGACAGGTTATGTAACAATCATAAACAAATAATGTGTGCGTGCACTCTCTTGTTTACATAACTTCAGCTTTGTGTGTTAGACTACACATAGATACACACAGATGTCCTACAATCATAGAGTTTAATCCCAGATTTCAGGCTCAAAGACATGTTCAAACATTTGCATCTGAATGAAAGCAACATCAATGGACATTTCCTTTTCAGATCAAGGAACCAATTGAGGATGTTACAATGACAAAAACAAATCTTAAACCAATGAACATATTCAGCCTTAACATTTTAGAGCATTTGTGTGACAGATTGCTCAACTAGAGTGCCTATGACAGAGAAGGTTTCAATCTTGCTAAAAATCATAATTTACAAAGCAAACTCTGCTTGTGAGACATAAACTCTTGTTGTTGTGTTCCACATCTTGACATACCAAGATGGAGGGCACGGCAACGGATACTACTGAATACAGATGAAATAATCTCAATGGAAACATCAGCAATAACCACAGGGAATTTATGTAGAGTGATGCAGTGTTGAAACATTGCCAACAGAGGGAGGTCTCCTGTCTCCTACAGCCTCATGTTTTAGAGTACCAGAATACCTCATGTCTCAGAGCACCAAAACCTGTAGTGCAAAATAAACAGCAAGGTTAGACAATATGTGGCAAAGCATTTAGCACACATTATATTGTACCAAAACTTTTTTATTGCAAATGAATACTGTAGGGACTTTAGGGGCTTTCAAGTCAATTAACTCAGTTATGATGCAAACTTTGTCAAATGTGGATACAATTCTTGCTGAAAGTACACAGTTCTGGAGTCTGTAATGGCTGTTTGTATGTTATTTATGTCTTTCACATTCTTAGTGTGTGTCTATCAATTTGACTGTCTGTGACACCTCTAGATTAATGTTTTTTATTTATTTTTTATTTTTTTTACATCTGACAGTCTTAGTAAAGTGAATACTTTATCCTTATTTTCTAGTCTGGGTTTTTAATCAGGCGTTAAACCACATAATCTACTTAGAGTCAGTATTTAATGTGGCCCAATGTTGACACACCCATGGTAAGGGGGCAGGATTAACTATCACATTTAGGCAACATTAATGAACTGTTTTTGTCAAAGACTGGACCAAGGCATCTGAAACCAACATCCACCCTCACATAAATCTCTGTTCTTTCTACCGTACTGTAGGTCAATAGGAGGCTAATGTCGGATTAGGGCAAACATCACATCCAATTGTGGTTTAAAAACATATCTAGGTGATAGTAGGATTAAGCAGTATAATTTGTATAGTAAGCATTCCGGTTACAGCTCCTTCAAATCCAGTCTCTTAAAACTTTGATTAGGAGAAAAGTGATTCAATGTTAAAAAATACTTTTCTGTAAAGAGATGGATGATCTGACAGAGGGACTATGTAACTGTCTGATATGATGTGAGGTCAGTCTTTGCACACAGTGTTTATAATTAGGATTTTGAGATGTGAGAGACCTGGAGAATGTGTCAATAAAGAGCTTCAAAGAAAGGTTATGCCATGCAAATTATATTCAAAAGTCCTAGGAGGGTCAATAAGACTTTCTGTGATACATGTTGTTTTGCTAATTAATTCAAGGGAATATAATATGTGTTACTTAACAAACTACAATACAATACATCAGGTTGAGAATCACAGTATGTTGCTTGGATACACTCCATTAGCAGATCTGTGTCCTGTTACAGAGTTCAAGTACCCCTTTTTCAAAACCTATAATCCCCAACGTCATGTGACTGAGAGCTTTGGCGCCAATATGACATTTCCTTTGATATTGGGTCAGAAGGTCAAATAGATGCCCCGTGTAAATCTGGTGTAACTTTCCACCCTAAGTAGAAATGCTAATATGACATGAATGAACTGCTGAACAGTTGAGTGGAGAAGTACCTTTTGGTTTCTCTCAAACCCACTTCTATGCTACACATCAAAATGGCCAACCATTTGAGAAAATGTAGGATTAGCGTGGACATTGCATGTGAAACGGACCTCTAATCTATCTAATACATAAATCCTGTCAGCATTCCACACAGCGGAAAATCCCTGGTCACAGTACAGTATAGTAAGTCTCACAGCAGCTTCAAGGTACAGGAAGAGAAGAGTTTATTTTGACATAGGACATGTAACATTTAACATTTTTTTTTTAACATAGTAACATTTTTCTAAAGGTGCTGAATTTCTGAGATATTCACAAGGCATGTGTACCACTTTAGAGTTGTTATTTAAGAATGAAATTCTAACACACAAAAAGAGAGAGAGAGAGAGACAGAGAGATGGAGAAAAAGAGACAGAAAAAGAAAGGCTATCTAAATGACACCACTGGCTCAAGCAGGGTGCATTACTGAGGCGCAGAGATTAAATAATAAATGAGAGCATACATTATAGTGCAATATGTTCCCTCTACACGATGAACTGACATGATGTGGTGTGTGTTATTAAACCTTGATGCCATGGTTATTAAGATGTTACCACGTGGTTTCGTGTTTTTCTGTGCTCCCTTATGCAGCTGATGTATCACTGCAGTACTGCACAATGCTGCGCCCATCCAGATACCTTCACTGTTTGTTGTTGATCCCATGCTCAGTGCCCATCTCCAGAGGAATGATTTAGGTCCAATGCCCTCAAAGGAACCCTTTCTATTCTCACGCTTAATGCTTGCAACAGGAGTTCCTTCCTCATCACAAAATACAGACAAAATCTATGTCTGCTTGTTGTTGTGTGTCTCTTAGCATAGTTCTGTGTATTTCTGAATCTGAGCATGTGTGTGTGTTTGTGTGTGTGAAGATGGGTGGAGTTAAAGGGTGAGGTATGGAGAGAAACCACCACTCAAGGGAGTATATTTTCTGTCTAGTAGTAGGAAGTAGTAGTTGTGACATCCTGTCTTTGTGGGTTATTTTTGGATAGTGGAAGGAACAATTCAAATGCCTCTGATTATGTTTTGTGTCTTCGGTCTTTGAAATTAGGATACAAAACATTTTCAATATTTCTGCTATTGAAACTATTACGTCTTAGGATATAGTAGTATGTGCGGATGGTGAAATTGTGGTTCTTTTCACAGAAGGAACAGTAATATTTGTGAAACTAAATAATCTATATTTACTTAAGTTTTTGCAGAGCCACCATATCTTAAACCGGAAAGTTCAAATTGCATCTACTGAGTGCAGCTATTCTTACTTAATGCGAGTAAGCAAGGCACACTATGTCAGACAAGAGGAAATGAAAATAATTGACATTGTCACATTGTCAACTGTAAATTAATTGATTTTTTTCTTAAGTGCATTGTCATTGCCACGTACTTGAAATGCTGTGCAATACGAAGTTAAAAATGTCTGTTGTTTCTTTCCACCCGCTAGGGGGCTCTGTTTCCTCTGTGGGCAAACATTATAATGGTTATTTAACAATGAATTTTGACAAAATTATTATCATACAATTCAGATCTCTTAGCACTTGTGCGTAAATGCTTTTTACAAAATAGGTAAGGATGGGTAAATACAAAACTCCATTACTTGATCGCAGGTCACCGCAGCTGTTTATTGACATAAGACGTTAACGAATAGAGTTCATTACCAAGAACGGTATTTGACGGCAGATTATCCTACAGACAACACAATAGCACACTTGAATAAACTTGATGCACTTCACGTGCAATCACGAGGACGTGGAATGAGTTATTGGAGCATCAGGCTACTTGTGTGAGAATGCAGCCTGGTCACACACATTCTCTCTGGCCACAAGAAGTTTAATACAATAATGTAAGCTACTATCATGTTCATTATTCATAGCATTTAGCCAGGCTTGTAAAATAATTGGGATAATTCGTGTCATGAGTTCTAAAATCCTGATATTTACTCAATTTAGTGTTAGAATTGAGATGCAAAAACAAACAATGGTCTAAGTGGGTCATCGAGACAAAAGACAATCTTATTGTTGGAGAATGCAGACATTATTGATCACGTATCGTTCAATCATTCATGACCATACTTGACCTAAATTGCTGTCTTAAGAATTTTATCCTATGCTAATATGATGTATAATCAAATGCCTAAGACTGTTAAGCAAAATTGCTCCTTGGTATAAAGGCTACCGTAAAAAATATATAGCTTAAGTCAAAACATGACAATCGGAAAAGTGCTGCTATTTAATTATTGCATTATTTACGTCTTTCTAACACAATTCTTTACGCATGGCTTTTACGCATAAGATTTATAGGCTCGTATCAAACGGTTGAATAGCCAAAAAAAAAAAATCTAGGCTATAGCCGAACCCAAACCAGAATAAACTACTAAAGGTGATCAAAATCGAAATATGTGAGAATGTAAGATCATATTAATTTCGAAATCAGCCGTGGGAAAGGCATTGTTCCTCTGCTGTGGATGACCATCGCCAAAAGGAGTTAATATGGCTGTCCACTATTTATCTGTCAATGTAGCTTACTTGCCTTGTGCTGTCGACACGGCGCGCATAACAACCCATTTAGTTCCCATCATTTTAGAGCTTCTTGTCCCCTCCCCTCCAGACACAGACAACAACACACACCTTAATAGGGGCGCGTCTCCGACTCAGCCGCCGACCAATAACCCGCCTGTCTGGGCTGAGACCAAGGGGATGAGCGCTTGTCGAGGCCCAATCAGCGCTTTTGTGTTGCCTGCCGGTGCCGGGACTGGTCGTGAGGAGCTACTGCAGCGCTTTAGGATCGTAAAGTGAACCCGGGAGCTCGAGGAACCTGAAGGGGTAGAGGCGAGTCAGGTGAGTCCGAGGATATGGATGAGGCCTATTAAAAAATCGGTAGTAATTTTGAAATTACAGCGGCGGGATTTAGATTCAATGGGATGGCGGACCGAACCCTCAGAGTTGTTAAGTTAAATCCGTCCAAGGTTATCAGGGTGGCAGGATAAATAGTTTAAAGTAAGACAATGACAAAGCTATGATTTATATATTGATGCAAGCTGATTTGCTAGCGATCAAGAGCTATGGGTTCAAAGTGGTTAATCAAATTTGAAAGGTCTGGAATCCTTGTGGATCACTTGTGGATACAATATAGAATATCCTGCTGTGTGTTACTGATAACATTTTGTTAACATGAAAGTTAAGGAAATATGAATAACGCGCTGTAGTGTTAAGGTTGTAGCTAATATCTGAAATCCGGTTCATTGTTTCATCTCGAGTCTCTAGGGGTTAACTCAGATTGGCGGAGAAAGCCCTGCGTGAGCTTGTATATGTGCGAGCTGGCTACAGTAACGGTGCTTGGGCACACGGGCGAATCCGCTCAAATGTGTCCAATCGTCCACCCTTTTAAAGACCCTTTGTAAAAAGTACAAGCATGTTTATGACAAAAAGGTTGTAGTAATTGTGGCTGTACGAGTGAAAGTCGTGGCTTCTCTTGAACCATTTGGAGGACACGGAGAGTCGGCTAGTGTGCACTGTAGCTGATGGCTGTACAATTAGAAAAAAATAAAAAAAATCCGAAAATGCATCAGCCATTTACGTAAGAGAGGACGTTCTCTCAACTAGTTCCATATGCACGCAAATGGCTGCCTGACGCCTGACATTCGAGGACCATAATTAATTCTAATGTGGGTAGCCTGCATTGATTGTAAGCCTCCATGGTGGTTCTAGTGATAGTAGATTTGCAGAGACGGATCAATAGTTAATATGGGCCGACTGTTATTCTCGGTATGGCAGACACCTCAGTAGACAGTGCCTGATAGCCTTAATGAGATTGGAAGTTTTTGATTCTTTCATACTTGTTTGATCACCCCTTAGTTGGTGATTCTATCTGTATCTTGAATTAGCATTTTTTCAATAAATGTTGGGATTGGGTTCCATGCTTGTCAAAAATACCTGACTTGCTGATATATTGTCATTGTAAGATATTTGATAGCGATCTTATCTGTTAATCAATCTCTCCTAAAATAAACAACCCACCTACAAAGTATCTGGTGTGAAGTAGTTCTACACAGTTTACACTATCAGCAGGAGGTACAGTTTCAGGTTCAAAGTAGAGGCTATAGTTACAGTTCTCTAAAAGTTCCAACTGTTGGTCCAGCGCTTCTATTTTAAGGTTTCATTGCCAAAAAACACTCATGGTGTTGGAACATGAGCTTAAAAAAGGCAATATCTGCCTAGATTAAACAACTTTCTCCTCCAAACCTCACAGATTCAGACAGTACAAGACCAACCCCACCCCCCGCTATAACACTGTAAAAATATGTCTAACTCTATGAATGACTGTCTGCAGTGACTATGAATGGGGGTCCCTGGTGTTGGAACTGTGTGAATGAACTGCATTGCCCTTTCAGTGCTGGATAGAAGGAAAGCCTTGGTCATATCTCCCACTTTCAGCAAGCTTCCCCTCCAAGTACACGACTTTATGGCCAAACCACTCTGGTGGCTTCCAAGCAAATAACTCCCCCCCAATTCCTCAAAAGACCTTGTGATAATGTGGTCTACATAACAATATGATTGACAGCATGGATTCATATTATTCATATTAAGTCAATCTTGGGGATCAATCCAATACCTTTCAAAGTTTTTCAGGGCTCCATATTTGTCATTAATTGATCCTTTCCCCCTCTTAAACACAATCGATGAGCTTCAGCACACAGGCATTGCCTGGGAAGGGATTTCACAGCGGACGCACACTTTAATTTCCATGGTGCGGTGCCACCTTATCACTTGTAGCTGCCTGGAGTGGCAAACCCCACAAGACCCCTGTCACTCATCATCCTGCGTGTCTGAAAAAACCCTGTGCCAGGATGCAACCTCAATAAACCTCCCAATCCATTTCCATTATGTATGAGATTTGTTCCACAAAGGCAGGTCCCACTATCGTCATGATCCTCTTGTGTGGATGGGTTTGGTTTCTGCGCTGTAGGTGCAGCATCTGGTGCAGGTTTTGTCAGTTGTGGTCCTGGGTTATGGGGCACTTATGTAGATGCATCTAGAAGGACCCGTTAGGGTTAGTGTACTGATCTTACAAGGCCTCCTTGCCTTGTAGTACTGTAACCACATTTCCAAATTGGTTCTATACAAAGGCTATGTAGTGCACCCAGCATTTTACTCCCAACACACTAACTGGTCAGGGAGCCAGACCTGAGCCATTATTCATGATCATTTTGTTATATTGATGTCAAAACATGTGTAGGATGCTGTTTGCAGAGTTCTCTGCTGAGTGCAACCACATGTATTCCCCATTTCTTCCCATCATCAGTATCCTATAAAAATGTACTTTCACTTACTGGTCTATACCTACTTGAAATTAAGACATAAACGCATTCTGTATGAGGACAGATAAATCAGTATAATTAGCTCTTAATCGGGAAAATGAAGTTTGTTTAAGAATCCGCCCAAGTGAATACCCTATGAGTGGGAGTCTTGTCTGCAACTCACGTGGTGCTAATTGATATGTGTGATGTTAATGAATGCGTGTGAAGTGTAGCGATAAACAAGGGATTCATCTCGAATAGTAATGTGTCTAAGAGGAAACATGAGTGAGTAAAATGCATCCCCGCATCTCCAATTATTCTCAGACATATCTGTTCTAGAATATGTTACCAGCAGTACCTCTGTAGACCCATACTCCGGTTGTGCGCATTACGGCCAACTAGACCGGAGATAATTGCAGAATGTAAGGTTTTAGGTTTACGTTCCCACTAAAGTACAGCATATGAAAGGTCAGCGCAGCCTGGGACAATGAATGCTTTCACTGTCCGCATCAGGAACACAACTAACCTGAAGGTAACTTGCCTCACTGATGTTAACCTATTTGCACAAAAGCTTGTGTCATGGATTAACCCTTTATCTTAAACGGGGCCGTCAGATGTGTCGTCAGAAGCAAATCTTGGCTCAAAAGGAGAGTCCCAAGGATGGCAAAATATATAACTATATCGATATAGATAGATAAAAAAATGTTACATTGAACTTCACCCACTGATCCAATGAAATATAGCACTGCCATGTTTTGCCATCCTTGGGATATTTCATATAGCACTGCCGTGTGTGTGTGTGTGTGTGTGTGTGTGTGTGTGTGTGTGTGTGTGTGTGTGTGTGTGTGTGTGTGTGTGTATGTATATATATATACACACACAATTTCAGCCTGTATTTGATATAAGAAGGAAACTCTAACATTCCCTCATGTTACTAGGCACGTTACTCAGGTATCACAATTATCCTAATGGTTTAAATTTATTGAGGACAGAATGTTTACAGATCACCTGATTGCCCCTGGAATCTTTTTTTTCTTCTTTTCACTGCCTACAGACATGGAGAGTATTAATTGAATTCATTAGCAGCCGAAGACTTAATTGGTTCATAAATGGATAAAGTGAACCTGGCTGGTGTGTATTTGGTGTTGCGGCCTTGTTAACACCTGAATGGGGAGGCTGTGTTCTGTGGGCTTCACGCAAGGCTGATTAAACCCCACGCAGAAACAATCAGCCCAGATGAATGGCTCCCTGTGAAGTTTAATTAGAGGGCCTCCCCAATGTTTCAGCTCGATAAGCCACAGCGGGAAACGCCACAGAGCACAGCCCAAGACGACAACAGCAGCGTCTGAGGACGACGCACGCTTGCGGAGCTGTAGGATTGGATAGACACAGCACATAGCCGCCGAGCATCGACAGTTTCCTGGCTGACATATTGCTCCCGTCACACAAAGAGAGGCCCTATTAAATGTGGCGTTTCTTCTCGTCGCCTTGTGTACAACCCCCTGGGTCTGAATGCCACCACATTCTCCTGAGGTGAACCTCACGTTGTTGTGTGAGGGACCGTGAAGGTTAAAGGCATCGAGCACCTTGGTTGCTTAATTGGCACTTTTTGATTTGGAAGAGTAACTTTGCATCCCAGTCAGCAGCCCCCAGGTGCCCATGTCTTTGTCTTCCTCTGTTGCTTTCTCAACATCCTGTCAGTTCTATTTGAACTGACAAAGAAAGGAAAGAATGTCCTGCAAGAATCCGGACAAGACTTTTGATTAAAAGGAATGAAAAGGGATTGTTGAGGAAGTAAAATAGAAAAGAAAAGTTTTTTTTTTTCCTTTTTTTTTTTCTTCCCCTTCTTCATCTTGTATACATTGAGGCTTAACCGGAAGGTAGATAATCCAAATGGACCTCTGCATTGGTCAATCCTCTATGGACTAGGTCCACAGGTTGTCATAGAGATGCCCTACAAAAAGTATATTTCTTAACGAGTCGTGACTCATGTTCAGCCACAATCCGCCATCTATCATTGGACCCCCCCCCCGGATCACCTTAAACCTTTTAATAGAGAGTGCATCCTGGCAGGGCTTTGGTCTGCTCACCTCTTATGACCTCTTTTGTCCTATCTTGAACCCAGCTTCAGTGTATCCTCCGATCCGTTTCAAACCACCTGGGTTTTGTGTTCCCAAGGGAGAATGTCCTGTCATCTGGGGATGTGTGTCACCCAAACGGTGTCCCTGCAGACCACACAGCGTTTGAGCCTGCTGCTGTTGGAAACCATAGAGACTGAACTCCCAGCATGGTCACATAGAAAACCTAGAACAACAAAAGAAGCAAAGCAATCGAAACGTACATTGCGCTGTGAACCGGTCTTATTCGGGGTTGGGTTTACGAGGTGTAAGGTTTGTGTTATTCGAAAACGCGAAGATCCCATTTGGATGGTTAATCAACTGTCGCATGAGTCATCAGATTTATAATTTTTTAATTGGGACTCGCACACCCTCTGCGTAAGCAGAACGCCATCTAAGAACAGTGGGGTAAAAACGGTTCTTTTGTAGTTTTGCAGGAGATCTGCTCCCTTCACCTGGGCTCCTGCTCCGGTGGTTCCCCCCCCTCACCCCCCCCCTCCCCACGCTCCAGCATGTGAGCATGTGTATGCACTGGAACAGATTGCTGTTTGGTCCCTTGAGATCGTTCCTCATCCAAGTCCTTAAAGGCAAGAGTCTCCCGTCCGTCATGAAAGAAACCACGGCTGCCTGCTCCAAAAGGAAGCCTTTGTGTCCGCAGGTCTCTGTGTTCGTTGGTGCAGTAGCGTTGTCAGCCCAGAGGGCCACAGCCCTATGATGAGCTAGATGGATTCAGGTTCTTTTATGTTTTTCCCTTTTCTTTTTTTTTTGGTCTTTGCCCTTCTTCTGATGTGACTTCACCTGCATTATTATTTTTTAAATGTCTTAATTTGTGTGTGTGTGTGTGTGTGTGTATGTGTGCAGGCTACATGGTCATTACTCTAAGGTGGAGATGGGTGTCTTTACTGATGTTATCTACACTTGATAAAGCATCCTCTCTCTTAACAGGACTAGTCGTGCAATTCAAGGGTTAGTACCCATGGGGATTAGTATGGGTAACATCTGTCATATTGTGTTTGTCCCAAAATGCATGTGTGTGTGTGTGTCCCTTGTTGTGTGTGTTTGCAGTAGCTGTGTTCGACGTCATTACTCCATTCCCCTGTTTTCTGTTCTTTCATTTTGTGCAGGACATTGATACCCTCGCTGCCCTATTCCACCCCATTTTAAAATCTCCCTGCTACCTCAGTCTCTCCAGATGGCTCAAGTTCCAGAGTTTTCTTTTCCTTTTTTTTTTTTTTTTTGTTTAAACAACGTATGCCCCACCCTGTGGTCTGAAATTCTGCAATGAGCCTTTTTGTCAAGGTGCCAGGTTTTAGAATCAGCGTCTCACAAGAAGTAGATTTTCCTCTTTTCTGCCCCGAAAGCACAGGGGCTTCTTGCCCCTCCCCCACCCCCTCCCTCTCCCTTTCTCGCCCTCTCTCCTCTTGCTCCCTCCCTCCCAGTGTTCGTGTGACGTCCTGACCACTAACGGCTACATATTAAGAGATAATTCCATACCCTGAGGTTACAAACCGGCTTAGACTGGCTTTCTTGCATTTTGACTGAGCCGGGTACCCTTGTTAAAAAAAGAGAAAGACAGAGAGAGAACACAATTGTGACTGCTTTTTTAAAGGGCTAGGAGATTCATTTACTTCCGACTGACGTGAAGTCATGGTACTGTCTGTCCTCGTCTGATAAGTGAACATGCATACCGACAAATGTCAATTCAGAGTGTAATCGTAAATGGATTCATCTGAATTAATCGTTCACAATGATTCATTAAGGAAAGGTCACATGGTGTGTGTGTGTGTGTGTGTGGGGGGGGGGGGGGTAATTAATTAGTAACTTCCCATTTCATGCATATGCTTGCAGAGAAACATTCGTAGTTCACACCTGTAGTTGACAGGACATTTGGTCGACTTTACTCTTTACCCTGTCCAAAGGTATCAGTGATGTGGTGTCTTTCAAAGCTTGATTGCAGGAACACGGCTTGAAAGGAACCAGCATGCATCAATGCTTTTTAAGAAAGAGAAAAGCACTGGATAGCATCTCTGCTGACCGTCCCCATGAAGCTGTATTTTGGTGTGGATTTGACTCACTGTCTCTCAGCTCTGAACCTCAGTCGAACTTCAATCATCTCCTATACCACACACATTGACATGAGTAGTAAGTGAGAAATGTGTATGTGTCTTGGGCTACGATACGGCTTTGGCGCCCAATGGCAGCGGTGGCGAGTGCAGACAGCGTAAGAGGCGTTGATCTGAAACCCTGGTGAAGCCTCGTCCTCCCCCTCCGCTCGCTCCGCCCCGGTCCCTCAAGGCCGCTGTCCAAGTCTACCATGTCAGTCAGCTCCTCGGGGTTTGCATTTTTCGCTCCACTCTTTGTCTTCAACTTCACACGCTCCCACCCCCTCGACACACACACACACACACACACTTTCCTCCCCTTTGCCCCCCTACCAATGCCCACCTCCCTCCCCCTATCTCCCCTGCCTCCGCCCCAACCACCCCTCCCTCGGGCGACAGCAGAACAGGAATTGATTAGTGGCACGGCTTAAAAATAGACGGGTCGGTTGTCATGGCAACGACCACAATGAGCTGTTGTCTTGTTTAATGAAGACCAGGGGTTTGAACGTGTTGTGGCTATGCAGTAGGATACAGTGCTCGTGTTAAGGTGTCTTACGGATGTGTGGGTGTGTTCGCTTCAAGTAAGTGTGTGTGTGTGTGTGTGTGGTTGTGTATTGAGATGCTTGCTTGTTGATGCTTTGGAGACTGACTTGCTGTGTTGCAGTCCAGCTCTTGATAGGCTTACCCAACCCTAGGGTCGACACAAACTGAAAACAAAAATCTGAAGTGGGATGATGCTACGCGTCCATCCCCATATCGCAGCAGCAAGACTCACTATTGGCTCAGAACTTACCATCCTGTTACCCATAACTCCTGAGCAGTTCAAGCCAACCAATTACAACTCTGTTGCCATGGGCGCCATCCGCCTAATTGGCCTCATTAGTGTCAGAAACTAGCCGTATGCAAATTCTGGTCATATTCCCAGCAGCTCCTCCATCTGAGTAATATACAGCAGGTCTGCCAGTGTGTGGGTTGATCAGGATGTAGGTCCAATTAGTAAATTAACCAATGAGCTTAGCTGTTGCCCTTGTGCCCAGACCTCCCATTTGCATTCTCAAATTGCTGTGCAATGTTTTTTGTGTTCCCAGACATCTTCAGCTGTATTTAAACCACAGTAATGGGAATGACCTCACATTACCTTTCTATCAACTGAAAAAGTAGAAAGGCTGTTGTGTAACGTCAATCTGTATTTATTAGGAATAGATACCTAATTTTAAATGATGCTTCCTTCGCTGCTAAGGAGTATGACAGTGATTTTCTTATCTCAGATATAAAGACTACCTCTGCAGTCAAAGCATTCGAAATATGGTTACGGAATTTAGCCCCATGCCATTTCATGTTGGCTGTAAAAGTAGTGGTGTGGTGTTTTAGACTTCTCGCTCGAAACGTATTCTTCATGATAACAGTTGATGTTGGCAAAGAAAGGAACACATGTTTGGTGTTTTAAATCAAATTGGTCCGGCTCAACCCTTTTGATATTATCACTGACAAATAATGGCCTCCTCTAGCCATAAGCTATATACGGTACTTTCTCGTATGATGGATGCATCATCTGCAAATTCGATTAAAATAAAGAGATTTTATCGTGCACAAACCCAGACAACAGAAGTGGGATCCTTGCGTCCCCATTGGCTGTGCATCCTCTTTAGTTTGGTCACCTGCTACACGTCTCTTACGGCGTTCTAAACACACACCCGGCATGAGATCATGAAAGCAGTGTCTGTTGGAGGAACGTCCATGTGCCTTCAGGGATGTGACAGTCTTCCTGGTGCGTCGTTGCCTGTGAACGCCCGCTCACACCCTCAGCCCCGCAGGACGACTCGACTTATATCATCGGGTTGGTGATGCTGTGTGTGGGATCTTCCAGCGGGGTTACGAAACTCTTGGAAATCTGGATTTTGTCCCCTTCGTGCGGAGAGTTGGTCCTGATGGGAGAGAACTCAGAAGCCCTGGAATTGAAACTAAGTTTGGCGATTGTCAAGGTCACGAATGACCTGTGGAAGTCAGAGGTTTCTGATAGCCAAGGTCCAGGACGTCATTCTGCCACAAACCAAACATAATTTGACAAAAATGTACATCTTACGTTTCGCTGAGGTGCATAAGTCATCACACTATTCATACATTTGTATTTGGCACAACCGTATCAGTGTCTACTGTCACCTTATCCTCCTGTGAAACTTGAGATTGGGCGCCCATTTATGGCCAAGCAAACTCACTGCAAGTCCCTCACACTTGTCTGAGAGATCAGAAATGCACACATTGCGTGTAGTGTTCTGTATAAAGAGGGTCAAGTTCTCGAGCAAGTCTCTGATCCTACATTTGAAGTCTTGCATTGTCTTCTGTGGACATAGTACATGATGAAATGGCTGTGTACATTGAATCAATCACTTTAGTGAGCAAACAGATGACGGTAAAATGGAAGCCCTAACATTTGTAGCACAGACAAGGCCAGTGGGAGAGTGGGATCTGATATGTTCCAGAACTATTCTGAACCCAGCAGGCGCTTCGTATCCCCAGACAATGCTCACCCCGTCTGAACCCTTGACCAGCCTTGGCTGTAGGAAGTCCAATCTGGGTCACTGCCTGACTCGATAATGCCAACCCCAAAGAACATTCTTGACCTGTATGGTGGGAATGATAATGACCAATGATATTTGTGGGGTGAAAGAGGGGAATTGATTCAATTGATCGCGTAGGCACCCCACAAGGGTGAGCGTTCACCAAGGTTATGAAAAGGCGGCCATTTTGTGGCCGCAACATTGGTTTGACACCAGCTGCGGTGAGGAGGAAAAGGATGAATTGAGCCAATAGAGCTGGTGGCTCGTAAGAGGAGCTGGGTGAGTAGACACACAGATTTGGGGGTTTGGCCAGGATGGCGGGATGGAGACGAAGGGCATGGCTCACGGGGCATCCCCCTGCTCCGCTGCGATAAGCCGGACACCACCACATCTCGAGTCGTAAAGAAAAACGAAAAACATTTTAAAACTGGAAACGTTAGTTCCATGTGAAGTCGAGTCAAGGAGCAGACCCTTATTTTGTCAACGTCTTGTGGTGCTGTTGAGGTCCAGGTCTCCAGTCCTTCTGGTAAAAGCACGCGGTTGGTGTCTCCACTGTAAGGCCGGGTGGTGCAGAGTGGTGGGTTGCATCAGCCAAATGAATTGTCATGACGCAGATCATGCGTGAAATGAGCTGCAGATTCCAGCGTGTGGTTGCAAATGGTCTTATTACTATTCCCCCCCCCCCCAATCCCTCCACCCCTACCTTCTGGCATTTGTCCTGTGTGGTAAACTATCTCAAACTGTTTCGTCCGGATCAAAGGGAGGGCTTTGATGGTCTGTATGCATGTACATGAAGGCATCTGTGGTAGGCGATTTTCTGGTTATTGTTTTTGGGGAGGGTTAGGGGGTGCAAAGGAAGAGGAGGACATTTTTGCGTGTGCTCTGATGTGATCGACAGGCAGCCGTGGCGTGCTCATAAAGAAAATGGTGTGTGGGTGGGGGGATGGGCAGAAGGGGAATTAAGGGTTGGCATTATGACAGGGTAGCGTGTCAGGAGAGGGCTGCCGTCCTTTTCCTGCTCTCTCGATCTCTTCCCCCCCCCCCCCCTCTACCCCTCCCCCTTCCTTCCTCACCCCCAACCCTCACGCCACACATAGCCACACGCACACACGATAGCGCATAGTCGTATGCACGCATATACACGTTACCGTTACTGTCACAAATTCACTTTTTACGCCAAACCGGAGCCATATAAATGCCTCGATGGAAAAATAAAAATAAAAAATGAAGCCGTCAGCTGTCAGTACCTTAAAGGGGCCCCAGAAAAGCGTGTGTTTATTTTTACATCGAGGGAGGGGAAAAAAAGAGGCATACTTTTTTTGGGAATGGGGGGAGGGGTACAGGAGGTGGGAGGGGTCGTTTATGCACTTCTTTGTGGTGTGGCACAGCTGTAGTAGAATGCCGGAGAAGGGGAGGAGCGGTGGGGGAGCGACGGAGCGACGGGGGGCTTACAAAAGACCGTCTTATGCTGGCATGGCCTCTTAAATCTCAGTGGTGTTTTTTGGGGGGGTGGGGTGGGGGGTCAGAGGCCCCCCTTTTCTTGCCCCCTCGTCCCTCACTGTCCCTTGGATCCCAACGCTACTTGTAACAATTTCCAATCCGAGTGTGTCTGGGTGTAGGGCAGCATTGCTGTGGGATCCCTGAGTATCAACGGTGGCATGATGTTCGGAACTCTGCCCAGGGTGGGTGAGGAGGGGGGTGGGTGGGTGGGTGGGGGCGGGGTCTGGTTGAGGGGAAATAGTGATTTAAGTTTAAGTAGGATAAGGCAGTATTCCCCCCCCTTCCCTACACCTTTATTTCTCTCTCTCTGGCTTTTTCTGTCTTCTCCCACTCTCAACATCCCTCTCTGTCTCCATGTCCCTGAGCTGCTGCTGTGGTGGCTGGCACAGTGCCCGAAGCCGTGAGTCTGTCATGGAGTGTGCGTGTGCAGATTTCTGTGAAAGGAGGGTTGTGGGTGTGGGTGGGTGGGAGCGAGGGAGGGTGTAGGGAGGAGGGAGGGGGGGGAGGAGGGAGGGGGGGGGGTGTAGGGAGGAGGGAGGGGGGGGGAGGAGGGAGGGGGGGGGGTGTAGGGAGGAGGGAGGGGGGGTGTAGGGAGGAGAGGGCTTGAAGAGAAATAGTCTGGCTTGTGTAGCAGCTGACTGAAACAGTCTTTATATTATGTAAAGGCGGACAGGGTAGCAGTGGGGGGTGGGGTGGGTGTCAGAGGGGAGGAGGAGAAGGGGCGGGGGGGGCGGGTACAGTGACTGACGCGCACCACAGCGCCAGCTCTGATTGGCCGGCCAAGGCCATTGTTGGCTGTGCGCGTGCCCGTGCTCCCTTTTTCTCTCTGGCTCTCATTAGAGGTGGGACGCTTGCCTTGAAGGTTGCAGGGGTGTCTCTTTCTTTTCACGGAACGGAGAGCATGCGCTCGCTGCAGTCATCCCGACGAGACGCAGCAGCGTTTAGAGGCGTGCTTATCTGCAGGGCCGTGGAAGGTTCTCATTGAGGGGTGTTACGTTATCATGGAGATTCTTCAATGTTAACGAGACCGCTCGAGATATTGAGACGATAATATTGAGATGTAGCAAAATGACGGGCTGGAAATAGATTAAAATGTGCCAGCAAGAGTTAGATAATACGAGAGATGAGGGGAAACGATAGAACGACACCACTAGGAATAATCCGTTAATAGGGAAGTGATTAAGCGATAAAGGGGCCAATTAAATCTCTTAGAATTCCAGTAGCGCATGCTCATGCTGCTACATGACATTTATGCCGAGTTAGACGCAAGTCCTACGGGCTTCATTAATTGTCGGTCGGTCACCTCACGTGGTTCAGGTGAGCTGTTTTCTGATGGCTCAGCTTTTACAAAAGTGTGTCGGAAGTGGACACAGAACCACATCACTGTAAAATGATTGCTGAAATATCAAATGTAGTTTTTTTGACAGTGTGGTCAAACTAGAACCATGACATTTGAAGTGTCGAAAGGATGTTGCTTATTCCCAGCTCAATCAAGTTGACTGGAGAAACAGAATAGGATCCCACTGTACAATAAGTAGACTAACTCCACAGACTTGAACCAAACCAGCAAATGTAAACAACACTCGCACCCCAATCATATCCTGGGCATGACCAGCTATGTTACTAGATAATGTACCAAGGAACGTCTGATGATCTGAATTGGTAGAATTCAGTATTGCCAGGTGACATGTTCCTTGCCTTCATAGACCTGTGAAGGTGCTCGAACAGTGTGAAACCGAATTCTGGTGCAAGGAAATGAGATGACACGTATGTGCGGGTGGCGAGGCCCAGAGCCCCGCTGTGAAACAGCCTGTTCTGTTGGGTGGCTCTGCGGTGGCGTGCCGTCAGAGGTCCTCCTCTGGAGGCGGGGCTTCCTGGCCCTTTCATCCCATCAGAAGCATAGACAGCATCTTTGTGCAGTCAGGTACACAACAGACTCCATCGCTCAAACTGACAGAAGACAGCGTTTACAGTCGAGCACCTGCTCGCCATTTCTCCACTTCCAGATGAACCGGGTTCAAGAATATCAGGCGGGAAACAGAACATTGTTCAACCACAAACAGCGTCAGAAAACGGTGCCTAAAAAGGTTCTATTCCGTACCGGCATATGAACCCCTATCTTAGTGGCCTGGCGCGAAGCGCTCCACGACATTCGCGAACAGACTGCTACCTCAAGACTGACTGGCTAACGCTGGATCAAGTGTCTGCGTCCGCCAACTTGAAGAGAACGTCAACATTTAGCGACAGATTCACTTGCAAAGTGCCTTGGGTGTGTTTTGAAGTGAGGCCGCGTCCTCTGCTGGTCTCCAGCCTCGTCCTCTGCTGGTCTCCAGCCTCGTCCTCTGCTGGTCTCCAGCCTCGTCCTCTGCTGGTCTCCAGCCTCGTCCTCTGCTGGTCTCCAGCCTCGTCCTCTGCTGGTCTCCAGCCTCGTCCGACTGTTGGTGCAGTGTGCTCGCAAGCGCATCACCCAGAGGCTCCTCTGTCATCTGTTAAGTGAGAATGAGCTTGGCTGGTCGTGCACATTGTCTCAGCATGGAGAGAGAGAGGGAAGGCTGTTCCTCAGACCACTGCCTTATCGACACTATTAGATCTGCTCTGATGCATTGCAAAGGGGAAACACGTATGCGTCAAATGGGTCTCGAACCAAAGGTTTATTACAGATTCATGTCCCTGCAATACGTCCAAAGGGGAGAACACAGTCAACATATTAACAGCAATGACCTGGTCCTACGATAAAATTAAATACAAAACATTATAAAGGTATGCGCTGTAAAGGTAGGCGCCGGTATTTACATGAACATTTGACACATTTCATCTGTTCCTATGTATCTGGGTCCCTGGTGAGTTAGCTTGTCAAGTAGGGATGCCGTGGCTGTTGTTCAGTTCACGTCTGTGTCATGTCCTGTTTTGACCGTGATATGTTGTGATACGTTTGTCAAGCAGTCTGTGGTGACCTTTTTTTTCTTTCTTCTGTTAACCACAATACATGGCGCCTCTTTTGTTTTTACCTGAGAGGAAAAAGGCTCTGTCTGCAGTGAGACACCATCTCCAGTGGGCTAACCGATGCAGACATTTGCGCACAGCCCCACCTGATAGTAATGCACTTAATCTGAAGCTGGCCATTCGCTCTGACTGGAATACAAATGGATCCAGTTGACGAGCAGTTGCCACAGCAGACAAAAGCCAGTGCTATGTGTGTGTGTGTGTGTGTGTGTGTGTGTGTGTGTGTGTGTGTGTGTGTGTGTGTGTGTGTGTGTGTGTGTGTGTGTGTGTGTGTGTGTGTGTGTGTGTGTGTGTGTGTGTGTGTGTGTGTGTGTGTGTGTGTGTGTGTGTGTGTGTGTGTAGCCAATACCCCCACACCTCGCCCCGGGCCGTGTAACTACCCATCCAAGCGTACCTAACCTAAAGCGACTAGCACAAACACACACACACACACACGGACGACCGTTTAGATGGCCTGTACGTGACACATGGTCAAACCCAGGCTGACACTCGTGTGCACACAATTGAACTGGGGAGGCATGTGACCTCACAGTCATATGTTCCCCACAAACCCAAACATACATCCGGTTGTAGGATCCCAAATCCCAGTCGCGGAGGACTTGAAGGGTCCACAGCAACCTGCTTCAGAAGCCACTAGCTCGGCCGGCCTTGCGCAGATGGAGAAGCTGCTCTTGCATGAATAGAGAGCCTCATGCATAATCCTGCCGTACTCAAGTGTACGACCTATTACTGTGCTGTTATGAGGGCCTTTTTTTGCTTCGTCATTTCCCCATTGAGCTGGCATTTCTGCCAACGGCATCTGATTGGTCCGTCGCTCGGTCGTCCTACCGACTCCAACCAGTCACATGACGGCAGCTGATGTGTTTGGGTTAAGAGTTCCCTGGTTGCCATCCAACCCAAGTCTTCCTCGTTGGTACTAATAGTTGCTATGCACGCACAGTGGAAGCAGGCAGGAATGCTTTCCCCAATTAGGTATCAGTAGGATTACTGCTTCATGTGCTATCGCTGACTCAGTGTTTAACCCACTTTCTGTCAAATGTAGCCTACTTACCCGCCACCGATGCTATTTAGTCATCTTTGTTACAGTTTCTCGGGTCAGTGCTCAGTGACAGTCATCTGATTCAAAGTGACGTCGGCTAATAGGCATGCGCCATTTCACTCAAACGGGGGGATGGGTGTCTGGCAGGAGAACCCCGTTATCGCAGACCCTGGGCTCTCCTGTGTTTTGCGTCCCAAGCCGTGTGTCGCTCAAGGAGGGAATGTGGGCCGCTATCAAGCGGGGGAATGGGAGTGTTATCATGACAGAATGGCTCTGTAGTTAATCATGCGGTGGACGTCCGACAGGCTGGGCTGCTTATCCAAGGCAGTAGGTGGTGAGGATGTGGTGGCGATGACACTATTGCACTCCTCCCGCCTCCGCACGCACGCGCACACACGTGTTACCACAGTCACTTTAGCACGTCAGAAGAAACACAAGGTGTACACGTGAACTCCTAAAACAGCAGGACTTGAGTCATTCAACGTCTACGCGTGGTAATGCGTATCATCCTTAAGCCATGGAAACTTACCATGCCCTTCTCTTCTCTCCCTCCCTCCTCCCCCTCTCTCCTCCCCTCCTCCCCCTCTCTCCTCCAGGATGGAGAGGATGTCTGAGGAGGCTCTGAGGCTCAACCTGCTGAAGCGGGGCCTGGAGGCGTCCGACGAGCGCGAGGAGGCCCTGGCCAAGCGCCTCAAGATGGAGGGCCACGAGGCCATGGAGCGCCTCAAGATGCTGGCGCTGCTCAAGCGCAAGGACCTGGCCGCTCTGGAGGGGGCGGCGGCGGCGGTGGCGGCGGCCGGGGCCCTGGGGGAGGGGAAGGGCCCCGGGGGGAGCCACGGGGGCCATGCGATGGGGCCGGCGTCGGCCTACGAGGAGAAGGTGAACGGGAGCCTGAGGCTGGGGGCCCACGGCGGACCCAGCAAGAACGGGAAGGAGAACATGCTGGATGAGCCTGTGGACATGACCTCCAGGAGATGGTGAGAAGGGAGAGCGCGTCGTCCCCGTCGCCGTTAGCGGTCCTCTTTGTGAGAAGTTATGGACGGTTCACCGTGACACTGAGACGAACCTGCTTTCGAAGGCAGAGCAGAGGTTTAGAAGTCTCTGTGCGTGTGTGCCGTGATTTGCTAAGTTTGCTTGATGTTCGCTTTCGGGGCTGTGTAAACCTTCAATCCTGCTTGGCACAATTACACCAAACATAAAGCCGAACAGAAAGGGAACTAGAGTGTCAACAGATGACCTCCTAGTGACCCGTCATTAAAACAGAAAGTTCCTCATTGACAAACTCCCCCTCTCCCCCTCCCTAAATATAGCTTCCCACCTTTTTGTTTTGCCGCATCACTAACCGCTGATTCCACCCGATATTTCAGTGATATGGACCGCGAGCGACGCACGCCGTCCCCAGACTGCATCATCCTATCGGACAACGAGGCCTCCAGTCCGCGGGGCACGCCTCGCCCCGAGGAGAGGCTGCATCAAGCCAACCTGGAGATGTTCAAGGTGCGACCCGCTCTCATCTGCCACCAGCCTGCCTACACAAGTATCTGCTGTGGGGCAACCAAAGTCTTAACTTAGCCACAATCCTGATAAGACCATGAACAATGTGGAAGTATGTGTGGGTCGATGCGAGGCTTCTATGGACGAGTCGTGTTAGAAGGGACTTGAATAGGAGTTTCTGTCAAATGCGTGAGTTTCGTTCACCTCAGGTGCCATTTAAGCATTTTCCTTGTATTTCTCTGTGGGCCCGAATGCGTGCGGTGTGTGTGTGTGTGTGTGTGTGTGTGTGTGTGTGTGTGTGTGTGTGTGTGTGTGTGTGTGCGCGTGTGTGGGGGGGGTTCTTTTCCAGGGGAAGACTGGCGAGGAGCGTCAGCAGATGATCAAGGCGCTGCGGGAGGAGCTGCGTCTGGAGGAGGCCCGTCTGGTGCTGCTCAAGAAGCTGCGGCAGAGCCAGATCCAGAAGGAGAACGTCGTCCAGAAGGTGAGCTTGGCGCCCGCCCGCGCCCGCGCCCCCGCCCCTGCACCGTCGCTGCCATAACAACCGCCGCGACTCTAACCCGCCGCGGCTCGGTCCCAAGCGCCGGCTGTTTGTTACGCTTCGCGAAGGATGTTACTACCGTACAGGTTAGGCACTGAGGTCATTGCTGTAGTTAACAAGGCCGTGCCAATACAGAAGCTGTAATGGAACGCGTATCATAAGTATACTATGACAGCGATATTGATCAGGATATTGAGCTGTGCCTTTTAGGTTCAACTTCATACAAAGGAAAGGCGGCGCATGTGTTTCAGCCACCTCACCATCAGGGTCATAGCTCCCCACACCCACAGCTCCGGGGTCTGCTCCTGTGATAACGGCGAGATTTAGGCAGACGAAACATCTCAATGTTGCCGAGCAAGAGTAAACACAGAGCAGACCTGAGATACCGTATCAGTTACGGTTACGCGTGTGACCTTCAAGACACATTTGCTGGCTCAGCAATTAGAACGCGATGTCAGCACGGCTGTCGGCGGCGGCGGCGTACGTACCCCGGTGGAACGTCACGGGGGCCGGATCAGCGGCGACCGCTGTGTTGTCATTGGTGGGAGGTTTCCTTTTGTGTTCATGCCTTGTGTCCGAGCCCTGTCTTGCTGTTCCTTCTTGTGCAGGTGCCGGTGGTCCAGAACACCCCCTCGTCCGTGCAGCCCTCCCCCATCCACAGCTCTCAGGGCATGGGCAAGCTCCCTGCACGCCCTGGCCTACACACCCCCGAGCCCCAGAACCTGCGTACCGCACAGGTGTGTGTGTGTGTGTGGTGTGTGTGTGCAGCAGTGTGTGTGTGTGTGTGTGGCGGGGGGGGGGGGGTTGGTTATTGGAAACCACATGGCTCTGGATGAGACGTGGCTGTGGCTGACATTACACGGCAACATCAGATGGGCCGATCTTCTCGTTTTGTGAGCTGTATGCATTCTTTGTCTCAAATACGGCTCAAACTGGCAGTTCTCCGTAGACGAATAAGTCCATGCTGCCATCTAGCGTTCACAAATGGTACTCGCTTGGCCCATTCATAAAGACGGTCTGATGTGGCTGACTGATTCTCTTGATTTGCGTGACTGCATCTCTACCGCCTCGTACATTCCTATGCAAATGTCGTTGTACTCCCGGCGTGCATCTTAACCACGTCTCGCTCTCTCTGGCCGTCCCACCCACCCACCCATCCTCCACAGGGTCACACAGTCATCAGGTCAGGGGCAAACGCCTCCCTGCCTCCGATGATGATGTCGCAGAGAGTCATCGCCCCCAACCCGTCCCAGCTGCAGGGCCAGAGGCTGCCCTCCAAGCCTGGCATGGGCCGCAGCATCTCTGGCAGCATGGGCAACACTGTCAGCTACCAACAGGTACAGAGCCCCAATCCTGCGTTCTTGCTTCCACTTTCAATGCTCCGGTCCCATTCCCGTAACCTGACTCACCAGATGGTCTGTTACACACGACCATCTGGGAAGTCGTCTTTGGAAACTGCTCGGGAAAGGGCAGGCGTAAAAAATGTGTTGGCAGGTGATTGGGTGAACCATCTGTCTTTCGCTATCTATTATGGGATGCCGACCATGCCCGTAGTAAATCTGCCAGTTGAACCTCATAGGATGCTGATTGGTACGAACCACCATGGTTCTGTCCCAAACAATAACTTTGAGCGTGATGGATGCTCCGAGTGGTCGTGATCTCGCAAATCCAGCTGTCTCGCGAGGTTCCCATCCCCCGCCCGTGATGTCGGTGACTCTCGGCCTCCGCCTCTCCCTTGTCCTCATTCTACCCCCTGTGCTAAACCACCCCAGGCCGCCAGCCAGCAGATGGCAGCCTCCCAGCGGTCAGGCTCCTCCGCCATCTACATGAACCTCGCCCACATGCAGGCGGCGGCGGCGGCCGGCGGCGTGGCGGGCGGCGTGGGCCTGGGGGCCAGCGGGGGCGTGGGGGCCGTCAGCCCCTCCACCATGTCCGGCAGCGGCGGAGGCAGCTCCATGGCCGACCAGGCCAGCAGCCAGGCGGCCGCCAAGCTGGCGCTGCGGAAGCAGCTGGAGAAGACGCTGCTGGAGATCCCGCCTCCCAAGCCTCCGGCGCCGCTGCTTCACTTCCTGCCCTCTGCCGCCAACAGCGAGTTCATCTACATGGTGGGCCTGGAGGAGGTAGTCCAGAGTGTCATTGACAGCCAAGGTGAGGTGACCTGGGGGGGAATGGGGGACATCTATAACAAATAAAAACGCTCAAAACACTTGTATCCAATGTGAATACAGCTCAAGCATTAACTTGGCCTTCTTTTCTTGCCTTAGGTAAACTGCGGGGGGCGCTCTCACGCATGGAACCCTTCTTCTGTGCCCAGTGCAGGACTGACTTTACACCCCACTGGAAGCAAGAGAAGGGCGGGCGCATCCTGTGTGAACAGTGCATGACGTCCAATCAGAAAAAGGCTCTGAAGGCCGAACACACCAATAGGCTGAAGAATGCATTTGTCAAAGCCCTGCAACAGGAACAGGTTAGCAATCTCCCTTTTTATATACTAAACATGAACTACGCATCTTCGATTCATTTCTTTTTTTCTAACATTATTTAGGATTATGGCACTAATATACCTTATTATTTTAACATAATAAAATCCTAGGTATAATAGTATTCAATCTGGTACTTACCATGGACATGCTTAATGTATATGCATTTGCTGGTGACCTCTTTTGACAGCTGTTGTAGGCCATGCCCTCATTCTTGCTCTAATTCCCAGAGCTGTCCTATAGAAGTTCCTCATCACTGCTGCTCATCTATTAGACTTTTGTTTCTCTGCATTTTTTGTTGTTTGTGGTTGATTAAGTGTGGAAGTGCTGTCCACTTGTCCTTGCCATTGTGTGTTCACCCACCTTTTACATGGCACTTGGATGGAATAACAAGGTCTATGACAATGTGCATAGACAAGTATTATTTGACGGGTTCTTGTTGTAGATGTCTGCAAACCGTTTGGACCGATGGTTACAATATTGAGCTCCACTGTAGACATTGAGAGTTGTTCATGAATTGTCTGCAAATCATTCTGAACCGGAACGTTCTCCCATGTGTTTTCAGTCCCGTCGGTACCTTAACCCATCCGTTCTCCCTCCTCCCCTGGCAGGAGATTGAGCAGAGGCTGCAGCAGCAGGCTGCCTTGTCCCCCAGCACGGCCCACACGCTCCCCAACGTCAGCAAGGCCGAGACCATGATCCGTCACCATGCCCTGCGTCAGGTACCAAGTACCGCGCTGCAGCTGCGGGGCTAGAGATGGCACACTTCAAAGATCTCATACTTGGGATATATATATTTTCTTTTATTACAGTACATAAACAGTATAAGATATATATATATATATATAAAATATAAATCTAAAATATATATATATATATATATAACAGTTACATATCCTGTAAACATAAAATATATATATCATATATATATATATATATCATATATATATATATATATTATATAACAGTTACATATCCTGTAAACATACATAGGCCTACATTTATACTGCCAACACATGGATACGTGGTAATATCAGCGGTGTCCGTCTCGTCACGCAGGCTCCCCAGCCGCAGGCCTCGCTCCAGCGGGGGCTCTCCAGCTCTGCGCGGGGCGTCCTCTCCAACTTTGCCCAGGCCTCCCAGCTGTCGGTCGCTAGCGGCCTGCTGGGCATGGCGGGGAAGCGCTGTGGCAGCGGAGGAGGCGGGGGCAGCAGTAGCAGCAGCAGAGCCCAGCACGATGGCCGGCGCCAGATCTATAACATCCCTGGTGAGTTTTAGAGCATCAACTGTGGAGGGTCAACCCGGTGGTGTTTGTTTGTGAGGTATGTTCAATACGTGGGTTTGAATCTTGTTGCGGTCTCTTTCCCCTCTCTCTCTTGGCCAATCCCACTCTCTCTCTCTGTCTCTCTCTCTCGGTCTCTTAATCTCTTGCTCTCAGGGTTGAATATTGCCTACCTAAACCCAGGAGCGGTCGGGGCTCACAAGGGCTCCAGTTTAGCGGACCGGCAGCGGGAGTACCTGCTCGACATGATCCCTCCACGCTCCATATCACAGTCCATCTCTGGACAGAAATGAGCCCCCCCCTCCCACCACAATGCCCTTACTCCCCCAAATCCCCACCCTACAAGGACGCCCCTCACCTGCCCTCACAAGAAACCCCCCCCTGACACCCCCTCCCCCATCGCATGCAGTGCCTGTCCGTGTGCCTACCTAATTGACCCGTGAGAACCACACAATCAGCCAGACAGACGACACCGCGCTGTCAGTGCACCGCAAACTTTCTATAGCAAAATTCTCTTCTCGCAGAAATCGTATTGATTAGTGCTACTATTGTTGAAGTTGTTAGTGCTCATCATTATCATTATTATTATTATTATTATGACTACCATTATTGATTCAGTTACTCTTACTATTATGCTTATTGTTATGCTTAGTAGTGTTTCTTTGTTTTTGTTAAGGAGGGGTTACAAAATTGCAGGATTGCTTTAGGTTTGGTTTGATTTTCTTTTAGGGTCTCAACCCTTAATATTCTCCATAAGGGTTCTTTATTATCAGGCTTTTTGAAGTCATCAACTCCTGTAATGGACTGGTTTCTAATGACATTTTTACACAGGAAAGAGACAAACACACTTCTATTACAGAAACATCCAAAAGAACCGGATTGAACTGGTCTAAAACATTTGAGCGGACCAACCACCAGGATGGATCCTAGCTAGATAGTCTAACTTTGTTTGACAGTGTTAATTGAATTTCAACTTGAAGACAGAATTGACACTAGAGTGGATACTTGGGCACTAAGGAGCAGTTAGAAAAGAAAAAAAACTATGAACTAAGCCCAGGAAAGTTCCCTGTTCTACCCAGTGGGACCTGCTGAGACACCGACAGGGCCATGGCCTTGGCTTGCAGAGAGGAGCAAGGAGATTTCTGCCCCTATTGTCCCATCTCGCTACTCAGCACTGACTGCATAATGGGGCCACGAAAGCTGTCCCCAATATCCCCCGTTGCCCCCTCAATGCCTTCGCTTTCAGAGTATGCAGAGACTTGAACCCTTTCTACTCAACTGTTCCTTGTGGTACCATGTTTTAAGAGGGCATGTGAAACTGCCCCTGACCACAGACTGGATAAAAAATTTAGTTTTCATTTCTTTGTTTTAGGGCTTTCTTAAATGACATTTTCTTTTTTGCGGCGTCTCTTGTTGAATTGGCGGCATATCTGAGAGGTACTTGCCCCTGGAGACGATAATGATGGAAATTGCAAAAACAGATGAAGACTATTCAAATATCTATATGGATAATATATAGATGCCTAGCTTGAGAAGAAATGAGATGGACATGGATAATATCTATAATGGGAGAGACATGGATCAATCACCGTGTATAGGCAATGAGTCGCCTCATTCTCGAGGAGCACTTTTTAGTATCAATTAAAAAACAGTTGTTCAAGAGAGAGTTGGGAGAGATATCGATGTAAGATTTTTAAATGTACAAGAAAACATTTCCTATTACAGTAACTGTTTCATGCTTTCAGACGTATCTGTTTTGATGTGATTTATTTTGTTTGTTTTTTTACCCGCATTCACTTTTTTTGACATTTGACAAAAGCATGATTTAATAACCTTGTCAATGTTAACACATCCCTGCTACTTCAAAGCAATGAATGTTCATTTCTTTCATCTTTTTGGTAGTCTCTTATGGAGTCTCTTGAATCTACAGGTTATATTTAAGCAGTGTTCAGTCAATGTGCAGTATTACATCGAGAGACATACCAGAGGAAGTTAGAAGGATATGGTTTAAGGCTAGACGGCTAGCATTGCAGATTTAGTTGTTCATTCAGTTGTTTTCAGCAGTTTTATTGGCTCTAACCACTTCATCTTTTTGTTATGGAATCAATGAAACCTTTTTGGGCTAAAAAATGTAGTTACTTGACTGATGCCTCCTATAGCACATGAGGTACATGTTTTTGGTACTTACGATTGTTGAATCTGGGACACAACTTCTGTGCAGATGTAAAACCAAAGGACTATGGAAAGGTTAATGGAAACTGCAATAATATTGGCACTTAATGTCTACTCACTCACATACTGTACCTTTTGAAGACCCCCAGTCAAATGAACTAGTCTGCTGGTGTGCTAATAGTGTTTTGTCATTGTTTTGCAACCAGAAAAAACAACAACTAAAAAGCAATGTTATAGGACAATGTTGCAGGTAATACAGGTTAAATACTGTAGAATACAGGAAAAAAAATTACGATACTACCTTGGATTGTATTTGCAGGTGCAAATGTGTAATTGATGTAACGTATGTCACCTTATCCACATATATTATTTGATTATTTGCTTCAAAACTGGAATTGTAAATGAAATGAAATCATTTCTCTCTCTTACTCTCTCTTGCAGACTGAGATGCTTATTTGTAACTTCAATTTGTTTAGTTTTTCAAAGTCAACTCTTAGAATTTTCAAATGTCATTTTTTTCTGATGTCAATATTAAGTTAATCTTAAAAGTTATTTTGTTTGTTATGAAGTAAAAAAAATCAAACATATTCAAACAAAATTGTATCGACTAAAAGAAAAATGACACTATTTGCTATGTCAAAAGTAATAATGACTTGTACATAAGCTTTTTTCCTCCCTTGGATTGAAAAAAAAAAAGACATTTAAATGGTTGTATATTGTGTAGAAAAGCAAACAAAAAGCCATGAATATTGTGAAGCTTGTCATTTCGTTTTGTGATCACTGTGTATTATTGTGTAACAAATGTGCAAAATGTATGGGATTATTGTTCTTTACTTTCTTTAAGATGCATTTTTTTACCCATTTTCTTTTCTTTTTTTTCTTTTGTATTTTTTTTAGTGCTTAGTGTCTGCAGGAAAAGTGATCTTTGTTCTGGTGAAAAGTTTGATCTATTCCACAGGTTTACTTTGGTGTTTTTTTGTGAACAAAGGTATTTTTCTGTCTTTTCTTTTTGTTTTGTTACACAAGCCCACCCCTTTCCAAAATGGAAGTGGCATGGATCAAACTACTGTCAGTATTATCCGCATTTCATTGTGAGAGAATTCACTTTTGTATACAAACGGTGGATGCTTTTTCAGCTATAAATTGGGCTGCAGTGCTACCTGCAAGAATGTTCCATTGTATTACATTTTCTTGCACCAGTTGTCAACATGAAAATGGATGGGAAAAGTTCTGCCACCATACATATTTTGATCTTGAAGCAGATGGATCTAAATTAATTATTGCTTGCTGCCTGCTTCAATGAGATTTTAATAATTTGACAATACTGACACTGTCAAAGTTGTTAACCTGCATGGGGTATCAAACCTGACCGGGGGACTGATCACATTTCCTTGCTATACAAATGTATTACGTTGTATTAGTGATATAATTTCCTAATGACATATTAGCTATTGTTGCAAATACAGGAAACATTTTTGAAAGGGTGGGTGGGTAATATAATCGCAATCATTTTCTAAATTTAAAATTGACATGTTGGTTTTTTATTGAATAAACTACAAATCCTCAGATTAAACATTTGCATAATGTCAATATTGTAAATTGAGTTTGTGGAAAAAAATACTCAAGTCTTTAAACTGTATCAATTGAATGAGATATGGGGTAGGAGTGGAAAATATTAAAATTAATATGATAAGAGATTAAATGAAGTCTTTTTTGTTTTGATTTTGTCAATCCTGACCTTTTGCACATGTTCCTTGGTATTTAACTGTCTTAAAAAAAAAAAAAAAAAAAGGATAAGAAAAAAATACTAAATGCTGTTTGAATACTGCCAATTGATTAATAACAATTATGCATTGACTGAAAAAATAAGCTAATTTTTGAGGAAATAACTTTGTAATATTTATCTCTTGCAAGCTATGTTTAATAAAGGATGGAACAGTTTATTTCTGGAGTGTGTGACCTTTTTGGCTGTAAACAAATTTTGCCTTGTCTTTTTAGTGACCCAAGGACTATTTCTTACAGGTGTACTAGGTGTTTTTTCAAATTTAAATAAAATGTACACCATTAACATAAGTTATTTGTTTTTGGACCAATTAGTGAAGTTAGCCCATGATAGACCATGGATGTTTATCCAGTCACCTGCCTAGTTAATTTTGAAAGTGCCTGCGTTTTTCAAACAGTTTCCAATGATTACTTCCCAGATGTTTGTGTAACAAACCATCTTTCCGGTACGGTTAAGCAGAAGTATGAAGTGAAAGACCGTGGCCTGATTCCTTTTTTTACATTTAGGTTTTACCCACAGTAGGTTATACCTTTCTGCTTGTTACACAAACTAGTTAAAGAACAGACAGAAATATGCTTATGTTTTATTTATTTATTATGATATATTTATAGTATTTATATATAGAAATCTATACTGCAATGATCTTACAGAGGAAAGCAGGGTGCAGAACCACAGCGCAGCAATGTAACGCACAGAAGCTCTCAATAACTTAAGATAGGCATAAAAGCTGGAGGAGAGAAACTGACTGAAGTCATCCACTGACATGACACTAAACACATGGCATGGTGATGTCCTTCACATGCAAATCCACCTACAGCATTGGTAGGATCAGTAATTGATCAAATTACAATCACATACTTGCAATATTACAATCATACTGAATGTCAATACAATCTAGCTATTTCAGAAGTCATCTACAGAACATAGATACTGGTAAATCAAGGACATTTGGACAGTTCTAGTTAAGTTTCCTTATAGTAGGGGATCACATTCTGGAGAATAACTGCTGAGCAGTTTTCCTGCAATGTATCCCTTCCCCATCCCTGCTCTTCACAGCAATATGATGTGTACAACAATTACATGTGATTGAAATCCTCATCTGACATAGCGGTGATAAACATGAATAAGTCGTCCACATTCTGGTCTTGAGATTCGATATCCATCTCCTCAGCCTGATTAGGTCTAGGTATACTGTCCCATGTCATGTGTGATGCCCATGACAGTATCAACATTAACATCTTGTAATGGATCAGTACCGATGGACTTCAGTTTGTTGAAAATCTTGAGGGGAAAAAAAAAACCCTACAGACATTTACAAAATCAGTCCCCCTCTCCATATGACAACTTATAGTATAGCACTAAGTAAACAGTATGAGCAAAATAACAGAAATAAAAAATTGCCTCTGATTGGAATCCATTCTGGTTTGTTTTGAACAAGCATTCTCAAAAGGACATTCTTATGTCTTTCCCACTTTACAGACTCCGCAGGCCATAATCTAGCAGCTTCTAACATTCTACAAATTGTTTTCAGCTTTTCATTTTAGAGAGGTGCTATCAATGCACTTCCAATGTGGTCATGCATTGTCAGTTAAAGCCTAGAGCTTAAATTTAAGACCAACTCCCCTAAGAATAATACAGCAACTGTGATCTCCTCATCCTATACTGGCATGTTCCCAAATGGTTAACATACACTTCAGGTAAAGAAAATGTAGAACCTCTGCAATGAGCAGTCACATATTGCACTTACAAGTGCAAAAAGTCTACACTATAAAATAAAATAAGGTGCCTCTTTGAGAGAACATTTTCTAAACACCCAAACACAAGTAAACACATACATAAACATCCTTTCTGTTTCTGTAAATGTGTGCATTACCACATAAGAGGCCTTCCGGCCGTACAGTACGATAACTTTGAAACCCGTCCCCCATTCTACCATGACACGTTTGCCCATTAGTTTGTTTGGGGAAAAAATGTCACATGAAGTGAGGGTCTGGAATGAGAGTTTTCTTGAGCCCTGGATGGGGGGGGGGGGTCTCTGGCAAATGCCCAGGCCATCGGAGGGGGGGGGGAATCCAGGCTCAGGGGTGGACCTTGAAAGCCAGCAGCTGCTCGGAGTGCATATTGTTGAGGGAGCGCAGGTCGGGCAGCTTGAGCAGCAGCTTGGTAAAGATGGCCGACTCGTTGGGGTGGTTCTTGGTGATGAGGCTCCGTAGTGCTCGGATCAGCGTCTCCTGGAGAGCCTCCACCGAGTTGGCGTTCTCGATCCCTGAGCGGTCTGGAGGAGGAAAAACAAGGCACCAGGATCAGGCTCGGTCTCCCAGTCTCACCATTCACTTTCTGCCAACTTCTGTAGCTCTAGTGAGATGGGTCTAAAGAGTTAGCACAGACAGGAGAAAGGACAGGAAAATGGTGCTACAATGCTTCTGTACAGCTGACACTACACTGAGCAAAACCAAAACAGTACAATTACAAGGCCTAGCTTGTGCACAGCGAGTGTTTCGACCAAAAAATAAAGAAAAAGAACGGAACTAAAAAAAAATACAAAAACGAAGAGAGCAGGTGATGGAGCGGGACGCACCGGCGGAGACCAGAACCACGGCAGTGAACAGACTCATCTCCTCCTCGTTGAGCCCCAGGCCTGTGAGCTTCTCACTGAAGTCAAACATGGAATTCTGCAGGTCTCCAGCTCCCATGGCCCTCAGTGCCTCCACGCTGTACTTCTTACCACCCAGGAAGGTCACTGTGCGGTCCTTGACTTCAAACAGCGAGGCAAAGCGCACAACTAACACCTGCCAAAGTCAACGCAGCACACCGTAAGTCTGGAGGAAACTTTGCCTTGACCAATAATCATTATTTCAAGCCGTTGGATGTCCAGGTACTTAAAGCTTAGTTCAGTCATTTATACGGCTTCCACACTGAGTCGATATAAAGACTAAGACCAAGGTGGCTGGTAAGACGAGAAGGAAGAGAAGGGGGTGGGGAGGGGTATGTTAATAAAATAATAGTGTACCTCAAAGGTGCCAGCCTTCAGCAGGCTGACCTGGTCATGCTGAGAGAGCTCCCTGAAGCCAGGGATGCGCTTGGCAAACTCCACCACCTCCCTGACGGCCGGGGTGAAGCTGTGGGAGAACTCCTCCCAAATGCCGTGGCCTGACTTGTGAGGATCCACATGAGGGGACATGTTCATAGGACACACCTGAGGGTGGAGAGATGCACAAAGACCTGGGTTACCATGATGCCCACACTCACATACATAGATTTAGTCATTTGTTCATATTTTTTTTTTTTTTTTATTGTTCACCAGATGCATTCTGTTGCCCCCGCTCCACAACGGCCCGGTGAAGCCCCCGTGGAAGGCTGCTTCCCCTGGGTTGTGGCCTCTTGGACAGCCAAATGCACGGGCTGGATGCTGGCCGCTGGTGCTGTTGTTGTTGTTGGGTGGCCTGTAGGGGCACTGGCTGGGGGTGCTGTCATCCTGTCGATGGGTCTCAGGATGTTGTGGTCCAGTGTTGGTCGGTCTCTCCGGCACTTCCAACGAGTACAGGTTGTTCTGGTGGTTCCAGGCTTCCTTCTCGTCCATCCTCATGCTGCTGCTTCGCCCAATCACGTGCTCTTCTGCCACTGGGGAGGGCGGGGCCTCGGCAGGGGGGATGGCTTGTTCCTGGTTGTACATGAAGGTCTCCTGGTGAGCCCTGGTCACCTTGCCGATGACCTCCTCCTCCCCGCTGTCGGACGCGCTAGACGATGCCAAGCTTGGACTGGTATCCATGGCAACTGGAGGCTTGGGACCAGTGCTGGTCCCTGATTTGTTGGACTGGGGAGGGGAGGCCAGCGAGCAGGAGCTTGAGGGGGGACTTGTGTTTTCTGGGGTGGACTCCACTGGGCAGGCCAGGGCCTGGCTGACCAGGGGGAGGGACTGGTTGTCATGGAGCTCGTTGTTGAGATGACTGTTGTTCATCATGTTGTTCATGGCACTCTGCATCTCCAGCAGCATGCGCTGCTTCTCTCGCTTGGGGATGCGGCCAAAACGCACAGCTGAGGAAAGAAAATAAGTTTTTTGGGGGATCAAAACAGGCGTGCTTTAACACTATATGGTCATGCTACTACAAAACACAGATGTTTCAGCGCCAATGAGGGAGGGGTTAACGGGCCACTCACAGTCTCTGGACATCCCCACCATGAGACACTTCTTGAAGCGGCACTGCTGGCAACGGTTCCTGTTGATCCTCATGATGGGGCAGCTCTCGTTCTTAAGGCATTTCTTATACTGGATGTTCTGCTGGATACTCCTTCTGAAGAAGCCCTGGAGGTTGGCACGCAAACATCCCAGACTTTAGGGGTCAATGGTCACTAACACATTTGAGGGGTTGAACATAAAGGGGCTGAATGTCTTCTGAGGGAGCGGGGGTGACTGCGCATTGTTTTCACCAAGAATCTCTCAAACATTAAAGTAGGCCATGAGACTGCAACGTCGGGTGATATAAATACCTCCAGCTGAACCGTTTTAAACAGTGTGGATTTCATGCAGGTGACCCAGTTCAAGTGCAAGTCCATGGCCTCCATCAGTAACTCTCTAACACACACACACATATAAATCCCCCTCACCTTGCAGCCCTCACAGGCATGGACCCCATAGTGGAAGCCCGAGGCCACGTCCCCACAGACCTTACACAACAACACCAGGCCGTTGATCTCTGAAAGGAAGAGAAACCATAGGCAACATGACACACCTGCAGTCACCAAGGACTCATTTCACTGGAGTTCACAAAAGCCTATTGTTGAGGTAAACCACTCACTCGCAATGCCACATTTGACAGCGGAGGACGAGCGTCCTGCCTTCTGAGAAGGAGCGCGGGGTTGGCCTGCTGTCGCTAGGAGCGGGTTTGCCGGTCGGCCCTGGCGACAGTTTGGGGAGGAGGTACGAGGCGGAGAGGAGGACTGGTAGCTGCCATTGGAGCTGTCGCTGTGACAAGACTCTGGGCTTGAAGAAGAGCTTGTGGAGCTGATGTAGGCTATGACGCCACCTGGTGGATAGCAAGAAGAAGAACATGTGACTGGGTGATCGAAACAATACGTTCTGTTATGCAAAATGTGCATTTTCGACAGCAACAGTAATTACACTTTTGAAAAAGGCAGATGGTATCTCAGTCTATTCAGCTCTATTTAGAGTTTCCTCAGCCAGTGAAAATAAAAACTATTCAGACCTCTTCTTAACACAGGCTGACCTGATTTCTCCCTCTCCATTCTCAATGCTTAGATAACACCTATTACATAACGTCGGTTTCAGAAGGGTATGTTGTCTATTCTGTTACAAACGAATAAAACTATTAAATACTCAATAAACAACATTAACTTATTCAATAGTTAATGGAGGTAGCTCCAGTTTTATGGGGGGAGCAGAACCCCAAATAAATGATACAAAAATAAAAAGATTGCAATTTTGGCTATTATTTTCTCATTTAGGTTTTTAAATTGTCACCTTATTTTGAAAATACACATGGAATAAGATTTTACATTTAAGAAAACAATATGGTGGGGGCAATACATAAAGAAACATAGCTAATTATTAGCTAGTTATGTGACCAAATTCAGAAACCGGCAAGATAACTGGTGCTGAAATAAAAAATATTAGGAAACATTTGTAAATTCAAAATCACTGGATCTTAAAATCATACCAAATGTATATAGCTAAACTGAAAATAAAATATATGATCTGGGAATGACGGCATCGTGTCTAACCAACAAGTCAGTGAATTATTATATTCTCGTTTCAAAGATAATTATGCAATTCAAATTACATAAGCCTTCAAGTGAAAACTACGCTTATGTATAAGGTGCAACGCCAAAATGTAGGCCTTCATTTATTAGAACACGCCCCCACGTGGACTGGGCATGTTTCCTACAGTAAAAGAGAGGAGAAAGTGGGTCAGCGGTCTTTGCTGCAAGAGCCTCACGTGTATGTGCAGCTGGTCAACACAGCAGCTAGCAGAGAAAGATTATGAAATACCAACGTCACATCGTTTTTCGTCCAATCAGAAAAGACGCACAGTGAACGTAAACACAGAGGCACAAGGCTAGGCTACCCGGTCCATGTGAGAAGGAAGCTGCAGCGCCGCTTGAGCCAAATAGTTCTACAATATCAACATCCTCTATGGCACTTCTAACCCAGTTTTAATTACACGTTACTAAAAGTCCATAAACATTGGTAATACGACACACTAACACTTTACTTGAATTGCCATCAGTAAATGAGACCATTAGACTGGTAGCCTGACCACACATGTACAACTAAGCTGAGTGATAAAGACCTTACCAGCTTTTGTCGATTCCATGTCCTCTTGACAGAGAACCTCCGTTGCTACCTGAATTTGAATGCCGTTTTTAATATTAGTTCAGCAACTTGAGAAGTCGCTGGTTGGTTTTAGATGAGTAGGCTAGTTAGCTGTCAAAACTGCCGTGTTTTCCTTTAACGTCGCATAAGCTACAGAAACATCAAAGGCAACATCGAATCGATAAGTACAGTAGGCTTTTGTACTAATATATTATTAAATTTTCTTTCAAGCAGTTACTCCGTAACCTAAGATAGGAGGTTTATATCCAACCACAGAATACATCTAATTTCGTCGAAAGAATCAAACCTGGCCCATTCCAAATTCGATGTTTACCATTCCAAAAACAGTCTTAAATACTCGCTTGTACTACAACTGACTGGAGAGGTGCACTCGGCAATCATGTGACCCATTTCAGTGACTCCTCCTTCATACAGCCTACCACTAGTGTTACTAGGTGTGTTCGACTTCATGCAACACCAGCGGCGCCGAAGCGGTCTGCCTTCAAGCTGAGAATGCCATTGGCTGCTTCAAGTTAGCCGGGCTGCCGGCGATGCCGGCGCTGCATGTAGTCGAACGCACCTACTGACACACTTTTACAATTTAAAGTTAATGAAGGTTGTTATAAAGACAATAGATAAAAGAAAATTTAAAAAACAAACCATTTATCAATAGTTAATGATAGCACTTTTTAACGGTAATAATCACAAATCCAAAGCAAATCAAAGCCAGCCATCTTTTTCGATTCCGTCTTTAGACGGTAAGACTGTCATCCTTAATTATTCTGAACAACATTTGTCAATAAATAATCCATGTGAAAAACCACAGAATAATAAATGAACACAATCTGAAGCCATTTAAGAATTAAGGACAGTTTAGAATGTACTTACTATAGTTACAGGACCAGCAGTGCACTGGCTTCAGGTCCAGGTAAGCATATCTTACAGTTTTTCCTTCATAATAGGTGTCAACAAGGGCAACATAAACGGAAACGTGATCTTGGAGTATTGTGGCCATTTCGATCCAGGAAGTGTTCTACTATTTCTTTGACCACTGCACTAAAAGATTTGACAAGGAACAATGGCTCCAATTGTTTATCCATTTACAAAAAAAAATCTGTGTCCACTTTGCCCATCTAGTTTTTTTTTTAATTGGGAGGGTCATGGCTACCAGGTTTATGGTGACATTGGTAAATCGGGATGAAAACCTAATACATTTGTGACAATCACATTTGTCACTGCTTCAACATGACCTTTCCTTTCAAACAAAGCCTTTTTAACGGGAAAAAAACCCTTGTACATGGGGAAATGTTTTTTTGAGTTTGTTGATTATAAAGTGGGAACCAACTCTTAATTAAATGCCCGGGATTTTAGAGGGGGTCAGCAAGCAGTTGTTTGTATACATTTTCACAACACAGCAAACAGCAATATGATTATCAAGCTTGTTACATTACTGTTACACCAGAATATTCTTACATACTGTAGGTTCAGGTGTACTTTCTGTGAAATATATGTTCTAATCACGTCCTTTTACATTATCATTCTACAGCGCAAACTAATCCTATAGGCCATTTAAGATTGAAATCAACTTATTTTTCAATTACCTCTCAAAGTAAACTGATCACGCAACACAAACAGCACCATAAAAAGGTTGTTTATTCTTTTGAATGTACAGACATTTTGAACGCTCCCTAGCGGTAACGATGCAGCTGCAGGGTGTTGCGTCTCCTCCAGGCTGCACGGCGGGAGCCACCAATGGTCAGGTGGAACTTGTGGCCCTTGCCCAAGCCTCTGCTCTTCTTGCCTGCAGATGTCAGGCCGCGCATCTCCCTGTGCTTGTGCACTGGTTTGGTGATCCATTGGGTTTCAGGGTTGCGCCTGATGGCCTTGTGGAAGATGTCCACCAGGATCACCTCAAAGAACTTGTAGGTCGAGTCTTCACCCACCCAGTATGAGGCAAGGACCCTCAGGCCTCCGCAGTGACGACCAGCACGCTCCTACAAAGTATAGAGAGGGTCAGCACTGGAAGTCAACATGAGAACGTGTCACAATACTTTAGCGACACAGATCAAGCTATTGTAGGAATATCAGATGGAACGAGGAGATAGGGGATTTCAGTGTTTCCCACAGATTAGAAAGCAATTTGTGGTGGGGGTCACCCTGTGGGAGGGGGGGGGGTTGTTCCATTTCAGACAGGGTTCAAAATTCAAAATTATTCCTTCATTTATTTGTAACACAAAACGTATTAAATAATATTTATCAAAAATGAACCACACGCCAAACCCAAAATACACATTCAACACACTATATACAATTCACATCTCATTCAAGTTCTATCTGCCAGAAACAGAAGAATAGAAATGAGTTCCCTTGTCCTGAGACCTGCTTTCTTGCCTGCCTGTTTCTACATCTGTTTGTCCACCTCACCTGTTGCTTCAGCTGGCTCTCTCACAGCAGCATGTTGGATGCTGTCCTCTCCTACTCTTCAATGCCTAACGAATCTCTCTCCCTGACCCCATCTTTCTGCTTGAGCAGCGCTAGAATCTATGCGTCGTTGCTAATGTGTGCTGATGTTGTGACTGTCTGTATGTGAGAGACGCGTGAGTGACCGAGAGACGGAGGGAGAGCAGGGAAAGGAAATTGTTTTAAATAACGTTAACAACATTTTAAAAAGAATAACTAAATGCAATGTGGCAGCCAGTGTTGATTCTGTGGCGCACCACCACAAATGAGTTTATGTGTGGGAAACACTGGATTATTCATAGGTTACTTTGATATACTACCAACACTCCTTCAGTCTCAGACAAAGACAATTGCCTTTGGTCGTGATGTATTTTTTTATAAAAAAAGTAAATTCAAATTAAATAGGTTACCAAACTGCAATAATAAACTCCAATTAATATAAATACATACAGCCTGGATACTATGCAAAGGTTTGCAGCAATTATACACCCAAGCTACTTTTCTTCAGGCACATGGGTCAATTCAAAAGGACATGGTACAGGTGGTACAACTACTGGGAGGGTGCAACTGGATGTCTTACCTCAGCAGTGGACTGCAGACTGCGTGCAAACTTGATCTGGTTGACACCATGATGCACTGGCTTGCCATAGGTAGCACCCTTTGGCACGGGGCGTTTACGACCTCCACGGCGCACACGGACACGGTAGATGACATAGCCTGGCATGAGAGGGGAAAAAGGGATTTGGAACTAAGAAACGTCATAGCTTGCAGTAACAGGAGACTTACACACAGCAGAAAGTTAACAGGTGTTGAGATGAGCATCTTGTATTCATACACATACTCACCGATGCTAAGAGCATTGTGATAAGATTGCATAACGTGATGCTAGCCATTACTAACAATCAAGAACCCACCTTGTTTTGCCTTGTATCCCAGCCTGCGGGCCTTATCTGGTCTAGTTGGTCTGGGCGCACGGTGGAGACCGGAGAGCTGACGGTACTGCCAGCAACGGACGCGAAGAAGGAAGCGCATCACATCGGACTGCTTCTTGCGCCATAACTCCTGCATGTACTTGTACGCTCCCATGTTGGATTATCTGAAATACAATTTGACATGTGAGCCACTATCACAACCAGAACCTGGCTAGCTAGTTAGCTTCCGTGGAGATGGCTGTGTTTACAACATGGCTACCCTGTTAAGACTGTCATTTTTTGAGTGTACATGCTTTGCAAACCAGCTACATGTGCATGACTGATGATTTATCTCCAGAACTCAAAGTTGTATCAGAACTAGGCTACCAACTAGTTACAGCAACAGTGCCGAGTGAAACAATCGCAAGGGCCATGATGCATACACGGGCACTAGGTACATGGGTCAACTGACGCTAGCCCATACAGAAGATTAATTGTCAGAAAAAAAGCTAACAATTACACCATATTTCCGATTTCAGGTTTTACAACACAAGTACTAGTCACATCATAAAAGACGAGCCCGTCTGTTTAGGCCACGGCAATAGCCAGGGAGTCGATACCACCTCAGCGCCTTTGAGTGTTGAGACTATACATATCACATATCCAAAGATTAAAATTCAAAAATGTGTTATGGCACACTCTTATATGAACAACCGATACACTACAAATACAGTCAATCAGTTAGATGATTTAATCCATCGTTGATTTTAGTTGGATTGCACACAGTGAATCGCATGAAAATGTTCGCTTACATGATGGCGTACCAGCCGGAAAGGAAGAGAAAATGTTCCCAGCATGCTTTATGAAAATGTTGGTGACGATTTTCCTGTTCATGGAGTTTGCATTTGGGAAATGTAGTTCAGGCAAATATTCTGCTGCCCAAAATGTTACAAAAATTGATAATTACATTCCACATTGGTAGAGGATAATAAAGAATCAAAATAAAGCTAAAACAGATTTTAAAAGCCCAGAAATATACAAAACTAAATTTACTACATATTGTTCTTAAGTTTGCCAGCCATATCTGAATCCAAAATCAATATCACATTGCAGAACATATTTGATGTAAAAATAAAATCCCCTTTTAATACAATGTTATGGGCTTTGTTTATGGTGCGTACAGTTGTTACAGAGTAAATAATTACAGAGTAAATAATTATCATTGGCTACAGCATGTTTGCAAATCAAACATAAAGAGTTCAAATTGGATCCACATGACATGGGAGAGACTGTGAAATACAGTCAAAGTAAACAGTTACTTGCAGGAAACCCAACTTCCTCTTTATGCTTGTGTCAGTGCTCTGACAGGAATGTTAGAGCTTAGAATTTAATTCTCTTTTTCTGAACAGCGGACACTTGGTCTCTGAATATACACACATGCAGCTAAGGTAAGGCAAAACCTCCTGCTTTGATTTCTAAGGTGAAGAAAGTAAATGGAAACAGATGAAGATGATGTCAAAATGAGCTGGAGATAACGTCAATATAGATAACAAATAACTGAAAACCCAGACCCAAGATAGTCCAATGTAATGCATTCTGTTCATCCTATCAGAATAATATTTCAGTACTAACATTACTGCCTAATAATTTTGATTTTTGGTATACTAAAGATGTAGTAGCAATGATCTTGAGTTCTGCTTCAGTTTACAGTTAAGCAGGCTTCATCAAATTTCTATTTGTAGATTTGCATGGAATAAAACATTTGCATTTCTACTGTTCAAGTAAACAACTGTATTGAAATATGTCATTTGTACATAATAAATATTAGTACAAACAACAGTTTGTAGAATTGATGAGGTAGGCCTATTTGACAAGGCACAGTCAAGGGAACTTGCATTTTCTGCTAACGGTGAAACAGGTTGTGGTTTGTGTGAAAAAAAACTACTTTTGGTTTACCAGGGTGTTGTCTTTGTTTGCGTGGCATCTTTTCATCTTTGTGGTCACTGGGCATTACATCTCTGACCTCAATGGCCAATGGAAAAAATGGAAAGAGAAGTATCAGAAGTCTTATGGCAATAAGGTACAGTAGGATTACCACATTGATGCTTCTGACCGTGCATAGTGGAGGGGAAGCAATGTGTTTATATAATGTTGATGTGTTTGTGACTGTATGTTTCAGGTAGAGGATTTACACCGGAAAATGGTGTGGGAAAAAAATTTGAGACTGGTGCATAAACATAATGAAGAAACCTCTGCTGGACAACACTCCTTTGCCATGGGTGTAAACCACTTGACTGATATGGTACTTAACTCTATACATGTTCACTCTGTGGCCAAACATGCAGGTGTTTCACGCTGAATGCTTTGATGAACGTGAAAACCTACCACCTGCTAACTAGAAAGAGGATTCAACCCCTCAACCACACGTTTAAAAAATATTCTTATGTGTTCTTTATACCATCAGCCTTATACTATAACATGCATGGAAGGCTACCTGAATTACACCTGTGGACTGCAATCTAATGTTTTAACACTCACATTCTTGTTTGTACATTCAGACAGCTGAGGAAGTTAACATTTTGTTGAATGGCCTGAAACAAGAGGACCTAAACCATGACAACTGGATGTTAAACCCTTTGATGGACATACCATTGCCAATGAGTGTGGACTGGAGGGAGAGAGGCATGGTCAGTCCGGTCCAAAATCAGGTACAGTACATATGCTGCTGGTATCAAAAGGGGTCACCAGTATCCACAGCATACTGTGCATTCACTACAAACAGAGATCAAATGAAAATAACATACTGTCATTTTCTTTATTTCAATGTTACCATTTTGTGTGATTCTCAACAGTTACAATGATGTGATTCCTAAATCAGAGTCCTGTCCAGAGTGTTTACTGTCTCCCTCAATTTCGCTCTATTCACGTCTCTCTCTCTTTCACACACCCCCACACACACACCAAGGGAATGTGTGGATCCTGCTGGGCATTCAGTTCCATAGGTGCGCTTGAAGGACAGATGAAGAGAAGAAATGGAAGCCTAGTTCCTCTCAGCCCCCAGAACCTGGTGGACTGTAGCACCAGGTTTGGCAACCATGGCTGCAAGGGCGGCTACCTCTCCAAGTCCTACTTATATGTCATCAGCAACAGAGGCATTGATTCTGAAAGCTTTTATCCTTATGAGCACAAGGTTGGTGCTCACCTTTTCAGGGTCATCGTGGTGCCCATAATTGTAAAAGATCATTTCAAACTCTTTAAAACAATGACATGGATGATATGTCACATTTTTTTCCCCCTCTTAAAAGGATGGACAATGCCGCTACTCCACACAGGGAAAAGCTGGTTTCTGCTTTGGCTTTCACATCCTGCCTCAGGGCATGGAGGGAGCCCTGCAAGTGGCTGTAGCCACTGTGGGACCTGTGGCCGTGGGCATCAATGCCATGCTACCGTCTTTCCACCATTATAGAGGAGGTAGTCATGGTGACAGTCCAGTCCAGACTGACACCTGAATGATGACATTCACTAGTTAAGACACATATGAGCACATATTTTGATCAGTTTATGAATTCTGCTCTTATCTCTATGCAGGTTTATATGATGATCCAGCATGTAGCCCCAAAATAACCAATCATGCGGTTTTAGTGGTGGGCTATGGCAACGACAAGGGGCAAGACTTCTGGCTTGTGAAGAACAGGTAATGCTAAAAAATGCTGCCAAAAATATCTTGGAACTTAGCTTGATAATGGAAGTAAGAAAATAAATATGTATGGTCCGCAAACATTCATGCATATCAATAGTTCAAAATCAATTGATTTGGTTACCGAATTGTGATAAATCATGTTTAACTTTGAGTGTTTGATGCTTACAGTTGGGGAACTGGATGGGGAGAAGAAGGGTTTATCCGAATTGGCAGAAACAAGGGGAACCTTTGTGGCATCAGCAACTTTGCTATTTACCCTACTATGTGAGAACAGACCAGCTCTCCTTGCCTGTCATTGTGTCATCTTGTCAAACAGGCCTACATGTCTTTAGTCCAATGCCTCAAATGAACAATCATTTTGAAATGTGTGTGTAGTTGTGGCCATACTTGTGAAAGGTATCCTATGTTAATTAATCTCAATCATGTTTTTATTTTTCTAATTTGTATTCTTTGTGTACAATATTAACTAATTGTTGTTGTGTACAATAATAAATAATTGTTGTAAAGATTCTTAAAATCTTAAATAAAAAGTACATTTGCAAAAAAGGTTTGTTACTTTGATTATCTTTTACATTTTCACCAGACATTTAGAGACAAATCAGAGAGCATTCAAATAAATCATTTTGCAATTATAAAAATTTTGCTGGCCAAATAGTGTGGTGTGCACTCGTTCTTGAGTGCACCAAATCAAATTTGTTAATAGCCAATGGGGTTTACAAAATAAAAATTATCATTTGATAGCACGGAGGTCGTGACGCAGTTAGTAAGGGTCGGTCCCATGTTAATGACGTACTACTTAGTAAAACATCCAAAATAGTGAAGAACGTTAGTCAACGTTTATCTTCATCCCATTCTGAATATACATCATTTTGTTTTATTAACTATTCCATCTAGGGATAAGCACATTCTCTCACGGTAAGAATAGTTAAAATGTAATATAACTATTGATAACGTTCTTCTTGTGAGAGCTCAACGTAAACAAAAATAGCATGCTAGCTTGTTATCGTTTATCTAGCCACACATGTAGTCTAGCCACTAGAACTAGTAGGCTACTACTGTATTGTAGGCATGTGCTGGGTTGATCTGTCTTGGCAGCTAGCAATTAAGATAACTAGCTAACTATGGCTCCAAATTATCCAGTGTTTTAATCATATGAATTCCTTTTACCAGGGTGAGGTTTGACAGTACGAGATCAAAATGTCGTACATGCTACCCCATCTTCACAACGGCTGGCAGGTTGACCAAGCTATACTATCCGAGGAAGACCGAGTCCTTGTTATTCGATTTGGACATGATTGGGACCCAACCTGTATGAAAATGGACGAAGTTCTATACAGCATTGCAGAAAAGGTAGCTAGATAGTTTTTTTTATTAGTTTTTTTACCATATGTGTTTGTGTGCGTGTGTTCATGTAGGATGCCCTTTACAACATAATCACTTCTATCAGAAGCGAAACTCTATCCCAGGGGAAATGTAAACTTAACATTTTGAACATCTTCCAACAACCCACTGCTTGCACCCAGATTAAGTGGGTTATTGGCAAGACATCCGTTGAGCCATTGTGGCATTGGTTGGCCAATGCATTTATTGTCTATGAAATTGTCTTTACTAGATATCTTACCACTGTCCCTGATGACCGAAATACTCTTTTTAGGTGAAGAACTTTGCAGTAATTTATCTGGTGGACATTACCGAGGTTCCAGACTTCAACAAGATGTACGAGTTATATGATCCCTGCACAGTCATGTTCTTCTTCAGGTCAGTGCTGGCCCACTTTCTGCTTCTGGTACAGTCATTACTTTTAATGGTTATATAATTGTAATGCACAGGTATTGGTACTTGCTACCCTGTGATTAAGCAAGCAAAAAAATCATCATTGTATTTATCATTAATCATGACTGAGGATTTAGTCAAGGTATGGTGGACTTAAATGCCCTTATGTGTCATGCAGGATCTCAGTTGCCCTCTAGACAATCCCCTGTACTGAGTGCTCCTTTGTTCAAACTCCTGGAATTGGTATAAAATCTCAGCACTGATTACTGACTGGCATACCATTTTTTCCCCTCAGGAACAAACACATAATGATTGATCTGGGAACAGGTAACAATAATAAGATCAACTGGACCATGGAGGACAAGCAGGAGATGATAGACATAGTTGAAACTGTGTATCGAGGTGCACGAAAAGGAAGAGGTCTGGTTGTATCACCAAAAGACTACTCTACAAAATACAGATACTGATACCATTTTGCAGCAGGCCCATGTGTGGTTGCTGTCCTTTGAGACATTTTGGACAAAGAGCTTGGAAGGCGTTTTTGTTTTTTCATCTACATGATCCAAGTTATGTTTTACTCAGTCTAAAGTTACCCCAGGCAGAAGCAAAACACATCTTTGATTCAATACATGTATTCCAACCATGTTTGCCTAGTAATCATTGTTTTTATCTAATGTTTTCTACTTTTATTCAGCAATTGATGAGTTTGACAATTTAAATTCTCAGGATGAATAAATTGCATTAATAAAGATGTTGTAAAGCTGATTTGTGTTCACTTGATAGTTGTCTGTAGATCATAATGTGGAATGTTTGAGATATACAGGCACTGATGTCTAAACAGTTATCTATACTTTATAGACTGGGACAGAACAGGTATTGACACACATTTGTTAATTAAACAAGCATGGAGTAGTCGAAGTGCTTCAATAAACACGTTTGTGATACCCATTGTAAAAATGATATATAAATAAACGGATGTTCTAGTTACATAGTCCATCCATTAAATTTTCCTTCAGATTTAGTTGACAGCAACGACAATACAATGTTCACATCATCGCCCCCGTCTGGTTCCTGAACTTTGGATGTATTACTGTGGTTGTTTCATTTAGGACTTTGATGCTCCCCCATACCTGCTTGTGCCATCAGATCTGCAACATTTTGTCCAAGGTCTTCTATACGTGTTCCCATCTCGTCTGGTAAGCGAGTTAAGGCAGATAAACTGTCTAAAGGTCGACTTAATTGTGTGAGACCTCACAGGTGTAATTATTGTCCCCAGGTGTAACATTATTAGTGAACTGTCAACATTCCACTAGGTGCCAGCCCCAAGAATTGTTACAGATGACCTAATGGTTAAAGGATATTTTTAGAAACGAGCTGGTCAGACAGGTTTTGAAATTTACTTTGGAGATTCTGCATTGTTGCTTCCATCTGCAAAAATATGTAACAGAAACACATGTTTATTGTATTGAATTGCTATAACAAACTTTAGTCTTACACAACTTACCTTTTCCGTCAATTCTCTTTTCGCCTTCGAGTCTGTTTCTGACATGGTTGTCTGCCTTGTTACTAGCTTTTTTGGCAAGTGTTTCAACTGAAATCAGGGACAGTCGCTGACGTTACAACAGTCCAATGTTTTGCCATGCTACGCAGAATTCTACTTTGTCTCACTAGCAACTTTTCAGAAAAGTCAAGCCAACTGGTTTTATGATATCCGTTAACCCTTTAACACACAGTTGTGTAGTGCTCTATGCTTCTGTAAAGTGAGGGGAGCGTTGTATAGGCCTATTCATTTGGGTTTGACTGAATCACACACTGGCGAAAAACCCATTCTTACGTAAGAGATTATGCCCGAGGTTTAGAGTGACAGATGACAGTTTTCATCAGAAAAGGTTACATCACCCTTTTCCAATGTTATTTCTCTAAAAAATAGACAGTTCATTATGAGAACATGTGGATTTAGGCTACACAAGAAGGCGTACTTTTAGGCCTTTTCGCACTCCAACCGGATTGCTTTAGGACCCTGCAGCTACCTTTATGTTGACACGAGGACGTAGGATGGACGTATGAGGAAGTGCAATGTCTTATTTGTTTTGAGGCGAGAGAGATGACAACACGGGCATCTGGATCTCGTGCATGTTGTGTTTAATACTTTGAATACTGTAACGTTTTCGTCATACAAGAGCTCAAGTGTTTCATCTTTTTTTTATTCCTCCGTGCTTTTTCTTCATATCACCGGCTGTAGATTAAGTAGAGAAAGTTGCTTGGAATTGGTAAAACAGGACAGCATGTTTGGGTCGTCCGTCTTTATCAGATTAATGACTGAGTCAGTCTACGTAAATAATCGATACACCCTCATTTGCAGATATCCGATCAGGAGTCTAGAACATTAGAATATTGAATGTTTAAGTGTCGGTTGATTTACATGTTAAATGTGTTGCTACATTCAACTTGTTACACTGTAACTTCCACTATTCCCCAAGAACAGCATCGCGTGATAGCTTGGGGCTTTACAACTCGTCATTTCCGATAGCAACGTTCTCAATCGACGCTGGGATGTGTTTTGTGGTCGGAGAAAAAAACGAAACACCAGATTGTAACTAACAATTCTTAGGGGACAGACAACCTCGTCCCAAACTGTCAAGATATTCAAGGTGTCAGTAGAGGCAGTGACACACGAATTGGGAGCTATTCATGTTCTGTCGTCAACTGTAGTTTTGTCGACACATAAAAGATGGAAGATGAGGTCACGGAACAGATCATCTATGTTCTCAATCAACTGGTGTTGTGGGTCGCCGCTGGGGCAATGGTGTTCGGTGGAGTCGTCCCATACATCCCACAATATAGAGATATACGAAGGACACAGAATGCTGAAGGATTCTCTACCTATGTATGCTTGGTCTTGCTTGTGGCCAATATTTTGCGCATACTCTTTAGGTAAGTATGGCAATGTCAAATGCTTGTAGGCCCACTGTACATCGTGTTAGAGAGATTAACCAGTTAAATGAGGCCAGAGGTCAGAAGTTAGAGTTAAGTTCCCAGATAGAAAATTTGACTGTGAAGTAAATAGTTGTTTTCCACTATCCCAGCCTAACCACACACATTAAAACCAGCAGGACTGCAATGAAAAAAATGCACTGATCTGGCATATTGTTCTGTCCCACAGGTTTGGACGGTACTTTGAAACCCCGCTACTATGGCAGAGTATCATCATGATCTCGACCATGCTGATCATGCTCAACCTGTGCACCAATGTCCGCATGGCCACTGAACTCAACACCAAGCGGCGGTCCTTTACAGGTTTGTAGACTCCCTTCTCAAATGGCCTCTTTATGGCTTTACCACACAGACCATGGCTGTGTAAACCGCACATGACATCTGTTGTTTGACTGTTGTATTTCAGTTTCACAGTCAGTTGTTCTGTTTGCCTTGCTTGTTCTGTTTCTTTGCTCACTCTCTTTCCTTCTCACTATGCAGTTCATTGTGTGTAATTTAAAGTTGGGGTGAATAGCCATTTGTTCCAGTTAGATTGAAGCCTTTTTTTTCCACAGGGGTTGTACAAGGCCATTTAGTTTCAAAGGCTCTCTTTTATACTATTTGATATGAGTGTATTTAGTTCACAACTGCCTGTCAACTGTTCTGATAGAATCGCTTTTGTTTGTCACAACAGGGTGTTGCTTCTCTGGGTCATCACCCTCATTATCAGTATGACTGAAAGTCCAAGTGCTCCACACATATGTAGCATTGTTTTTGAGTGTGTGTGTGTCCATAATGGAGCCCTGTGTTTGTGAACACCTGTACCTGGTGCTCTTCAGTTAGCACGGTTGGTGAGGCTCACAGAGGGTTTGCTGTGCAGTAATCATGACTGTGCAGTAACAAAGGCTCAACTCCTCCCTCCCTCTCCTTGAGCCAGTTTGAGGAGTCTGCGTGTGACGTGTGCTAGTCATCGCTTGCTCTCCTATACTTGTCTGCGATTCGATTCGTAGCCCTCAAACGGTTCCCAGACTTCCTCCTGTCTCGTCTCCAGTGTTTAGGTGTGTTCGCACGCCTGTAAATTGGTGTGGCCACGTGTCCAAGATATCCTTGCAGGTTATTTTAGATACTGTTCTGCAGTCGCCTGCTTCTTCCCTTTGGCCTCACCTTGAAGTCTGGGATCCATTAAGAGTGAAGTGGTTACCTCGTGGGTAACCTTCTCCACTGTCTTTACATGGGCTTGAGTTTGTACCAAGCAAGGTAAATGGGTAGTCCACCAAATTGTGGGTAAAAAAAGAAAAGAAACCACCCTCTGTTTTCTTCTCCTTTTCTCTTTTTTACTTTGTTTTGTTGTCTGTAGCAACTGATATTAAGGAGGAGGAGATCAAAGTTCCCAAGAAGCTCTTTCTGGGTATGTACAGTACTTGCTCTGTCTGCCACAAAGCATCAGTTGTAGCTCATCTGCCTTCCTCACCTCTCTCTACCATCTCTCTCTCTCTGTCTCTCTCTTTCTCTCTCTCTCTCTCTCTCTCTCTCTCTCTCTCTCTCTCTCTCTCTCTCTCTCTCTCTCTCTCTCTCTCTCTCTCTCTCTCTCTCTCTCTCTCTCTCTCTCTCTCTCTCTCTCTCTCTAACCGCATGGCATGACACTCCCTCCCCTCATTGATGACTAACTGCCCGATAAACGTGCAAATCTCCTGCATTTACCGGACATGTTGCGATCTCCTTCGCATGTCACTCTGATTGTGTATCCATTTGTGATTCATGAATGCCCCCACATTAAGACAAATCATGTACTAGAGTCTTTAGTTTACTTTGCATGTCAGGTGTTTTGAATGCACTTCAATGCGAAATGATTAACATTATACTATTTTAATCCTTTAAAGTATGCTAAAAAAAATCTCAATCCAACTATTATAAGTGTATGGCATGTCTGTTGCAGTGATTTTGCATGTATTTAGTGTGAGGGTTGTTTGTTTTGGAATGTTTTACTTTGCAATGTGGATGGCAAAGTAATGACATGGTTTGAATCAACTTATTACTATGTTATGCCAATAAATGTTCAGGTTCAATTTGCTTGCTCAATTTGCTGGCTCGCACTCTAAAGATGTGATGTCAAGGTAAAATACTGGCATTACTTAAGTTAAATTAGCATGCTGAATTTACTGATAACAATATACAAACAATATATATATGGGAATGTGAATGATAATGCTGCTTAATAGGTGCTTTCTAATAGACTAACATTTCTGCCAGCTCTGGTCCACTTTGCCTTAACATGTTCCTCAGTGTGAGAAGGGTTAAAGGTTTAACTTGAGTGTTAGAATACCATCCATTGTAAGAATGGGAGACAATCCCATCCATGTGTAACCATGGAGTTAGTGTGAATCTCAAGTATAACCATTTGTTCGGATTAGGTTCAGATTTCCCTTGGCCATCTTGGACATAGATATGTAAATGAGTACGAGTCTTTTTAACATGCCAGAAAACCGTTGTTATCCTCTTTGTGAACAATAGATGGCACTGAGAAACTATCTATGGTATGAAATATACGGTAGTGAACACTGGCCACACATTTAACATGCACTGATGTTCTCAACCTTTTATATGAATATGATGGCATTGTACATCTATCATGTAATGCAGTTACATAGAAACCGCAAGGAATTTGATGAATCAAGGGGATATGGAATTGATCCTGTCATGGAGACTTTTAAAAGCTGGTGTCCCCACAGTTTCAGCAAAAATGATCAATACCAGCAGACATCTGGTCCTCCTCCTTGAAGGAGGTAACAGCAGTGATGCTGGTCTGTAGCTGTAAGTCATGAAAGGGTCCTGCTTGTAATGGGGGTCCCATAGTGCAGGCTCTGGCTGCCAAGGGCTCTGGCTGGATCCTGGCCTGGTTTCTCTGGTCATCGATCAGAGAGCTCAACCAAGCCTCATTAGAATTGACAGCACACCGTGTTCCTTAATTGCAGCTTTGGGAGTCTGTGCATGCCATTGATTTGCAAGAAGAAAATATGAGGGCAGGTCAGAAAGGGCATGTAACTGTCCGCTCTCAATGGAGAGAGTGAAGGAAGGAGGGATGAAAGGAGGGGGTGAGAGGAGAGATATATCCAGGTGGTAGAGAAGAAGTAGATTCAATGTTTCAAAAGGCGCACATTCTCACTGTCCATGACCATGGTTCCGGTGCAGGTTCAGTACCAGAATAGAATTCCAAATACTTCCATCTGTATTCAGCCTGTCTGTTCCTTTCATCGTTGAGTGTTCTAGGGTTGTTCTGTGACGCACAGAAACTGCTGTTATCCTCTCCATGACACCAACTCTCAGTGTCATTATCACGGCAGGCTCTTACATCCAACTCAATTACAGCTACCGTAATTGTTCCGGAAAAATAACTCAAATGCACAGGTGCATTCAAAAGCACAAACAAAGAAGACAGTATTTTTCTGCCATCAGACTGGTGCTTTTGACCCCAGGTTCAACATACTGTGAACCCTGTTAGGACTTCAGAACGCAATTATGCCTCCATTCCCTGTCATTTTGCCCTCTGTGTTTGAAAGTAGTCTTACACGGTGGTGGATTTAATGGCTGGCGCTAGGAGCATCGTAATCAGGTGTATAAGGGAGTTTAAAGGCTGAAGTGGATGTCTCAAAAGAGATTAGACAGATTAAAAGATCAGACCCTTAAAGTGAGAAATTCATCCGATTATTCAGGTTAAGGTAACGGTGTTAGAGGGTGTCCTAGCTTGCTGAAATGGCCCATGTCCTGTCATAATCCCTGAGTGGGAGGTTGTACCGTTGTGTTGTTCTGATCGTCTACACTCACACAATGTCTTATCAGTTTGGTTTCTGACTTCTGAGTCTTTATCATGCTGCTCCCATGAGGTGTGTGCATTTGTACTGTGTGTGTTTTCTGACGGGTTACACTGACTCATATCTTCATCCTCAGTTGGAAGTTCTCTAAATCCCGTTGTTTGGCTAGTAGAGAGACAGGGACAGGATTAACTACCCATCACTGCCCTCTATTGTCCATGAAGTCGATTTTATTGGTAGAATTCTGTCATATATGCATACAAAGAGGCATGCAGTTTTATGCAGTAACATCTTAATATACATTGTACAGGTGGGAAAGTGTTGCCACTATTCCTTCTGAAGTAGAAGGAATTATTTCATCCAGGCATCTTTGAGCCAAACCCCTCGTTTCTCCTGCCATGCATATGGACTGTGAATTGACAGCTAGCAATTACACCCGAGTTTTGACGGACAGCCCTGCAACAGGCCGTTTGGCTGAGAACGACAAAGCCACAGGAAGCAGCTCGTGGCTCCTCCTACCCACACGCGTGCCGCCGCTCAGCGTGGCCGCGGAGCGCGGGCACAGGGCACCGCTGAGCACCGCAGGGAGTCTGCTGGCAGCGGTGCCAGCTCGCTCCCACACACTGTAGCCCTGTGGCTGCAACCAAGCGGGGGTAGAGAGAGGAGGACGAGAGTACCCCCTCCCCCAGAGTAACTGAGTGGCAGGGAGTTGGACAGGCCCGGTGGGGTATGGCACAAAGGTACGACGATAAACGCCTCTTGGCACACCCCGTTCAGAGCCACCGTCAGGCACCGTTTACCTCAGGTCTGTTCACTATTGTCGTGTTTTTAAGAAACTGGATTCAAGCAGGACTAAAATACCTTCTTCCCTCTGCGCTTACTTGGATGCAGATCATTATTTGAGAACAAAACCTAGTAGCCAGATCAAGGGTTTCCCTCCAGCCAGGAAGCCTGGAAAGCTCGGCATGGTGCCGGCCACAAAGCTGTGACATGTAGCCTAGCGGTCACTGTTGACTGAAAGCTAAGCTGGGCATTCCAGATGGGTTTGCTGTGACCTTAACCCTCACATCCCCTCAGGGTCTGGCTGTTATCAGTGAGGACCAGGTGGACAGCCCAGCCCACCACCACCAAACCCACCCTACCTCCATCCAGCTGTGAGTGTCGAGGGGAGGGGTGCGGATGCACCGGAGGAGCCACAGGCTATGGAGGCAGTGTTTTCTGCAGGTGGATACTCTGCTTGTAGGTGACACACATCAATGAGGATAGGCCGTGTTCGAAAAAAAGGATAACAGGCTGCGTTCGACTTCCATTCTCAGTCACAAGGCAGTTTCTTTTTAATGATCATAGATACAACTCTGAGGCAGGACGCACGCTTGTCTGTGTGCGTGCGCTCGTCAGAAATGTCACGCAAATGTCAAATCCATTGTCCAGCAATATTTCGAATGAATGACGTGAAAACAAATCCAAATGTCATACGCGTTAGCGTTGTTCTGCTTCCCGTGTGTCACGCGTGGCGAGAGGCCGTGTGAGGAGCAACGTCCGTGGAGGGGAGGGGGCCGGCAACCCGCCTCTGACAACTCGTTAAAGCATCGTTTGCAAAGTTGACCATGACTCCAACGATAAACAGGAAGAGGGTTTTTTGCACGCTGCTCCCCTTCATCACTGTAAGCATGAATTGTCTTGAGGGGAAGTTAGTCTGCTCGCTAAGTGGTGGTTCTGTCCTCTGAAAACCCTTCCGTGCAGTGTTATCACATAATAAGTAGTGCAGAGGCCTCCTTAGAGAGCTGTGTTTTGGATCGGCCCTCCAGATATGCAGGAACTTATTTCAACAAGATGAAGTGTAGTATGTCTTCTTGGATCAGATCAATGCAGCACTGTGTTGTAGCATCTCCTCATCTCAACAGGGGTTCCTTTAACTTGGTTGATTGTTGTCAAAGAGATAACGAAATGGGATTCATTTTCTCTTTCTCCTCTCAATGATATATTCAACCTTTGTGCAGTGGGGCTGACACTAATGTGGCAGTGAGGGCAAAACAGTTTGACTGTGTGATGCCATTAGCTTTACAATATCCCTGATGCTCACACAATGGCTGTGCTCCTATTAAACGATTAACTTCTAACCTGAAATAATATTCTAGTGTGCAGCTCACTTGCGTGGTGAGTCAGTTGAGCTTTTTGTTGAAGTGCCTGTTTGAAGGGCGTACTGCAAAACAGAGCAGACAAGGAGTAAACATAGTTTAAATCATTCATTGTGTTTCCAGTGAGCCCTGTGCTACTGTTAATACTCCAGAAAACTGTCAACAGGGACGAAGTCTCAGCCAACTGTACCTCTCAAAAGATTCTGGGATATGTCCCGAGTTAACATTTTGCCGTTTCCGAGCACTAAACTGCTGAGCCCAACAGGGAGGACGATGTGTTTTGGTCTGTGAACCACCTCAGGCAGCTCAGCTACGACTGGCACTCACCGATATGGCGCGCTGTCTCTCACAAAAGTTCAGCGGTGACTCTTCAAATCCACCCAACACAGCGATGGAACAAAAACAGAAAGGTAACCCTCAACTGGAGCAGTTTTAATTTATATTTGTCTGTGTGTGTGTGTGTGTATTTGCCAGACTTTGACTGGAGCCACTTTTGGTCGTGGAGCCGGTTCGTGGACTACCTGCAGTGCGTGCTGGCCTTCACCCTGCTGGCGGCCTACATCACCTACCTCCTCCTGGACTCCTCGCTGTTTGTGGAGACGCTGGGCTTCCTGGCTGTGTTCACGGAGGCCATGCTGGGCACGCCGCAGCTCTACTGCAACTACCAGAACAAGTCTACCCAGGGGATGAGGTACTGGAGCCACACTCATGCAGTACGCACACACATACTGACCCACACAGCCACAGAAGCGACACGAGGCGTGCGTTCACCAAGCCAAGAGGCAGACGCTCTTGGCGCAGAGCAGCCCCAGACGAAGAGCCCAACGTCTGAGCTCCGCTCCACTCCCCACTCCCCCGTCACGCGGTGACCCAGCAGCACCCACTCCCTGTCTACAGGCTTCCCTCTTCCCTTTCTCGCGTCGGCCGTGCTAGCGTCTGTGCTAGCGTCTGTGCTAGTGTCCGTACTAGCGTCCGTGTCGGCGTTCCCAGCTAGCGGCCAGGCGCGACGAGGTCTGCGCTCCCCGCTCTCTTCATGCTGCCCCTTGGAGGAGTAATGGCCAGGGGCTGTCTGACCCCCGTCTGCAGGGGAGGGGGCCGGCAACCCGCCTCTGACAGCTCGTTAAAGCAGGAAGTGATGAGAAGCAGCCCGCCATATCATTAACGCTGACACGTGCTTATTAACCGTTTCTGGGTTTGTCTTGCAGGCAGGTGCTTTTGGTCCTCGGGGCTTTCAGAAGCAATCTTTTATGCTAACGTGTGACACATAATGACATGTCATAGCAAGTTTCTTTGACGATCGATATGGTAATGAGGGCGATATGTCTTTACATTTTGGGTCCTTTATCATTTTGCCCATACTAGTGATGTGTTCAATGGCTGTGTTCATTATAACAATTCAAAGACTGTTATAATGAGTTCAAATGGATTATAAATGAGCAAAGGGTTTAATGGCCTTCAATGCTACCTTTCATGGCCCCAGAGCACTTAAGCTCTGCAGTAGCCTGTTCACTAGCTGTTCTCCTGCTGTGGTGAGTTGGTGTGGGTGCATTTTCACAAGAACAAACAGAACAGAGGTTGTTTACGTGTGTCCACCTCCCACCTGTGTGTCGAGGTGCGCCTGTGGTTGTCTTATTTGCTGCACTTTGTTGAGAGGCTGTCATAATAGTCCTGTGACAGGGCCTCCTGTCCTGCAAAGACATCCAGGCAGGATGAAACACCTCACTTCCTGTCGGTTCTTCCTCACTTCCTGTCTGTTCCTCCTCCCTTCCTGTCTGTAACGGCTCCCTTCCTGTTTTTTTCTCCTCCCTTCCTGTCTGCAACACTTCCCTTCCTGTCTGTTCTTCCTCCCTTCCTGTCTGCAACGCCTCCCTTCCTGTTTGTTCCTCCTCCCTTCCTGTCTGTAACACCTCCCTTCCTGTGTGTTCTTGCCTCCTTGCATGTCTCCTTCCCTGTCTCCTTCCCTATCTCCCTGGGAGCCGTTTTGCTCTGCAGGAAATGTATTATATTCCCGTCCTTGACGATAATGTTTTGTGTGACCAGTGGGTTTTTAAGAGGGGTCGTTAGTCATGGTGACAGTGGGCGCTCCTCTCCCTTCTCTGCTTGTGTGTGTGTGTGTGTGTGGGGGGGGGGGGGGGCACCCTGCTCTCTGCTCTCTGCCTACCTGCTGGCACAGTGGATGGCACTGCAGTACATCCTTAAACTCTACAGCTTGCTGCCTGAAACGATGTTTGTGTGCGCGCGCGGGAGTGTAGCAGGGTGGCGTAAAGCTAAACTGACAGAACCAGCAGAGCATAGTGCCTTTTGGTGTTCCTTTTGAACGAGGGACCAATCCCAGCCCGCCCTTGTTGTTTCATAACTAGCGCCGCTACCGGGGGTGGAAAAGTTTTGGGATCCGAGCTCTTCCAATTATGCCTGCTCCCCCCCCCCCCTCCTCCACCTCTCCCCTGCTTTGACTTGGATAACAGTTTAAGCGTGTGCGTGTGTCTCTTGGAGCGTGTTGTGTTTGCATATTCAGGCATGCAAACAGCCATCTATCTCTTCCCCTGGCTCGGTCTGTCGGGTCTGCTGCACGTGTTTCAAATCCTTCTGCATGGCTCCCGTTTGCACCTAAAGCAACCATTGTGTTATGACACCAAAGCCCACCAGACCCTTCATGGTGATCTTTTCCCTGTCACTGCATGTGTGTCTGCATGTGTGTGCGCAGCATTGGGGATGATTGTTTTGGTTGTACGAGCGTGCCTACTCAGCTGTTGGGTTAGATCAGTGGTGGTGGAAGGCTGAGGTTTTGGCTACCTGCCCCCGCAGTACAGCTAACGGAACACACTCTGAGAGATGGACCGTGCAGACCTCCGATGGTGCCTTTCATAAGGCTCCTGCTTCCCTACAGACCTGCCAACACTGCCAGGTCTCTCCTACACACACACACACCGGAAGATATGCCCAGCATGAAGGGCCATATCTACAGCTGACTATGATAGAGGCTGTCCACCCTGCGGTCTCTCTCCCACTGAGCTTTTAAAGCTTTGATTACCTGCCCAACCCCACAAGCTCTACCCCGACCAGCCGGACTGGAGACCACACCACCCTGACCAATGTTCTTCTCACCCGGGGGGTGGAACGCATGCTGTTCTGTCCCAAGTGGTGTCCCCAGGTGGCTTCTGCACCAAGTGGTGGTTGGCCCACATCTTTACCTACCTGGGAGTCAGGTGGCTGAGCGGTTAGGGAATCAGGCTAGTAATCAGAAGGTTGCTGGTTCGATTCCCGGCCTTGCAACATTATGTTGTGTCCTTGGGCAGGGCACTTCACCCTACTTGCCTCGGGGGAATGTCCCTGTACTTACTGTAAGTCGCTCTGGATAAGAGCGTCTGCTAAATTACTAAATGTAAATGTAAATGTACCTCGCTAAATAAAAGTACGAGCAACTCGCCTGCATTGGAAGCCAGGTCATGGCTGGTGTAGTGTAGAACACACACACTGCTCCGGTAGGGTGCGGTAGATGCTCTACGGTGACTGTCCAGCTTCCTAGAGCTGGGTGGATCTTGTGGAAGACGTCCGGGGTGCGTTCAACCGGCCCCTGAGCTGGCTGTGTTCTCTCTAACATGGACCTCCTCTGTGCTCTGTCGTCACTTCCCTGTCATGACTCAGACAAGGCCCAGCCAGGGACACTTCCACTCAGCTCCCCACTCAGAACTCATCAAGAGGACATGTGAGCGAGGGAGAAAAGGGAGTGAGGAGGAATGACGATGGGGGGGGGGGAGACATGGGTGTGGAGAAGGTAGGGTGGGGGGGGGAGAAGATTGTGTGGGAGAGAAAGGAAAGGGTATGAGGAGGGGTAAAAAAGAGAGAGAGAGGTTAAGTGAGAAATGGAGGCAGGCGCGAAGCAGGGAGTGTGAGATACGGGGGTAGAGATGTGTGAGGGGATGCTTGAAGGGGTTCCATAAGAGCGGCTCTTCCTAACGAAAGGTCTGAGGTGAAGGTGGAGTCGTGAAATAACAACCCACCCCACCACGCCTCCAGCAGGCGCTGAGCTAGCAGTCAGGCGCTAACAGGCTTTGCCTTGACTCAGAGGCCAGACCTTACCCAGCAATCAGCAAGGCTTGCCTGGGAGAAGGAAGCTCCTTAATGCCTTTCAAAACCTCCTTTAAACCAGCCTCTAAGTGGCTTTTTCTGGAAATGGCTTCTGCTCACTTCCAGGCTTTCTGCGTGTCCTTGCACACCGGGCAGACGTGTGCCTGCGTCATTTCAAAGGCAGAAGGATGGGAACCCAGTGGTCAATCCACATCCTGTACCCAATAAATATTCATTGACTGTTTATTGGATTTTTCAGTAGCATGATGAATATGGCTTTGGGAGATTTGCTTAGAGCGCAAAGCACTTACTCCACCACATTCGCACACACACCCATACACGCACACAAACACTAAGGTATGTCAAGAGAAAAATGCCATGTTTGAATAATTCATTTATCCTTCTGAACAAACAAACAGAAAGGTACAACCATTTGAACCAAGCCGTGTCTGGCAACTGATGAGATTGGCCCTCGTCTCACTCGCCCTCACTCGCCCTCACTCGCCCTCACTCGCCCTCACTCGCCCTCACTCGCCCTCACTCGCCCTCACTCGCCCTCACTCGCCCTCACTCGCCCTCACTCGCCCTCACTCGCCCTCACTCTTTTGCTTACCCGGTAAATTTGTGCATTTAAATTCAGATTAGCGCTTCGCCTGAAAGGTAATGAAAGGCCCTGTGTTGTTTCTGCTGACGCACCACAGGACAGCACCACCAGGACAGCACTCTGGGCCACGACCACACAGGGAAACTGGGATTGACAACACCACATGTTGTAGGGACATGGCTCTGCTCTCACAGTGGTTTTGTGTTACAGTAGGCGCTTGCAAAGTGATGGCTGTGTGCACATCCATGTGAGATTGGTTCGTCAGTCCCTCGGTCTTGTCAACGTAAAACCTGCTGAGGTAAACCACAACCCGTATATCCCACCTGACCTTCCTCCAGCCGTGCTTTAAAGGAAATGACGCGATTTCTGTAGCCCTTTTCACAAGCACTGTCACAGAGGGCTCACAGACCTCCAAGGCCCACATCTTTAGAGCCGAGCAGACAGCTGTGTCTGACGAGGCTCTCAGCCTGCTGTGCCTACACTACCCATAATTGCCTCTGAGAGCACCACTCTCAGTGTTCTCACTGTCCATTTCCTTACCTTTCATTCTTCTCTTCAGTTATTTTCATCCTCCCCCCCCCTTCTCTCTCCTCTCCCCCCTCCAGTATTAAGATGGTGCTGATGTGGACCAGCGGAGACACCTTTAAGACGGTCTACTTCCTGCTTACCCAGGCTCCTGTGCAGTTCTGGACCTGTGGCCTGCTGCAGGTGGCCGTGGACATAACCATCCTGTTCCAGGTCTACTACTACAGCCGCTACCCCCAGAAACCCGCCTCCCACATCGTGTCCCACACCACCAGCGCCAAGGCTCTCTGAGGAGGCTGTGCACACACACACACACACACACAGTCAACATCACCTATGCCAAGGTTGTCCACACAAATTCTCAATCCGAACATAATTCATCTGGCATGAGTACACACAGGTGTTTGCGTTCCGTTGCCTAAAGAAACTATTACTTGTTACATGTTATTTCAAATGGGACTTTGGGGTGTTATTTATTAGTCTGTATACCGTATGCGTGTGTATTCTAGTCTCCCGATTGGTATATAAATATATATATATCCATGTACCTGTGCATGTACACAAACGTATGCACATATACGCTAAATGCAGAGCCATCAAATGTGTAGGAAACACATTCCAGGAAATGTGCAACAATCGTTGCATGACAAACCTATGCCTTAAGACATTCAAAAGGATTTGGTCGTCTCATCAGTGATAAAAATGTATGAAAGTCTCAAAGCAACAAAACACTGAATGTACGAAATGACAATGTTATTTTTGCATTTGGATGAGCGTTTGATTTGAATTGTATTGAAGAGACACTGGTTAGTGGTCCTCTAGTCTGGCAGACTGCTGCACACTGCTCGGACTCCTCCTGAGGCGATCCGCCTGGACCATAAAACGGACGTTTTAGCAATCTGATACTGGCTGCCAGAGGACATGACTCTCTGGGTGCTCTGCCAGAGGACATGACTCTCTGGGTGCTCTGCCAGAGGACATGACTCTCTGGGTGCTCTGCCAGAGGACATGACTCTCTGGGTGCTCTGCCAGAGGACATGACTCTCTGGGTGCTCTGCCAGAGGACATGACTCTCTGGGTGCTCTGCCAGAGGACATGACTCTCTGGGTGCTCTGCCAGAGGACATGACTCTCTGGGTGCTCTGCCAGAGGACATGACTCTCTGGGTGCTCTGCCAGAGGACATGACTCTCTGGGTGCTCTGCCAGAGGACATGACTCTCTGGGTGCTCTGCCAGAGGACATGACTCTCTGGGTGCTCTGCCAGAGGACATGACTCTCTGGGTGCTCTGCCAGAGGACATGACTCTCTGGGTGCTCTGCCAGAGGACATGACTCTCTGGGTGCTCTGCCAGAGGACATGACTCTCTGGGTGCTCTGCCAGAGGACCCATCAGCAGGGGGGGGGGGGGAACAGTAGAGACTGGCTTGGGCATGTCAGTCTCTGAGCAAAGGATCAATGGCCTTAACTCAGAGAGGACAAGTGCAATTGTCTGGTCCAGTGTGCTGGGAAATGACCAAGAGACTGTTGACTGGGGGACAGGTTTATGACTGGATGCAGTAGATCTCTTTAAGGTGCTCTTAGGGAAGGGGAAGACCTATGTTACTGTTCAGGGGGGTTGGCGGCTATGTTCTCCAACCATTATAATGACAAAATTAGGCATTTTTCTTTCTTTGTGTTTCATAATGTATAAGGGCCACAGTAACCCTTCAGGAGTGTGCGTTATCTGTGGCAATCACTCGTCAGATGTTCCCTCTTGCCAGTTGTAAACAATCTCTCTTTTGAATTTTATACAAATATTTATTCCTCAGCTGTAGAATGTTGTAGGTCTGCTGTTGCCAAGGAAGACTACAGAGTGATGAGTCCATATTCTATTATATGACAAACAGTCATGTCTAGACTCTACCTCGAGTTATCAGGAACATGCGACCGTGTGAGTAGGTTCTGGTTGGTCACTGTTGAAGCCTTCCAAGATTACACCAGCTAGTGCTGTTATCAGCTGCTGTGGTTGCTCTGGTGGTAATGTTATATACATCTGGATGGAGCAAAGTTTTATTTTTATAATCTTGAAAAGGCCTGTATAATAACATTTTACACACTTGCTACTGTATATATCAGACAATTTGTATCATTATGATGATGGTGAGGATCAAGATGAGGCATGTTGTCAAATGAAGACTGTGGTTTTAACAGTATGAAGGTGCACAATGTCCCAAGTGTTAATCAGGGCCAGAATGATGACAACCTACTTGCATTACTTGCATAACCATTCCATTTCAGATTTCTGATGTTGTATTCCTTTTTCTTTTTATTTCGTTATATTTAAAGTTGAATCAGCCAAATTATTTCAATGTTCTGTAAACCCTGGTGAAAAGCCAATTTCCTTTCTTATCCCAATGTATATGGCACACTGTGAAACGTCTTTCTAATTAATGCACCAAAGGGATTCCTTTCAACTTTATCACAAAACAAACACAAAAAAAAACATTTTATGTTCGACTTGATATATATTTTTCTCACTTGTATTGTTTTTCACGTATAATTATTTTCTAGGATGGTGCCAGTTCAGTTTTTAGATGTCACAAATGTTATTTTGTCTTTTTTTTGTCCCCACAAGGTGTCAAACTGAACAGGATAAGGAATCAGTACAAGCCAATGAGAGCTTTTGTGGCATTGTCTCAATAAAGATGAACAAGCTATTTCCCCATTGTCCCATCAGTGTTGTATAATGGTGATGTTTGTGTGAGCAATGGGTTCAACAGCACAGGAGTGACCAGGCTGTAATTGTTCCTGCTGAGACACCACTGTCAAGGGGGCTCTGTTCCAGGCTCCTTGTTAGGGCATTGTGCCACCCACAGAAATCAACACCACATAAATGGTAATGCACTGTGCTTTCACAATAATCAGTGTGTTGGCACCAACTGATAGCATTATTCAAATGGTTTGAGGGAAGATGTTTCACAACAAACAGCAGCAGTGTCCCTGAAAGGAAATGGGTCAAACATAAGCCACGAAGGGAACCATGACTGGGGAGATGCATGATCATTGAATATTGACAGAATGGTTTCAAGTAGGCTTTCCCAAATGCATGACATAATACTGTATGGCTGTTGTGCTCCTAGAGAACATGATTGGAATGCTTGGTGGTCTTTTAGGAGACTGTCTTCCTCTGGCCTGTAGCGTCCAGAAACAGCTGGAAAGTGGTTTGGCTCTCAGGAGTTCCCTTTGAAAGGGTCCTCCCCTGATAGCTGCTCGACAATTCACATGGGTTCACTCAGCCTTTATCGGATAACATCCTGTCTGGGTCCAGGATCATTCCTGAAAACAGAAGCCATCTCACTTTTCATCATAACAGATGTGGAGCTAGAGAGACCCTGGACAGATAGGAAGAGAAACAATTTGGTTATGTCGTGGAGGCTTTCAGTTGCCTGAAACCTGGTCAAACACCGTGGAATCTTTGGATGTAACAAAGTGTAGATTGGATCACCCTGGGGGGCCTGACAACCAGGTTTTAATGCCATTTATTAAAAGATGCTAAACCTGAGTCTAAAAGCAAAGCATACTAAAAATGTCAAATACTAATACAGCCAAATAACCTGTCCCAGAGGTCTCCCCCCCCCCCCCCTCAACTGAAATGAGCGCATACTAGTAATATAGATTGTCATTCTCTCTGCTTTGTGGAGGGCTTCAGTCACTGTCTGCATCCTGTGTGGAAAATCCTTCATTGTCAGGATGTTGTCATTGGTCAAACACGGTCTCGTCCTCCGACAGCCTTGTCATCTGGTCAACTTTGTACCACTGGCGTCTTTAAAAAGACGCCAGCGGCTTTCTTATAAAATCTTAAAAACTTCTCATTTAATGAACCCCTCATGCACGGAGATTACAAAGCTTAAAGGGCGTGGCCACCTGTGAAGATATCTCCCTACCAAGTCATACCAAACATTCGTCCAGCCAAGCACGACGGACACAGACTTCAACTTGGAGTTTGAACGGACTTTCCGATCTCGGAGGCCCTCTGCGACGCGAGGGCCATCGACTTCCTGCGCTGCGCGGCGGAGATGGCCACGGCCTCCGTGATGCCGTGGAAGCTGTCCGTGTCCTGGGAGTCCTCGCTGTTCTGGGACTTGGTGCTGTCCTGCGAGTCGGGCTTGTGCCTCAGCGAGCGCATCTGCTCCTCCTTCAGCTCCAGGTAGGAGCGGGAGAAGGTGTGGAAGATGGACGTGACGGGGAACGCCATGAGCAGGATGCCGCTCAGGATGCTGGACAGCGCCACCACCTGGCCGGGGATGCTGCGCGGCACCATGTCCCCGTAGCCCACCGTCGTCATGGAGATGACGGCCCACCAGTAGCTTCCCGGGATGCTGGTGAACTCCTGCTTCGCCCCCAGCTCGCTTTCGGCCAGGAACACCAGCGGCGAGAACAGCGCCATGGCGACACACAGGAAGAGGAGGAGCAGGCCGAACTCGCGCGTGCATCTCCTGACGGTCAGGCCCAGAGTCTGCAGGCCCAGGGAGTGTCTGGCCAGGCGCATGACATAGAAGATCCTCAAGGCTCGCAGCACCCTCAGCACCAAGCCCACCTTCTCCAGGTAGTTGTTCCCAGAGCCGGTGGGCTTCTCGCCCACCGACAGAGAGTCCACGATGAGGGTGATGTAGTAGGGCAGGATGGCCATGACGTCGATGATGTTCAGGGGCGTTCGCAGGAACACGCACTTGCTCGGCGTCTGGATGAAGCGGAGCAGGAACTCCAGGGAGAACCAGGCCACGCACACCGTCTCCAGGACGAAGATGTTGCGGCACCTCTGAGAGCACTCGCCCTGGGAGGGACGACACACAGACAACAGACAACGCTGAGTTAGGCGATGACAAGTCAACTTTAACGGGCCCACGTAGCATGTCTGGTATTCTATACGGTGGTAGTATTGCTGAAAGGAAATGTGAGCGTTGTTGAAGGAGATGGGGTTTAAAATGGGCCAATGCATTACGAACAATTTTGGGGAGAGTCCTCATTCCATTCCTTGTCTGAGTGACTGGTATTCATCAGCTCATTAAGAGATTTCTTGGGAGCAGTTGGGGATAAGCAAACTATTGCCATATGATCAAATCTTTCATTTACTTCGGACACACTGAATCAGCACCCATCCCTTTAATGAAAGCAATTATCCAGCCTGTGTGAAATGAGCATCATCAATTTTTGAAAGTCTAATTACATGTGATTAATGGGTTATGACTTGAACAGTCCCAGAAGATTAAGAATGTTGTGTGAGCGCGCATGCATGCGCGTGTGTGTGGGTCCATAGAGATTCAGATATCTGTTGTCGCCAGTCCTCTGTAACAACTTATTGTTAATTTATTGTCTACAGTCTTTGTTATTAGTTTTTTTTTTTTTTACATTTATTTTTCATTCTGTTCTCTGAATTGTAAGCATCTGTTGCTCTGCTAAAGAACAAAAAAAAAAAACCTGATGAATTCATAAAAAGATTACTACCATTAAAATATGCTAAACAGAAAGCCCACACAATCTCATACACTATATTACATATATACTGTAGGCTACTGTATACACTGCGTACATACCCGGAGAAAAGAAGTAGGCTGCATCTGCATTCTAAGACAGAAGAAAGGAAAACAGAGCTTGGGGACATAGTTTTTATTTCACTAAATGTGATTTGGGCAGCACTGTATGAGCGAAGCTGTGTTGGCAGAAGACATCAGCGAAATGAGAATTCACAAAAGAGCCAAGGTGTTGTTTCCTGACACAAGCCTTCCACGTCTGTTCATCTCCAACCTACTGCTTGGTAGGTATAAAGTATGTCGGCAAATTGAATGTGTGGGCTACATGTTTGTGTATTTATGTGTACAATATGTGTGTATGTCCACGTGACATTTATAATAGAAGTAAATGAAGCAGTATGGCTAAGTCAAATTTGGTCAGAGCATGGAACATTTAGTTTAGTGGTTCACTACTGCCTTCCTTCGATAGGAGAGCTTTCTAGCCCAGTATTGTTTGTATGCTAGGTTCCATAATAAATGCTCTGCTGTATACTGAGCTCTTGTAAATCAAATTAAAAACACACAATTATCCGTTCCGGCGAGAACAGGACTCTGACCCCTACTGCTCTGTAGACAAGCACACCCAAACAGCCGGAAGGATACTAGCAACCTCTGATCTTCAAGATGTTTGTGAGTGGGCATGATTTACAAACATGCTTTGTGCTTAGTGCAGGCTCTTTCCATGGAACAGAGAAGCTTTTAATGGATTTACTCTATTTACCACTCCCATTTTATTCACCTCACTGGCCTTTACTGGAAGATGGCCGAGTATGAGTGGTAATATTACTCTGGCAGCCATATTGGATTTCAAGGCTTTTCTCTCTTTTCATTTATTGTCTCATCAACCAGGAAGAGTTCAGAGCTAACAGCATTTCAGCACTGCTGTAAATATTCTACCCCCAGTACTTCAGTGTTAATCAATGAAGCCTGAAATATTTCCAATCCTCATCATTCAGAGTCTCGCATAGATGATTCATTTTCAGCAGACAGCTACATCCATATAACAACATGTTGGTGAACTGTGTTCATAGGGTTCTGTACAATCAGCCCAGCTGCCGGCGTGTGTGTAGAAGTAACCTGAGCTGTGTCAGACAGTACGAACACCTCATTTCACTGTCTGTCTTGTGTGTGAGCGCGTATGCGCGTGCGTGGGGTTTCCTGTGTGTAAAAGGACCCTGCCAGAGAAGTCTAGTCTGTCTTAGAAATTCTTTTGAGAATCCGTTTCTAACGTTCTCTAAATCATGGATATTTTTTCTTTGGAAGAGGAGGCTTAATATGCAACCACAAGGGATACATGAATTTAGGAGCATCTCTTCAAATCCATTCCAATATGCATTTTGTTTGTCCTCATTTATTCGTTTCTCAATACACTGAAATAACTTATATAACTCATACTAAAGTGCATAAATCAGGACATTGGCTATGGTCCAAGCAGTCTTTCTGCCCGTCAACTTTTATTTACAAGGGTTGGATTTTTGCCCGGGGGGTGGGGGGCTGGAATGCCTGTGCCATGCATCCCTCTGCAGCCAGCCTACCAGCCAGCCAGCTAACCAGCCAGCCAGCCAGTCAAGCTTACAGTCAAGACAAACTGGCTGCTGCCCTCTGAGGTTATATTCAGACAGGAAGTATTCTCGCTGTGGTCAGCTGCTTGGGCATCCAAGGCCTATTTCAGCTCCCTGACACTGGGTGTTTGTGTGTGTTTATAGAAAGAAAGAGAGGGAAGTAGGTAGGTAGAGAGCAATATATATGACTGAATGATGGCACTACAGTAGCGCTTACATCAAATCCGGAAAGAAAGAGTGGCAGAATTATGGTTGCTGTTTACAAGAATGTGTAGTTCCACTCATTTTAGCACCTGGGAACAGTTGAAGCCGTGTGTCACTATAAATGAGCTATTCACTTATACTCCAAATCTCTCACACTGTGTGAAGCTTTTGATACATACTGGACCTAGAACTGATTAGCAGGATTGTCGTCACCACAACAATATTCCACACAACAGTTTACAACAGTCAAACACCAGATTCTAAAACCTGATCACAAATAATGATCAGATCCCTGCACTTTAGTAATACCACTGCAAATAACACAGCCCCTCTCTCCTCTTCAGTTGACCCTATTGAATGCACCTCAGATCCAGAACGCTCCATTAATCAAGGGAGACCTATATTTACGGCTCCAACTCGATTCGGAGTGCCAGGATTTATGGCCACGGTCGGGCAGGGGGGATCAGGAACCCTGGGCAAGAAAGTACAGAAGGGTTGACTGGAGCAGAGAGCTTGGACCCTGAACCTTTCTGAGACACGGACACTGTCTCACAGCAGACGGGTCCAAACTAGCCCTGTTTATATTCAGGTGTGAACACACACCACAGAGACTCAGTGCTGTCGGATATGTCCTATTTTTCCACAGTGAGCCAGGATGCTGGTACATAAACTCCCGAGGTAGAAGGTAGAGATATTTTGCGTATGGGTGCCTGTGAAAGTGTAGCTTCTTAATACCTCACCAAGAGTGTGGACAAAGTAGACAAGCTAAGTGCTCATATGACAGCTCATACCTCTGTAGCCTCTGCAGGTTTGGGAAAACCATTCGTTTCTTGTTTCAATCGATCCCCTTTGGAGTGGAACGATTACTTTATGAACTTGAGCTCTTCGTGCGTGTGAGATCAATGGTTATTTATTTGTGATTCTGATATGGCGTGGAAACAAGGTTTGTTCCCAGTTCTCTGAAGATGTGAGGTGTTCTAACGGGAGATGAAACAGTTGCCTCCATGAGAGGGTCTGGCTTTGGGCTTCACCCTCCAGCGGTCTAAGACAGATTTGTCTTTGAAGACGGTGCACTTCCTCACTCTTTCACCCCGAGCCTCTCTGATTTGGATGTGTTCCTTTGATAGTGGGAGCAGCCAAGGGGATTTCTTTAATCATCCTAAGCTTTATTGATGTCATTCAGGAGGTGAATCGACCCCACACAAAGACACTAGTGAGCTACAACTCTAAGGTTGCTCTCAGTCTCTCTCTCTCTCTAGATCTCTCTCTCTCTCTCTCTATTTCACTCTCTCTCTTTCCGATCTCCAACCATCTTTATGCTAGACATAAAGAGGCTTGGAAGAAGATATCTTTCAATTTAATTTGGTGAACTACAGTTGTTAGATCAATAGCACTAGCAAGGTTCAGTTCCTCTGAGACAAACTCTCAAGAGGAAGTCTTCTCTCTAATCATTAATACAGGACCAGGAACCACAGGATGCACTGCTGTTAGACAGATTAGTGTTATAATCATAAGTAACTAGGAGGAGGTGTAAATTGGAAAACTTTTTAATCAAAAGAAGTAAATGGTTTAGAAGATATATTTAGATAATTAATATTTTGCCCTCTTACTGTATCTATAATGTCTTGAACCCATTTGAGCGCTTAGGTGGCTGATACAAAGGAAGGAGAACACCTCAGGCCTCATTTATAAACCTTGCGTAGCCATATAAAAAAAGTACTATAAAGACAACACTCAAGTTTGCATTGCCAAGACTGGAACTTGAGACTGCGTCGTGTGCATTGTTGCTCTCGCTGTCACTTTAATGTCGAATATTGAAAATATCGAAAATGTAGACTGGCAGGATAGGGAGTTCCATTATCTCTAACAAACTACTACAATACTGAAGAAAAAGACAAAAGGACAGAACGTCTATTGATGGTTTCGTTCAATGTAATTACAGTTTGTAATGACCCTTAAGTGAATATGGCTGCTCTGTGCACCAGACTCAGGCTTTCCGCCGTAGATCATGAAAGAGAAGGGGAGGTTGTTAGTGGCAACTCACCCTCTCCTCCTCCTCCCTCAGGTCAGGCATGGTGCTGACGCAAAGCGTCACGGCCGTGATGGCCACAAACACCACCGACAGACAGGCGAAGATCTTCCCCGGCAGCCCCGACTGGGGGTTCTCCACCATGTCCCTCAGCCTGCGCATGCAGCCCGCCGTACGGCTCTCCTCCGGGCCCCCGGCCCCGGGCGGCTGCTGGGACTCCTCGCAGGACTGTGGCGAGGTCAGCTCCGCCTCCTCGTCCTCCAGCCTCTGCTGCGCGCGCTGCTCCTCCTGCCTCAGCCTCAGCTTCCTAAGGCAGCACCACTCCAGGCTGGCCTCCTCCACGCCCCAGTACGCCAGCTCCTCCTGGAAGGACAGGGCGCACATCTCCCGCAGCAGACGCAGCTTCCCCGCCGCCAGGAAGGTCACGATGGTGCGGAAGGCGGACGGGCTGCGGTCGAAGAAGTACTCGTTGCGGGCGCCGTCGTAGTCGTCGCACACGTCCATGATCTCCTCCAGGTTGCTGCAGCCGCGCAGCTTGCCCAGGCGGGTCAGGGGGAACTCCTCCAGCGTGGACCAGGGGATGCGGTACTTGATTCCTCCCACGTTGATGATGGCGGCGCTGTCAGCATGATCCGGATCCTGGTCCTCCTGCTTGGGCTGGGGCTGAGGCTGGGGCCGCGGCCAGGGCTGGGGTAGCAGCTGGACTCGCTTGTAGAACAGGCCCTTGGCAGAGGAGACCTCCTGGGTGCTCTCCAGGGGGTTGAAATGGTAGGTGGTGAACTGGTGCTCTGTGCTGCCAGCCAGAAAGGCCACCTCCTGGTACATGTCGGAAGCTCAGCTGGGGGACCCTGCCTGGGTACACTGCGAGATGGGAAGGAGGGCTTCACTGGCCAAGGGGGTTGGAGTCGAGGTCACACCCATCCAGGATTATAGCTCGTCTCTGTGGAAGAACAAGACAGCTGTGTGATTCGAAATGAATTTCCGTCCACTTAGCAATGAATTCTTTTTCAAAATCCAGATCCTACTTTGCACAAGATGACTAACAAACATATTTGCTATACGAAGACCTCTGTGCCTGACCCCGTGTGAAAGTGGTTTCATTCACCGCGCGTGTGGTTCTCATTGGCCTGGGTTTTCATTATTCTTAATGTGTTGCTGTGTTTTCATTTGCAGAGACAGCAGTCAACTTAGTTGCTCTAAAGGCTTGTTTGAGTCTAAATGCCGCAGAATCGCAGGGAGAAGCAAATTAGTGTCAAGCTGCAGCCTGAACCTTAAATGCTGAGGAATTAATTATGTTGCTTTTCTATTTAATGCATCAGCGGGGCCCTAAATAAGAAGCTTCTCTTGAAAGCATTATTTCGCAAGGTTCACTAATTTGAAACAAATTCAGAGCAATTAACTAGTGAATGTAGACAATGCACACTGAGTAAACATTAAAATAGAAGACTTGCAGGTTGCTCGTATGCATAGAAACATCCTCAAATTCATCTGGAGAGGACGACTGCAAAGATGGCACCTAATACAACAGCTGCACTGTAATGACCAATATGAATCATATCTTGTTTTCTACATTCTACTTCAACATCATTCATTATTCAAATGAGGAAACAGTCACTGTCTAACAGTGACACAATGTGGCAATGCGAGTCTAAATGATTCATATGAAGCACTCACAGATCACATGAAATCATGGTGAACTGTTGTCACCCCATATTGTCTCCTCAACAATGCACATATGACCTGAACATATGACCAGTTCAATCAAAGGAAGAGAGGTGACTGTGATGGAATAAAACCTAGAAGATCAGTGCAGAACAGACCCACAAGAGTTTTAATCTACATCTCTTCCAGAGTAAACCAAGAAATGGATCACTTATCACTGTGTTTGTGCTCCTATTGATCCCTGTCTGCCCCCAATGCCCCAGGTCCACTGCAGACATACTCTCACTATTGATTCACCAGGATTTGTTTGCCATTATGCGAAACACCACTGGCCCATTCACAGCCACTTCAGTAGACAGCAGGATCTAATGGGGCAGAATAGGGTAGGATGACAAGCAAAGAGGAGGCAGGGACCAAACGTCAAAGACAGGGGAATGGCTTTACCTTGTATGCAATTTACTACTGATGGGGCAACGGGAGCTAGAAAGTGTTTTATGGTGTGTGTGTTTGTGTGTGTGTGTTTGTGTGTGTGTGTTTGTGTGTGTGTGTGTGTGTGTGTGTGTGTGTGTGTGTGTGTGTGTGTTTGTGTGTGTGTGTGTGTGGGGGGCTGTCTGAGAAAAAGACTCTGAAATACAGAAGTAGAGAGAGATGAGAGACAGATAACAGAATCAAAGTGTACACCTATTCATTTGTACTTCATGCAGGAAAGATAAATGTTAATTTGGTACCAACCCTCCCCCACCACCCACTGCTAACCTTGCAAGATAGCTGGATAAGCAAGACCATGACCAAGCGAGAATCCATATTTCCAAGCATCAAGATATACATTTCCTTATGAGGAACTACTGATGTTGACAGACATCCAATAGCGTTGATTCATCCAATAAACTGCCAATAATTTTGTATTGGCAGGTGCCGGCACTTTTACAAACATATTCCAAGAATGACTTCCCAGATGGTTATGGGAAACAAACCATCTGGCAAATCAAGTTATCCAACCCCCCCCCCCCCCCCCCCCCCCCCCCCCCAAAAGAAAAAAAAGACACAAATACAGATTCTAACAGGGTTACTTGCAGGTTGAGCACAGTGGAAAATGTAATTTCACTCCAGTGCCTTTGTGGACTGGCTTAGCGGAGATCCACTCACAGCTTCAGGTTTGACCAGGTGGAAAACAAGCTACGGATAGAGTGGTAATTATTATGGTGCCATGTTCTGTGTTTTTACCAGCTAGGACTCTACTCTGTGAATCGAAGAATGGGAGTCTGTGAATGCAAACAACACAAACACAATGTTTTAGCACATTTATGTTTTGGTGCAGTGACCTCTTTCAGCATGATGACAAAGCCTGGCTGTAGGTTTTATATCCATGGTAAGCTTCTAACTGAATTCATATGCATTTGTATTTAACATTAAATTACAAATGTTATCAATATCTCTGGTGCTGGTCAAATGTAACTCAGTCCTCAAAAACATGGAAACTAAGTCCATACTTGAACAACTTCTAAAGGCCTCACGTGGCCGTAACGGTATCTACAAGTCTAAGATGGGGTATACAAATGAGGACAGGTTACTGAAGTTCTAAAATCTAATTATCTTCCTGAAAGAAAATTGTCTATGAGTTAAAAAGAAATCCATGACTGCCTGGAGGGTCCTATAAATGAGTTTGCGTGTCACTCGCTCACTACACTGCTCCATAGCTGTGACCTATTTGGGGACTGTTTCATTTAAGGAAAGTAATTACCAAACACATTTTGGGGAAAATTAATTAAAAAGCTTGTGGAATTAACTCTAGATATTCACTGAAATAGATAAATATACTCAAAGCTAGTTAATTGGTTTAAGATTATCAAAAAATAGTAATTTGTAAAAAAAAAGAAAAGAAAAAAAAGAAAACATTCAACCAACAGGATTCCTTCTAGTCACAGCACCTTTCTACAGAAGATCTTGCTGGGTGTTACATTACCACAGTCAGGGAACATTCCTGTTTCAAACACTTATGCATTGAATAAGATACTATCAGCCTAGAAGCAAGCATTTCAAAAAGGAGCCTGGCGGTCTGCATTCACATGGTTAGAGGTTGGGGATCAATACACATTTAGGCTTTGCATTTGTTCATTTGCAAGAATTCTGAGGAATTGCAAGACACTGTAACAGCCTTCAGGTACAGCATGTTTGAGTCGGCACTTCCCAAAGACCAATGTAAAGAGAGGCTATTGGCCACAACACAAGCATCAGTTCAATACAGACCCTGTACCTTTACACACACACAAACACAAGCATCTATTCTGAATCTTGTATACTTCCCACACAGCACACCCCAGAATTATCTTGTGTGCAACGTTCAAAATTGGGTTGGACATCACAGGCATCTGTGTGTGGTTGCAGGGCACCTGCGCTCTGATTGAGGATGTCTAATAGGACATGCAGACATACCTGCAGCAACTCAGTGATCAACAACTCAGTGATCAAAAATAAGGATTACATATTGTACAGAAGCAATGCATACAGTAAAATAGATATGCATCTGAAAAGATGTGTAACTCTTAACCTGGGAGGTTCATCTGGAAGATGAAACGACCCATGTGGTACCATCAAGTGGAATGTGCTGATAAGAAATCGTAATGTACATGATTAGGGCCACAGGAATACTGTACCCATCTGTAGGCAATTGTACTTCAGATTTCATTTTGGCTAGCTTGCAAAAATCAAATAGCTGCTAGATACCGTTTACACCGTAGATAGTGTTGAGTGAAAACTATTGAAGGGTGATGTAAACACTTTATATGAACAGTTTTACATTGCAATATATGACACCACCTATAACGTTATATGTTCAGTCTAATAATCGCAAACAGTTTTTGCTCATACGTAGGAACAGCCCCGTCCTATTTTGTGCAAGGCACATCATAAACTCTAGCCTAAATACGTGGCAAAGAATACATATTTACAAACAGTTCGCTAAAATTGTTAAGGATCAAGAAAATACAAATTATATTCACCTTTAGAAAAACTACCGTCTGTACGCTTGTGTCCATCCGTCTTCTCTCTACGCTTCAATATTGTTCAAAAAGGTAGGCTATTATAATCAACAAATAACACACACCTCTGCCGATCCAATTTTCTGCAGCGTGCAATTGTCCACAACATTGTCACAAACTCAGTTTTAATCAGTTCAGCCGGATTCCAGGTAACGTCACCTGCCACTTCGAACCTCATACAACAAGGCAAGTTTTAGGGCTTGGTAAAGTTACTGCGCTCCACAGCAGGAACGGTGTGAAGCCCTAGATAAAATATCTGTAGGGTAAACATTGAGAAACTTAGTCCCGAAACGAAACCCTTTGTTTATAGGTAACGAATCCGTCAAAATCCGTGTCTCCATCTACACATCATCGTAAGGACAACCGCGGTGAACGGCGAAGGTTTGTGAAGATGACTCTGTAAGTGAAAGGGTGTTGCCGTCCTGTATTTCAATTTGAGGGACCAGACTGCTCACGCGCGTGTTCGTGCGGCTCTTCAGTTTCACCATAGACAGAATCTACACGGACGCTTACTGTTTCCAGTGAATACTTTATATATGAATAACATCAGTCTTAGGAAACGTGCGTAAAAGTTGTGAGGGGGCTATTGGTTGGTTTAAAATTTAGCATGTGTTTAGTAGCCCCCGAACCATAATTTATTCTACTAAGGATGTTTCTGGTTTATGTTAAAAAGGTTTTAGTGAAGCCTACCATAGGTGGTTTATAGAAAAATTGACGTTTAAGGAGAAGTGAAGGAAACCCCGCATGCACATGGCCTTGACGTGTGAACCCAGCAAGATCTCAGTTATAAGCTGCGGCACATCACAACATTATTTAGGCTAGGCTACTCGTTTATTTCGGTGCAAGTGCTTGTCAGCGTTTATTAATTCCGAAGTTAAGGCTACATTTTCAAATGAGGCAGCAGACAGCAGAGCCGGTAATTGCATTTGTTAGAATGCGAAGAAACAAAGTAAACACTGCTAATGAAAGTGGACTGAGGGCCATTTGATTGATGTATAGGCTAGCTCTGTAATTTCCTGTTAACAGTTCAGGGTTAACCTAGGGTGTGAAACAACTGATTTACTACCGCACTGGACAAGTCAATTTATGTTTCAGCAAAGGGCCTGATAGCTAACTGATAGCATATGCCTACACAACGTATTTGACCTCAGCAGGGTGAGTTTAGTGTGACATTGAATGAACGTTCCGATCTTTACCCCTAGAGGGCGACAGAGAAGACTGTACTTTATTTACGCCGAAACAGACATGATTGATATCATCCCATCCCATTTCTGCGTTAATTGGATATGCCAATGAAGTCTTACGTTAGGAGTAGGCTACCTTCGTTCTGAGTCATTCCAACTGTGTTAATAGAGGGTGCATAAGCATCTACTGAAGAGATAAAACCCATGTGGGATAATGTGTCAATTAAAAGGCAAACGACTTGATTAAAAGAGAACTTTAAAAAAAGAAAAAGTTAATTGGATTTTCTTGCCAGAAAGCCTGCTAAAATCGCCTTCAAACGTTACTAAGCGATTTAGTCTAAGGGAAAAGGCTAGCCCCAACCGATCCCCCTCACAAGTTGTGAGTCACAAAGATTCAAGTATCATAGATGAAGTTACTTTTTTTCCAGCCCTTATTGTCCCGTGTCCCGAATTAATCTCTTCCTCACTCCTCTTTATTCAGACGTTCTTCAGACTTAAACTGTTCTTCATTTCAACTACAACAGCATCATCAGCATCTGGTTCAGGAGTTTCTCTGTCCCCCTTTAAGGACCAAATCCTGTACAGTAGTATTGCTGTACTCAATAACACCTTTTGTGTGCATTACAGGTTTTAATTAAGGCGTAGGCTATCATATGCCAAACATCAGCAAAATTGCATAAGTCTCTGAGGTCAGTAAATATGGATCGGAGGATTGGAGTGATATTGCTATTAACCGCTCTTCAGTTTTGTGACAGTGATGAATTACACATTACAGAATATGCTGCATCAGCCACCGAGGTACATTAGAGACTCAGATTTTGCCGTCAATTCTCCTGTGCAACCCCTCTGTGAACACGTCAACGGCCTCTCTACTGTGAGTTATGAGATTTTAAACCGCTGTGCTCATGTTGACGGTTTGTCTCATTGTTGGGTCTTACAGCCGATGCTCAGGAGAGATGAAGATGCTCGGAAGGTCGGAGGTAATGAAGCCACTGTGATCTGACAAGACTGGAGCCTGTAAACCCATTCATGTTTGAACAACGCTAATGATGCGGCTGCTCAGATTGATCTACTGGGTCGGTTCTTGGCCTTAAGGGATCAATAGTTCCCCTCAGGGGAGCAGTTTAAACCTGTAGAGAACTACCAACAGTCTGTTCTTCAGAGGCTTGGTGGTGAGGATTTAGAACATTCATGGAATGCTGGACTCCTTTCATTATTTAACAAACTATTTTTTTTTCCCCCGTCAAGGGGAAACAACCAGTGTTAGTGGTTCCTATTTTTCTGTAGGTGTTGTGGACATGCTAGATACAAACAAATGTCCAAATTACCATGGTAATAACAGGGCACTTGACCTGCCCTAAATAGTCACTAAACAGAATTAGCACCAAAGCACTACTCACATGGTGCGGCTCTGCTATTGAAATGCCTAGGGGAACGTTTATGTTCTATCTTGGATGGCATGATGACAGGCATTGGGTAGAACATCAAAGTGAATCAGGAGTAAAATGTTTGTTTCCTCTCCACATTTTACATTTACTGTGCACAGTCACACTCACTGTTGCTTGTTATCACACACAGAGAGAGAGAGAGAGAGAGAGAGAGAGAGAGAGAGAGAGAGAGAGAGAGACACACAAACACCTAGTCAGACATAAATAAGTTCCTCAAATTGACACGACACATACGGAAAAAACGAATAATTTGCTTTAATTCTCACATTGGCTTTTGTATCCTTGCTAAGCTCACTCCTTAAAATTTTTGAAGGGAAAATGAATTTTCTTTCTCACAGAGGAAAATATAGATCCAAAGCTCTCCCTTAAATGCTGTATTCAACTTAATCACTCAGATTTAATAAGCCATAACACTGTAGTCACATCTATTCGTACAGTGCCCATTCGGAATTGAGTGCCTGCCGTCTGAAGTCTGAATCATGCATTTTTGCCTTTCATCTGCTCTGCTTTGAAATGTCACAGGTACAATGACTTGGAGGTGCATTCATAAGGTATTCGTCAATGCCAGACCTTGTGGAGAAGCAACTGATGAGAGAGAAATGTGGATTTCTGCTCTTTGCCCATAGCTTCCCTGAGTGACAAATGAAGGGGTACTGAAAAGAACAGGTGAAAACAATGTGATAGACATGCACTTAAAGTAGTCATCCATGATCTTCATTTTAACCCATCCCTCACCATAGCTGGCTGCCATACCTTAGTGGCTTTGGGATAGAATGAAATTAGTTATTTCTTAACCCTGGAAACCTGCTGTGAAGTTCTTACGCAATTAAGATTGTATCCGCAGACACACTGATACACAGCAAAAGGGATTAGTGAAGATAATCCACTGCCAGCTTCCACAAATGTTCAATACATTAACACTCAAACTGGAAAGAAATGACTTGCACATTCATAGTAGTGTTTTCGTACAGTAATAGTGCACATATACCCTTTATACGTAGTATTGAGTTGCACGGACATAAACACCACAAGTGTTTAGCTGCTTATAAACAAAGGTGACCACAGGAGCAACAACTAAAGGACAGGGACTACAGATACGCTGTTTGTTTGTTTGTTTAAGATCGTGAGCTTGTGTAACGTAGGGGGCTGGAAAGCGAGAGTAAAGGCAGAGCGAGAGAGAAAGAGAGAGCGTGAGAGAAAGATGAAAACAGAGAGAAAGTGAGAGACGAGATAGACCGAGACAGAGAGGGGGTGTTGGATCAGTTGGAGGAGCGGTGCACACATGAAGGTGCAGGAGAGAGTAAATAATGGATAGTTTGTCTCACTGCAAACCCAAGCGCAGCATCTCATCCTATCTACCATTGAGACGTGTCTCTCTCAGGTCCTCCAGGTTTGACATGAACTCTGGAGTTCAGGCAAGAGAAAGCTGTTAATTAGTAGTACAGAGGCAGCTTGCATTGGAAGCAGAAGACAGGGAGTATACACAGCCAAGTCATATAGCACAGACTGTACGCAAGGCCATTTCCAGACTATATTACGTGAGTATGATTATTCTGCAAAAAATTCTGTTCCTTTGGCAACAATTAATTTCAATAAGTCCTTTGTCGGTTGAAGGACAAACTGTAGGCAGAAACCTTTGTGTGCGAGATTCAAATGATACTTCTCCAGGCCGCCTGGTTGAGAAGAAATGATGCAGTGCACTTTTATTTATGATGAAATACATAGTCCACTGCATTTGCAAAGCATATCACTGCAGTAGCACACAAGCAATCAGACAGAGTTATGGTGAGGGAGGGCTTGTGGGCTCTGGCTTAGGGAGAGCTGGGGTGTCTTCCTCTCTGGCCTTCATCATCAGGGGAGTTTAACGTGTCACTTTGTGCAATCACCGAGAGTCAATGGAGGAATTGCAGGAGTGCATGTGCTTGATACATCTATCCGTCAATCTTTTAAGTTTTGTGATATGTTTTATAAACGGGGCGGAAGGCATGTGTCAGACAAGACGGCGTCTGGCTTCTCTCTCTCTCTCTCTCCCTCTATCTCACCTTCCCTATCCACCTCTTTCTCCATGTCTTTCTTCATCTTCATACGGTGCCAGAACATCAGTTTTCAGCTGCTGTGCGACATTGTCAAAAAGGATTTGGAGTGCAGGCTTCATATGTATGTTTTTACCCACCAACCATGGTGGGGCTCTTTAAGAATAACCCATCGTGACTTTATTTCTCATTTTCAAATTTCTAACATACCCGGCGCCTCACTGGGCAGAGTGTGTACCACACTGACTAAAGCCTTACTGCAGTGAACCGTTCAATTCCATCTCAGTCCACTTATTTCATGTCCACCACTTTCTTTCTCCCTGCCTTTCCTGTGTCTGTCAAACTGTCACTATCAAAAAAATGAAGGAGAAGATGCCCCAAAAATATATAAAAGAGCGCTGTTCTGTTATACAACCCATTGTTTAGATCACTATTTTATCTTATTTTTTATTTACTATACTTTTAAGAAAATGTTTCTACGGAACACTCGTGCTCTTGCATAATAAATGGTTATGTACAGTTGGGCACTCAGGTAGTTGCTGACATAACATAATGTCATCCTTACACAAGGCAAACTAACTTTAGGATTAAAACCGACCAACAACACCACCCTCTAAGATTCTGTCTACAGCATATGCTTGGAAATAATGTGATGTTACGACACTTAAATAAAGGGGGCTCATTTCAAAGCATCAGGATCTCTCACGAACAAACAGTAAAGCCTCCTCAGTTCACAAAACTGTGCAGGCGTCGCCTCATGAGCTTCTGCCAGAATAATAAAACAGTGGTACTTAGACAAATGGAAATGGCCCCAGTGAAGCCTGTTATGTCTCTTCAGGGTAATTGAGAGAGAAACATGCAGCGGAACTTCAAGCTATCAAACAGCGTCAGTCATTGCCCAGCTGGGTCCTGTATGTCCCTTTATTTACAGTCAATAACTAAGGCCCTTGACAAACCAACCAGAATAAGCCATTAAAAAAATCAAGACTAAGCACTGAAAATAATTATACCATGGCTGCAGGGCAAGTGAACTAAACAGTATCTTCCCCACTGAAACTGCGAGAGTCCGGTTTGTGCAGGGTTGAGCACTGTAAACCTTTTCATTTCTTCTCATCGCTGCCAACAAGAGGAGAAGGAAAATGGATCACCCTGAGGCACAGGGCCCATAGCCTTATGAGTGTTATAAATCAAACAGCCAGAGATGTGTGATCTTCTGTAACTTTGCAGAATACTTTCATGAAATTTACATAGGTTTAGTCATCTCTGGGACAAGGCTCCAGATACTGTAGAAGACTGACTGTGATGGATGGAAGATGTAATTCACAAGGTTGAGGGGGAAAGGGTGTTTCTATTGTGTGGCAAAATGAATCGTAATTAAAATAGACCAAATAGCATACGGTTCTTACATTAAGTGATACATTAGACTCCTTATTGATTCTCCCTTCAATCAATTTATAAAGATTGATAACAAATGCAAGAGATGTGCTGTCAACATCTTATTAGCGATGCTGGTTGGAACACAAAAAGCATTTTTTATTCAACGACTAGCCTTTGTTATAAACAATCAAATGGACTGGCCCCAGCCTTCATATCCTCTGTTTGAACAGCTGATGTGTGAGTTGCAGGTCATACGAGCTTGTTTGCAACATCCCCATCACTGATCACTAAAGGCGGGTTGTAGTAGAGGATTGTGTGAAGACGCGACAAATGTGGTCTTTGTGAAGTCTGTTTCGTCTCGATTGCGATCTTTTTTTGTGTTTTCTGAAAGGTCAATTCCAAAAGGGTCATGAAAGAAAAGGTCCCTTCAGAGTCTTTCCGAAGTAATTCTTCACATCAAAGGGCAAAGACTGCTCATTCTAGGGACCAAGTCAATCATTAACTGCACCGACAGTGAGGGAGAAATATGACGCTCACATGATGAAGCTGTCAAGCTACCTCATCAAAGTCAACATATTATTATTTATTTTTTTGGTCAGATGTGTCTGAAGCCAAATCTTCAGTTAGCAGCTAATACTGAAGCTGGGGCTCTTGGATGTCTGTCACACTGTTAGGAAGACTTTGGGGGAGAGGACATCTCCATGCACCGTCCCACCACACATCTTCCACTCACATTCCCGTTCATAAAGTCTGGAAGGAAAAATACTTGGCAGTAAGAAATATATAACAGTATCCCATAGCCAACTATGACACTGTCTGTCTGTATGAGAGACACTCCCCAGAAAGCTGACTGGTATAATTGGATTCTAGTGTTATTTCCAGTCTTATCTGATGCTGTCAGTCCGGTTATGCTTCCTGCTGTTCAGACAGCTTCGAGGGTGCTCTTTTATGAAAGCCACCATTACAATGGAACATTCACACATAGGTACAGCAGTCATGATGCTCTGTCAACATCAAAATAATACTAATTCACTGAGCAGCTCTACTTACATTTTTAAATATGCAGCCACAAAATGAAACACGGTGTAGGACTAAAATATCCCAGGCATTAGCGAGCACCATATTTCTGGAGTTGGAAGGGAAATTTGCAGAGCTCTGTTATTTTGATTAATATACCCAGCTATGTAAGCAAATCAGTGACATAATGTTTTTAATTTGTTTTTAATTTTAAAAGGCATTGAATACCCAGCCACAAAAGCTGACACAAAGGATATGGCTCTTGGCTATATGGACGATCCTGGACCATGGAATAAGCCTATGGGCCTGTTATGGTGAGTCTTTTCAGACTGACCCAGATATCACCAGCCCGAAATACATTGGAGGAATTACACAGCAGCTATTGAAAAAGGAGCCCATTTATTTTTGGAACCTTGAGACTTGAAGGCTCTCAAGACCCTGTTTTAAAAACCTCTAATGCATCTTCCCCTAGGGCATGGACTCTGAAGCTCTAGGAAAAACTCAGATCCTAAATCCTAAAAGCACACTTCAGACAAACATTGCATCAGAACTTGCAGTAAGCCCGCTGAATGTTCAACTTTCGATGAGGAAGCACAGGCCCCCTGCTCGTCTGAGGCGTGATGTGCCTCGGAGGTTTCACACCATCCATCTGGTACTCTCCTGATGAGACTCACACACGGTACCATGCCCTACTCCACCCAGTCAACCACAAGAGAAGACAAATGGATCCCAAGGTTCGAGGACGATGCATCAAAAGACATGCAGATGTGTCGCAGCGATGGTGCCTTCTGCTCGGCTGCGTACAAGGAGTTTCCGGTAATTATATTCTAGCTGTCGTCTTCGGGAAGAACTCAGTACGTGAGAATCACAAGTTGTATCTGATTTGCGCTGAGTAAAGGACAGTGTGGGGTCTTGCCTTTAGGACAGACGCAGAAAACGTTCAGTGAATTGACTACGCTTTCAAAAACGTATAATGAAGATTAGTGGGGCTTTAATCATTACATGATTACTGTTAAACCACTGTTAGACATTCTTCGGTAGTTTGATATCTTCAAGCTTACATTTAACTCCCCTTTCTGCCTATGTAGTTACAGTTAACCTGAGTGGACCTCTCACATTCTATAGGAGAATTTGAAACCTCTTTTTATTTCCCATCATATACTGCTATTATTTGCCACTCTTGGCAATGCCCTTGAAAGGTTTTGAGGACAAGACTACATAGGTACAGAACATGCTACCACTTTACCTTCCCCTCTAATTAATGTCACAGGTTCAGAGGTTAGTCTTAATTCCAGGGTTTCCATATTCTACCTGACAACTTACCTACACCCCTACCTCCACTCCATTTGAAAATGGCAATTTCCGAATGCGTAAGTCAGGGTAAGATACACAGGGCTATAGGTCAGACACAACCAAGTCTTGACAAGTGTTTCCCACTGAGGTTCTTATATTACACATTGTATATAGTCTGGTGTTCCTTCTTTAAAAGGCAGTGTCTCTTGACTGATCTCCTTGCTCACTTCCACCTCGACTGGAAGACACCACCAGCAAGGGAGAGATAGACGGAGGGATGAACCATCAGCAACACCTAAGCTAAAGTACCAATTACAATGACCTCATCGCATAACCCCAGTCTCATCTCACTCATCCCTAATGGGTGAGACACCGATGGCATGAGTGGAAGAAACAGCATGAGGAAACGATACTTACAAATCTCAGGCATGCTCTCGTCAAAAACAGAACGTCCAGTGTCAGAAGGAGAGGGTGATGACGCTGTCGTGGCGTGTTCTGTGACACATCTGTTCCCCGCAGCCCGTCCTTTGCACGTCTGTCTCCACATTAAAGAACTACTAATCAACTCCTGGCTCCTGCTGTTTGATGCACAACAATAATGTGACCATTTAGGTCTTCGTGTTGAAAAGTGAAGGCAGGGTCTAATGGTACACAGCCTAATGACTCTAGAGAATGGATCTCACAAAACACAATCCATTTGCCATTTAGAAAGCAATATAGATAGCACCATTAGGAAAGGCGCACATGCAGCTCATAAGTGAATTTGATACTAATGGGATTTCTATAATGGTGCACCAGTTCTAATTAAATAAAGACACAATCAATGGCGATAATCAGGCAAACAACTTTCATGAGTTGTTTCCATAATGACATTTTCCCAATATTTTATTGGTCAGACAGGACTAAAAATTTGGCTCGCCAGGATGTCAAATAGTAATGTCATGACCTTCATCTACGGCAACATTAGAGCCAGCGAGGATTATTAACTTATGGGTTTGGGTTCTCCTACAAGACAGGGTCATCTTTTTTTTTGTTTAAGGAAAATGAAAGTTTTAAACTCAACACAATTTGAGTAATGATCAATGTGTTCAAAAGTGGTTAACATTAGGTTATGGACAGGTGAAACACTACGTGCTCCTTGCCCACTGATTCACATGGTCTGTGTGGTGGCTAGTTTGTTTGCACTATGACCAGTCTGTCATTTGTATTTAAAGAAGGATAACCTTTTATAAAACAAATCTTTATTAGATGAAAAGTATCTTTTCTGTGAGGTCAAGTATGAAATAGAATATACAAATACTTTACATATCCCGCTTTTCATTGAAAATGATAACAAGACAACCACACAAAATCAAAACAAAGAAATCGAAGGGGGGTTGACTCATTTACAACATGGGGAATGAAAGATTCTGATCATGTTCTGTATGATGCAGGCTTAGGTGACACTGTACAGTGGCAGTTGTAAGGGTCACACAGAGAGGTACATTGAGGACCCAGAATCACAGTGACACAGTGTTACACACCCTCAAACCTTGACCTTTCACCCTTGACCAATCACAAACCTGGATTGAGACACTGAGCCTGTTGAACAGATGCGCAACCACCAGCGACAAATCAAAAAATCACCAGAAGTAGATGGAGTAGTGATCTTGAAAGCATAATGGCTCAGCCAATTAAAGGCTCCAGTGAGCAGAGGCAGTGCTGAATAGTGGAGATTTTCTTGCCTATGTAACCTTTTTGCCACAAAAGCTTATCAGCTAGTGTATTAAAAAGGTACATCAAGATAATTGGTTCAGGACTGCCACAGGGCAACATTCATTTCCAGCCCCAGCCAACTAGGTGAGTAGACAGCTGGATTTTCTCTTTTACTGAGGTTGAATTTGGGTTGATATTGCAGTCATTGGACTCACCGGCTCAGTCACCACTTCTGAAGATACTCACAAGGTATGGAGAGAAACCATACACCATAGGAAAGAAGGAACATGTGAAATTGAGGAAAATCTGAAATCTAATGAGACACATTCAGGAGTCTAGTCTTTCTGCTGGTAGCAACATGTACCCCATAGAAAGGAGAGGGAAAAGAGGAAGTTAGAGTACAATATATGTTTAGCTGCAGGCTTCCATTAGCCGTTTTCAAACTCTTTGGCATTTCTGACCAACGAATTTCATCATTTTTTGAACTTGTATAAAAGTTGTCATAGAAAAGCAAATCCATGTAAAAACGAAATTATCAAATTTGATGTCTGACGTTTTATCGCGTGATAAAACATCAACACTAAAGTGTTTCATGTCAATAATTTCTATATCAAACCTAAAAATGTTCTAGCTCTACATGTACACACCATCGGCTGCTAGGGGACAGTTTGTTTTGTTGTACAACACATTCACGTTGTTACAGCACACATTCATACTGCATACCAACTACACACACATTTCCAAAGCACACAGAGATAAGAGTTAGGATCCGCAGGTACCACTTCTTCAAGGGGACTCGCTGGGATTACTCCCGTCAACTGTGGGTCACCGAGTCTCTCTCCACGACGCCGTCCCCCACGTCACATGAAGTCATTGAGCTCTGCGTCCAGGGCGGCGGCCATCTCGTCTGCCTCGGAGCTGCTGCCCTCCTCCTCGTTGGAGTCCTTGGTGGACTCGTCCACCGAGTCGCCCGCGTCCTCTTCTCCTTTGGCCTCGTCAAGCTTTCGTTTGTGTCCCCTGGAGGAATAAAGAACCCAGCCGTTTAAAAACAGGGGAATGGTCACCTTGCCAAATGACGTTGTTCGTTATGTTACAGCAGTATTTTGGGTGTGAAAATCAATAAATGGTGGCCACATCTGTGTGAATGTTCTGGTGTGAATCCAGACAACCGTTTAATGCATTAATCACACATAAAACAGCCCAGACTCAGGAACAGTTGTATTTTTGTTGTTATCAAAGCAGTCAGCGTCAACCTTCAGAAGAACAAAGTGTTGAGCGTGAAGCTCTGAAGCAGGAGCCTGCAGTACACTTCAGTGAAGTTATGAGAAAGAAAAACCATCTAACAACCAGACAAGGGCCTAGCTGAACACTCTTAGGGAGGGGCTCTTCACAAAAGCCTTCAAGACAGAACTGAGCTGCCTGGAACCCTGGCATTCTCTAGGAACGGCAGTCCCCCAATCCAAAATGAGAAGGATGTTACCCCAAGAAAACCCCATAATTTCTCAAGTTCCTCATAACTGTGGCCTGCAGGGTGCCACCCCCCCCCCACCCCCCTGGAGAACAGTGAGATGAACTGCTCAGAGAGCTCTGTTCTACACACACAATGTCCTGGTGCGCTTCTGTTCCCCTCCTCCGACACCATTCATGAGACAGACAGAGATGGGAAGCCTCTCTTCCCTGTTGAAAGAGTCAAACAAAGTGCCATGGTGAGGGAGGGAGGGAGAGCTGAAGAAGTGAAATGAAGAAGAGAAATAGCATCAAAGGCGGGGCGGCAGGGCGGCAGGGCGGCGGGGGGAGAGATTGCGCTAACACCAGATAGGAGGAGTGAGGATGAGTTAGTCAATGAATCAGTGGCTCGGCCCTCCTACTCCCCACTGGCCTCACCTGAGGTTTTGTTAGCCTGATGCTAATGAGGCAGGGAGGGGGGAGGAGGGCCGGACGGACGGCAGCAGGGGCTTCCCTCGTTAAGAGGCCATGCCGTCAGCCGTGCCCAGACCGGGGCATTAAAGGGCAGGTGTCAGGCACAACGGGGCTAATGGAAGGGTAGCACGGCGACAGGCCTTTCACAGTCTCTCTCTGAGAGCAACAGCCCAACTGGGAACCTGAAGTGACCGTGGAAGGTGTCTCTCGCAGGTAGCTTCATGTAGAATGAGAAACAGAAGTCTCTAGTGCATTTTCAAACCCGTGCGGCCAACTTATTAGAAGTTTATACGGTCACGTGATCTGTGATTGACACTTTATGAGTTTGGTTATTTAGCTCTGTTAAAACTACAGTTGCGTGTGTATGCAAGGGAAAAAGGCATGTGTGTGTAGCCTCCTAACATTAACCAAGTGGGAACAGCAGTGAGTCTATCACTTCCTCACCCCTAATGTCAGACGCAAGAAGGTCCGTGTATTAACGACACGCACACACAGCTTCCTTTCTATTCTACCATCTGACAGAAAACATCAACTTGATCACGTTCTATCAGACAATCTGAAGAGACTGGGCTATCAATTATAGTGGAGTATTTGCCAGCCTTATTATCTGGTAAAGGGGAAAAGACTGTATACACATTGTATTTTTTTTATTGTCTGCCATTTCAACCCCCCCTCCACCAGGGCCACTTGGGACTCGCCCTTGTCAGACTCTCCCACTAGTCTTTGGGGAGCGTAAACAGTGGTGGTGAGCTGCTTGAGGTTGTCGGTGGGGAGGATAAGGCGTTCTGCTTAGTTGACGGCACCTCACTAAAGGTCAGGAGCTAAACTACCGTCGGTTCCTCGGAGGTGGAAACTCCAGTCAGGACAAGCAGAGAAGAGTCAACTCCAAGGTCATATCTGAGAGTTCAGCAACACAACTACAAAGACAAAACAAATAAACGGTGATGTTCATCACCACAGATGAGCGGATTTTACCATCAACATTGGAAACTCGTCTGGGCTTGTTTCCAGAGAAGGAACCGGAGGAGGAGAGTCACCAAGACCCAGGCAAGCCTTCAGAGCCATCACACGGCACACATTGAGAGCACTTGGGAAGACTCACTAATCAATATTAGGATATCACATGATCAAATGATTCTTTCGGAGACAGATGTGAGCATTCTGATGACCGAGGCCCATAGCAGAAAACGAGTACCCCATTAGCATACACTCCTTAGCGCCTGGGGGTCAGCCAATGGCAGAGCCCGACTAGCCTAATTGGATTGTGCTGCGGGTGCTTTCATCTGGGAGAGAGGAATTCACAGAAACGACTTCAAAAGAGCCAAATACTAGACGTTGGAGAATTTACCGTACAATGCAGCAAAACAAATGGACTCATATCTCTTCATAAACACAGACAGTGGGTTCCGTATTCTTCACTGAGAGGAAGAGAGCGTGGTAGCAGCTATTGCTGCCCCCCAGACAAAGAGAGGGATTGAGAGAAAAACAGGAAGAGAAAAATGATATCTTAAGAGTAGCCACAGGCCTCGTCAGTCTAATGAACACTTGAGTGGAATAATGACCATAGTCATTTATAGAACTATTAACACACTCTTCTCAAATGTGTTTCATTCTTACACGACCCATAAGGTTAACAGCATGGCTATTTGTCTCATAAATAACAGACAAATCACGCTAAGGAAAGAAGATCAATGAAGAAACAAAAAAATAAAATAATCTAACCTCATTACATGTGGCTCCATTCTCATGTAAATAAGACTTGTGGCAATCATTTATTCACTAATCAAATGTTAACATTCTTTCAGAGACTAACTGAACACAATCCGGGTGTTTATCCATGCTATTCTATCTCGTGTGTGAGTCAATTCAAGGGAAGTGACGTTTAGGAAAGACTGCGGACGAGGAAAGAGACTAGCAGAGTGAAAAGGGAGAGCAGGGGTAGAGGTATAGTGAGGGAATGTGCTGATAACACAGGGAAGACCTGAATCCACTCTAAACCAATCCACCCACAGTCTCCTGTACATCATGGTTCCTAGTTTGAACACGTGCTGAGTAGTCCTCCTCTCTCCACCAGCTCTGTCCTGGCCTCAACAGAGGCAGGCAGAGGCTCGTGGGGTAAGGTGGAGGAGCTGGTCCCGGAGAGAGAGCAGGGGAGCTTGTTGTGACGGATGTGTTAGAGCTTTGGTTAGTCAGGCTGAAAACACAATCACACCTCCGATAGCGGCGCAGGGAAATGGAAAATACAGAAATGCAAAACCGTGGCGACGACAACTAGGCCCACTTCCCTGACACAATACATCTCCCCGCCACCTTCACAGTCTATTGGAGTTTAAAAAACAAAAATAACTTCAACTGCTATCCCCCCCCCCCCTCGCCCAAACAATTTTTGTCTCCACCGAGGCAAAATAACCAAAGGAGTTTAAAACTGCTGACTTTGTGTTCCGGGAGCTGTATGTGTGAGTCAGTCACAGCACTGTGTGTCACACCAGTGTGAATCAGGGTGTCACCGTCACTTAGATCTCTCTCCTGCTGCCCCCCTCTGTGTCACTGTCGCAGAGAGTGAAATCGGATGCAAGCGCCCTGTCTTTTCATATGGCCTGGATCCCTTCTCTTGCCCCCTGGTAGAGCGAGCCGAGCCCGAGGCCAGGGATGCCCAGGGAAGGTCTGAGCCGGCGCTAAAGGATATGGTGCTCGTCTTTTCCGGGACGCGAGCCAACGGGGCTGAGAGCTGGACTGATAGGCTGGCTGACGGGGGGTTGACAAGTGGAAACCCATTTATTTGACTTAACTTGAAATGACAAATATGAAGCTCATTGATTTAGCCTTTATCACACTCAGCCGTCGAGGCTTGGAGGAAGATGACAGGGCACCCAGGGGGAAACGCCTGTGTGCTTTACTGTTTATCAGGAGGCACGTTTGACACCGCGCAGAGCCATTTGTATACTTCTGTCAGCTCAGAGTCACCACCTTGACCAATTAATTTTTTTGCGTTTCGGTTTGGAGATTTTTGAGAGTTTGGAGAGTTACGTGGCCCAAGAATATGCATACAAATGCCCATATCTCCACTATCTGCTTGACTGTGAGAAATAGAATCGTTATTTAATTCTGCACTGGAGCAATTACTGCTGAAAATAGGCTATGTACAGAATAAAATCACATTGCCCCAGCTATTAATGGGGTTGTTATCTTATAATGTAGCACACAATACAGTGTGGTTTCTGCTTTGTTCAAGGGGTCTTTGTTCCATCACAAAAACAACACAAAGCAAGATGCTCTCCTCAAACAATCAGCCTCTTACCCACAAACCCCAGGAAAAGAAATAAAGAAACATTGTTTATTGTACACAAAGATTGCATTCGCTCAACGTTACACGCACAATTCACCCATTCCCATCACAGACAGAGTCTGCTCCTGACAAAAGCCAAATGGGAAGGAGAGACACGCTCAGATGACCCCCGATCAGGACAGACATCAATAGTCGAGTGCAGATTTAATTACACTGAAACATTTTTAACCTCTCCCTCTTTCTTTCTCTCCCTCAGGAGTTCAGCAAGCCGATGGAACCTGGAGCATCTGAAAGCAGCTGTGTTAACACAGCCCTGTGGAACAGGCCTACACTGGGCACTAGGCGAGCGGCTGGGAGGCTTCATCATCCTGGGGAGCAGTGCTGGGGGGGGGGGGGGGGGACACAAAGCATCAGACCCTCTCAGGCTCCATGGAGTGAACTAATGAACCAATAGGTGAGCAGGTGGACTAGCCTAACTTCTTCTTACCCCCAGCGTACCCACACCACCCCCCCCCCCAGTACCTTGTGAAGGGCAAGGAAACACCAAACGATACTGGAAACCTCCTGCAAATGGGATTCATCTACCTGTCAGCTGGGGAGAGACACACTGCCGGTATATGATCTGCAGACTGACAGAAAACACTGGGAGAGCCACTCTCTTCTTTATAAAGCGCAGGGCGCACTAGGGCCACGCTGCTGAGAGGCAGCAGCATGGGGTCCCTGAGAGTGAAGGACAGCCCAGGGTCCAAACAGCAGGCTTCCGCTTCAGCCCAGCCAGGGAGCCCACCCCCCCCCACTGACCTGTGGCAGGCAGCGTGCGGGGAGGCAGCGAGAACAGCAAGGGCGTCGGAGCGGTTTGATCGCACATGAACACACGTTTTCCCCCTCCTGAAGCGCTGGAGGGGGGGGGAAGGCGACGTGCCGCACGAAGCTCCAGCGATCACCAGAGCCCTCGCACGGTCCTTGGCAGGGAGGGGGTTACAGTCTGGCGGAGCGTAACCGCGAGGGAGAACTCTGGTCAGGGCTGGAGACAGGATCCCTCCCTCACTCCGTCTCCCTCCCCTCCCCCCAGACCTGGTCTAAATGACTAGGAGTCTTCCGAGCTCTCCTAGCTGTCCCTCCATGGTCAGCTAATTGCCCCTGAGTGATGGGACTGGCTCTAACGAGGCCCTGACAGGCCCTCCCCACACAGTAGGAGCCAGTGCTCTGGTGGGCAGGCTGCACGGCTATCTAGCACTGCTCAGCCGTGGGGGAGCTCAGCAGCCCATGGTCCCTGTTACACACACACACACACACACACACACACACACACACACTACTGGAACATCGGCGATTGAGTTGGTGTGTGTGTGTGGGAGTGTGTTTGTTTGTACGCGTGTATGTTTGCGTGTGTGTCTGTGTCATTTCCTGTGTGTCGGACCACAGGAAGTCAGCCTGCCTTTCAGACTGGTTTCTCCTGACTGTGCGCGCTGCACAGCAAGATCAATCGCTGTAGGAGTACGAGGAGGAAACACCGAGCAAACGAAAACTGGGTCAGACGAACTTGCCGCTTTTCTTTTCTTTTCCACCCACCCCCACTCCCCCTCTTCTCCTTCATGTTTTCTTTTCTCTTCTGAAAAGCCTGAGTAAGCATTCCCTGCACCCCCCCCCCACCCCCCTTCCCTCACTGCTGCGCTTCCTGTCTGTCGGCAGCCCCGGTCTGGTGAAGCTCCGGCCCCTCTCGCTCCACCGGAGACAGACGAGCCTGCCGTCCCGCGTGCCACGCTCTCAACAGTCTCTCCCCACAGGAGGCCGCGTCTCGTACCGCCGGCAGGAGCCCTCGTCACAAGTGTCAGGATCTGTTCTCAGCCGGACGGAGGGACGCCAGGCGTCCTGCTGATGTCTCCGCAGGGCCAGGGGGAACGCTTCCCCCGGGCCCGAGTGCTGACGAGATGCTAGCCAAGGCGCTGGCGGGGCCCTGCTCAGCGAGTTCAGTCACGTTGTGCATGCAGAGATCCTCTTGACGGGTGCGCGCCGAGACGCGAGCACACACGGCGGCCATGGACTGACAGCTGACCTTATAACTACCCGCCCTTCGCTCGGCCTCACCTTCCCTCCCGTCGGCTGGCTGAATGCCAGCTCGGGCTATCTCCCACCACGGAGACGGAGGGGGAAGCTCTGTTCACCGGGCCGACAGCGGTACTAAATCAGCCGAGGCGCCACGGGGCCACCGACCTGACAAATCGCATCATCTCGCCTCGCGGCTCTCGCCGGCGGAGTTGGGCGCGTACCACATACCCGTGTGTGTCGGCGAGCAGATTGTGCGCGTTCACAGGCAGAGTCGCATCGGGCGCCGCAATCGCCACCGTTTCGCCAGGCAGAGACGCAGAGATTTGAATTGGTTTCTTTGTTCTTTTCCGTTTTCAGCCACTTGCATAATAATCCTTTTTACCGCCGAGCGTTGAATTAATCTCAGGAATGCCTCCCAGTCACGGCGAGACGGGAGCCACGGCGACATACGAGCGCTTCCTCCGCAGGAGAAAGAAAAGCAACAGCAAATCAAAACCAAAACACGGCCTTGAGACAATAAACCGCCATGCTGTTTATCTCGGGAGCCGGAAAACAACTGCTTTCATAAGTGCTAATAGAATCATTTGCGCTGTTGTCAGAGAATTACAGTGCTATTACAGTGGCCTTAAGGGGGTGGGGGCCTGCTCCAAATACAATTACACAACAACAAGTTGATAACACTCGGGCATGGTTATTGGAAGTGGTATTCTACTTGATATAACTTACATGCAGATGCTTAGCATATTTCCATACTTAAAGGGCCATTTGAAATCCCCCGGCAGACTCTTCTACTCCCTCCTCATCTAACTAAACATGCCATGTCTCAAAGCTTCTCTCTAACGCTCACAAAGACTGCTAACGGTATAATGACTACAATCTCTCACATCCTCAGACCACCATAGTGATGTGTGTTGGTTGGGGGGGGGGGGGGGACCACACACCCTTACTGAGGAAGCATCGGGGGGGGCAGCACCTGGCCTGCCTTCATACAGCCATACTGAAGCAGAACCAAATACTGCTCGGTAAAGAGATCACACGCAGCTGAGGGCCAGCCCTGATTGGGTTAGGCTCTTCTAACACCCTTCTATGGTCCTCCATCGCACCGCCCGCCCGCCCGGGAGGGAGGGAGCGAGGGCCTTGGGACTGACAAATAGGAGAAAGTCTGAAGTCTGAAGGTTCCACCCATAAATCCGACCGTACAGATCCAAACAACCGACCCAGAGAACCCTCTTGCCAGGAGGAAAGAACATAACCCGTTACTGCCGGTCCAACTTGTCCAATCTCAGAGCACCACTGATGGAAAACTCCCACACCAGCGGAGCTGAGCACAGATCCTGATAATGACTTCATTCAGAAACACCACCCAATGGGACAGTTAAGACATGCCCTGAGCCATGTGCTCAAGCACAATGCCCACCCGGCAATTACATAACAGAGATCCCCCCCCCGAAGGCAGACAGATTTCACATGTCAAAATGAAGGGGACGAGGGAGAGAAAGTGAATGGAGCATTTTGGGTTTCGGCGACGTTCCCTGAGAAACGTGTGGGCTCAGGAAGGTGTGCTAATCCCTGATGCACAGAGCAGGGTGCCAGGCAAGACACCATACTGTACCAGCAGCCCTGCAGGGCAGATTAGAAAAAGAGAGCGAGGGAGACAGAAGAAAGAAAGGGGAGAGGGAGAGGGTGTGAAAAAGAGAGAGACCAGTAGAGAGCCAGAGAAAGGAAGAGACCTCAGTTCTACAGGAGGAGAGATTGTGTCCACAGCGGGAACATTCTGGGAAACGTTTCAGACTCTTCTATCTGCTTCAGCCAGAGCCGACACCGACTGACTTGAAGGCAACAAAAAATGTTGAAGGGAAGAAAAAAAAGACTGCTCCTCCGTGTGCTTCAGCCCACCTCTCCAGTTCTAGTATGACTAGGCTGGTTCTAGTACAGCTATATCTATTCCATCTCTAATTATCTTTGTGCTCCAGTCCAAGTACGGCGGCATTTTCATCCCGGCTCTAGTTCTAGTCCGGCTCTTGGGGGAAATCGAATGCCGCCACAGGATATGAATAATCAGAGAACTCAGGAGTCCGATTCAAGCAAAAGGCATGAATACCCAACGTTTCATTATGGGTGATGATGGTACATGAATCGTTATCCCATGCTTTGTGTTGGGCTCTATTCATAAGCTCCAAAATATGCTTTGCTTTGGATGTAATTTGGATTACTAACCAATGCAGATGTAAAGGAATAACTGGGTCAGCTCCCTCCCTCCCCCCCCCCCCCCCCCGAAAAAAAGAAGAAGCTGCCTAGCTCATCCCAGCGTTACATAAGGCTCCAGGACGCTGGATGAAACGCCCGAGGTGTCTGGCAACACCCCGCAGCTTAAAGCACCCTAAATAGAAGACAAAGCAGAAGAGAAGCGATCAGGACAGAACAGGGCGCAAGGCTGGGCTCAGTGCGGTCCACCCCACTTTTACTCCTCTGACGAGCTCATTCTGTCAGGATATTCGTGCCATATTTGGCTTAGGGAAGAGAAGAAAAACAAAGTGAATAAATAAAGACATAAATAAATCCTCCTTATGCCTTGTTCTGACTGCAGTGAAAACATGAGGGACAAACAGAGGATTAGAGGTACGGGCGATAGCCATCTTTAACATCCATCTTTCTGACAAGGTAGGTCATAACGGAGAGGATTCTTGCTCTCTGTCTCCCTGGGTCACTTGAGCTTTCGGTACTGACTCTTAGCGCCGGCTCCCGGAGCAGAGCAGAGGGACTCGTTTAGCGTAGCGCTAGCCACGCCGAAGGTCACCGTGACGGAGCTGTGAGACCCGTTAAGGCCTTGTCCCACGGACCCTTTCCTTTTTTTCCAGACTGTCCTTCAGACGCAGCTCTCTGCCTTTGTGTCATTCCCAGCCATTAACACACAGGACTAATTCGAGATTAGGAGGGACACCGCGGACGGTACTGTTCCGCACGCACACCTCTGTAAACCAGTTGAGAATACTTTTGAAGGGTAGATTATTGGTTAAACATGGAGCGGAAGGGCGCCGTGCTACGACGGCGAAACACCAAAACGGGAACGCCGCGAAACAAGCCAGAGAGGCCTCCCCCACACCGGCTCTAAAACGCTGTGACGGGAACAACAATGTTCAAGGCCAGCGCCATTAGAAGAACGTCTCAGACCTGGCAAAGAGAAACAACCCCGCTCAAACGTTAGGGGCGCTGAATCTGACCCCTTTCTCTTGGAGCGAGAGAAGTCCTGAAGAGACACCTGGAATTCTTCGAAAGTCCCGAAGAAGTCCACGAGGAGAAGGGGCGGGTGGGACCGGAGGCTGGAGGAGCTTCCGAACGTGCGTGGAGCAGAAGACAGACGGCACGCCCGCCCTGTCCTGCAGCACCAGCTCACACCACAGAGCAGATCGGTCGGTATTGGCATGATTTGAAATGACATGGCATCGGCTTCCCACAAACACGGGGGAATAGGCCTTCGACAGCGAGGTGAAACTACAATACAGTTCACTCCTACTGCCGTGCTAACGATCAGTTCATCATTTTGGATATCAAACACACACCCGTAAAGCTTTCTGACTATCTTAGGACCACAACACTAAGGATTACTGCTCTGTAAATGGCTTCACTCTCCCAGGCTCTGAAATGAGGTTGGCCTTTGGCGGCAGAGGGAAGGATGTCTCTGAGACAGCAGGTGTAGTCTGCAGGAGAACCAGCAGGAAGAGACAAGTGGGCATGTTGGAGCTCACTCGTCGCCGTGGCAACTCGGCGGCACCTCGGACAGCTGGGATTGGAAACTTGGTGCATGTCACCTGACACCCTGCGAGTCGATGCACAACATTTTATGTCGGCGAGTCTGCTGAGTCACACACACACACACACACACACACACACACACACACACACACACACACACACACACACACACACACACACACACACATCACACAGACACCACACACTCTGCAGACAGTGAGAGCTTTTTGAAACTGGTAATGCTGGAAAAGAGAGCGGTAGCCAAACTCTTCTGCAGGCCTGGAGAGAGAAATCTCGCCCTTCTCATACTTATCTGCAGGAGGGCGCTCACCACAACTCCACAATATCCAGCCTCAGGGAACCAAATGCTGTCAGAAGCTGCCTTCTCAAGGATTTATTTTACATCCCAGGACAAGGCCGACAATGACTAATGAACAACTGAAAGCAACTTCGAGCCACGTTTTCTATTTGTGTTCTTGTGTACTTGTTCCAGTGTGTTTGTGTGTGTGTGTGTGTGCTGAGAGAACAAGAGACGAGAGAAACAGAAAGACAACGCAAGAGAAAGCGACTGAAGGGAGATGGGATGGAGGGAGAGCTGAGAGAGAAGGTTCACAGCTAAGAGCCATGGCTTAGGGGACCAGAGTCAATTATCCTGCATGCTTATTAGCCTGGTTCAGCTAAAACAAGCACCTAAGTGGTCATAACAGGGGAACCCTCCACTCTGCAGCTCTGTGCTGACGGGTCTCCAATCGGCTACCCAGGGCCTAGTCACATTGACACACTCCCTGTAACACGTCGGTTACCCAGGGCCTAGTCACATTGACACACTCCCTGTAACACGTCCGTTACCCAGGGCCAAGTCACATTGACACACTCCCTGTAACACGTTGGTTACCCAGGGCCTAGTCACATTGACACACTCCCTGTAACACGTCGGTTACCCAGGGCCAAGTCACATTGACACACTCCCTGTAACACGTCGGTTACCCAGGGCCTAGTCACATTGACGCACTCCCTGTGACACGTCGTACAGCCTTTGGCGTCAAACAAGTACCCTCCTTCAAAATATGCTGACCATAAACCAGTGCACTCCAATCCTGCTCCAGCCCTCTTCTGTGCCCTATGGCACACACTGATTCCTCTACCTAAAAAAGTCGACAAGCTGAGTCCGATGAGTTAGGATTGCTTCGACTGTTGACGGGAACAGAGCTGGAGAGGCCAGCTCTACAACAATCTATATCCAGTTGGGAACAAGCCCATTAACAGGCCACATTGAACTCAGCGGAGAGCTGAGAAATATTGACCGACAACGTGAAACTCTGAACGTCCCCTCTAATGCATGTTATTTGAGAATGACCTCAATGTGAACTCCCCTCTCATGGCTTCCGAGAGCACCAGTTAAACTCGGGTCTTTTACAGCAAACCTTTTCACGTGTGGCTGCAAAAAAAAAAAAAGCAAAGCTTTTCCCCCATGACGCTGTGGTTTGTGTTCCATAGAGCTGAGGTCTGCAGTGTCCACCTGACTCACATGCGTGAAACAACAGTGTCAATATCCATGAATGGGGGGGGATGGGGGGGGACGGGGGACGGTCACGCCATAAAAGCGGCAGTGAGGACTGAGGGAGTGTTAGTGTGGCAATTGCGGGCTGCAAATGACGGTGCAAATTCAGGACTGGGATTGAATAATCGTTAAGTGCCTGCTGCACACTGGGAACTGAATTGGACGTCTGTATTTGAGATCAGCGAGGGGCCAAGACCGTGCAATGTCCCCTGCTCCAATTCCATACTGACTTGAACCCCACGGGAGCTTATGTACACCAGTGTAAACACACACTAAAAAACAGTACACGCACACACACACACACACATCATCTTCCCATTTTTAAACACAACAAAAGAGTGGTTTTGATCAGAGCTACATCATTCTAACCCACTGCCTCTTATCTCTCAGCCAAAACCAATCTGAGAGGACTTGGAGGGGTGGGGGAGGAGGTTCATAGCGACAGGCAAATGCATTATCAAAATGGAGCGCCATCATTATCTGACTGTAACCTTCAAAGGCCTGCCGGTCAGGCCCCGGGCCCCAGGAAAAAGCCCTAATGACTCCTGGGGAAGAAGAGAAAGCCAAGTTCCACATCAAGTCCTCATTATCCGGCTGCCTTCCACTGCTCCCACTGCAGCTTGGCTGGAAGCTCTGCCAGACAGCCAGGCAGTCCTGTTCTCCAGACTGGCCACTAGAGACGACGCCCTCGCTGGGGGGGACAGCCGAGGGATGAATGATCCTTGAACAGCACGGGAGAGACGCTCGCTACTCTCTTCCCTGCAGTCCGCAAACACCGTGACGTGGGAATCCATTGCCTTGATAGTGGAGGCTGATGCGAACCATCCTGTGCTGCTGAGAAGGTCGGTATGTGTGAAACCACGTTTGCAAAGAAGAGCGAAGGAATGAGCGGAGAGGGCAGGAACATGAGAGCAAAAGAGAGGGGCAGGAGAGAGCGCCTCGTTTTGGCCATGTGGGATTTTCTGTGATTCATTTTTAATTTCTCCTCATACTGTAAAACACCTAGTGTGCTTTTGATATCAGCAAGCGGTCGATCCGGATGAAAGGCCGTTTGACTTCCAACATCTTCGCATCTCCACTCTCCTGATCATGGCCGCAGGGCCAAGCAAGCTGGAACACAGACTCGAACATAGACCGCAACAAAAGCATCTAGATCAAATGTTGGTTTCGCAACTGAACAAAATCAGAATCAAATCCTCTCCGGGTGCCAGACATCGTTGCTGCGGCCCCCTTTTCTGGTGGACCTCGCACGACAGCGTCTTGGCGTGTTTGAAATCAGTACGATGGTGCGCGTGGAGACGAGGCCTCGGGAGACATGGCCGTGTTCTGCGTGCCCCTGATTGGAGTGTGGCGTGGATGGACATGGGTGCCACTCGATCCTCTTATCTCCCCGTGGCTTCAAACACAGGGCCTGCTCAGCTCTAATGGGATTAAACAATCATCAGGCCCCAGCATGGTTCCACTCGAGGGCCAGGGGGCTCCTCAAGCCCGCTCACCAGCGAGTTCCATCCACCCCACACCTCTGCGTTCTTCCTTCCTGCCGTGGGTTGTGTAACGTCGTTCAGAGTGTACACAGAAACAACAGAGCGTCCAATTGTGTTTCCCTTTCGATTTAATCTAAAGGTGTGTGTGTGTGTGTGGGGGGGCGGCGGCGGCGGTGTGAAATCTGGGATGAGGGCCGGAACATGTGTGAATTGCTGGTGGGGCCGTTTACTGAGGGGACGCTGCCGTGAAGAGAGCGCGCCAAAATCAGAGGCACACGATCTGACAAGCCAAACTGAGGAGAGGCGGTAATCAACTCCCCTTGTGTATCGAGTGTAGGCGCACACACCCACCCCTACTCACACACACACACACACACACTTCACCATCACAGTATCAGCATCTCACCAGACTGTAAAATCATTGTCCTTCTTCCTTCCCGGATTAAAACATCAGACATGTCGTGTGTAATCTACTCAAATGTGATGGTGTGATCTGCTCTTGTACAGCCTATATTCATGGCCCATTTTCCTTCAAACACATGCATAGGAAAGGTGTAACAGTGGAGTAACAGTAACAGAGGGAAGATTTGTATGTAAAAAAAAGTATTTCAGAAGGAGACAAGAGAGTAGCGAAATAGATTTTCAGGCGAATTCACACAAGAACTTTAGGTGTGAATACGCAGATATATAAATAAAGCTGTAACACTTTTACACCAACTACAGCTGCAGAGCCACCCTTTTAGGAGCTCTTCAGAGACATCCTGTATCTTACTCAGTTTAGAGTCAAACAAAAAAGGCCTTCTGCCTTCTCCACTTCCTTCCAGTTCTAACAATACACTCATTTAATGACAGTCTTCACCCAGTCCCACTTGGAGATGGAAACATTGACGAGGTCCATAGAGAAAGAAAAGGAAATATAGCTGCAAGCAGCAATGGTGGATTCCTACCCCCAAAATGCACATTCTTAAAAAATGGACACAGTCGATGGTTAGGGCTAACCCCACCCGGACGGAGGAGTCCTTTAAACATGTCACAGGTTGCTGTCACTACCAATTGAGCTATGGCAACTGCTGTTCAGATTGAAGTTATGTTTCTGTATATAAAAAAAAAGAAATAGTTTCTCCTAACGGCTAGCATTGTTAGCATTATTAGTTTGGGTCAAATGTGATCCAAGTTCACACAGTTCCCCCTACAAGAGGAATCCTAATGAGCATTTTAAAGGTTGAGGGTAAACATCTCAAATAAACTTAATTCACTCTGATATAGCTTGCCACTATGATGAACAGCCATGTTCAACTCCGTTGGTTCTGACAAATGTGAGGCAAGAACTAAATAACAAATGGAATGAATATGCAAACTTAATGACAGTTTAAATGTCAACAACAACAGCTGCACCAGTTAAGTGACATTTTAAACAATTTACTGTACAGTAGGTACTGAAGGAACAGAATATAATATGCTGACTCAAAAGAGAAGGTCATAATTTCCTTCTCAGCATGTGGATATTAGGATTCAAGACAAACACAGGGAGAATCATAATAGCCAAGCTCATTTTTGTTGATGTGGCTAAAGAGAAATGAGTATAGTTCTGTCCTCAGCATGTAGGATAATCTCAGCTACAAGACTAAAACTCAAGCTAGAAATATGTTAAGATGCTACAACCCTTCAAGACGAATCCATAAACATGGCTTACTCAAAAGTTCCTACATTTGTAGCCGAACCAAAATGTTTGTATGTCAACTGACTCAACAGCAAAACCGACTTTGTAAAAGGCTGCGCCACCTCCACTCAAACAGCTGCTTTGCTTCCGGAAGGTTCAGTCCAATATTCCTTCTTTTATCTACCCCATCAGCATCACAGGTAGGGGCAGCGTCAGGTCCATCACAACGGCCCCAAAACACAGACCTGCTGAAGAAAACCTGATGTGGGGATTAAACCACTCCACATGAGAAGCCTGCCACAACAATGTCCTGGAGTGGAGGCTGATTGCAATCATGGAGGAATGAAAAGATGTGGGTTGTAGAGGTTAATGACGACAATAATGACGGACGAGGTGGGTGGGGGGGACTGACACGTCTACACTGTGCCTCACGCGTGCCCTCGCCCCATCCCTGCCGGCCAACGGCACCTCTTCCAACTGAACAGTCGTCTCTTAAGGAAGCGGGGGGGGAAAGCCTGCTGGTCACCATTAATCACTATATCAATCACTGAGGAAATGAAGCTAATGACCACCAACGCACCATCAGTGGGCTGAAACAGCAGCCTTAAGAGGTTTTTTCTCATTTCTGACGCCATCCATATAACCCGCAGGGTGACATTAATACACTTCAGTGTCAAGTGTCCAGAACGTTGCGATGACTGACAGCAGCTCAAAGGTTTGGGGTTATTAGAGGTCAAGATTAGTTTTTGATGGAAAACGGACCATTATTGAAATGCTCCCCTTTGCACAGTGGTTAATTAGAGAGCACAATGTCACGAGGCTTAGTTCTTCTTCTCCACATTGATGGCTGCCATGGAAACTGACCATGCAAAAAAGAAGAACTATGAAGTATGTCTGTCAGCAATCAAGGTCAGGGAGAACAAAATCTAAAGGAGGGTGAAGTCAATTGACTGAGCTTAATAAATGAGCCAAGCTTGAATTGGCCCTGACAGGTTTTTGAAATGAAAAGCAAAACAGAAAAAAAAAAAAAAACATACAATCCTTCCATCCTTGTCCCTACAGTATCCAATAGAACAGAAACATCAGATGTCACACAACATTCTAGCTCCCCCAAGACAACCAGGAAGCAAGCGGGGCTGCAGCAGAAAACTGATGTTTTGAAGGGCTCAGAAAGAGAAGTGGTTTCCATGGAGCGGTGCATCTACTGTAGCTTAGCAACTGCTTTCTGTCAATGCTGGGTCTGAAGATGAGGAGGGGAGAAGGGAGCTATGGGATGGAGGAGCATAACTGCTAAATGAACTCCGGTCTCCAAAGAGCCACGTACAGACAGTTACTTTTTATTACGGTTTAGACGTTACTATGCTTTCTAAGTTCTGTATGAGGGAGGTTTGATTTTCCAGGGGTGTTGTTCACATGGATCTTGTTTTGGTGCTTCAGCCTTCCAAAACACCCACTTATCCCTTACATCCCTCCCACATACCGTCCCATCCGGCACTTATCTAATAACCCATACTAATAACATACTACCATTTAATTGCATGACAAATCCTACAATGCTTACTTGATTAATGGTTGCTATGTAGTTACATGGTAATTGACTGAATGTTAATTTAATCTGAACAAATGGCAAACCCTGTATCCTGGTGTTTAAAAAAATACTTGGAATAGAAAGTAGCTTTAAATGAATCCTAAAGTGAAAGGAACAGAGACAAGGAAGAGAAACTGAGTCATTCAAAGCTTTGTGCAGATCGCAAACAGGGGAAGCTAATGCTAACAAGTCAAGCCGTTTCTCATTCCTGGTCTTTTAATGGATTTAATTTGCATCCCCATCAGCAGGGAGGCTCTGTGGAAACAGTGACTGAGTAAACCACTGTTGTGTGTGCAGTGCCGTAAAGGGATAAATAGTTGGAAACAATTCATCCGTTCTGCATTTGCCTCTCTCCTTCTCTCTCATACACAAAATGCGGTAATTTGTAGAGGCAGATTTACTGAACTGAATTCAGAAACTGCGACATTTGAAAGGTACACAATGGAAACTTTATGCTCTCTGCTTCTGGTGCCTTTAACCACGGTGGCATGTATGGAGTGCTTAAATGTGGACCCTACAGCATCATAAGTCAACTGAAACTTGCCGAGGGAGGGCATGAGCATTCAAAACGTTGTACATGGATGGAGCATCATGGTCAATAAACGTCAGGGACTTCTTAGGAAAGAATTGTAATAGTATAAAGAATGTATTCGTATGTCAGCTTTCCATGATTCAAACACTTCCAAAAACCCACCAGGGGTTGGCTTCGACTCTGGATAGGTATACAGTAAACACCTGGTGGTGCGGATCAGCTGCTGCTGGCTAGCTACGAAACACAACATGTTCTCAGAGGGAGTGAAATCGAATTGACCAGGTGCTCACCAGACCACAGATGCCTGGCGATGAGGAATAAATCCCCATGCCCTGGCGGAGCCCGTCTGACCAACAGCCCTCAGACCTCCTGGGTTGGACAGACAAGGGGGATGAAGAAGCGGATGTCCAGAGGAGGAGGAACATTAGGGCTACTGTCAAAGAGAAGCAAACGAGTGGGAGCCATTCTTTGTTAGGACTAACGGATGCTGTCAAGTTACTGCAAGGCTTTCGGCTCCCTCTTGCTCCACTCACTTGCTTTCTGTTCACAGACAGCGGAGATTGGAGAAGATCCAAGCATTATACCAAAAGGAATAGACAAAAGAACACCAAGCTAACATGAACCCGGACGAATGCCTACTGAAAAGAAAATCCTTTGCTAAACAACTGTGAGCCAGGTCTTCCAAAATATCTTTACGCATCTAATTTGCTCATCTAAAAGATGAACATATGACAGATGGTCTAGGTGCTTTTTACCCAGCCTGGCTGCTCTGTGCTGGGAAGAAAGAGCCCAGATGGAGGCATGTCCTCCACAGCCCCCTCCCTGGGCTCCAGACGGGGCCAGAGTCAGAGCCGGGGCAGGCCAGACATCTGGGAGAGGGAGCTGGGCAGAAGAGACAGATTTCTGGGTGTCTAGCAGCCCAACCTGGCTTATCCAGGCCCCCGCCTGGCCCACTTCCACCGCACTGGGACACTGGCGCAGGGCCATAACCCTCCGTCTGGTTGAACTCAGTTTTGAAATCCATGTCATGAGAGTGGATCCATGAGAGTTCGTGGCGACGAACCAGGCCAACCATTGTGTAGGACAAGGGGACTGAGTGGGGGTGGCTTTAGACAGTGAAACACTAGGGACCACGGAAGTGAAGACATGACGTCGCTTCATACTTCTGCGCCCTCGTCTAGTCACCGACTAAAGTAGTCTCGAAGGGGCTGAGGTTTGAACAATGCTATATTGTCAGGAGTGCTAGTGTACTGTGGGTACCTCAACACGCTGTCTGCCGGGCTGCCCTCGCCGCTCCATCGTGTCTCCGTCCTCTCCTTGACGACGGTGCCGAGGGCCTGAGAGCCGTGCTGCTCTCCCTTCGGGGTTCTCGACGAGCCCACCTGTGACCGCTCTGCCTCCTCCTCTTCATCCTCCTCTTCTCCGAGCTTCTTCCCCCGCTCCTCGCTCTCATTATCGCTCTCCTCGCCCAGAATGTCGTCCACCTGTTGGAAGGGGGGAGAGTGTTGAGTGTATGCCTGCTCAAGGACTGAGTAGGACAAACACACACACAGACATCTCACTTCTGGTTGGTTGTCTAGGACATCTTCTGGCAACAGCCTGCTGTTGATGTGGCGTATCTGCAAATGAGGCTACATGCTAGCTCTTAACATACGGATCACTCTGGCCTGTAACTGAGCTTAATTACCCTCTCTCCCTCCAGGGAAAACCCATCAGATGACTTTCCCCCTCCATTATTTAGAGCAGGAAATGAAGCGGAGGGAGGGTAGGAAGGGCATATTCCATAGGACTGAAATAGAATAGGCTACGGACATAATAAAATTAATCTTTATATATATATATATATATTTTTTTTTTACAGTAATTTGGGTGTTCCATTCATATTTTACCAGAGGTTGTCCCTGACACATTCTATATTGAAGTATAAAAATGAATGTGTGGAAACCTTTTTTTCAAGGCAGATTACCCCCAATTAGATGCCACAATCAACAAACCAAAACATTACAGACAGTAAGCTAAAAAGATGGAAAAGGCTTGGACACAATAAAAAAAACTAGACAGTTGACGTCTTTAGAACTTCAATAGTCTCCTCTTTTACCACTCAATTCCCTCTACCACTGGACCAATCCCAGCAGGCCTGCCTCCATTACACGAGAATGGGCAGAAATAAAGGGCATCTGGGGTGTATCCCTCTTGATGTAGCGCATACCTTCAGTATTGCCTCAGTAAAACCAGCCAGAGGCAGGCCAAACCGGAAACAGTAAATCTGGGATAACTTACTTTTTACGTTTAGCTCTTTCTTGGCCATCAGTAACTGTCCCCAGTAGATATTGCTAGTATTTGTGGGGAGTTCTACGGCCTACCTGCACTTTGGTATAGCAACCCCTGAGCAACTTCTGAGCCCCCCCCCCCCATCCCCTTTTTGAAGGGTCCACCATAATAACAGGATTTACTGGCTCTTAGTTTCGGTCAGAGCTTTTAAGGCCTCATGAGTTGGGGCTCATCTATCTGCCTAAGTTGAAGTTAAAGAACTAAAACACCATCGTATCTCACGAGTGGTCTGCTAGGGCAGCTGAATACATTGGTTTGGCCTTCAACTACAGCATTCATCAGTATAGCTGCTGTCTACGGTGCCTGACCACAATACTTATTGATTATTACATTGTTTCAGCAATACATCTTGTGACTTTGAGTGAAATCTAATTATTATGTAAGCAATATGCATGTCCGTCGGGATGGTCAAGTTGACAAAATTCATTCAATTCATTAAATCCAAGCCCTCCACGTCAATAAACATATCTTGTTGTGAAGTCCCTGGAAAGCAACACAGTTTGAGGACTTCTCACTTCATAATTTGTTAAAATATCAACAAAACTCATCTCATTTGGGTCATCTTAGGTTGAATACATGTCAAATGAATTGGACAGGTACCCAATGAAATAACAAACATGGGCCTGTGTGAACAGTTTCGAAAAAATGACCTGAAACAGAAACACGCCAAGAGCAGCAAACATTCTAAGTGATAGTTTCACAGTACTAACGTGTACTATATGTACCCTGTCCTCCCAGCATGAATCAAAGCTAGTGCTCTCAGCGAGTGGTTAGCCGTGGATGAGAGATCAGGGCGTTTGGGCCTTGCCTACCTCGTGAGGGGTCTCAAATCACTTACCCTCACCCAGCTAAACCACAGTTCACAAAGTCAAAACACTTCTCTTACAGCCTTAAGCAGCGAGACAGGCCTCAACAGTCCCCCAGAAACAGCATGACTGCTTTCTTCAAGTTGCCGTTCCTCAGCTGGAATAAGAGGCCAGGCAGACAGCTCAGCATGGGGGCTACTCAGTCTGGTTGAAGCAGAGCTGGTCGGGAAGTTTGAAACATTGATGAGCCCCGGGGATAAATAGAAAGTCCAGTTCAGTTCTTACTACTTTTTCAGAATATAGGAATTCAGTAACACGTTATAGGTGCGTAATAAGTGCTAGTTAGTAGGTAATAAGACCTTGATACAAGGCTGATTTAGTTTCTCTCAAATCCCTCTGAGGTAGTGGTTGCGGATCTACGTACACAACATTCAGATATGAGTTAGATTGCTTCATAGCCACGTCACTATATATCCGGGAAAACAGACATGATAATTGACAGCAGGACATGAGAATCATTAAGGCTGACACACACAGCTCTTTCTCCATCCTCTGACGCATGCTTCATGCTTTCCATTCAATTCATTTCTGTCTGCTTTACTTCAAATGAAAGAGATGGATGTGAATCGGTGTGTGTTGAAACATGAGTAAAGTGGATTCCTCTATTAGAGAAACTATTGTCTGGTTAAGGAGCAAGACCAGCGGGAACGTATTTATTATGTTTGTTGAAAACATTTCTATCATCTGAGAGTACAGGGCTTTGAGCAAAGTCTCGAAGCTTCTAAAAGTGATTGAGGGACTGGTCATATAACCAACAAATCAAAATGATTGACATGCAAAACCCAGACACACATGGCTGTATAATCATTTTTTATAAAGAGCAAATACCTTAAAGTAGAAGAAAAACAGCCCAGATTCCACATCACTCCAAATCATGACCAACAGCCTTAGCTTCACATTGAATTTGGAGGCATATTTTGGAGGCAAATCTTTGCCCGAGGCAAAATGCCCATATCAGGTATTATGTTCACAGGAAGTTTAAGCAAAGCTGACCTTGGCTGTCAACTCAATTACTATATCTTAAGGTGGCCATATCATGCTTTCACATGGAATAATGGAATGAGTCCTTGTTCTAAACCAAGAACTTCAGGGTCAATGTGATCTTATAACAATTACTGGTACCTTCCTACAATGGCTTGTGTTACAAATAGTTTGGCACGTTTTGTAACAGAGCGGTCTAAACACAGCCTCCTTGGGCCTCATCACACATTGTCCTGTGAGAACAGCACAAACCTACCTCGTCCCTCAAAACCCCAGAAAGGAAGCTGTTGGAGACAGCGACCTTAAGAAAGATTGGTCGAGCTCAAAAACTGTTGTTTTCAAAACAGCATACATGTATGAGTTAAACATTTGTATTGAATGTCAAGATGTTAGAATAGAAGACAACCTTCAGGCAGATAGTAGAGCTTGATCAGTCCAGTCGTGTTCTCTGTAGACCTCAGTGGGCGCACACTGTGCTAGACACTCAAAGCCACATATGATAGCTATTGCCAGACGTATTATCCATTTAGTGTCTCAGCAGAGGCATGGGTCACCTACAATGAACACTAAGTCAATAGCAAAGGTATTTCTAAAGGGCTGTCCTTGGAATGGGGGACAAAATAAATAAATGCTTTATGAAATGAAATACAAACATATACATGTATGTGTGTATGTGTATATACAGCGGTGTGCGTGTATTTCTTTTTGTCTAGCATATCTTCTGAGGAAGGGGGGAGTTGGGAGTGAAATACAGTTGAAAGATAATTGGTGCAGACAAGGAGTCGGATGATCTCCCTGGACTGTGGGAGGTGATATCAACACGAGGTGGACTAAGGCAGGCTCAGCCAGAAGCTGGCAGACTCCCTTCACACGAGGATATCACAGGGTCAGTCAATAGAAGCTCACTCTCCTGACCTACTGCTGTTTGCTTAAAGTTATTGAAGAAAGAACTCAAGACGAGTACACACCAAAATCCCACAAGGAATGGATTTGACACCCCTGATTGCTAACACCCATCTCTGACTGCGCTGGCCTGTCAGGAAATCATAGGTAGTCAGAGCATAGATTATGGCTTGAAGTTGTCTAGCGATGCAGGTTTATAGGCAATAATGGGTAAAAGCTTGAATTGGAAAATAAACAAGCCTTGCTTGGGGGAGGTAATGATGTGTTTTAGAGCGTGTCTGTCCCTTTAATGAGGACAGCCGAATGAGAGCAGGGGACAAATCAGCATGTGATCCACAAACACAGGGGGAAAAACCGGATTATAAACAAAACTACTTCTGAAAGGATATCACTACATCATTATTTGAGATAAACAAATTTTTATGCAGAGTACATCCATTAATAGGAGCTTCCACAATCTGTCTAAACCCCCCACCCCCCCCCCCCAACTCATTTCCCAAACGGCACAGAGCACGAGGGCTAGATAACGGGTACAACTATCTATATACACACACACACACACACACACACACACAACTAATGTTTACCGGATTTCTCAGCTTGAAACTTCAACCCTGACAGACATGACTACTTGAGGCCGTGGAGGACAGGGTAACGCCCCCACAGCAGCGGCCTCTCCCATGCCACTTCCTTTCCAGCCTCTGAGCTCTTGCACTGTACTCAAGGGCACGAGCCAGATCAAAGGCTGTATGCTTTCCAATGTGGCAGACCCCCGCCCAACCACACTCTGTCGTGAGCAATTACCCTGGAGGAAATGTGAAACTCATTATAAGGCACCCTTCAGAAGGAGCTCGTGGCTGCCTCCTCGGAGGCACAACTGTACGAGTCCTCTCCTTAGCCTTCAGCTCTCAGGTACAGAATCAAAGAACATTTTAAGGGGGACAATCAAAGGGCAAGTAATGGCAGGTACAATTTCCAGAAGAGCCTGAATGGGTGGATGTATGGACACACCCTCCCCTACGACATTGGCAACAATGCAACTGAGGTCATTGAACTACTGTTTCTTAAGGGTAGGATTTTAAAAGGTATATACATTTTTTCCAAAGGACATAAATAAATAAAAAAAACCTGGGAACCAACAATAAATAGGCTACAGATTTTTTTGAATGCATCCAGCTTTTAGAAGAGACAACACATTGGAGAAAAAACACTGTGCTTTTAAAATTTAAATACATGTGGGTATATCGTTTCACTGAAGATGAAAATCTGCACGTCCACTAATCAAATCATTGTTCCCATCCTCCTCTCTTCTTCTTGATATAAAACGCGTTGGAAAAACGTGGAAGTAACACAACTCCAAACGCTTCCCCCACTCCTGGTGAGGTCCTCTGACAGTTTAAGGACTGAGGCTGATTCCTGTCAGGCTGCCAAGGACTGTGTGCTAATGTAAGGCTGATCAAGGGGAATATTCATTGGGCACCAGGGTTGGGACAGATGATAGTCAGGCTGAGGTGATGAACTGGCTGGTCCAGGGACAGTCCATTAGAGGCAGTGTCAAGGAGACTGCTCTGATGCCCTCTTCTAACTCACCACAGAGAGACAGTAGGGACTGGAAGAGTACAACTAATCTTTGTGCTCCGAAAAACCCCGCAGGACTGTCGGTGTGTGCCATGCTTATACTCGTGAGACTTGCTGAAGAGTGAACTGAAACCTTCATGTACATCAGACCGAGCTGCAACCTGGCAGCTAGGATGTGCCTGGATTCAGCACCATGGACAGCACCCCACAGTCGTGCAGCTGGTTCACATTATGAATGTACACACTCCCTTCCACAGCCTGAGAAAACGTCAATAGTAGAGGAGAAGCCGAGACGAAAGTGAGACGGCTCATGATGTACAGGGACAAGTATTGGTCTGAAATGTATTATTTAAAAAAAGCTTCCTGTCCCATGACAGGCCTTTGCTGATTTTATTGTCCTTGTCAAATACGATACCGGTCAGCAGACTCCAAAAACCCCTGACCTGGGGACACTAATTCAGTCGACTGCGCTGTACACGCCCAGACTCTAACCTCCCTGGGAATGGACGTGGTGGATGTGGTGAGCTCCTCTGGAGAGCTGTGTGCAGAGCGGGCGATGCCCAGGGCTGCTTGGGCCCTCCGGGGTCACGTGACTCCTGTGGGAGGGAGGCAGGGGTGACGGCCTGCAGCGCCGTGACATTTCTGAACCCATCTCTGCAGTGATCCACTCTGACGGCCGCTCTCCACCAAAGGTCACTGTGGGAGACAGCCTGAGCTTGTCAGCTCTGTCAGGAGAGAGTGCACCATTTGGTGCTGCTGGTGGTGCTGGTGGTGGTGGTGGTGCTGCTGGTGGTGGTGCTGGTGGTGGTGGTGGTGGTGGTGGTGTGGGGGGTTAGATAGTTCGGTGTAAAAAAAAAGTTTTTACGGCTTCTGCTGGTTTCAAGTGCTTTGAAACTCACACACATACTTCCGATTTGCAGAATGTCATTTCCCTGCGTGAACTTTGGAGAAACTCCAAAGTGACGATTAATAGCATACTTCTCGGCTACGCCATCATCAGCTATCCTTTTCTGAAGCTTAAGCTGCATGGCATTCATTCAGTGCCCAGGAAACCAGAGGGCCGTTTTGCCTAGCCACAGTCCCAAACTCATTCGAAAGGAAACCCGCTGATTATACAGAGTATACTGTAGCTTTCGGAATGACAAAAATGTGGAAGCGCAGCTGCCCTTATCAGGCCTTGCAGCTGGGTCTGCACAGAGGGAGGCTCGGAAATCCAGAAAGTACACTGAGCTCGTCTGATTACCAGCAACTACACCACACAGATCCTTGTAGTCTTCTGTAACATCCTCATGTGAGGGTACTGCTCAGGACCATCTGTGGTTGGGGGGGGGGGGGGGAGTAGAGTTTTGTTGTTGTTGCTGTGAGCCCCTTACCCACCTTGCCTGGCACGGTGTCCAGCTCAAGGCCAGTACGCAGGATAGAGGGCCTTAATCACTGCCAGAGGGAGAGAGGGCTCAGGGACTGGGACTGGGCCAACTAGCCGGACGGAGAGGCCTCCATCCAGTCTGTCTGATGAAAGATTACAGACAAAGCTGAATACAACCCATTTTCGAAAGAAGGCATTCTGCCACACACACACACTTTTTCAGCCTCTTTTCTAGAAGGGACACACTCAACTGAATCCATTTCTGTCCCCTACTGGCTTTTGTCAAATGGGATGTATGTTTTCCTCCAGCCTCTCTATTCTTGGCACAGAGAAGATGGGATGAGGATAAGAGGGGGGTTCAACACATGGAATCTGGAGCAGACCATCACAAATAAGGCGTCTTTGGCACTCTGTTAAGCGGAGACTGAAAAGATACACACACAAGGCCAAACACAAAACGCTTGTCTCATTACTTTCCATTCTTCCACTACCAATTGGCTTCATCCAGTGGGTGCATCTTCAGAGGATGTTGACAGCGATTTCTTAAGACTGCCTGTTGTATAGAGAGGCGAAATGAGACACAATAGAACTCCAATCTCAAAGATAAAGGGGTTTGGTTCGGCAAGAGGCCGGATGCTTTTCGAAAGTTGTCAAGGACCAGAGCTTTGGTCATGTTTGCCTGCACTGCTCTTCCCGGTCATGCTGAGCCTTTGTGTTGAATCAAAAGCCTAGAACAGAAAGCATGGCCGTCTATTAAAGCACTGATGATGGTTTGAAAACCATGATCCCTTCTTTCGTTTGTTCATTGGATTTATGGTGATTCTGCCACACTACAACAAGCAACAAAATACTACTGAACACACTGACAGAGTAAATTCAGATCCCTGCCCTCCCGTATCCAAACAAACACTATTTCTATAGCAACAGCTCACCATATCACCACAGTTACCATCACCATGCACATCCCACTCCAGGGTCAGGCTCAAGGACAAACAGCACACTTAAAGATCTATGAGATCAATGCGAAGGCCCTCTGGGCTGCATCAGTATGACGGATGACCTGGCCAGATCCCCTGTGATCCAGGGCTTAATGAGCCGGGCCTCAGAGAGGGGGCCTTGCATCACACACGTTCGGTACAATCTCTGGCAATATCTTCATCAGCACCTTCCACCTGTTTCCAAGGCAGTTCCCAAGGTAAAAAGGACGTTAAACTAACACAAGCAGAACTTATTACATCATCAATGTGCTTGATTAGCAATATCCATTCCAGGAGGTAATGTGGCAGTCTATCTGGTGGAAACATGGGAAGAGAAAAGAACACAGTGATGGATTGGAAGGAGTGTCTCCTTAAGTACCTCTACAACGACATCATTATGTTGTGTGTGAAAAGGACAGCACATGCGGAACAGTGCATTTAGCTGCCATGGAGTCAAGGAATCATGGTACAAGTTCAAGACGAGTCAACCTATAGGGTCACCAATATCTTCATCACTATCCAGTCATCATGTTGGTCCTGTTGACTATAGGAGCAGAGCGATGTGTTGACGATGCTGTAAACGGGTTTTGAGTTTGAGAAATAAGCGGATGATTGTAAATCCAAACAAAAGGCCAAACAAAAAAAAACCTAGCCAGAATCACCTTTTTTATTTTCCCTCTTCAGACTCTAGAACCCCCCCACCCCCCCCCCGTGATATTTATGAACAGTCAGCTCCCGCTAATATAAATCTCTGGAGCGCTGGCTTTAATGCTGATCCGTCCTGGCATGCCGAGTGAAAGTTATTGGGAGCAGAGCAAATTTACACCCCTGGGCTCTCCCTTTCATGATTTATTCAAGGAGGAGAGACTTTCTTTTGTATAGTAAAGGAAATGGGGGGGGGGGGGGGGGGGTTGCGAGGGCAGTGGAGGTCCATTAAAAGCATGGAAATGGAGCAAAATGTATAAATGAGGGTGAAAGACAGAATTTTGGTCTAATCTGCCCTTCTCTTTAATGGCGGTCCAAAGCTTCTCATTATGCCGAGGGGCAGGGTCAGTTGGTGTCTGTCTACAGTCTTCTGAGGTGTGACAGGCAGAGAGAACCCTTGAGTCTGAGCTGAGAGGAGCACTGCCCCAACGCCTCGGTCTGACTAAGCAGGAAGCTCTTCCCCACCGCTGTACACAGGAGGAGATTCATTACACAGCAGGTCCAGTAGAAGCTAGACCCATGTGATTAAAAGAACTCTGACTGATCTGACATCGTTCACAGATGGAACCCCCCGCTGTCGTTCGTGCTGTCGCGCAGCTGGGAAGGAAGGCTTTTCTGCTGACCCGATCCAGGGAACGCACTAACGAGCTCGTGTCGGAGTCTTACTGTACTCGCCGTTCGTTTGTACAGTTGAACGCCTTTGATGTGGCTGTGCTAAAAGCTTGAACAGGGAAAGCCCTCGTGAGGATCTCACAGGGGGAGCCCGTGGAGACATGGAGATCAGACTACCTACACACCCAACAGATGCTACACTGAGCATTGCTAACTGGGTAGAGTCAGAGCTAGGAGTTCATGCAACACATGAGAAAGCTCTTTGAAATGGGTCGGCACCAACCTGTTTATTGTTCACTGAGTGCCAGGTACCACAGCCGCAGGCCCAGGACTCGGCAGACCCAGGACTCGGCAGACCCAGGACTCGGCAGACCCAGGACTCGGCAGACCCAGGACTCGGCAGACCCAGGACTCGGCAGACCCAGGACTCGGAAATCAGACCCGGCCCCAGGACTCAGACTCTAAGGGCACTGGAGATCCTCATTTCTACAGGATGGGGGCTGGTGGCTTACAGCTCTGCCCCCCACACAGCGAGTGTTACCACTGATCCTGTGACAGAGGCAGAATATCCCTCTTCTGGTTTTTCGATATTGTTTCATGTCACACTGTTGGCTGGCAACCAAAGACAAATAAACATTGTTTTCCTGTTTTAAGATAACAAGGGGATACTGTGACTTCTAGAGAAAAGAGTAGGTGGAAGGATGCGAAAAGTTCCCCTCTCACAAAAAGGCGGATGGGTTCATAAAGTTGAATCCAGTTAAGACTTCATTCCTGTGAGACAAGCAGGCTTGTTGCTGCTGGTGATCTGACACATACTACAGTAGGTTGAAACCAGTTATGACATTTAAATGTGAGCCTGTCCACCTGACTGAGATAAGCCCTAGCCAATTAAGACAGGCTTTTGTCAGGTTCCCTTCTACACCCACAACTTTTGGATTGTTCAAGAATGTCACGACAGCCCTTTTAGCAAAGGCACACACAGCGGAGGGTGACATTTTAAAAACACACATTATCTACAGCGAAACCGTCCTAGAAGTCATGCTGCTTCTCTTTCCTGGTGTTCTTCTCTGATTGGGTGACTCCTGCTGGATGTGTTCCCTCCTTCAACCATGGGCGCTTTCTCTCCGCTCCCTTAGGAAGCTCTGAGCCTCTACAGCACTACGACACAATGCACCAAAACCAATCCCAAACAAACAAAGTGTGTATTTTCAGGAGCAAAAAATAAACGCCACATCATCATCACACCGTTTAGCAAAAGCTGAAGACTTCATGCAGTGAGATAGTTTACAGCTCCCTTAGCGACAACAACACAAAAATCCATCGGATGTTGTTTTCAGGAACCTTTGGTCGTGTAGACACACACAAATTAAACAGGGATGAAGAGGTGTACGGTGCTAATGTCTCGTTGGCCCATCGACAATCCATATCTGAACTATCTGATCAGCCTGCTGTCTTAGAAAGGCCTTTCCACAGGATGGGTAATCAACCAAGCCCGGCAAGCCCGATGCTTCTGGATGCCCAGACCCAGATCTGATTACTGGACACCTCTGGATGTTATGGCCAGCCAAAATGTCACATTTACACAACAAACGCTTCTGGTCTTTGGGAACAATACCCTGATTCGACAATCCCCAGATCATGAATGGACCATCAGCATATCCATCTTTGAGAGAGAACACAAGAACTCCTTTAAGGTGGAGAGACGGGCCTCCGAGCTACAGAGGGAGTCTAATGGTGTGGATACTGGCACCAGCAATGATGCAATCCTTTGAAAGGGCAAAAGGTCTAGACTACCGTGAAATACGTTGAGAAGAACGCCAACCCAAACACCGTTTCAAGGCCCAATCTGAGCCCTGAAAGACAAGACACCAGCCCTGACCTTTAGCACACATGAAAGGACTCGCCTTCGTCTCTCGCGGGGGGGAGAAAAAAAAAGCAGCGCAAATGGCAGCGCAAATGGCAGACACGACGTCCTGAACCCATGGATGTCAATTGTGTGCGCTATGGCTGGTCTTCATGTTCCAGACCTGGTGTAAATCTTCCCACTTTAGGTGGTGAAGGATGGTGGTAGATTGATCGACCCAGTCTCTCGGTAGAAGCCCACTGAAGATGAGTAATGACCACATTAGCCGGGCCCTTCGTCAACTTGTCTACAGCTGAGCACTAGTAGCACATGCGCCAGGCACACACATAATAAATGTTAGCTGTGTCATCTGTGGCGTCGTGCTACTGGTATCTCCCCCCCGCCACCTTGCTAGGAACTACAAGTGATGGTCATTTAGGCGATGGGGTTTCGAGAAATCGTTACTATTTTGCATAACACAATCATTATTTGTGGACAGGCTCCAAATCTCAGCAAAAAATATTGCCCACGTTAATGAAAGCATGGGTAAATCTCCCTGCCCCGTCTGTGACGGCGAAACCCCGCTGACGTATTGGCACACGTGTCCTGAATCGATTCAAGACGACGATATATAACCTTGCAACTCGCAAGTTGCGGGGTTATACGTCTGATGCAAATTGCATCCCTCTTTTCTAATAAAAGAAGGCAGCAGACCTACGCCAGTGCATTTCCCCTCTCCACAAGAACCAATCATCATGTGCAAGGCTCCTGATTAATAGTATAAACAATTTTGGCAGTCACAATGACATCTGACAGGAACATCAGGGGTGTGAACAGCAGGGGTGTTTGGAGGCACGGTAGATGCTTAAAGACTGCACTCATATGGGCAACATTGAGAAGAGAAAGGGCTGGCCGCGCAGCCAGAAAGAGGTAGCCTACTGGGATGGGCGATGCTTTAATGGTCAGGAGACGTGGTAGGGAACACTGAAGAGTGAGAACGTGGAACACAGCTGGTAGCAGAAGGTTCATCATACCCAAACCCCGGTCATATCACGCAGAACCAAAATTGTCAATGAAATGGCTAAATAGACTTTCCGCGGCAATGTCTTTCTCTCTAATGTGTGCTATAAAATCAAAAAACCATTCCAAGTGACTTCATGTGTAGCGTAGGCCTAATGAAATTGTAATGAAGCAAATAGCCCATATTAGTTGGATAAGACGACAAAAGAACAAAGAACTCTAGGCTTTCGCATGTTTTCTGTGTCAGTGATTTACAGATGGTCTGCAGCAGTGCACTTCCGAAGAAAACACAGGAAACCGAAATGGGAATTAATGGCGGGTGGGGAAAACACACACAACAGTACTTTCTCCCATTGAAAATCCACAGCCCAAGGCGACTAGTTTAGAGGAGCTTATATTCCAACCAATACATTGAACTAATAACCCGACAGAGAGTGCCTCAGCACAGTCTCCATCACTCCAGCGTGACCAATCGTAGTGATAACTTAATCATTCAATTAAACCTCCAGTGACTCAATCCCATCTGCTAGGAGACACTGTGAACTGTACTGCAAGTCAAGGTCAACAGGGAAGAAAGCAGGCAGGAAGACACAGAGACACACAAACCTCATGAAGAGCCGAATAAAAGTGACAACAGTCACACAATTTATGGCAGTAATAAAAACCACAGACGGGATAAGGCTCGTAACACTTCTCATTCTATTCTTGGATGACACCAGAATACTGTATACTGACGTCACATTACACTAACCCTTACAATGGTTGGTATGGCCCGTTGATGGGAAATATGACTGGAGGAATATTACAGGTATCAAAAGCATGTTTTATGTGCTGGCCGGGTGATGAAACACATCCTAGATGAAACTAAGGCAGATTAACACTCCGCTCTTCTTGAAGACATAAACAAATGATCCTTTTGGCAAACAAACAAACTGCTGAAGCATTTAGTAGTTCTGGCTATGGACTAGGCAAAGATGAAAGAGGGGAGGGGGTGCTATAAGCACGGTTGAAAGTGAGTGAAACTTCAGAGAGACATGGCTGCATGATTCAGGCCATATTAATTAGGCTCACTCCCTTAAAATCTTTGTGACGACTCTCTCTAATGAGGCAGATGTGGGAGGCCACAAAGTTGGGTTCCCTCGTGAATTAATTACGCAGCACCACCAGCCACAATGCTCTGAGCACAGCCACAAACAAGTCACGGCTGTGCAGCCTGACAGTGGGCCCACTGCTCACAGTAGGTTCATTATCATCATCATCTATTCTACCCATCCCTCACGTTTCTGAGGGGATTGTTTGTACTGGGGCGAGTAATATGGGGTGGTATGAGAATATCCAGGCCTGCGTAAGCAGCAATGCACCACACACACGGTCTGACGTGAACTTAAAGAGGACTGCTCATCATGTTGACCAATGTGCCACTTATTGGACAGGTTACAAGCTCTCTCTCTCTCTCTGGGGCATGGATTAGGACAGCCCTGCAGAGAGTCAGGGCTTGGCAAGCACCCAGGCACAGGCGCTGCGCAATTCCCAGCTGACTGCATTAGCAGCCCTCCCGACTCCATTAAAGACCATTATGCAGAATGGGGGAAGCAAAGCTGATACACATTAGAGTTCATTACACCTGTCTGGCAGTCATTAAAATGACACGAGTGGAGCTGTGAGAGGGATGCGCGTTGGGGTGACAGACAACACGGGCAGGGGGGCGTGACCCGTGGTTGGACGTAACGGGAGAGATGGGACGTCAAAAGACGCTAGCTCGGCAATGTTGTTTGTTTTTCTATGTAAATGCACCACTGCACGTCTCGGGCTCCAAATAGCAAGGCAGAGCAGACGGCGCACCATGTAATCATCACACATTAGGCGGTGCACATGGGTTATACTCTGCAAGAAAGTCCCATTGATATGGAAATTCAACTGATTCAATGGATAGTCAACAGCGTCATCCACAACTTGGGTCTCTTCTCCATAGATCGTAATGTAATTACTGCATTCAAGTTTGTAACACCCTCAGGTCCCCAGGACCTTGTGGAAACCTGCTTTGGTAGTTGTTCTCTGGGTAGAGAGGTAACCTACCTCTCTGTCCATGCTGTCCAGGTCCTCCTTGCAGAGGGTGTACAGGGGCATGCTCTCCGACATGCTGGGCTGACGTTTCCTGCGAGACGGCCCCGGCTGCTCGTCGTCTTGGCTGGACCCCGCCACGGCCCCATCGCCCTGCTGCTGAGGCTTCTGGGAACCCCTGGAACACACGCACACACACACACACACAAATCCACGCATTCATTTCAGATGATCAACAATCCTAAAAGAGGCGTGATACAGTTTGTCTCAGTTGGTGAGAGGCAGAGAGACGTTGAGAAGGCTACGTGTCTGTGTGTGTGTGTGTTATTCCTTCACCCGCCAAGATGACAGTTAACAGTGGTCTGGGCCTCGGGGCCTGGGTGGTGTCCATTAACTGTGAGGAGCCACCGGGACAGTCCTGAGGCTAGCCCTTGGAGAACCACCAGAACTCTATTTCACTATGTCCCATGTTTGTGTTTGGGAGTGCATGTTTCTGCTTGTAATACACAGACCAGGGGATTGGTTATGTAAGCAGAAACATTTACAAATACTGAATGTTTTACATAAGACTTTTTACAAAGACAGATGTTCACCATAAAACGGACAGTTTTCAATCTAGGACAATTTTGACACTTGTTATTCCCTACGCAGACGCAAGGAAGCTAGACAGGTGGAAGTAGTGGAAAATAAGTAAGGGAGGGAGCAGGAAAGGGGATAATCATTTCAGAGTGCACACTGGTGGCCCATCCAAATGGTAAGAAACAAAGTCTCCTTGTGTCCGGAACACAGGCTCGTGTTAGCTGGGCACTTCCTTCCAGTTATCTTTAATTAGCGAGCAGTTCTTTGATGATTCAAGTCTAATCTAAGTTTATGTAACCCACTCTCAACAAAAAAAAAATCAATTGTTCATGTACTGTATGAATAATGTAGTATGATGCTTTGCTAGCCATGCTTCATTATGACTGTAATTAAACAGACATAGCCTATCTGGTTCAAAGAAAATTTAGCCATCAGCAATTGTGTAGTACTGATGGCAGCCAGAAACTGCCCCTGATTTGAGCTGAGAAACTTTTTAACTTTCAAAAGCATGATGCTTGTTCTACTTACACTGTAATTGAACGGATCTTGCTGTACTAGCCACTTTTTTGTTAACTATTTCTGGTTTCATAAAGACAACCTCTGGTTATTTATATTTCTGATTGTATCCAATGTGTCAGTTTTTTCTTCTATTATGTGGGCTATGCAGAAGTAGATTTCCACCCAGATTTGAGCTGTTGCTGGGTAACCACCACTTTAAAGGTTTAACAGGGACACCGGCACTCATACAATCTCTCTGGCCTGTCAGACAGCACCTCAAAACAAAAACCTGTTTGCTACAATAAATCGCATATAATAATGGTACAGATGACACTTCCACCAGCCTCTTCTCATGAGTTCTAGAATGTAACAATGTGAGCCTTGCCATTTCCCAGGCTCAGTGTGTGTTACAGACTCAGTGTGTTGTGGATGGGACACTTTACCCCCTAGTGACTTTCATGCAAACGAGTCAATCATTAAAAACCCAGGCTGATGATTGGCCGCGTCTGCATTTATATTATTTCCTGTTCCATCATTTCTATGGGAGCGTGTCATATTTGGGAGGATGCCTTTGTGATTATGCAAGCAGCCACTTAACCCTGGGAAGGCAAAAACAAGATAAATATCCTCCTCTTAAAGAGCTAGCTTTCCTGTTGTGCTTGGCAGAGGGCTGACAACCTGCTGAAAAACCAGTAAACAGAGAGAGAGAGATACACAGAGAGAGACACAGAGAGACAGAGAGACAAGACAGAGAAGCTCCTCATTAGCATTATTGAGACTGCTGATTCTAACGACAACTGAGGTGGAAGACGAGGCCAAGGTGACTCATGGACAGTTTCTCACTGTTCTTGTCAACCACGGAGAGATATGAAAACAAAGGGCAGCTCCCCCTTGAACATGGAAATATATGCAAACCCTTCCACATATATTACAAATACACTTCCTCAGATAGCAGCTATTAAATGAGGATTCCAGACTGTATTTTCTGTTATAGATTGTGGTGCCAACCTGACTCGACAGTGCTCTCAGACTTATTTATCTTGGACCAAGTTCTTCTTTTTCCTTCATCCAAAATCGACTCTTATCAGCACTAAACTACCAATCTATCTTGCTGCTGAACCGCTCAATGGGCAGAAAATCACCTCGAATTTGTTAATCATTCCTCGAGTACAATTCCAAAGCTGCCAACGCCCCCTGTTTTATCGCCCGCATTTTTATTTAGAGCTTCGGATTAATGTCGAGAGGGGTTCCTGCGAGAAAATCCAATTTGGCTAGGGAGAGAAAAGGGTCCACGCAGCATGTCGGCTACAGCCCTCTCAGGTCCTGCCTGGCATTGCATAGTATGATACATCCATCCATCTGGGTGTGCTGTGCTGACAAAGGACTTTTATCTTAGCAGCCCACACATAGACTTCTACAGAGAGAACTCAGTGGGTCTAGGGTTGGGGGTTAAGGTGGGGCTAGGTGGGTGCCAAAGCAACAGGAGGGCAAGAGAGGTTCCCTAATGGAACCGTGATCAAGAATTCTGTCGAGTCACACTGTCGTAGCTTATGCTGTGGCTCCACGTGCATGCATGTTTCCATATTGACACATTCCTAAACGATTTGAAGCAGTGACTGCCTTTGCCACCTGCAGTAGATTATCTTACCGAGCAAAAAGAGAGGACCTTCAAGCCGATCCAAACATACATTACAGTGAATTTTAGGGGAAAACTTTTATCTCTCAACTTTTATTTTAAGTGCCGTGAAACCTAAAGAAGCGTAATGAATGGCCTTTTCTGTACCTGTGAGAGGACGGCTCTCCATGAGCAGGCATCGACAGAGACGACCCTGGGGCCTGGAAGTAAGATGGCGGACGACAGGCCTGAGGACCCCTGCGGATCAGTTTCCCTGTGACGGGGTCGTACGTTCGCACCTCGGGCGCAGAGGGCTGGACTTTGTGTTGGATGGGGACAGGGTGGTAGAGAGGGTTCTGGAAGGCCCCGTGAGCGTCAGGGAACGTAGCCGGGCTGCTGCTCCTTCAGACAGACAAGAGAACGGATTGGATTTTCAGTAGAGAACACACTTTATTTTCCTGCTACAAGAAGTGTGGCTGACCAACATCAATGAGGTTCAGAACAACTTTTGAAAGTTTCGTTTTAAACACATCAGAGTCAGACCTGGGCAAAGTGTCAGTGTGTGTGTGTTCCTACCGCTGTGTCTTGGTGTAGTCCTCCTTCAGCGGGTACAGCACTTCATCCACACGCTCCCAGCGCTCCAGACAGCCCCACAGCCAATCAGGATTGACCACGTGGAGGTGCCTGCAGCCTTGAGCCTGACGCACCTTCTCTGTGCCTGGGCGGGGGGGGGGGGGCAGAGATGGAGGAGGCAGACAAGTTAACAATGAGAAATTTGCACACAGAGTCGATCAATGTGTGTACAGGGTTGTTTCTGAGACATTCTGAACTGCTATGCAAAACAATGGGCAGTGCTGAACGACAAGTCTACAGTGCGGGTACGAAACGAAAATCTTTGATGAAAGACTTGCCATTCAGAACAGTCGAAGTAGAAATGTCCTTAGAAAAGCGCTTCCAACAACCCTTTTAGTTTCCATTTAGAACTCAAAGAAGCACAAGCTTGTTTTATTGGCATTAGCTTGGCGCAGACAAGATACAATGGCGTCGACTTGACTCGAGGCTATTGATGTTTGACATAAAGACAGGCAAATTGGATCTCACAGCACAGTACCTCATTAACACTGGGTTATTGTGCGGCCACAGGGCGACGATCAAATCCTTACTCGGCCATCGATTGGCTCTCATTTCTGGCCACATTTTCCTCCAAACTGATCTGCCGTGTCCGGCTCTGGTTTGTTGGCAGCGTGGCTACATGAGCATGGGTCAGTTCCAGAACAAGGTCAGCCTTGACGCCGCATAGCAACAGCGGCTAGACAAATCCCAGATACGATTTGACTGCCAACGCTACCGTTTGTGAGGGCTGACAAGACAGAGGGGCGAGGGGAGCTGAAACAGCGGCAGCCAGAGCGCCTGCAGAGCATTTCTGATGATCCTCCTGTCTCCCCAGTGATGTTTTGAAAGGCTGTAGGGAATATTTCTTCCCATGCAACTGCTGCTGCTGCTGCTTGTGGTTGTGTTTGTTTGGACAGAGTACACCCACGCCTGTTTCTCAGGTGAGGGGAGAGCGGGGAGGGAGCCTGGAGGGTGAAAGCAGGGCTCAGCCTCCCATGGGCGTGATGTCGTGCACTGCTGTCCAGAGCCAGGCCATGTCGACCCGGTGGACACTGGGGCAGAAGCACCAAAATCATGCTAAGTCGCTAAGAGTAGCGCCTTACTCTGGGTTGACCAGGTCTCCAGTAAATTTATAACACAACCAATCTTCTTTTGAGGTCATAAAATGCTACGGACTCAGGAATAGTCCGGAGGTTAAAATATGCCACTATCTAACATCCTCTCCTCACAACAAATACAAATGCCGCCCCCCCAAAAGGAACAATAGCTTGGGGCGAACACCTTTTCAATTCACGGAGCGCCCTGCTCGCTCACGGCTGCCTGCCTTCTCAAGTGTTCCGTGTTCCGCTGTCTCGTGGTGTCGACTCAGCCCACCTCTCTCCGGCAGACACGCATTGACCAGCCGTGCGTAGCGTGATGGAAAGGGACATGGATTTAAAGGCTCTTAATCTTACTTCTGCCTGTGGCGTCAAGCTGACAAAAACCCAGTCCCTATGCCTCAATACACCACACACCCTGACAGGCAAAAGGAAAAAAAACATGACATGCCGCAACAGACCTTTGCTGAAAGAGGGCAGGACTGTAGAGCCAGACATCCAGGACAGAACCCGTTCCTTCAAAGAGGTCATGACCACCAACTATTCTTTTATACTATATTCCGATAATGAATTACTTATGTGAACTGGACATGATTACTGCCTAGCAGAGAGGCCTTTGTACCCGCTACCCACACAAAGGCACTTTCCCCTGTTCTCTCCAGATGAAGTGGGCTGTTGGTTTCACTCTGAGTGCTCAGCGGTTGATTTCCCCCTGTTCAGAGGTGCTAGGTTGCTGATTGCAAAGTGCTCCTCTCAGAGAGCCGCTTCCAAGGCAACGGTGGAAACTTCCTGTGCTTGATTTCTGAGGGCAGGTTGGAGGAGGAACAAAGCTGTACCCGCGGAGACCGGGCTCTTCAGGATAGCGTCCCTGAAGTCAACGACTTTGCATGAGCAGAAAGAGGCCACTTGTGTGACACTTCCAACGTCTCTTGTACCTGTCGAAGCGAGTCAACGTGTCTGGACGTTATGAAAGGCCACGTGTTGGCCATGTAATCATGTGAAGGAAACGACCGCCTAAGGCGATGCACACTCTAGTGTGGCCACAGGCACTCTGTGGTTTCCATACGGCCTGAAGAGTGCAAGCCCAAAGGAAATCAATGCAATGGACACCGGAGAGACAAGGGAACCAAAATGACTTGGAACAAATGAATAGCCTGACAGAATAGACGTCAAGCAATGATTTGCTGAGATCGTTAGGGGCCAAGCACGGGCCCTTATTCACACTCATACTTCACTTGTCTGTACCACAATCTACACTCCATGATTTGTGAGGGCCCTCTCTCGACATGAACACAACAAACAGTTTTAAATTATACCAATCGAGTGATTCACAGAGCATTAAAAAGACAGAGTGACCTGGAACACAGGTTAGCCTAGCTTTAATGCTCTGACAGGTAATTTCTTGTTATTTCTGGTTTCGTGTCCCATTCCTGCCCTGAGAGGCTGACCTCTTAGTTATACAGCATGTGTACAGCTCATCAAGTCTGTAATCATGACTTCTATGTCAGTTCCGCCTCATGCTTTCCAACGCCACGTCGTTCAGAAACCCTTCTAGTTATGTTATAATGCCGCAATCAGCAGAGATGAACGACACAGGAGGGCCCAGCCTCGCCTGAAACCTATTGGCCCACGCGACTCATTATACAGTTTTACAAGAAATGTGGTTTCGTTTTTTTCCCAGAAGACATAGCACGGGAATAATCACTAAACTCCTCTTAATAAAGTGTCATATTTTGCAGTTATGAACGAACTACACATACGCCTAGGCAAAACACAAAAAGGGATAAACCCTTTTCAACTGTGGTATAAATGAATACATAAAGGCATGCCCTCCAATCCAATTAAAGATGTGAACATGGATTAAAATGCTTTAAAGTGGGGTTTGGCTAAATCTGTGTTATAAACCCCACTGAAAATGACTGATGATTGAATCGGAGGTTCAGAGTTGGATCAAAAAGAGGCTACTAACAACTTGCATCAGAACCCCATCAGTGCTTGTGTTCCAAACAAAACCAAACCTTTTTTAGGTTTATTTATTTATTTTCAAAAGGTCATTTGTACCAAGATTAAAATCTAATAAAGCAAAGTTCAGATGTTTTAATTAGTTTATTACTCAGGGATGGATCTAATCAGTTTCAAATTGCTCATAGAGTTTTCTTTCTCATAGAGTTGCCAACAGATACTAGAGAGATAGTGCTTTTTGAGCAAGGAATTGTCTTTGTAATTGGACAGAAGTCCCCTCCCATTCAAGAGAAACTAATTAGCCATAGCTGCTCACATTGTTTCCTTTCGGATTAAATGTTCATAAAGGACACAAAGATCCTACAGCTACAATCTAAAAACGAGGCATTCTTCTATCAGCCCCAGGACAGTCGGCGTCCTACTCACCAGCACGTGCAGCGATGAGATGCGTCGTGCTTCCGGACTCCTTGGAGCTGAGCACGAGGCCCTTGCCGATCTTGGCCCCCAGAGCCTTGGCGTGGTAGCACTCGCGCGTCCTCTCCATGGGGTAGTTGGTAGGATAGAGGCCGCTGAACACGATCGTGGTGCCCTCCAGAGACCTGCTCTTCAGCTCTGGGACGATTTTCCGGATGTCTGGAGTCTCGGCGTTCTCCTTCCTCAGGTAGGCCTCGTAGCGGGCGTAGTACTCGGCGTGGATCCTCTCCAGAACCCCCTCCAGGTAGATCAGGTGGTCGTCCTGGTCCACGTCGGCCTCCTCTTCCTCGTCGTCCTCCTCATCCTCCATGCTCTGGTCCAGGGACTCCTCGCCCATGGTGACCCCGGACTGCTCGCTGTTCTGGGACTCCGTCTCTGCCTCCCTCCTGTCCGGCTCGGAGCAGCCGTTCCCCAGCTCTGGGTCTGGGAGGACCACTCCAGGAGGTTCCCCCGTCTCGGAGCTGTTCTCGCCAGCTGCTCCGCTCCCGTTGTTCTCCACCTCCTTGAGGGCGGAATCCTCCAAAGCCCCTCCCTCCACTTTGGGTATCCTCGAGAGGCTTAGCTTCCCCTCCACGTCGCTGTCTGACGAGGGGGGCTTGTCCCTGGTGGAGTCGCTGTCGCTGTCGCTGGAGAGGTCAAAGTCCAGGTTGTTGGCCTCCGGTGCTGGATCGGAGGCTTGTGCGGTTTCCCCGGTTCCTAAAGTCCTGCTGCCGTCCTCTCCTTTCACATTCGTGCTGTCGCTTACCTGTGCCACGTCTCCCCCATGTGCCACGTCGCCCCCCTGTGCCACGTCGCCCCCCTGCCCGCCCTCTGTGGACTCCTCCGGCCGAGTCCGTTGGTTGGCGGGTGCTTCCTGAGTGGTTGGGGGCGCGGCCGACTCCTCCCTGCCGCCATTGTTGCAGTCCTTCCCCCGTTTCCTGAGGCCGTTGTTGTGCTCCTCCGCTGCCGACGTTCCCGCCGTCGCCGTCCCCGAGCTCTCTGCTGCCTTGCTGGCCTGGCCTCCACCTGCGGGAGGCGCCATACAACACACCTTCACAACAGACAACCATTTACAACATCCCTTTCAAAATGGAACACCCACTGGCATGCGGCAGACCTCCACCTGACTCCCAGTCCGTTGTAACTATCTCTATGCTCAAACCCATGGTCAGATCCAGAACATGCAACTTTGCTAATGAGGTCAAAAGTAGAAGCCCTATTAAACTCTATGGGTGGAATGCAAGCCCCTCAACATGAGAACGTACTCTATTAAAAGGAGCTACTTCCCCTTCTGTTATTGACCCACTGTGAATGAGCCCCACCAAGGGCTCTGGCAGCCGTCCACATGGGGTGATGTCACCACATCCAGAGAGGCACTTCACTAATTGATGGCTGAGAAGAGCGCGGGCCGGCTGACTGGAACACAGGCCCCCTAGAGAAACATAGCTACAGGCTCCGTATGGGAAGTCAACCCCCTAGCTGCTCCCCCTGGTCTCCTCTGGTGCTCATGGGTCTAAGGTCATCTCCCGGATGAGAGGTTGTTCAACATCAGCAGGTTACGGTCCTGAGGGAGCTCTTTATCTTCTGTGAGGGGGCATCTCTGACAGAGTCATAGAGTGTGATGTATGCCTGCTCAGGAGAGCAACTGAGCCAGGTGGAAAACCATGACGACTCTCTTTATCTGGGGCTCTGACCTACAGCAGGATCCAGACCATTCACTTCGACCTCATTGATTCACTGCACCCTGCACAACTACTACACACAAGACGCCTCCATCCTCCACTTTGATTGACAACCAACCAACCATTTACATTTCATGCGTACGAATGCAATTCAAAGTCTTCAAAAATCAAAATGGAACTTAGAAGAGCAGACTCTGTCACACTCTCAGTACCTTTTCTTGCCATCTGTGCCTCTCGTGACCCTGGAGGGGCGTTGATGTCCCCTGTGCCCTGGAAGTAGATGTACTTCTTCACCGTGATGAGGTTGGGCGCAAACTTCCACACGTCCTCGCGGTCGTCAATGATGCAGACCATGGAGTCGCCGCAAGGGAAAAGGTTCCTGGCGGAGAGAAGAGGGGAAAGAAAGGGAAGGGAGAGGACACGCATGGTGAATGGCAAACATGAGACGTACTTTGGTGTGTCTAACACTCTCTGGGGAGCGAGAGCACCGCAGCGGCTCTTCAGTCCCCTGCTACAGCAGGACATCACACACACACAGCCAGCTCTGTCACTCTGCTTCCCTCTCCAGCCTGAACGGGCTTCCTGTCTCTGCCGGGGGGGGCCCACTCGTTATTTGAACATTGTGGCCAAGGATCAACTTTCTCTCCTCTCGCTGAATCTTTCATTTAATTAGGGGGGAGATATCGCCTTGGCATCGTTTGACAGGATGCACTTATTTGAAGGCATTTGGCATCTTCAGTCCCTTTGCTCATTCACAGCACAGTCGGCCCAAGTTTTGGCCGGAACATTTCCATTGTGTAACAACGGCGGAGACAACAAAGTGAATCTGGAGGGTTTGACTGGTGCCAAGTTGTAATCAACACAGGTTTCAGGGGTCTCAATAATTAGAACTTGAGGATTAAGCTCCAAGACCATCAATTAAATGATTTCAGCGGTTGCCAAACCCCACCTCCAGTCAATAACACCAACTGGTATTCTGAAGAAAAGGAATGTTGTGAATTTCTCTCTGTGATCACACTTGTTCACATGATGTTGTGCACTATGATCCGTTAAGACTTCAAATTAAACTTTAATGAAAATTCAAGAGATTGCCTGAGGTATAAATGGCCTCCGGTGGACCCTTGTGTGGATTGCGCTGGCTTGTCTAAAGCAGTCCTGCTACCAAGACTGGCAGAAACCGGTTCTCACCTAAGGTTCCCCGTCTTGGAGTAGGGGTCGATGCACTCGTCTCTCGAGAGAATGCGGTGCGAAAATAGTTTCTTTTCTGGGTCCAAAAAACCTTGGAAAAGGGGAGACACAGACAATTAGAAAAAACACAACAAAAACAAGACTGGAGATCATGCTGTGCATACAATCAGGAGAGATTTATTGAGCTGCACTTTCACTGCTTTTGAAGCATGGTGGTAGGTAGTACATTTGTGGAAGTGGAGGCACCTTCGCCCCTCGCGGGACACCATCATAGTTCCCCATCTGTGCTGGAGTAAAAGATCCAGTAACAAAGCAAGAGGCTTTCATGTCCGTTTCCAGCTATTTCACATCTTATCGCTTCCAAGGCTCTTCACCTGACCTGTTTGGTTCCACTATTCATCAATGTATCTGAAATTGCATTTTAAGCCGCTTATGTGATGGACTTGGACACTCATTGTATATTCTGGGGGTGTTCATTAAAACATCCATGGGAGGAAACAGTAGCGCCCGCGCCTTATCAGTGCTTCTCCTAAAGGGCTGAGAGCCTGATGTCTGGAGAAGCAACAAAGGCATCCTTTGATGGGAGTACATACTAGCCTTCTGCTGAACCAGACAGGACAGAGTCCACACAACAAACCCTTCCCTACCTTGCAGGAGCACAATAGAGATGCACAGAAGAAAAAATCTCAGTGGTCTATAGAGAGGCAGTCCAAACTGGGTCTGGTCAAGTTATGCATAACCGAGCGCTACGACAGTGAATGCCAAACAGACATCAAGGCAGCGTGACCTGATGATGTGACTTGCTCACGACTCTTGACCTGCTGTTAAGCTTTGCATTTCGGTAGCACGCACTGTGACAAATGCAAAGCGCCGGCAGAGTTGGGAAATAAAGGTATATGCTGCCCTCTAATGGTTACACAAGCAAGACAACTGACTATTTAAATTTGAAAAGCCATGTACGTGCCATGCTGAGCATCAAATACCTACAATTTCTTCTTCAATCACTGAGATGACAAGTTGAGCAACCAGCCATAGTACAAGATTCAGGAACTAAAAGTAATTGGCGAAGGTAAAGGCAACAAACTAGTCAGCACTTTCATTTGGTCATTACATAGATTAATTTCAACGTTGGAGACGCCAAACATGAGAAGACTGCAAAGTACCTGCAATGGTATGTGCGTACAGGCGGCTCCCAAAAGTGAAGACATGCAACTCATAGAGCTTGGCAATTTTTTCCAGGAAGTCCTTGCAGTGTGGCCGCAGTCGGGTGTGTAACATGGGCTCTCCGCGCCCCAGCTGGAAGTGGAAGATTCCCTGTGGGGCGCGTCACGTACGAGGACAGATATAATACAGCAGAACCAAGAAAGCCTTTCCACCCCAAAAAAACATTAAACGGAATTCTAATCAAATAACTGTTAACTGTTGAGTTCTGAATTAACTGTTGAGTTCAATCACCAAAATCTTAAAAGTTTAAAAAGATCATGAACTGGGTTGTGGTCGGTGTAATGGCGATTGTAGCCGCAGATGCGAGAGCTGTACCTTGTTGGACATTCGCTGGCAGTGCTGTTCGGTGGTGTGGATCAACGTCTGGTCCAGATCCACCATCAGAACCAGCTTCTTGTTCCTGTGTAGCCGCTGCTGGTCCTCTCTACCCAGCTGCTCTGCTTGCTGTGTGGGGGGACGGAGGAGGAAGGGAGGGTGTGTAGTGCATGCAAGTACTCTATGGCTGTCAAAAATATTCAAACAAGATAATGCTCTAACATTGCAATGTTAAATGTGAGAAACGCCACACAAGTTCTACAGCGAAATCCCACTGCCCTGCTGGCCCCGTTTTCAAAGGCCCCATCACAGGCCTCACCTCTGAGCTGACCATCAACTCGGGCACACTGTGCACCATAGAGACGGTTGCCGTGGAGATGTGCGCTTGCTGCTTCCCATTCTTGTTCTGTAGCCTGAGAGAGAAAAAGAGTGGGAGTACATGTCTTAAGCAATGTGCACTCTTTGGACCTTGAGCATGTTGTGAAATCCACTGTGGTATTCCTTGCTAACAGGAAGTCATGTCTGTGTGTGAACTCTTACTGTGTTAAATCCTGTCCACATTCAGCGCACAGCCCCTTCATCACTATGGGATGGCTGCATTCTTCTATTCTGATGATGACACCACTTGAAAAAACATAGGAGCAGAAAAACGATTGGCCACAAACAATACAGTGGTTTGTTTTAGCCTGGCAATTTACTTGCTCCAAGAGTGTGAATATCGGAATATTGTACCTTTGTAGGTTCAAACTTGTCTTACCAAACACAAACACACCTTTGTTAAATGAAGCACATTCAGAAATGTTGGTCATACTGCTTTTGTGAGTCGTGTAATACAAGCAACACACTTATGCATTAATGAAGTATAGTGATACAATACAGGGCTTTTGTAAAGTAGCCCTGCTCAACCTTGTTGCTAAAATCTCTAGGACTAGTCTGTTAGCGTTGATTAAACTTTGCTACGGCGCTTTTTTTGAAACTGAACAAAAATCTTTTGCTATATATCAGGATATATTAAATTGTTAGTATGTCAATTCAAATTAATAATAAATCAACCCATTGGGTTATGTTTTAAAATGTCAAAATTGAGTGCCCGTAAAATATCCGATTGAATTTTATAAGGATAAAACCACGCGTATGCAAACAGGTTACCACTGTTAATCCAGTTGTTGTGCAGATCAGTGGCCTTGACTAGCACATGCGCGACATAGCTGGCTTGCTAGCTAGCATAACAAGCTAACATTAGCAAACCTATTGCTAACACACCGAGATTTTAGGCAGAATATTAAGTCACAAAGACAAAAGCAGCATTCACATTAACAGTGAGAAAGCTCACAACTTAGCTAACTACGTTGTTAGTTATGTTAGCCACCTTGCTTGCGTCGCTGACTCACCCTGGCGATATGACTTGCCCAAGTTGACAGCAGAGCTCCTTGACAACTCCAGCACGGTTTGATTTCAGCTTCTTTTCTGGCAGTCTTTTCTGCTGCTCTAGTGCATCGGTGCCGGACTCCTTTTCCAGCGGAATAGGAACGCATAGTGCAAGAACAGAGTCGACATTGACGAGTGACCCGGGTTTGACTTTCCACTCAAGCAACCGCAGAGGACGCGCACCGACAGGGCAGCAGATCTCTGCCACTTGCACCATGGGGCCCTCTGCTGCACCGCCACCGCCGGAATCTGCAGGGTCCTCCATCTATTTCCTCTTCAAATTCCTTTCAACTTTACTCAACGGTCCAATTCAGATATATATCCAGGTCACTTGAAATTGCCTCTGTCATAAATAATGTCAACGGATAAGCTATGTTCTAAATAAAAACAACTGCGCGCTGAATATTACAGCATAACGGTGCAGTACAGACCGAGCTTCAGTTTCTTTCGCTCTTCCCGCCCGTAAACAGGAAAGACACGACTGCAGCGACAGTCCTCGAGTATCCGGTAGACTGATGATGACAGAGGTCTCTCTTTCCAACTTCAGTCATTGATCACTTTTTTATTAAAAAGAATGTTGGTTCTTAGTAAACCATTAAATTGCTGCTATATATTTGTGAGTGGTAAACTCCCTCGTTTTGTTTGGATCTAGGTCTACTTTCCATAAGCATCTTTGGGGACATCCCTGTAGGGTATTGTCATGATGTAACATGATGTAATACACAAATAACACTTCAAACTCAGTAATTGCTTTCAATGTTATATTTCGTATTGGTTATAATTGGTGGTTATAAAACCATCAAACCAGCACTGTAGGCCTACCAATTTAAACTCACAAGATTACAATTTCTATTGCTCAAAATGATATTTGCTTTTATTGAAGAATGAATTTAATCTGTGGTGCTGAACGCATAAGCAGTGAATTTAGCAGTGTTGCAAATGCCACAAAATAAACAAATAGGCCAACACATTTTAGACACAATAAAAAATAATGATCATATTTCACACTTTTCAGGTAGCCTATAAGTGTCTCAATTGATCCTACCTGACAAGATTGTCCTGCCAGGGTTTGCCACTCATGTGCAATGCTGATAAATGATGCATAAGGTTAAAAATAGAGTTATTAGCCCTATAGTTTGGCTTTAAAGTAGAAGCGGTGCTACTTTTCTCACCCTTGTTTGGTTATTAACTTGCTCATACTGCTAGATTTGATTACCTCCAGATGTTACCATGGACACTCATTTTGTCTGTCTGTCCTGTCTGTCTTGTGTGTCTTCACTTTTTAATCACTAAAGATGGATGCTCTGTAATAAACCATGTCCATGATGATATAGAAACTTAGAATCAATTTAGTAAACAGAAGTCCTCGGAGTGGCAAAATGGGATCTCATATGCCAATCTTCCTTGAGGACGGCAACACGATTCTGTGTTCATCTACCTCCAAACCCTCCTGAAGACAGTGGCTCGATCATCTTTACATCTCTTTCATAATGGATTCATTAGATGATGTACGTTATTGTATCTGCCAGGCCCTGGTCTTCACCACAAGCACAGTGGTAGCAATCCTCCTTCATTCTACACTAGGCCAACACCATTGTTATTTTATTTTAGAATCTGTCATTGTGAACGTTTGTTTTTCTCACTCTTTTCCTAAATATTCTAAGGTTAGAACTAATGCTTATGTCTGTAGTTTTGGCATTTGTTTATTTAGTCTGCTGTTATAGTTTTGCACTATTTAGAGTATTAACTAGTACTATTTCCTCAATCATATTCTTGGGGTTAAGGTTAACATAGTAACCTACTTTAATACTCTAGCATTAGTCCATACATTTCGGTTGTCACTTGTCTAGAGTTAAATAATTAGAGATTTGTGTAACTTTTTTCCCACCTGTGTTTAAACATATTGTTTTACCGTTGTTAAGGCTTAGGTTGTTAAGCCTTACATAGTCAAAATTTGCTTTAAAATATTGGTTGTGTCATTAATACATGACATATTGCATTGCGCAAATTAAATTATAAGCTTTAAATATTTAATTATAAAAACGTTTTACTGATTTGTGATCAATACGTAAAATACGTAATGACGTAAAACAGTCCTTCACTTCCGGGTAACAAATCAGGCGGAGTCGGATGAATCTAAAATTGTGTACTGGAACAACTACTACAGCAAGACCACAAGACTACAATATCGAACACATCCATCTCACCCTACGGAGATCCGGGATCGAACATGGCAAGGGAGACATTAAATACGGTACTGTATGTTTATCTGCCCTCCAGCTAGCCTAAAGTTGATAATAATTACTGGCTATAGCCCGTAAGGTGTCCTTGCTTTAGATTGCTAGCAGCAGTTAGGTTAACTCAGGACAATGTAGGAGCACAGTAGTGTAGTTATGGACCTATGTGACATTGCCCGATCAACCATACCATAATGACATGTAGTCTTTGCGATTCAGAGCTAACTGCAATTCATGCTTTCGGTGTCAAAGGAGGTCAAAAATCCTTGATTGGAAACCGACATGATGCATTTAAAATCATTTTAATGTCACCTTGTATGTCAACATATTCAAAGCCATACAGTGCCATTGTAGGTATAGGTGGCACTATAGTTGGTGTAGCTCAGTGAGTATACAAATTAAGAGGTTGCGGTTGTAAGGTGATACAAACCATCAGCCATTAAATCAATAAACACTTGGTTTGTGATTGCAACTTTAGAGAAAGTGTCTGCTAAATGTACACATTATTAATAATAGTATTATTATTGTTTCTAACTAGAAATATATACTGTAGCGTTATGAACGTCATAACATCTTAGAGCCTGTGACTTTAAGCCAACCATTCAGAATGTAAAATCTGTTTTCGTAATGGTTATGTGGATAGAGAGTGAATAAATGATGACGTGTATGGTCAGGTCCCTGACACAGAGGACCCCTATCTGTAAATCAACTTGTTTGTAGTCACAGTGTGTCCTCAGATCTAGACAGTCAATGAAAACAACAAAGTGTCCGGGCCTGTCACTACTGGCCTTGATGTGAGAGAGAAACACCGTTTCAGCTCAGCAGCACACACACGCACACACACATGCGCACACACACAAGTCAGCCTCACTTCTATGTGTTAGTCTTGTTATTTTGTGCTCTCCACAGTTGAAGTTATGCCGGCGTCACATGGCTCTGCTCCGTAGAAGTCCACATCCAGTCACACAGCTGCTGAGCAGGTCCTTGAGTCTTCACAGGTACTGCTACACAGAAAACACAGTGTATTTCTCTTTGAGTGTGTGATGATGTGTCGCTTAAAGGTGAAGTCTTGTCCATTCAGGGCAGGGAAGAGTCGAGGGCTGTTGAAGAAAACGTTTCTTGGTGTAGCCATCGGAGTTCCAGTTGTAGTGGGGCTTCAGTACTCTGTATCAGAGCCTCGAGAAAGAAGAAGGCTGAAAATTTTGATAGAGGGTGTCGGACGATTCTGCAGGTTTGTATCGTCACCTTTTTACATATCCAGAACGGGCAAAATGTATAATATTTTCTTGTACAGTCAACTCATCACATGGGTCTCTGTTTTCACAGGTCTATTTATGTTGGACTCTCCATCTCGTTAGATTATTGGTGGACATCCAGTGTGACACTACGAGGCGTGGATGAGGTAAATTGGAAAATTGAAGAAGCACATAAATATATGTTATCGGGAGTTCTCATCACGCTCTATTGCTAGCCTACAGAGTAAACAGTATAAGGATGCGATAAGATTAAAGGTACAATAGGTAGGATTTTTTCTGTAAAAAGATTTTTGTGGTCCCTTATACACATGCTCTGTAAGCTAATGAGGCCCTGTGACAGTTGACTAGCAACACGACAGCTCAGTGCCAGTGGAATGTCAATTTATAATTTTTGGAGCATGCTGCTACTATCCAGCCAATTAAGTTCCAGCAATCCTGCTCCAGCCAATTGCGTTAAACCAGGCGTACCTTCCTCCTTGACTTACCTTGTGAAACCATTGTCAATCAAACTCGAGCTGAAGGAAAGTGCTGAAGTTCGGACAAGAACTTTGCTGTTTCTCATATTTGAATAGTTTATAATGTGACCCAACCTATTGCAGTTTTAAAACTAAGGATGTCATATGTTTGTCCATCCCCTGCCAGAGCAGCCCATCCTATGAGACAGCGATGTCGGAGTGCCACCAGAGGGCAGCAAAGAACATGGTGGAGGGAGCTGTGAAGAACGGAGGGATCTACATCAAACTGGGTCAGGGGCTGTGTTCCTTCAACCACCTGCTACCGCCTGAATACATTCGTACCCTACAGGTCCTGGAAGACAAGGCCTTGAATAGGAGGTACAAAGAGGTGAGACCTGCAAGAATAAGGAAGCAATAACAAGGCTGCATATCCGTCTTGCATACATTTTCTCAAGGTTAGTGAATATTGTGTCTTTTTTACTCTGTGCCCGCTAGGTAGATGCATTGTTTCTGGAAGACTTTGACAAATCCCCTGACCAGCTGTTCAAGAAGTTTGACTATGAACCTATAGCAGCAGCAAGCTTGGCTCAAGTTCACAAAGCAGAGCTGCATGATGGCACCACTGTGGCTGTTAAGGTGGGCAAAGGTTAACCAACAGCCAAGATAACAGTAAACAATCCACAGAGTTATGTCTTGTTTGAATGGTTTTCAGGTTCATGATTTTGTTTGTATTGTTTGCACAATGTGTCACATTTAGGTGCAATACATTGACCTCAGGGATCGATTTGATGGAGACATCAGGACTCTGGAGATCCTTCTGGATGTTGTGAAGTTCATGCACCCAAGCTTTGGATTTCGATGGGTCCTTAAGGTCAGGGTCACTTGATACTATCAAACTTACAAACCTTGAATTCAGTTGTCATATATCATGGGGTGTGATTTGAAATGCGTTGGGGCATTTGTTTGACATATGTAGGTTTTCTTTTTATTTGAATGAATTTAGGACTTGAAAGGCACCTTGGCACAAGAGCTGGACTTTGAAAATGAGGCCAACAACTCTGAGAGGTGTGCAGAGGAACTAAAACACTTTAAATTCATTGTCGTGCCCAAGGTTTACTGGGAGCAAACCAGCAAGGTAAGACTTGAACACTATTCCTGACTATTTTAGATCACCGCCATACTATCTTTAGCACTACCTAAGTCCCAGGTAATAATGAGCTAATCACCACTCAACAGAGAGTGCTGACGGCGGAGTTCTGCGAAGGCTGCAAAGTCAACAACGTAGAAGAGATCCACAGACAAGGACTGAGCTTGAAAGATGTAAGTGTGTGTCATCGCACCACAGGTGTTACTTTGTCACCATCCTCATGATCCGACTCCGATAAACAGTGCGTTTCACCTTTCTGTTTTCCAGACTGCTGACAAATTGATTCGTACATTTGCAGAGCAAATATTCTACACAGGGTTCATCCACGCTGACCCCCACCCTGGCAACGGTAGGTGCATGTCACAGCCCTGTGGGTCAGAGGCCTGTAGGAGAGGAGAAATCTCAGTTATTTGTCCATTTTCAACGGACCTTTCTTTAACTTTAACTGTTTTTATTTACTGCTCTCTGTAAGTGTACTACAATATTTAATTTTATATATGTATACTTTTTATTTGATTTTAGCAGTGGTGTTACAACAAAACCAAGTAAACTGGATGGTATTGCACCAAATATCTACATGTATTTTATTGTGTCATAGTGCTGGTGAGAAAAGGGGCTGATAGGAAGGCAGAACTGGTGCTACTAGATCATGGCCTGTATGACTACCTCAGTGAAAGGTATAGTCACACTTCCCAATAACTGCAATTCCTAAGTTCCTCTGGTTAAATTTTACAGCTTGAAAGCTGCATCAGTAACTCTTAACACGAGACATTTGAACTTGTAGTGACAGGGTAGCCCTCTGCAAACTGTGGCGATCCATAGTACTGCGAGATGAAGCCGCCATGAAGACGTACTCCAATGTCCTCGGAGTGAAAGGTCAGGACAGATCGTGACCTTTCTGTTTAAGTGAAGCATGTCTTTGTATTTTCATTCAGCACTTCACACATTTTCCTGTGTCATATGCAGACTACTTTATCTTCTGTGAGATGCTGCTGCAGAGACCGATCAACATGAACAACTTGGGCTTGTCCAACATCTTGAGTCGAGAGGAGACTTCCTACATGCGGGACATGGCGGTCAACCGCTTTGATAAAATCATGCAGGTGCTCAAGTCCATGCCCCGCCCCATGCTGCTGGTCTTTCGCAACATCAACACTGTTCGGAGCATCAACATCAGTCTGGGGGCACCTGTGGACCGCTACTGTGTAATGGCCAAGAGGTGAACATTTGCATTATCCATCCACTTCATGGATAGTTCTACATTCAAACTGTTGTGTATTCTTTCTTCAAACGGCAATTGTGAGGCTTCAAGATTCCGTTTGGGATCCTTGAGAGGAGACGTTACGTTTTCCATCAACATTCGGAACCGCTCACTTTTGTCGTTGTGTTGCCAGTGCCGTGCGAGGCTGGGGGAGACTCCAAGCAGAGAGGCCAGGGATTCTGCCTCGACTCTGGGTGTTCAGCTGGACTCGGAGTGTCTGGGAGAGCTTCAAATTTGAGTGTGCCTTGAGGTAAGGAGATATGAGTTGGATGTCCTCCACCAGGGTCAGTCGTCCTGTCATCACAGGCAGTTCAAGGTGGATGACAATGATGGTTTGTCTTCCCAGGTCAGAGATGGCCATGATGAGTCTGACACGGTCACTGCTGACTCTGCTCTCCTATCTCGGGCTGGTCAAGCTGAATGAGGAGGTTTACCAGTACCTCAGGTAGAAACCTCTGTGGACAACCAAACCAAAACCATTCTTTTGAGCCATGTTCAACTTGCTTAATAGGGTACATCAGTCAGTGTAATCGCTATGCAGAAGACAGTTTTACTGTCATGGGAGTTGCCAGTTTGACTGATGTAGGTTTACAAATGGTGCTAAAATATCTTGGAACCAGCAAACCAACAAATCAAATCAGGTAATGACAATGATGTGGACAAGTATGTTCAAATGAGTCAAGAGTGTTGATAAGCACCAGCCCCCCCCCTATCTTACAAGACTGAAAGTGAACAGGATGTCATTGAGCAATGGTGGTCCAGCAGAAATATGCATGGCTTATAAAAAACTTTTATCACTATTTGTTTTAATATTCTGTATTTTATCAGAGTACAGTACAGTGTCAGAGAATGGTATACATCTGTAATCATGCCATTTTATTTATAAATGTTTATGCAGGTCAAATTTTTGTTTTAATTAAGTAACTATAGTTAAGTTAAAATGACTGTAGGCAAATGGAATGTATGACAAATGTCCTGTACTACAAGTGAACTATTAAAAACGGTTTTACCTCAGCTACTTGTTTTCTGTTCGTTTTTAACAGGATTTTAAACACACCTGGGATCATGATCCTGGGGTGATAAGGACAGGTGTTCCTGCTTAGCCCAGCAGGGGGGGCTACAAATCTTTATCCAGATTAGCCTTCAGTTAGACTTACCTTTGTTAGTGTTAGGTCAGTGGGGAAAACTAAGAACCCCAGGGCTAACTTGCTTGAAGTATTACAGAATAATAGATGTATGGAGTAATAAAATAGAGGTGTAGAAACTCAGCATGACACTTTTTAAATGATTTAATAATCATTTTTGTTTAGAAAATATTCTATGAAACATGATGAATTTCATATCTTGTCAAACACATATAGCAAAACAACTGAGATTTCTTTTTTGTATACAACATTGTGTTACCAAATTATTCTTTTTAGTCTAACTGTATAAAAAAGATGAATGACTGCCACCCGCTGAGCAGTATTGAAGCAGAGAGATGGTACAGAGAGAATCCTGCTGTCAGAAGTGAGCAGTCACCCTGTCAACGTCCAGGAGATCATCCAAGATCTACAGAAGAAAAAGAGAAAATGTCATTAAATTTGACTATAATTCAATGATTCTGTTAAGTTCAATCCAGGGGTCTTGGCCGTGTCAGGAGGTGCTGTGCTCACTATGTCAGATGTGGTGCCGATCTTCTTGGCCAGCTCACTGCGCTCCATGGTGCTCAGGTACAGATACTTGTTGAGGAGCTCTCCATCCAGAATGTTCCGCACCGCGTTCTGCAGAGTGCGTCTGTCAGTGTGCGTCATCCTACAACAAAATGAGATGCACGGACAGACACCCAAAATGTTACGCATGAAAAATGAACAAATCCCGGGAATCTTCACTAGTATGGCATAAGAAACGATATAGGAGTCCGTTTCGGCCTTATCCAGAGTGTAATGTTGAATCAGCAGCAGCAGGGGGGGTGCGAATCCTAACCTGAAGGACTTGGGGTTTAAGCCGGCATGGTGAGGCAACATGGTGTTGAGAGCGTTCTGCAACATGAGCAGTCGACGGTAAGTCTTCTCCTGCATGGGTAGGAGCAACCCGATGCCTCCATCCAAGGTAGCTTTCAGGAAGAGAGGAGAGCGAAGAACATCAGTTCTCATTCATCCATCCATCTACCACAGCGTTTATCATCCGACAGCTGCCGTTTAACCTAAAGGTGAGGCAGTCTGAAAAAGGAGAGTGACGGTGTACCGTAGACTGTGAACTTTGACCCCTTACCAAACCAGGTGATGTGTTTGTTATCCCAGGTCAGGGACTTCTTGTCCAGCGCCCCCCTGCAGGGCATCCTCCAGAAGGCGTTGACGTGGGCTCCAACGTTGAAGTCGGCCCGCCTCAGGAGCCTCATGCCCCCAAAACTCTCCTTGGCTGTGGAACAGAGTTCAGCCTTTATGGTACTGGGGCTCGAGAGATGGTCGTTGTGTTTGTGTGTCTGGAAATGTACTTTGGGACTGAAAGGTTTGTTGGTAGCACTGACCTTCTGGTAAGTACATGTAAACAGACAGGTTCTTGTCTCGGTCTGACACTGAAAGAGAGAAGGGGGATATGAGATGTTACAAAGTGGTTGTGTCGACTCTCTTGCGACCTTGTGAACGGTTTTGAAAAGAGAGAAAGTTGATTGTGATGCCTCCCTCAGCAGTGTAACTTTACCCAGGAATCCAAGCTGGTTGTTATCCACCATGAACTCAACGCTGTACACCTCCAAAGGCTTTGCATCCTGTGCCCCAAAACAAAAACCCAGGTGTTCCATAAGATGGAAGTACCATTTGTACTTGGCAGGAGATACTAACTTGTGATTCAATAAACACATTGTGGATCCATGTACTGACTACTTTAAAACATATTTTGCTCTCTGACTTTGTGGGACTCTCTCTCAGTGTGTTAACTCTACATAGGACTGTGATGTTCTGCATATCAGTGTGGGCCGGGCTGGCTGGGCCGGTGGGGTTGGCAGGCCGTACCCTGCTGACGAGTGACAGGGTCTTGCTCTCGGGCTGGTAGCGCAGCAGAGAGATGCTCTTCATCAGGTCCGCGGCCAGGATGAAGTTCTTGATGCTGTACATGCTGTGGATGTGGAGCTGTGTGTCGATGAAGGCCATGCCCGTCAGGTCATTGTCCTTGAGGCTCCACAGAAAGATCTAGAAAAACGCCGCCAAACAAACCGAGATGACGGAAGCTTCTTAAATGACAGTGAAGGATGTGGGAGAAAGTTCTAGGCCAGCACAGTGGGAGACGTTACCTTCTGTCCGATGGCGGACACCAGGAACCCGCTGCAGTGACACAGGGCGGTGACGGGCCCCTTCTGCTCCTTCTCATACAACACCTTAAACTTGTTCTTGGTGAGAGGCTGTCCCGGCTCTGGCACCACCTCGATCACATCCAGGATCAGGATCTGGAACGAGGCACGCGTGCTCGGGTCACATCTGGAACCGCATGTGTGTGTGTGTGTGAGAGTGTGTGTGTGTGTGTGAGAGAGTGTGTGTGTGTTGGGAACTCACTCTGCCTCTACAGGTGACCTCCTCCCCCTGCATCAGACACGTTCCTGCCGCCACGTAACCCTTCAGCCCCGACACGGTCTCCTGGCTCTTTAACGCCACGGTCTTCATACATGTTACGTGTTCCCACTCCTCCAGGTCAATCCTAGCACACGCGCAACCACACGCACAGAGCGAGTACTTCAGCACACACAGCCACAACGTGTTTGTGACACCCTCTTGGCAAAGGTCGAAGGAAAGAATTTAGTTAAGGGGGTGTTGCAGCTGCTGATTTCAGTGGGAAACGCCCACGTTGTGTCGACATGGAAAGTGTAGCTGTCTCCTGGGCAGCAAGTCACAATCGGGAGCAGTAGATACCGTGTTTGATTCCCTGATGAAACCTTGATGCCGAAACGCGGCGGTTTGAAAGGTTTAGGTGTATCGTGCCATGAAGGCATTTCAATTGTTGTCTAAAGTGAGCGTATCTGAGTGTTGTGTAATTCAGTGGTTACCGTGTGTTGGGAATGGTCTCCCAGCTGACAGGCGAGATGAGCTGGATGGAGAACTTATCCTGCTGGGGGTTGATGTAGCGGTCATCTGAGGAGGAGAGGGGGCACCATCAGTCACACGCTCTTTAAGACCGACCATTATCCTACCATGAGCAGATACTTAAGATATATTTAGTTTTAATTTATTTATTTGATAGACCCAGTGAGAAAGTGCCAGAGAGAGAGAGAGAGAGAGAGAGAGAGAGAGAGAGAGAGAGAGAGAGAGAGGAGAAGACATGGTTGGAATCCAGCCGGACCCTTGTGGTAAGGCCTCAGCTCATGTGGGTCTACGGCTACCCAGTGAGCTATCGAGGCAGACACTTCACGAGTCAACATGGGACGACCATGTCGCAGGACAAAACGTCCCACTGGTGTGGGTGCGTGAGACTCACCTCTTTCGATGTTCTCAAACTCCTTCTCCTCTCCGGTCATCCTGGGAATGCGAGTGCAGAGTTCCTTGACGCTGGTGCACACGGCGTAGACCTGAGAGGCATAGCAAAGCAGCGAACACAACTTCACATCAAAGACGAGTTCTCCTCTCTCAAAACTCTCTCTATTGATTTATTTTCTTCCCCCCCCCCGACGAACACTCTCATCACCGCCTTTGAACAAAGCTCGGTCAGTGCGCTTTGTCTTTTGCCCTTAATCTGGGGGATGAAAAGGATTCTCAACACAGCAGCTTAAACACGACGACCACATGCAGGCGTGGGAGAACAGACGGCAGGCATGTTGCCGTCTCGACGACGGCCATGTTGCTTTTGGTATTCTGTATTTAATAAGGAAGCCTCTTTGATGCACGCGGAGGAGGAGTCGTACCTTGGACTCCACATGGTAGGAGACGTAATGAGCCGTGCACCTCAGAGGGATCTTTCGGACGGGCCAGGGAGCGTCGTACGACAGGTAGGTGGGCAGAACACTGATCCTCAGCTCCCCCTGATAAAACACACACACCCATGTCTTTTACACCTTCTGCGAGGGGCAGGTGGGTTAAGTTCGCTGTCCGTGCTTTGAGTGTCGCCTGGTCCCTACCTGTTTGTTGAAGTAGAGGAAGCCTTTGGGGCAGTTGATGTTGTGGAAGGGGGAAAACGACTCGATTGGGCCGTCAATGGTCATCGGGTGCAGCCTCATGGCTCCCCTGGAGGTCACCAGCATCCAATGAGGAGAGGGTCCACAAATAAACACCTGGCGCACACACACACACACACAACAAACACAAGACCACGTGACTTAGTGATTGCGAGGTGCTTTTAGGGTGGGGGGACAGGTGGTTTAAGTGGTCACTCTCAAAGATGAGAAACGCCTTGTTCCTTACCCCAGAGTACCCAGAGATGTCCTCAAAGTATCTGAAGCGGGCGACCCGGCCTTTAACCACCAACCCTTCTTCCCCTGGGCCGCCCTCTGTCTTTTTGTCTTTCTTTAGCTTCGACTTCTTCTCCCGGTAGTTGATGTTGTGCGGCATCTGGGCAGAGTGGACATCAGCGTTTTTAAGAAACGTTCTGGAAGGTAACATGGTTGAGTTGACTGGTTCATTTCCGGAGCTTTTGGTTTTACCTTCTTGAAGCGCACTTTCAGGTTGCTTTGAGCCTGCTGGTCGTATGGGAAGGCCTCATAGATCAGGAGCTCCTGTTCAACGTGGACCTGGAAGAAAATTGGGGGAAATGCGCTCATATTCTGGTCTTCCTGTTTCAACTTGATCACCACTGTTGAATACCTTCTACAACACAATCACGTCTGGTGGAACTCACCAACAGATATGGCCGGCAGCGATTGTTGCCGAGCGATACCAGGGCCACCTCTTTGACCAATGGGATCTCACCCTGTCGTGTCACTTCTTCTTTTTTCCCCTCCCCCTGAGTTGCCGATTGGCCAGCTGAGCTGTCAACCAATACTCTCTGGCCAACTGGGAAGTTCTTCACCAGGAAGACCAATCGCCAATCAGGGAGCTGGTAGATCTAGACAACACAATGGGACACATTCGTGACATTAACATCTCTTGATATTATAAACCTGGGCAGCACAAGAACATCGACCCCCTTGAAGTCTTACCTCCATGACGCCGTTCTCCCTGACCATCATGCACCAGTGAGTTGGCTCTGCTTTCCCCGAGCCCCCCTCCATGCCAGGGAAGCCTCCGGCCCAGAACCCTCGGTTGGCTTCGTCTCTGGATGAGTTGGCGTCAGGGTTGGAGTCCCCATACAGCATCTCCTCTTCATCATCCAGCATGTTCCTACCCATGAAGAGATGAGGGTGAGAGAAAAGCATGGGCTTCTATTATGAAATAATATTATATTATAGTTCTATAGGCATGTGGAACATGGCGACAGTCACCACAGCGTGGGATCAGAAAACCGTTGTTTGGCGTATCCTACCCCAGGTCCTGGATGATGGTCTCAGTCTCTGTCTCTGATTGGCTCCTGGCCATGGCTTCCTCCTTTGTGGAGCAGGTCACCTTGTTTTCCGTGGTGAACATGCCGCTGACGTCACGGTACGCGCACAGCGTGATCACGCGGGATTGCTGCGGGGAGACACCAAAAGGTCAGCCTCTGGTAGCTCATACCACATAGGTAAAGTAAACACCAATCGGCTTAGGGCTCGTTCAACTTCGACGAAGATCAATAAGCAGGAAAACGCAGAAAGTTCTAAGGGAGACGCAATGTTGGCAACCACCAGCTGGGTTTCCGTCTCAACATCTGCCTCCGTGACCCGGTTCCGAGTTGCTCACCGTGGGAATCTGCGGTTTCTGAAGGGCCAGTCGGTGAGTCTTGCCCATGTAGGAGTCACTCTTCAGCACGAACATGGTGACAACTCCCTCGGCGGTCATGATGACCACGTAGGGGTCGGCCACGGAGCACTGCACTATGGGAGAGCCCAGGTCCACGGGGATGAAGTGGAGCTGCGTCACTGGGAGAGGAGCCGGCGTGAGGCTTCGTTACCGAGAGAGGGACCACGTTCGGGATATCTGATTCAAGTCAAAAGGGCGGACGCGTCCATACCTCCTTCCAGCAGTCGGATGCCCATCGGGGAGACCTGGATGATGTATTTGTTGTCGCCGATGTTGCCCGCGAACACGGTGGGTCCCTGCGTGGCGAAGCCGCTGGTGTCCAGCTCCATGATCTCCTGGCCGGTTTGGAGGATCTGCCGGATCACACGCAGAACAATGTCAACAACAACAACAACAACAGCTCCTAAAGCATGCAGTGTCCCGTGCTCCAGAGAGTCTGCAGGGATGAGCTGCAGCAGGCTCTGATGTAGGGCCGTGGGGGGATTTGGGTGTGAGTGTACCATAGTAGAGTCCTCTCTGCTCAGAATCAGGAAGCCATGCTTCTTTTTGTCTTCCTCCCCCACAGGCTCTGGCTTCTCGCCCTCCTCCTCCTCTTCTTCTTCTTCTTCTTTCTCCTCCTTCCCTTCGTCAGTGGCTTCCCCCTCACCATCCCCCTTGGCTTCTTTGGGTGGCTGATAGGGGCGGCACAGGAAACAGGGGGGTACACGATTATTAAACCACTGTGTTATTCATTGCTGGAGGGGGGAGGGGGGTGGGGGGGAAGTCTCTGCTGTACTCAACCTTGTCCTCCTTCACTTCAGGGGAGACGACAGTCCACATGTCATGGCACCCTGGCAGCTCAAAGGTGGTCACAACCTGGGGCCTGATGCTCCTCTGGTTTGGGGGGAGGGGGTGACCAGAGGAATATGAGTGAACAAACATGTAAAGGCAGTCAGAGCAAGTCTCTAAAGAAAGGATCCCTGCTTGAATACCGATGCCTGTGGTGAGCACCAGAGGGCGTGGCTCTTTGGGAGTGTGTCTGGGGTGTTTTTAGGCTACTCCATTGATCTCTGAGGCAGCCCTGGTAAACCCAGAAGTCAGTTCGCTGTAGCACTGTCACTGAACCTGTGGCAGACGAGCCTCACCACCAAAGGTCTTAGGACAGTGCAGAGATAGATGGACGGGGCGTGCGACTCGCACGCGCTTTCCGTTGAGCTTTTACCTGAAGTACAGACAGCGCGCCGTTCTTCCCAAACCCAGAGCACACCACCACCTCCAAGTCAGGCTCGGGGTTGGTCTGGAACTGTGGGCACAACACAACCGATGTTTTCATAGCAAAATCAAACTCCCGGGCAAAGCCTAGATTTTTATCAGCCCTTTTGTCAATATACGAAACCATACGGGCTGAAGGATACGGGTGACCTTGAACAAGGTCGGAAGGTCGTCACTATACCTCTTCAGACAGGAAGGCAGGCTCCCCCATGGAGGCGTTGGCACAAGGGCCGATGTTTAGTATGCTATCGCACACCTGGAGACACACCGAACAAGAGCATCTGAGTGTCATCTGGTAGACAGTGGATAAAGATGAGGAAGGTACGCCACTGCTGGGGGTCCTTACCTCAAAGGAATAGGTGGCCAGCTGAGTGCCAGACTGGGCCTCACTGCCGTACACCTCGATCTCATCCACCTCGTCTGGGCCCTTGCCCGCTGGAGGAGAGAAAGGTATTCATTTATTTATGGATTTATCCATTAGTGGTTCTAAAATAGGCTGTGTATGACACCGTCAAATACTTCGAGTAAGATGTATGTGGATTATAAAGATTGTTAACGTACCTGTCCAGTTTGTGGAGGAATCAATTCGTTTCTTTTTACTGGGTGGTTCCTCCTGGATTGATTACAGTATACATAGGATTTATCTTACCAGAGTTATATTTTGAACAGGGGAGGGGGGAGGGAGTTGGGTAGATTGGCAGTCTGCCAACCAAACTGGACTTATTCCAAAACAAGACCAGCAATAATGTGCCAGTGAATAGCTGTGTGGCCTGAACATCCAAATCAAGTGTCCCCTTTCATTCACCCACTAATCGGATCCAAGTTTAGCCTTCAGCCAAAACGGATTCATATTGTCAGGAACAGTTTTGAGTTCAATCAAATTCACACACAAGGCACGGACCACAAGACGCGAAAGAAACTAATGAACAACACACTGTCTTCGAAACTAAACTCACCGGCTTCTCTTTGTCCCTGTCTTTCTCTCTCTCCTTGTCCTTCCCCTCTTCCGGCGGGGTGTCCTGCAGCTTTTCAGTGTATTTCAGGAGCAGGGAGTTTCCGAGCCTGGAGCCTAAGAACAGGTAGCCAGGCTCCATGGTCGTCATCTGGGGGAGCAGGAACTGAGGTTACAGGAGCCAACCAGAGACAGGGTCCTCCAGGACTCAGTCCAACGTCCATGGTCAGATCACTGGGAGTTGTCCAAATCTAGACACAGCGACGCGCCCTGTCCAGGTGCCTGACGGGTGCGACTGCGAGTTGTTTTTGACGCGGTAGGACTTTTATAATCCCTTCCCCCTCTTTCTCTCTGTGGGTGTGTTTGGAAGCGATGCCAGGTGCCTGGTAAGGGCTTCTGTCAGCATGTCCTCTAACTGAAGGGGGCAGATTTAGATAGCGGCTCTCCTGGGCACACACTCCCACACAGACCCAAAAAGGTCTAGCTCAGCAAGCCGTCTGACTTCCTCCCCCGGCCCTTCCCACTTTCCCTGCTCTGCCAGCCACTTACACAGGTCGTCAGGACACTGGCAGCGGCCTTGTCAAAGTGGAAGGCCCGCACGCTCCTCATGCCGTCGGTGATCAGGGTCAACACGTAGCTGCGGACAAGAGACACACGTTCAGCACAGGGTTTCAGACCCGACGCTCTGCGTAGGGAACACAGCTGCTCCGGGATGACTGCATGCATTTGGGTCTGTAATGAGCGAGTGTGCCTGGCAGATGAAACCCGGCGTTACGGCAGCTGAGGGAGCGCACTCACATCTCTCCACCTTTCAAAGAGACGACCATCTTGTCGGATCCGATGAAAGAGGACTGGGAGCAATCGAGGGAGATTTTCACTTCATCCTGTACCCCTGAAAAGACCGAAAAAATATGTTCTCTAGTGAGGTCCCAAATCCTATGGTTCCCTACTAGGACTTTTTGTGTGCTATAGTAAAAAAAAAAGGAAAAAAAAAAGGGATAGACATTGGTGAAACGTGTGCGTGTTTTGCATGGACGCTTACTCAAGGGGAAGGCAGTGGTCCCATTTGTTTGACTGTTGAGCGCCACCCCATAGGGAGGAACACTCTGGTTGAGGTAGAGCAATGAATTGACAGCAAACACCACAACACCACCTGTAAGACGCAAAAGCAAAGAGTGTCACGCAACCACTCCATACATGACACGTCAGTTACAAACCCCTAGCGGACAGAGCTGTATTCATGTGCAAACATTTTGACCACCCAGAGTGTCGGGAGTGGAAACATGGCCCTGAGGCAGGTGTGAAAGCGGGCCTCACCGATGGGCTTGGGCACAGCCATGACCTGGGTGCAGTCATAGGGCAAGTTGCTGAGGGACCATATGACGGGGTGCACCTTCTGCATGATGTTGAGGGAGATGGCCACGATGCTGCACGTGTCTTGTCTCACAGCCACACGCCTGGGGAGAGGACACGCCCGGTGCACAGTCAGACACGACACAGTGGATGTTGTTGTGGTTTGCAGTCTAAATATGGGAAGGGAGAGTCGGACCGGAGCATGAAAGGAGGACAGGTGCTAAGGGGCGCACTGACCCGGGCCATGTCTGGTTGGGCTCATACAGAATGAGCAACGTGGGCTCGTAGTAGCCATGGAGGAACTTCATGTCAATGATGTTCAGTAGTTTCTCGTCCAGCTCTCGAACGTCAATGATGTAGCTCGGCATAAAACTAGACTTTGGCCTGCAGGAAAAATTCAATAAGGACGATGAGGGATTTAGAAACAACCACAAATGATACCCACTTCATTCCCATTCCACATTGAAAGAGGTCCAAACCTTTCTCCCACCATCCCTTCTTGTTCATCTGTCAGGGTGTCCTTTCTGAATGGAAGCACTACAAGTTGGGTGCCGTAAACCAGCATTACAGCACATCGATTTTCTGGATCCACACGAACAATGGGAATATGGACATTCTGGACAAACCCATCCTGGAAAATAGGAAACCAGTTTAACAGTACAAATGAACTGTAGTTACACAGTAGTACTGAATGTTACTTAAGACATTTCAGCTAACCCTGAGCTCTGGTTCCTCAAAGAAGTGCAGAGAGAGAGATTTCAAATCGTGTGTCCCTGGATCATACTCCACAACTGACAGCTGGATAAAAAAAAAACATGATTATTTTTTGGGGTTGGAAAGTATTTGTTGGTAACATGGCTGTAACTAATGCATACTATCAAAACAATGAGATATGTTGAGTCTGATGGCAGTACCTTAGCATCTTTAAAGCTGAGCAGAAGGGCGTCCCTGTTGGCCCCCACTAGCTGCACACTGGCCATGGACATGACGTTGCCAAATAGGGAGAAGGAGGCAACCTGTTCCAACTTCTCCTTGCGAGACTTGGAATCTACAAAGGAGATGAACGACTAAGGAATTCTGGTAGGAGTATAATAAACACAGATTTTCAACTAATAATACTGATATTGAAACTTGCAGATGCACTTCAGACCATACCTGCTGACTTTTCAGTCTTTGATGAGTTCTGAAATGGAATGAAATGATGAAAAAACGTTTGCATAATGTTACTGTCAAAGAGAGAGTTAAGTCATCACAATGGTGATGCAACCTAACTGCCTTACCTCCACATCATGAATGATTCTGTAGACATAGAGCTGAGAAGTTCCTGCAACCACCAAGTTTTCCTCCTCGTTGGATATAAAGTTGCAGTAGACGGAGAACTCTATTGCAGTGGGAGTGTGGGCTTGCCGGTAAACAGCATACATCCTGACAGCAAACCCTCACTGTACCTTGAGTGGGAAACATCTCACATTACATTGTACAGTATTGGCCACCTATTAAGACTACGGATGTACCAAACAACAGTAACCAGCAACATGGACAAAACCTTGTATGAGCAAGTGAATAAGCTTAATACAATCTTTCATACCAGTAATGTTTGTTGACAACAATGACCGCAAACGTTAGCTGGTACTTGCAGTAGCACTTCTAATCTACTACTAGCTTAGTAGTAGCTAGCTTGCTAGCTGATTAGGTAAACTAGTGGTAGTCTAGCTAGCTAGACAGAAATGCATGCCAGACGAGATCTTTAGTTTACAACAAATGCTTACTTAATTGCTAACTGTAATCACTGGTAATTATATTTGATCACAAATCCACCTAGCTTGTAGTCAACCTAGCATGCTACAGTATGTATGAATGACAATGGTGCCATGCTAATACCAGCATCTTCTTGGTAAGTAAGTGGCTTGCTTGTTATCGAATGAACGTACCTATTGTGAAAGTGACGTAGGTGTTTCAAACTTAGATATTCACTATATCTCAGTTGTAGTAATTAGCTAGCTAGTAAACTACCACATAATTCTATCGATGTGTGGTGGTTCGGGCTGTTGTTTTGCCTCTTGTACTTCGGTTGTTTCTATGGTCTATGGTTGTTTCGCAGCGCTGCTCTGCGGGCGTGCCTGAATAAGATTCGGCGAGGAACAAGGTACATGGCCAACAACGTTCCTAGGCAACCAAAGTCCCCCTCACATCTCGCCTTCGTCGAACAGACATCCTCACCATAGTCTCTGCGCCATTAGCCCTTGCATAAAAAAATGTAATATATTTGTGTTTATTTTTCATGCTAGGATAGTTATAGCCTGGATGAAATTGTCAGAGGATCACTATAAACCACAGAAAGGAAAAGACAACACCACATTAGTTCAGTTAATTTTAACAAAACATATTTGACAGAATTATCCCATGAGGCACATATTGTAGTAAAGAAAGACTGCTTTCATATGCATAGACCCGATATTATTATACTACTAATGGCAATGCATTTATTTGGCATTTATCTAACTATTTTTTTAGTGTCACAACTTAACAGGGACACTGATTCAGTTGAAATTTGAAAATAAATAAACTTGGAAGCTTCAACTTAAAATTGACTTCTACATAATATACCTTTGTGCTGCATGGTGTTGCGTGATCAAGCTTTTCAAATGGCCATTAGCCGTGGCCGTAACTAAGAAGTAATCATCATGTGGAACGTGGAAAGCCAGTCTTAGCCCATCTCTAACAGTTCCTTTACATTCTTAACATATTAAATTAAAGCAGAACAAAACATTTAAATGAATTCAGCCCTTCTTTGCTCATCATCCATCAACATCACAACCTCAGCGGTGAATTTTTTGACATGTAATGAGATATTGTGGGAAGGCCTGTGTATCATTAAAGATGACAAACAGTGAGGGTTTCCTGGGATTGTCGGTTACACTGTCATATCTGAGGGGTATAGTTGAGTTCTCCTTCAGAGGGGCAGTTTTCATATCATGACTGCCCTTGGTGAAGTCCCCAGTCAGCACCTTGGTTACAAACACAAACTTGTGTCCATCTGCATTGGGGGGTGAGTACTGGTCCTGGACCGACAGGGCAGACTCCACAGCAAAGTAAACTCCTTGACCATACACAGTTGCTGCAGAGAGAAAACATAACAGTAATTACAATCATGGAGGTAAAACATGATATGAAATAATAATTGGAAATATATTTCAAGACTACAGCACCGTAAGTAAAACATGCAATACACTGTTCATACCATTCTTTCCACAAAAGCTTCTGTTGAATCCATGAATGCATATCTCCTTCACACTCGACTCACTCGTGCCATGGAACAACGTCTGCTCGACTTGCACTTCAGTTGCACTTTGTGAAATGCTAGCTTTCTTCAGCTTGTACTGATTATACAGCAGTCTATTCATGAGCTTCTCCACCTGGAAAATTACATTAATTTGCATTGCAGGACATTAAATACTTACAAGAGGATTATAGCAGTTGCTGTTATTCATATTGAAACAAAGCTGATACTGAAACAAACCTTGATAATTCTTATTTTGTTGTGGAATTCCTGTATGCTGTCATAAAACTCTTTCACAACATCCTGGAATTCATCACACTCTTCATTGACTCTGGATGTTTCTGGCAGGGTAGATAGCAGACTGTAATCCTCTTCTGTTGAAAATAAGACTACACATTAGCATCTAAACATTCTGTAGCATCCAATTTGAATCTAGATTCATATAGAGAAAATATTTAAAATCAAATCTGCCACAACGCCTTTACCTGGTAATTCTGTGAATAAATCTCCCGAACTCAGCATTTTCCTTGTGATAGGTACAGATTTACCGGTGGTTACGTTGTGCTCTTCCATTTTCTCGAAGTTGATGATGTAAGGCTGATTGTTCAAAACTAAGTCAATCTTCTTCTGCCTCATCTTCCAGGCATTCTCGATAAACACAGTTACGTCTGGAGCATAAGGCTTCGTCGCCTTGGTTCCCTGGTCAAGCCACACCCACTGCACCGTCTTCAGAATGTCGGCGTCCGACACCGAGCTGGAGATCCTCTTCATCAGCAGCTTCATGTCGGGCAGAGCCTCATTCACGTAGTCCTTGAACCCAGAGATGGTGGCAGTCGTGCCCTCAATCTGGATCTCCACAGCGTGCTTCCTCTTGATGAGCTCCAAGCATCTCATGTGGAACTCTGACAAACTCTTCAGGCTCTTGTGCTCCATTTTCTCCTCAACCTGCCTCAGGGTCACCTTCTTCCCTAGAGCGATGTCCACTCTGATGAGGTCACAGGAATAACCAGCAAACACAAAGATCTGGCCTGTGTTAGCTGCCTTGATGGTGTCCTGGAGGGACATGTGGACAGCCTTGTTCAGCTGGGACCTTTCAGCTATGGGAGTAGTGGAAGACATGTTAGCTGTCTCCATGGAAAATTGGATGGCTAAGGAGAGCTGGGCTTCTTCATCTAAGGTGCTGTACAGATCAGTGGAACCGTGTCCATCACTGGCCACATGTGGCCCACTAGCTGCCGCCTCTTCAACAACTAAGGGCCGTGGAGTGTTCTCCAATTCTACGTCAACGACACCATCTGAGCCCTGGTCTGGGCTGGGAAGCATTGCTTCTTCTGCCGAGTACAGGTCCTCCTGTTCCATGTCAGTGGTTTTGTCCACAGTCTCATCCATGGCAGAGAAGAGTTTCTTTGCATTCTCAATAAGACCTGTGATGAGTGCATTGTCATGAATAGATGTTACCTCCTGTTGTGTCACCGATGATGAGAAACAATAGGAATAGCTTTATACTACCTCTGTCAGGGTTGTCGGAATTGTCAGTGAGGCTCAATGCTGATGTTGGGTCCTGAATAGACCCATCCAAGGAAACTCTCTGGTAGTTTTGAGGTAATGTCATCTTCCACGCCATCTCAAAAATGTCCTGTCAAGAGACAATAGTAGAAATAACCACTCATAGCACATTCATAAAATGCAGCAAATCTGTGAAAAGAGCATTGTCTTTATAGCCTGGTATAGCCAGACCAATTTGCAAATGAGTATTAGTATGGAACTTCTCAATTAATTTTCAATATCCAATGGACATTATCAATGATGCAATTGTATAGAACTGAATAGATACAACCAATCAGAGCAATGAAACGCCATTTTGGTTGTTTACAAAAAAGCCTCAACAGTGCTGTACAGACATTGTTTTAAACTGTTCCATATCAGATAAACAGTTGTGATTGTCCCAGCACTGTTTATGAATTTGAATTGGAAAGGTAGCCACACATGTTTTATATTACATGAAATACCTCATTCTCCAGAGGTTCCCAGTGCACCTTCTCCAGGCTGATGTACACCTGGAACTTGGCCTGCATCTCCCCCAGAATGCTAGTGCCTTCCTCCTGGACCAAGAAGCGGGCCACACCAGGCTTGTTAACTGTGATGGTCCTGGTACACACGGAGGAGATCACTTCTCTCAGCACCTCGTCGGCCATCTGACAAGACCCCACGTTGCCATGGATCTGTCAATCCGATTGTTAAAAATGACAAAGGAATGAGTATATGGAGAGACAAAAGAAGTGCATCAGATTGAGGTAACACTCGTTCACAAATACGTACTCTAAGACCACAGATGTCCTCAGCCTCCAGGGGAAATATAGAAACTTGATCCATATCAGCCAGCAGCTGATGACAATGGATCTGAATGTATTTCAGCATGCCTTGCTCCATGGATATGACAGTCTCTCTTTCGATGGGTGTACTTAGGAACTCTACGACTTTGGCCTTTTTCTCGTTCTCCATCCCTTTCAGAGTCAGAACCTCAATCCCGTTACCTTTCTCTGACACGGTGGCAGAGCAAAAGTCCAAAGATTGGAAAAATACTGAACACTCTTGGGAGTACAGCGTACTCTCATATTTTGCATCTACTGATATGCTGAACTCAGATATTAGAGATTTTAATGCGGTACACGCCTGGCTTACTGAGTTCAGCGACAGCGACGATACCACAACAACACAATCTGTTACATTGTAAATACAGGGTGTCCCCTGGTTGTTAAGAGTCTGTAGTAGCTGGTCCTTTATTTTCTGGTCCTGGAGAAACCGGGCCTTCTTTGGGTCAAAAGTTAAATGTGCCTGAGCAATACCGCCAAGAAACTCCAGAATGGTGTTCTTCAGCTGTTCCAGACCCAGTTTCTCAGGCCCTGACATGTGCACACCCTCATCTTTAACCTGCATGTTGAACCCGGGGTGGGCTTGCTGGATGTCTACTAACACCGGACTCATCTGGAGGAGGGTGAGCTTCACTGGGTCAGGGATGGGGATGTGACCGGAGAAGAGTTCTGAATCAGCTGGGAGTTCTTCCATGGTTATCTCTGCTCCTACTTCTTCAGGCTCTTCAGGAGCAGTGGCCATCTCCAAAGCAGTCTGGTTGGAGACAGTCTGGTCAATGGAACTCGCCACTTCGAGAGAACTGTGCTGTGACTGACTTATACTCTCTATCTGTGTGTCCTCAATAACAGAGGGGCTACTTTCTGCTGTCATGTTTAAAGTGCTCTCAGGTGATAGGTTTTCCTCTGGTTGGAGGAAGGCAAGGTAAGGCTTCACAGTCAACTCGGTGTCCGCCAGTTTGTGGGGTAGTTTCAGGACATGCTCCACAGCTGTTAAAGTAATAAGCAATAACAACATAGAATTGGTCTTTAACAATAACATTGGACAATGATGTTTTATAATTTAACCAGCTAATATACATACATACATACATACATACATACATACATACATACATACATACATACATACATACATACATACATACATACATACATACATACATACATACATACATACATACATACATACATACATACATACATACATACATACATACATACATTACATACACAAACATCATAACATGCAAAGCCTTACATTCCAAACTTTCAAAAGAGACTCTGGCCACGCCGTTTGGCATTATAGTGGCCTCCTTCACCTCTTGGCCCCCGCCCCGCTTGCTCTCAAAGTAGAGCGTGAGCATGTCCTCAGTGGTGCCACTGTGTAAGTTCTCCACAAGGATGGAATCAGTTTGCTCAATCTGTTCCAGAGTGATACTGCACCCCTCCAAAGGCTTTTGAGAAATCTTTGTACTAATACGTTGAAAATCTGCATGTGAAAATTAGGACAATTAAACATACAGCCTATTGTGATGTTGTTCATGTTTATTGAAATTTATTTTAGCCTTAATAGTTTTTCACTCGCCTACATTTTTCATACAGTTCATGTAATAAATAGACAAAATTAAACAAACTAACCTTTAGAAAAAGGTTGATGCAAATGGATAAGGACCAAGTCTTTTCCGGGAAAACTTTCCAATTTGTAGTCTTCCATGTCCAACCCTATCATATTCTCAACATAAAGCTCCACCAAGTCCATAGAAGTTGTGGGGTTAACCCCACGCAGAAGCATCCTCCCAGCATCCTTTGAGGCTGGTTTTCTCACCGTCATTTCAATGTTACGCAGAACATGGGGTCGTTTGGATAAAACCCTTGCTGCAGCTGTGGTAAAAAAAACAAACATGTACAGCTTGCTGACTGAATACAAAGGAATATATGGTTTCTGAATTCTTATATTCCAAACATGAAACACCTTCATGACTAACTTGACTAACTGCCAATAAGTCAATCAGTTTTTACCTTCAACTTCCTCAAATACCAGCACAGCCCGTCTTCCCACCACTTCCAGTGAGATAAGAGTTCCTCCACCAGAGCGTCTCTTGTTGGTGAAGTACATTGACAGCAGGTCTTCATCCACTACTTCGGGGAACCCACTCACCTCCACTGTCCTCTCCTCTTGGCTTTCAACAGACATTCTGTGACAAATTATAATGATGTAAATAATAAAGGTGATAAAGTCGATACCGACTTACTTTCTTAGATGTATAGTGTTATTAATCATGCACAATACCAGAAAAAAATCGGTTTGAGCTGGTATACGACTGGCTGGTATACGACTCAGGTGTATTTTAGTAGGCCTGTAGGCTTTAGAGACTACATCGTTCTTACAATAAGTTAATTTGGCAAATAGGAGCTGTGAGGTCGCCAACATTATGTTGCATACATTATGCTTACATCTGGTGAGTCTGGGCTTCAACAACAAAATATGCACTTGGCTTGAAAAACTTAACCAATTTGTACATGACAAAGAGTATTGTCGAAGAATAGAAACAGAAACTATACCTCCAGGCAAGCACCCCACTGCTGACACTTTTGTACAATAAAGATGAACAGAAACTCTTAGCCCGTAGAAAATGTAAATTCCAGCATGCCTATAAATATCTATTTGAAAAGATATATGAACAAACACACTTTTTGAAGCTCTTACCTGAGATATTGTGCATTTGATTAAATTATGACGCTCACGTTGTTTACAGTCGTGTTAGCAGTCAATCCTACTTCCTGGTTATGCGGCACATGCATCAGGTGGTGGCGTACTGGTGCGTACAAACGGATAGGGCGAATATTAATGTCTTAGTTATGGAACGTGCTTTAAAAAACAAACACTTAACATTTGTTAAACCAATTATCAATATTATTGATCTTTGCTGATGCTAAGACCTGCGCAGATTTTATGAGCAAGATCCTTTTGCATGTTTCCCCCTCTGTCCTCTGTCCTGCCCGTACTACCAGGCTCAGAAACAGCTTCCCCAGGCTGGCACATATTTGAACCTTGCCACCCGCCGAACCTTACTCTCTTGTACACCCCCCGTTTATTTATTTAGGCTATTCTAAGCTCTAGCTATGAGACCTTTTTTGTTCCGCATCGTTTATGAATTGTTACGCCAAGCACAGCATGCACTTTTCCCGATCTCATAATATCATGATGAACAACATACAACATATTTATAATGCTCTTGTATGGGTGTCTATGCCCTAGTATTGCCTTCATCGTAAAATGTCGGCCAGACGAAAAAACATGGGCTGTATCATTGTATGTTTTTGGCCACTATATTTTACATGAAGTTATGGCCGTTGTTTCGCAAGGTGTCCGCTAGATGACGGTGTGTTCGTTATCCTGTTCAGGGACTCAATGTATAGCATCACAGTCCAAGAATAAATAGAGAAATAATAATAATCCGAGAAGACAATGCAATCAGTCTTGTAGCAAGTCTTTATTCGAATGTTGGGTGAAGAGATTTCTTAAAAAAATATGGCTACGTAATTACAGCAAAATGAAAAAAAATAAATTAACAAACGCAATTAGGCAATTAGGCTACTTGAAATAGCTTAATTTCAAGGCACAAGCACAAAAGAGAATATGGTAAGCAAGTACATTTGTGCAAAATACCGTTAACATCCATGTTTGGAAATGAGTCATTGGATGGAAGTGAAGATCTCTTAGTATGGAAAGAAAGTCAAGTTTTGGTGAGCAATTATAAATATTGCACTGATCCCTCAAATGGTTAGTGTAGCACACATCAAGAAAATGGCAATTCATACATTATTAATAGTGGTAAGAAAGTAATAAAAAAATAGCATGTGGATAATAATCAAAAAATACAATTGCGTGTTGGCCTATTCAGACTAAATACATTGAGCAAATTCCATGTATTTTTTACTCTATAAGAAACAAATTCCATGTAAAGGCACCTTGGAACAAAAAATACCCATATCCCAAACCTCTTCTAAAGATATACTGTAAGAGTATCATGGATAAGGCACTTTTTATGACACAGATCCATATACTAATAAATTCCTGGTCCTTTTGATCAAATGACCATTATTTGTACTATTATAAATTAAAAGATATGTCAGTTATGTTTAAGCAGCACTGAAAAATCAGACTTTATGTTCCTTTTCAACGCTGCCTTTTAATTTCATGTAAATCAGATTGGTAGTTTCACACATTCACTGCCACAGCTACTGGCTCACTGAGATAATGATATGTAGAAAAGAGTGATTCACATTTCAGTGAAAGCACATTTTGGCAATTTTTTTCACTTGAATTCTATTATGACCCAGGGAAACAAATTCCACCATAATAGGAAGCAAAATGTAGTGAATGGATCAAACCCAGTGATCAAACCCAGAGGTCAGAAATCTAATTAATGTTATATGTATTGTTATGTAATGTGTAATACAAATATTCCCTATGACATTCCTTGTATGTTAACCCATTGGCACTCGTTGCAGGTTGCATGCTGGTTCCCATTCTGTGGTGGTGGCAGCATGTCTGTCATCTCCCACCCAAATTTCAGGCTTCGTATGGATGTGACAGACGCTCCCACCTGAATTAATACCACCAGCCATCTGGAGCAGCCAGTCCACATAGTCAGGTCTGGGACAACAGCAATGTGACATCTAGTGAGGCACCTCTGCCATCCCAATGCTTACCTGACCTGACATTGTTGCACAGAAACCACACAAATGTTAAGATTTACAAATAATGATTCCTCTTTGTCCAGTCGTTTTCAAACCGTAACAAAGAACAAATAAAAACACTTTTGTTTTGGGTATATTAAGTTGATATGTGGTCTAGGAAGGATGTTTAACATCAGAAGGAATACATCCTTAGTCATAGAGTTACATATTTGGGAAAACTGTCCACAACTGTCTATTTCTTCAGAGTTGAGTTGAAGAAGTGTGAAACTGTTCTCTGTCATCATGGCGTTTCTGTGGATGAGGCGACAGCTCTGTTGTGAGGCCAGCCTTAGAGCTGCCAGTGTCTAGTCTTCAGCTCAAGACTGATCAGACTCAAACCCCCTTAAACAGTTTAATTTTGTGTTTGTCAGCCAGCAGGAGGGTGACATTGTACTCATAATCTCCGTCGTGTACCCCAGTGTGACGGAAGGCTCCTCCCAAATGATTCTCTTCCCAATAGTGGTGCCAGTTCCCAAACTGATCTGCTCCGAACCCAAACACGCTCACCTACAGCCAAAAAAAAGGAACACGTCAGCTAAACACAGTAATAACTTGGGTTGCATATTCATTGTTGCTACGGGCATAGGACCTTACCTCATCACATATGTGAAGAGCAAACATCAAACTGAGAAAACCAGTGGATGGATACCGTCCGTGGCTTTCTAGCCATGTATCGTAGACATACTTGAAAAAGGTTGGGTTGTAAATGATCACCTGTAAAACATGGCAAGGCCCAGAACTGATATGTATGTTTGGACATTTCCTAAGATTTGTTCAGTTCAGTTAAACACATTTGGACTCACCCTATACTTGTTGGCCTTGATTCTTGACATGACAGGTAAGTACGTTCTACAACAAAAGTGAAACATCCCATTTTAGTACGCTATTAAAACAGATCATGCACACAATCCATTCAACAGACTGATTAACAGCAATCTACTGTAACCTCAATCCATTACATAGTCAAGTGCCTGTTTAACGGAGCACTTACTGTTTGATGGTGCCTGTTGTCAGTGCACTGATGATCCATTGAAGATCCAGGGTTTTGAAAGGGATCAGCACCAGACTGGTGTTGTTTTCCAGGTCAATGGCACTCTCTGGGTACATGACATGATGAGTGGTCCTGCTGCCCACATCCTCCTCAAAGCCAGAGATGGGTGCCTGGTTCATTCTGGAAAGCCACAGCAGGGAACACAATAGCCGCTAGAAAATAAGCAGCCTTCACACTTCCTTACTGTGCACTTCGACTAGTTGCTAGGAGTAATTGGAACACCCAGAATGCTGTACTTATCGTACAACAGTCTGTCACTGTATCTTGGAGAAGGATTCAATCTGTTTTCCCCCGCACAGTGTGTGAGTGACACAGGCAGGAAAATGACAGAGCAGGTCCTCAGTACCCCATGGAGAGTGAATTGATTCGCATCTGCTGTTTTCCCTATGTTTTGACCTACTCCTATCACACCACATTTCTGGATCCAAACTGTACTGACAGAATGCGGGTGTGAATTCAGCCGGTATCTTTGGAGATTTAACCATCCAAGGCTGAACGTGTGCGACAAACTTCATAGTTTGAAGTCATTGTTATTACGAGGGAACAGTTTATATCTGTGTACAAAAGAGAGCACACTAAGAGGAAAGCGAAACCACAATTTGAACGACTTAGTTTTTGCTCCGTCAAAGACTTCTTTTAAATAAAGATGGGATCAGCATAATCAACATCATCCAAAGACTTTGTATCTTTTCCGCTTAATTTAATCTCAGTTGGTCTGATATTAAAGCAAACTTGTTTGAGAAATATATTTTTTTTAAAGAGATCTTCTGACTTCTGATGTGAGGTGTATACTGTCACCTTTTCTGTCTTTATCCAACAAAGTTATTTGCTATGGCTTATCCCATTATATAAGGATAATAATTTGATTGATGTTCAATTTATCATAGTGGGGGTGAATGATGTAAGCACCCTGGACATGTCATTATTTCTGAATAGAAGGTACTACTGCAGCCTTGGCACCTGCAATACAGCTCTTATAGAATGAGATTAAATTGGGTCTTTCACTTTGAAAACGGAGATACGAGTGATGGGAATCCTGGTAAATATTCATTTTCATTATGTCAAACTGGATTGGGGGCACGGTTTCACATTGCGTGTGCTCTTGGCAGCGAGCTGTGCCAAAGTCTTTTTCATTTAACAGGGTTTTGCTATTGCCAAGATGACTTGAGGGCTTTCATTATTTATTTCAGCAGCGTTCCAATAGAAAATTAATGTATGTGTCATGTAATGTTGTAGTACATGATATGAACTGAACATATATGCCATGGCATGGATTTTCAGATTCTGCTCATAGAAAACAAAATAGTTTTGTCCTTGTCTCCAGGACACAGAAATGGTGTGATATGAAGCTGCCAATGTAACAGGACCATATGTGCAGTATTCATAAAATAATACCCACAATATAAATAATATATTAGCTGGGGATTCAACACAGGAAACTGCATTTGAGTCAACACATTTTAAACAGGTGAAATCAAAAGTAGACAAGCCACCTGATGATGATGTTGTTGGAATCAATGAGGCCACCATATTGAGCTCCTTTCAGATTCCCAGAGTTCCCCACCACAGCGCAGGTTCTGCAGCGTTCTGGGTTGGCGTCCATGTAGAGCTGCTCATCAGGGATGACTTGGAACAACGTTTCCACCACTTGGCTGTAGTTGGCTGGCTGCCTCTCTGACTGCAGCCACTGGTGACACAGCAGTGGGAAGTTCTCAGATTAAAGCCTGACTCCGGGGCTACTGTAAGTAAAAGTGATTTAACAAGGGCAGTGCAAGACACAGAGCACATTTCTCAAACAACCTCTGGGGAGGTTATCTACCATGTAATTTTTCTTGGTCTTTCCCCCATCACCTGGCAGCCTTTTGATTTATAAAAAAGAATAGCAGCAGGGGAAACTCAGAGTATATTATGTGGTGGTGAGTAAAGAGGAAATACTTGTAGTACACTATCTGTTGCTCTAGCTCACACACACACACATAAAAAATGCACACTGGGTGTATTGTATATGTGCAGTGCAGTATCTTGTATTGTACTGTTTCAAACGTAAACCCTTGCTGAATGACCACTGCTGACTATTGTGCAGTATCCTGTACAATATTGTATATAGCTGGATAAGACTAACACGTTACCTATTATAGATAGGAAACCTATTTATTTGGACTGGAATGGAGGCATAACCAAACAGGACCTAAGGGACATCCAGTAGTGGTGGGCCTTTCTCCACAGCCCTTTCTCATCACTTATCCTGGGGTCACGCCCAATCTAATCCATCAGACTACACAGCTGTGGCGGAACCTTCCTGGATTAGACGTGTTTCTCATCCCCTTGTGAGAAGGGTCTTTATAAATGAGCAGAGACGTGAGCCAGCCTTTCAGTAATTGTTCTACTTTCACCTTTAATTGGACATGGTGTGAGGTAAATGGGACAACCGTCACACCGTTGGATTGCTATTGTTGACATGACAGGTGAACGTGTGACACGTTGTTGATGCCGATCTGCCGTTTTGCCGATCTGCAAAACATCCTTGGATTCTTGCACCTATCAATGTATCTTTTGACTTGCCGAGATTGAATGCCGTTTGGGACTGCCTAGGTAATAGCTGAGGAATCAATTCTCATTTCCGGACAGTTTTATACAAAGAGTAGATTAGAGTTTGATTTTTGAATTTAAACAAGCCACAACAAGTGTCACAGTTGATTTGATTCTCTAAAGGTTGTAATTACACAGCTCATTCTTTATCATACTCTACCTGACCTTGGTTTAATTAAGTAAATAGCAAATGCCATGTTGGTCCAATAAACCACCCTGTATTGTGCTTGCGATGAAAGGTTGGGGGGAAAAAGCTATATCTTAGCGCTAGTGTTTGACTCCAGAAGGTTGGGGGGAAAAGCTATAGCTTAGCGCTAGAGTGTTTGACTGCAAAAGGTTGCTGGTTCAAATTGCCCAGTACTTTGCTATGGATAAAATTGCCTGCTAAATGAACACATTATTGTAAACAAACAAGGCATAACCTTTACATGCACTACTATGCCATCATGGAAATTTACGTCAGCAGAGTCTTACAGTACCTGCCACCACCTGAAGGTCTCTTCTGAGAGGACACTGTTCCTGGTTGTCATGAACGGGTGGACAGACTGGTTGAAGCGCTCCGTGAACCACGGATCGTCATCTGGCTCTGTCATACAATGGTGACAGGCACAGAAGCCCTTGGAAAAAAGGCTGTCTGACCAGCGAGAAGCATATTTGTAGAAGTACAGGGATGGGTCAGGGAAAGTGTAACTGAACAGGAACGTTGAAAAGGTGATGATGCAAAACAACAGAGTAAAAGCTCTGATTTTCCTCATTTTGAATAGAGACATGGTGAATTCTGTCTGCTAGGATGCCAAGGACCAAAAGAACCTCATTGACAATTCAGAATTCCAAGTGGTGTAGGCCTATGAAAAATTCATTCCCAGGAGACTGCATGCTGAAAGGGATTTAAATATTCCAACAGAAAAACGGATGCTTGTTTACACCAAACATAAATGTCCTTGTCATGATTGCGGAGTATAAATGTGTTCAAAGTATTAGCACCTTCCTAATAAACCATGTCATCCTGTGCATACCAGTTTGTTCAGATAAAACTGTCCTTGGTGCAAATCCGACTGAGGAATCCTTGTGGATGTAGTTCCTTGGCTAATCCAGAGACAGGTCATTCCACTGTGGCGACAACTCAAGATGGCTTTGTCAACTTGATGGCCGCGGGAAAAATAGCTTAAATCACTCCCCCACTGTTAACTTTGCGGGGTTAATGACCGGTAGTCCATCCATTCTCCACAAAAACATCCACCTAAAAGCAAACAGGACAGATGTTTAGAGAACACACTGGGGGTATGGTAAAAGGGTATACATCTCTTTGATAAGCTTTGAATATAAGTGTGTTCAGAGTGCAGTTTTTTAGATTTCTCATAAAAACAGGAAAACCTTCTAAGGCAAAACTTGCCTTTGAGAAGTGTCTGTATTTGATCTTGGTGCTCAGACCTGCAATGACAGTTTCACATAATGTCTACATTTATCCAAGGCCATGTCAACATTCAAGAGGGAGACTCTTTAGTTGTCAAACTCCAGCATGACAAATTAGTGTGAGCACAAAAATGGATGTCCCCTTTGCTCTTTCCAATTTCAGAGCTCACTTTTTTTGTGCAAATCTCTGATACCAAGAGACCAATACTGCAGGTCTTTCTTTATTAAGAATCGACCAGTACATTGTGATCTGCCCTCAAGAGAAACTAACAGGACTGGAGTGATGGCTGAGTGAGAGGAAGACTGCTCAAGGTTTGTCTGCAAAAAAAACATCTAATTTTCACCATCCTTTGAGCATGTCAAGAAAAAAAGTAAAGCGCAAATGACACATTGCATTCCCTTTTACTGAAGCGTTAATGGGCATATGGGTCCACATTCCCCAAAATAAATGGCATCTTGCATATCAACTACATGCTAATTAGGAACATGTGGTTGGTTGTCATCCCGACCAGGAAGTTTGACAACGATGTAGGAGGCAGGGTTAATGGATATTTAAAAGAGTGAGGGGTCGTTAACTCAACTCTGAGAGCCTCATTTAAAAAAGGTTCCAGGTAGATGACAGAATGAACAGAAATGTTCTGGAACAGATGGTGCCCTCCCCGTGTTTGACAACTCATGGACAATCATCTGGTTCTCTGACCTTGGCCTGCTGGAAGTTAGCAGCTTTGCATTGAAGTTACCCAAGCTGAGACAGCAAAGACGTCAGAGAGTGAAAAAAAGATAGAAAGAGTGAGAAAAAAGAGAACGAGAATGTGTGTGTGTGTGTGTGTGTGTGAGTGTGGAAACGAGAAAAAAAGAGAAAAGAGTGGTCTGTGAAGTTTTCATTTTCTTGCTTTCTAATCTCTAGCTTAGAAAAGTCATCAACTTTCAGGATGGAGAAACAGAATACATCTCTAGTTGTGTTTTCTTTTTTTTCTTCTTTTTTTTTCTTCGCCTTGCTTTTTTGTTACTGTGAGCAATTTCAGCCCCCAAACTTCGACAGCACTGAATTGTGACAATCTTTTTCATTTCCTTCTCTGAGGTCTGACAGTGTGTTTGCTATGGCGTACAGTACACTGAAGACCGACTTCTCCCCCAAAACACCCCAAATGATGACCAGTCCTTGAAAAAGATGGGATGGTAGCCTCTCCGTTTCTGGATGTTTTAACCTCTGTGATATTAGGTGGATATGTCTGCTCACTAAGTATGGAGAGTGATATTGTTCAAATGAAACTCCACCAGTCATTTGATGACTTTGATCAGGCAATTTTACATGCAGTCAAAATCCTCACTGCTTTTGCTTTGATAGCAAATTCTGGCAGGGGAAAAGAATGCAAAGCAGTTCCACAGTGTTGACGGGTTTTTTCATGCATGTTATACATCTACCAAGGACTGGATGTTGGTCTCCCATTAATCATGTGGAGGAAAAGTATGGGATGCCTCTCATTTTAGCGAGGAGAGTTAAATGAAAACCTCCAGCAGTGGAGGAGGAATGTTGGTACTAGGACACCACATTCCAGCTCTGCATGTGTACGGTATGCAGACATGGGACAGATAGCTGGAAAAGAGGCTGAGGGAGTGGACAAGTGGACAAAAAAAAACATATTTTCATTTGGGCAACTTGTGAGCTCTGTCAGTCAGCACTGGTTTACTGTTGGAACAAAGACATTCAAACGCCCTTCCTATGAATCCTGTATTTGGGAGAGGTCCATTCGTTTTTACATAAACAATACTCAAAGCAATTGTTTTCAGTATGTGCTTTTACAGACGTGATGTGCATGGCTGTGAAAAATTAGCAAGAAAAAAAACTAGCTAATGTTCCTCTCTCTACTCTTCTTTTCTGAATGTGTTTAAAACCAACCTGAACATGTGAAAGAGATACCTGGGCCCTGTCTGAAAGAATACAAAGCTTTGTTGACTCAGCTGAGGCCTGCTTTAGCTTCCTGTCCATCAACCAAACACAGTCTTCTATACACCAAAGGCCCCAAACCCTCATCTGGTCCTCTCTTAAATGCTCTTTGTATTGCATTTTCCCCACAATCTGGAAAAGTCCCTTTTAGGCTACAATCAATATTTAACTATGAATTTAAATTGGAAGTAGCCCAGTGCTGTGGGCAAAAACAGCCTTGACAATTTCAGGAGATCAACAATAGAGATGACAAACTATAAAAAATACATAAGAAAAAAGAATCGAGTAGGAGAAATGCAGGAGACAATGTTTTGCATTAAATTCTAGCCTTGCCTTGGTTCTGTTCTCGATCTCGTTTAACTGTGTAAAGGCTATTAGCCTTTACAAAAACACTCTCTACCTCCTACCTCAACCTTCATTAAAATGGTGAATATATATATATATATATATATACATATATATATATATATATATATATATATATATATATATATATATATATATATATATATATATATATATATATATATATATATATATATACAGAGAGAGAGAGAGAGAGAGAGAGAGAAAGAGAAAGAGAGAGAGAGAGAGAGAGAGAGAGAGAGAGAGAGAGAGAGAGAGAGTATACATAACCCTTCCTTTATGAAAAGTGAACTCTTAATTGCCAGGAATGCTTGTGTATTAGAAGTGTGGTCTGATCAAAAAACAAAAAACACAACTGAACCTTTTATGATGATCAAAACCACCATGAAAACAGCACCATCATCAACAACACAGAGACCTTGAAATTTCCCAGTTTCTTAAAACTCCGATGATATAAAGTAGCAGCATGTCCTGTTATAATAAATAAAACATACCTGTATTCATATCTATACATTGTGACTCAATATAGTAAAACAATATGACACAGGATATTTATGTTAAACTCCACTGAGTTCATTCACGGCAACACATCCCATTGTTGTGATTACAGAACAATAGGGTAAGGCACAACATTTTGAATGTTGTTCCAAACCACAGAGTTTAAAAACACACAATGCTTCTTGTAGACATTTGGTTTGAGAGCTGACAACAAGTCGATTGTTGCAGTTAACAATACAAAGAGAAATGTAGGCAAACAAGGCCATGTGTTCTTAAAAACGGTTTTGGTACACACACAAAAAGAACAATGCCAGATCTATAAAAAGAGGGATTGGGTAGTACTGGATGTGTTAATCTTCTTCACACATTATAAGAATTGTGAAATGTACAATGCTAGCAATACAGACAAAATGATTTTCTAGTGCAAACTATTAGTTGGCAATGCAGCTAAATGACACCTTATGTGTGGATAGCAGAGAAGCACATAGGGTGAGAGGTTTGTCTAAAAATGGACAGGATAAGCACTTGTATATATTTAGGTTTTTCCTGTGCCATCTTCACACTTCTGGTTCAGCTACAGTGTGAACGAATCCCTGTCCTCTTCCAATGCTGCCATTTTGAGAGTTGGAAGACGTAGCATGGTTTTATTCTATTCTATTCACAGAAGCTGCCTCCTTTTACTACCATGGCCTTCAGCTCTGCCGACCACACCTGGAGTGCTAAAGGCAGGGACAGGTGGTGCACAGCTTTGACTGCCAATTAGAGTAGTGCCCATATGATAGATTCCAGAGAGCACTTCTAATTAACAATGGACCTCTGAGGCATGGCAATTAGCCTCTTCTGAAATCAACCAGCAGAAATCAAGACAAGGGCTAAGCCCACTGAAATAGGGTTCTCCATCGAATGAACGCCACTGTCTATACGGGGAAGGCAAAGACAATTTGACAGTTTAATAACAATGACTGCAGAAGAAAAGTGCATTTTCTCAACCTGACAATTTTAGCTTTTACCTCTGTAGTGCGGGTTATTGGAAAGGTTTGTGTTGGGTACAGTATCTGCAGATTTAAAGTGAGTCATTCTACAGTGGGGGGAATGAAGGCATTTCATGTAATATAAGGGTCTGGGGATGGGTGACCCTGTCAATATGACTAAAATGGGAACAAAAGGTTCACAAGGAAGCTTTATATAAGCTGTGACACAACCCTGGTGGCACACAGGGGAACAATTTCTGGAGAATGACTCAGAGAGACAACGAAATGGTGAAGTCAAGGACAGCACATCTGTCCATCAAAACGGAAAAAAAGTTATTTTATACAGCCAACTACGAAATGTGAGGTCCATATGAACCTAGAGGCACCATCAGAAGGGTAAAACATCTGCTGCTACAGTTGAACATAATGCACCAGTCCCATCTGAACCAGACCAGCTGTAGACACATAGTTTTACACATTATCTAAAGGCAACTGGCTGCTAGCATTGTCAAATTGATCTGCTTTCTCAGAAAGTATGGATCTGCTTTCTCAGAAAGTATGGATATGCTTTCTCAGAAAGTATGGATATGCTTTTACAGACAAAGTGTGACAACACATAAACCCACAGGCCTAATTGTGAAATGCAATACGCATATTGCATTTGGTAAACGCAGCAATTAATGTCATTTTGAGCTCTCAAATAAAGACAGCCTGATGCAATGACACAACACAAAACTTTGAGAATCCTGCACATTTACATGTATTTACTGTGGGGGAAAAATCACCAAGAAATACAAAATCTGTGCACATGGGCACATCTAAAGAGTGGTGCTGAGGTGTTTTTGGAGAGCAGCCAGGACTCTAAGTGGAAACAGAGGGCAAATCAAAGGCCCAGGGAGGATTCCAAAGTGAACACTGTGGAGGAAAAATAGAGTCTGTGACCACTTAAAGTGCTCTGAATGGAGACTCGAATTACTGGTGAAATATACCTTACACTAACTGGAGCCTACTTCCGATATGCTGCTGTGCAGACCACAGCTGTGGGGGTTGGGGTGTTCAGGGAACTAGGATCAGTCTTTTTCCATGGCCGTGCTATGCTTGTTGCTTAGACCAGCCAGTATAATCATGCTGGAACCGTCTTGGTCTCACAGGCCCTGTGGTGAGGAATGATGTCTCCACTGTCTAGGAGCTGGAACACACGGGAGGACCTCACTGATTACCAGGGCTGCTACAGTCAGCCATGTCTCATCAACTGACCTGAACAAAATATCAGTTGGGAACATGACAGATCATGAAAAAAAAAAAAAAAAAAGAAGCTTAGCTTTGTACAGTCGGTTCACCTACTTTAGACAAATGCATTTATTGTAAGTCGCTTGGGATAAAAGCTTCAGCTGAATGACCTACATGTAAACGTTAAATGCTCTGAAATGATTAGAGAAAATATCTTACAACAACTAATCCAATATTATATACAATGGTACACAATATTTCCATCCAGCCAACTGAATGGGACTGCTGGTGAAGGTTGTGTGATGTACAAAGGCTGCAAGCCGACCTCTCCTCAATGTAAAGACCCACATCAAGGAAATCGGATAGATTTTTTTATACCCAGCTGACAGAAGGCTTACAATAGGTTCACTCAACAAACTTGTATTGAGGTAAAATGGAAGGACTATGGGTTCGCTTTATGCTGACAGGACCTCAAATCATTCAGTATTGTAATGTCCTGCAGCTATTTATTCTGGTAACAGGTAATGAAAACCTTTATGAATGGACCACCATTCATACACTGCATCCCCTGCACCCAATAGACACAGTATTTCCCAAGGTCACAGCACATGATGTGCAAGTAATTTGTTGAGGTAGCAACACATATACCTTCATCACCTTACATATCTGTAATGTTCACAGGAACGTTTTAGTGTAAAAAGAGCCCCAATTATTCACATAAACCATAATTAGCATAGGCCATGTCAATTACCCCTGGCGGATATGCAAAATGAGAAATAATCTACACATTTCCACAACCTATAAACAAGACTCTACAGAAGACAATAGGATCTTTAAAAAAAAAACAGCTGTGTATACAATTGTGTGGTCATCACGTACAAATAATTAATTTATGCTCCATATAGGCGTCCCTAATGACAGATTTAGAAGAAGCAGGTATTACATTGCAGTGTCAAATTAATGGAGGTTTGTCAGATGCAGCTTTTGAAACGTGTAACCTACTACCTATGGTACTATGGTTTGAAACCTGAACTCAGGTTAAAAGGGTCCGGCAGATACAGTAAAGAACTTATCAAGTTGAGAAAGACACCGTGGTGCACGTTGTGTTTACATGCAGTGCTGATTACTGAAAACTGTTTCACAATAGATTAAATAAACATACAGTCTAAATGTGTAGCCTATGCGATTAAATGTTTCCCTTATTACTGAAAACTTGACGGCAGGATATAGTAAACTTGGGATTTTGAAGATAACGTTTTGAAATGAATGTTTTATGTATGTTTTATGCACCATTGATTCATAACGGTACAGCCAAGTTGTAGCTGACACTGTTGTTGCTTAACATTGACTTCTAGCTCAGTATAGCTACCTTACAGTATCAGTTAATGTATTGCATTCAATTGCACAAAGAAGAACATGTCAGCTTGACGAAATTATTTATTTGTGCATTTCAATACTTACTCTGAGGTCCGAACACTCAATCATGATAGGGAATTCCGTTATTCCGTTTTCGGTCCGGAACATGAGCTCCAAAAAAAGAATGAAATGACTATTTTCTGACTGACGGACTGAAGGTTACATTAGAAAAGGATATTTAAATTCGAACACATCCTTGTAGATCAAAATTTTATATCGTGAAGCGGCTTTTGTGAGAGCTATTTAAAAGTATCTATTGACGCATATGTTTCTGTCCAGTGCACAGCCCGCCTGCTGGCAATAATGAGCCTTAATACCCTGCCGCGGCCATGTGGATAGAAGACACCACAAGTGCAACGCCCCTTTCTACTAAAAGTACTGTAGCTTATCTTGGAAGAGGAACATTGGGAATGCGTGATATGCACTCGTATCACTGGGCAAAACTTAGATGCAGGTCTGTTTATGTTGATTGCAGCATGACTTACATTCTAAACGAAAGTCGACTGTGTCCATGAGCCCACTTCTATTACAAATACAGTATTTCATTCTTTCATGCCTTGCCTAATTAGTCAATTTAATGTTTTCCTTTATTATCTAATTGCTATAGTCAGACTTGGAAAGTAGTAAGAGACTAAATGAGGCATCAGTGTTGCCTTCAGGACTTCAGGACAAAGGCGCTAAAAGCGCTCTAGCATGACCGCACGTGTCAGTTTGTGGATGCCACATACGTCTTTTTGAGTGAAATTTGACACATTTGTCTGCTGTGGGCAAGGAAGCCTTCCTTACCAAGTCTAAGGTCAGGTTACCTCAACCAAGAATGCACATATGATGCCGCAAGTTATTTTTTGTTGTTGTTGATTTGAACCATATGTTCTACCATTTTTATTTCATCAGACAATTTAATCTGACACTGACAAGAATCAACTGGCCTGAGGCTTTGTGGAGAGGGCATGCTTTGCAAAGTTAGGCAACACACAAAATATAATTCCGCTATCTGGTGTGCATCTCAAAATGTGGTAGGCCTAATAGGAACTACCCACGAATGATGACTGGTTGTGTTGATTACATATGTTTATCCATATGATGACACCAGAATTGTTCAACAGAAGTTTTAGGATAAACACTTCACAAGTAGAACTGAATCATGATTGTGTGCATTGTGTTTACAGGAAAGACTCACTTACCTTACCTCATGACATTTTAGAGACAGCCATGTTTACCCCTAGCAGATTTAGTCAATTTATGTATACTGCGCATGCTTGGTTTCAGCTGCAGTGAATGTGTGCCAAATATCAATGTCTCCCAGCATGAAACATAGCCCTCTGGCAATATCCTTCTCACGAGGAACCAAGGTCACATAGCTAACCGAGATATCTCATCTTACAGTGCAAAATTATTAACATTTAGCCATGGAATCGCAGTGAAATCCCTCTCTAGATACCAATTGTTCCTTATCAACATGCATCTCCCACTGTCGTGGCCGTGAAGGTGGAGATTTCTGATTGGTCCACCTTCTGGTCTGTATCAGCTTGGCCAGAGCTCCCCTTGTCTCTCTCGCAAAGTGTACCAGCATCAATACCTGATTAGATCTGGGTACATTTTTGACATTCATGGTCACCAGGATATTCTTCACTAGTTCCACTTGAGACAGAAAAGTTGTGCTGATTGTGGATGCATCAATCACGGTGAAATTAAATGATGTATGTAATCCAGACTTTATTTTCCTCATTCATTGCTTTTGTAGCTCTATTCCATTATGTCCACATATGCCCTGTCCTTCAAACCAGATGCTGTTTAATGTATATCTGGACAACATGTGCATCTCTTTTCTGAGGTTCAAAGGGTACTTCAAAGAAATTGAAATGGTGACCTTCACAAGCCTTTCTAAACTATCTGGCAGAGATATTGCTTCTAAGGAAAGAGCACTCTGTTGGTATAGCTAGGAATTGTTCTGTCAGTTGTCCCTGATGCAGACCGGATTATCACAAAAGCACAATACGTTGTTTTCTCGAACAGCTTGAAAGGATGCAGGGTAAAAGAAACTCCAGTGGACTCCAGTGGATTTCTCAAACATGGAAACTACTAGAGAACATTTTAGGAATGCAGTCTTTATTTTGATGTTTACGTGTTGTTTTTTGTGTGGCTTGTGTTACCTCTGGCAATTAGGATTAGTCAGTGTGAGTTACAGGGTGTTGTTGCCCTGCAAGAGCTCTAGATGGGGAAGAGCACTCCAGAAGTATTTAAAAGAACGGATAATCATTTTACCATTGCCAGTAAAGCAGATATCACTCCATTGGAAAAGGGCGTTTTTTCTAGTCAATTATATTTGGCCTGCATAGGGGAAGTCATTGGTGTGTATGTTGGTGGATGTGTGTGTGTGTGTGTGTGTGTGTGTGTGTGTGTGTGTGTGTGTGTGTGTGTGTGTGTGTGTGTGTGTGTGTGTGTGTGTGTGTAAGGGGAACTAGAAAGGTATATTAGCAGAATGAATGAGAGAGTTTAAGGAAATTAACATAAAGCCTCTATTGTACACAGGTAACTCTTTGTAAAGAAACCTTTGTGACTCATGATTGCATCTAGAGGTGATGACAGATTGATCAATCAATATCAGAATATCACTACCATAGACCAGCCACATTCCATTGTTGCAAATTTAAGGATGAAATGTGGGACAAATCTTAGAATGTAACGAAACACAACACACAAAAGCATATTCTTTAACATTAGTCACCAGATATGTTGAATGTGGCTCCTGACTATTGTTCCTTACGGTTCAGGGTTCTAACCTTAATTACTAATACATTCCAGTAATTCCAAGTGTATTTACCAAAATATAAAAGTACAATATCAAAAAACATTAAGGTAATTGTTTTAAAGTGTTTTCCTTTTTTTCTTTGTAGCAATTGTTACGGCTACCCGTTGTTTCACAAGCGAGGGATATTGAAGACATCTTTTTTTTTATAGCATGAAAGTGAAAATAATTGGTATTATTATCTGCCATCAAAGATCAGCTCCCCCAGAGTGGAATTAAAGGTGTTCTTTCATCCAAGAGAGAACTGCATTTTAACATTTAATGCCTAATGGGAAATATAAGGAACTGAAGGTGTGAGATGCAATTAATATTTAATGAATGAATATGTGCATTGTATTATCACAGAGCCAGATTAGCTCGAAGAGCATTACATAATTATCATTATTATGTATTATAACCCTAGATGCACCCAGAGTTCAATGGAACCACTGCATGTTCCACTACTGGCACAATTGCCTGTTGTGTGCATGATTAGACCATATAACTATTGTGATTAAACTAACTTTTCTCAAATTTGTTTGAGTGTGTTTAGAAATAGTCTATAGTCATTGTTCTCACATTAGTCTACTTTCAACACACCATAGTTTCAATTCCTAAGAAAAATATGTGAAAGATCTGATTTTACTGACATTTTGTAATAGGAAGTGGCAGAATCCTCAACACTTCTCTCATGTGCCTCCATGGAAGGTTTCTCAAGAGAGATGAATCTCCCAAGAAACTGTATTTCCATCAGCGTGTTTAACACCAGAGGTAAGCAGCATGTCTCCCCAGGAATCATTTTTGTCTCTGAGGAACACAAAATATGAGAGCCGAACTTTTCGTCATCTGAGAATAAAGGGAAGCTGCAGGTTTTCTTTCTTCATACCTTCATTCTCAACTTTCTAAAAAAGACAGTCTCTTAGTTGAAGCACGGTATTGATGCCTAAAACGCTTTTCTGCCCGACTGCTGCAAAACTTCAAAGTGTGTTTGGCGTGCACACACGGGAGGCCCTCACTGGGTACATCTCATGCTGAGACATCAGGAGGAGCCTTAAAAGCGTGGGGTGTATCTACACGATTAACATTCAAAGGAGCTAGCCCTCTTCTCACTTTTACATGGCCCCTTTGCATTAAATATGTGTCACCTGGCACAACAGTAGCAGTAATGTCGGCTATGCTCTTCTGGCTGGGCAAAAGACACGTCCTGCTCACAAGTTTGATTCATTTGGAAGGGATTGTTACCATTCACTGTATGATTCATATCCAATTTAAATACATATAATGATATATGATTTATATACATACACTGTATATACACAGGTTACAGTACATAAATACAGTATATATACACACATACACATAGATAGTAGTATACTACATAGTATGTGTAGTACATACACATATTTATCTTCAACAGAGAAGACATATACTTTTGTTTATGGATCAAAGATCTGTAAGATTTCAATGGCTTTCTACTGTCACTTCATACATTTAAGTGAAAGTGCCTTCTTCCTCCTAACCACTTTACTCAACAAAAACATTTTCAGTTGAGAGAAATGTGATTAGCAGCAAGGAAATGCATTCAGATGACTTAATTTGTAATACGTAAACATTAATTAAGTAGTATGTTATCTTACAATCAAAGCAAAGCAAATTTTAAACCAAACAGAACACAGATTCAAAGAAAGTCACAAAAAGAAAAATAACTGCCTTCGTTATGCTTTCAACTATCCAAGTGATTCACTGCATACTGAGAGACATTTATTCTGTGTAGCATGGATTCCTGATGGACCAGTGTTCAAAGCCATTCATCAATACATGCTCCAACAGACTTTAGAAGACAGCCCTGTGTTGGATACTTTCATGCTGCTTCTTCTATCCACTTACTCGCAGTTCATACCCATGCAAACAAACACAAGGAAACAACAACATTTTTCATAGTTTGACGTTTAGTTATGTATTATATTTGGATTCACCATTAATCACTGGAAGGAATCACCTTCTGTGTCTCTTGTAGTGCTAATAGCATTAGCCAAGGGATTGGGGAAACTGACAGCTAGCATCTGTAACGTCATCGGGTCAGTGTGGATAAGTAAGGGGTGATCTCTTTCACGGTAATGAGATCGGAAACACAGGAAGAAAAGAACAAGTCAGTGCGTGTGTGTCTGCGTACGTGTGTGTATGTAGGAGTGCGTCTGTTCAGAGGTCAAAGGTTTGAGTGACAAGAAAGTGTTTTCTGGAAAGGTCAAAAGCAAATCATTATGACAGTGCATTTGGTGTAATTCCCCTTGTGTGTCAGTTCATGTAGCATTCTTTCAGACATAACCTTTCTCTGTTCTGTTGACTTAGCATCACCCTCTGCTACGTTTGACAGGCTTTAAATTTGGTGAGAAAGTTATACACTTTTTTGACTGTGCACATGTTTTGCTTAAAGAGTATGAATCACATATTTCACAACTTGGCTATTTTAATTATTATCCTAACCTGGCTTTTGCTAATCTGCAGTATAATCGATGGCAGAACAGTGGCAAATAGCAAAACATACATTATGTGCAGTAAGTGTGTTGTTTACATGGAGCTACATTTCTCCTCATTCTTAATCTCAAGATAATATTAAACCATCAGTCCACTGACACTCCATTTACGGATAAACAAAGATTGAAATAAGTGTGTTGGCAACCGTCTTCCCGTTTATAGATGAGGTCTCTCTCTGTTAAATGCACAGCTCTACTTTATGAAACAGGCTTCAAGTGAAGCACATGGACTTCCTTCTCAAATGCCTTGATCATGGGTGTGCTCATTAGAGCTAATTGGATTATTGCTACTGTGTTTATCTGTTAATGCTTCACATCTGTAGTCAGAAGAAATGAGGAGAGGAGATGAAGAGAGGAAGAGTTCACTGGGGATTTATGGGTGTCGCCCAACCCCCCCCCCCCCCCCCAAACAAAAAAAAAAATCCCCTGAGTCTGCAGGGGAGCTGTATGTGAGACTTCTGTTCACTGTAAGTTTTAGCCTATGTTAAATGAGAAACATTGTGTCGCTAGTTGGATCATCTTTTTACAACCACCCCCCTTTCATGAATGGGAATATTTTGTGTCGCAAAAGACAAATGTGAGGGAAGATATCATAGGCTGCACAGTCCCACACATGTATTCCTTCCAGTCAGTTTTGTCTCATAAAGAAATGATATTGATTGGGCATTGACATATATGGATTGCTTTAATTAGCCACTTCTCTCAGTTTCAGTATCAATCATCTCCATTTGATCACCTTGCAAAATCCATTCCTTCTCCTCAGGGTATTCAGTAGCCAGTGAGTTAATCTTTCCTAATTTAGCAAACAACTCATTTGTTTTGGTCAGCTGGTCACATCTCAAGGTATTTTTATCAGGAAATCTAAGGTTAAGTACCTAAGCCGTACAAACTGCAGCACTCTGGTAACAAATCCACCTCACCTTCTAATCTGCCAAGTCTCACAGGTGAATTTGGAATTCTGTTGTGTCTTTTGAAACTTCTGCATATGTCAAGCTGCAATGCCAGGCTGGTTTAATTGCTGGATGGCAAGTCGTTTTGCTTCTAATCGCTCACTTCACACATGACTGCATTGAGCATTAATGTGCTCTGAAATGGCAGCATTCTCCTTTTTCCCTCGCTCCATCCCCCTCCATTTCCTATTCCTTGTCTCTCATTTTCAATTATTTTTTCTTTCTCTCTTTGACACAAACATTTGCTTTGAGGATCCCTTTATTTTTTTGGACATTTAAATATTAGACAGTATATAGAAATGCTGTATCCCTCATTAGTTGAAATCATCCTTAGTACTTCACTACCAAAGATTAATTATGCATTTAAACACAACTGAAAAAACTCACATCACATCACTGAATTAATAATCTACATTTGCAAGATTGTCATGAGTGACCCATATTTTCCCACTGACATGCGCTTTCAATGTCTGTCTTTTTAAAGACTTTTTTTTTACATAACAAATTCTGTGTCTATATGTGCACTTAAAAACGGTCTTGTTATGAATTGCAGCAAGAGGAAGATAACACTTAAAGTCACTGGTTGAATCTCACACAGTACACGTTTGGTCGGCAAGTTGATATGAGAAACTGCTGTCGTCAACACCAGCATGACCGAGGGAGAAAAGTGTGCTTGGAAATCTGGAGTGAACTTCCAGTTCTCCAGCTCTGCCAGCCATGCAGTTATTGTCCTTTGCTCTTTCCTCACTCCTTTCCCACTCATTGTCAGGTATAATCAAGGTCCAGATCTATTCACATCAGAGTCCACTGAACTGACCTTTCTGTGAGCTGTGTGACCAATTTAATCTGCAGTGATTTCTCTGTGCAGAACACTGACATGCCCCTTTGTAATGTTGAAATTATCAGAGCTTGAAAGGTGAAGGGTACCAGGGATTTTTAACAGCAAAGGACACTGCAGTGAGGAGTTTGTCTTAATAGGTTGTAAGCAAGCGTATTATCACTTGCCTCTCAATATATATTGTTTTCTAGGCAACCATGGCAGATCTTGTCATGCAGTAGAGATCACAGGTTAAAAATAAGAAGCTTTTGGTTAAGAGAAATACAAAAGGAAACTTTCAGTGACACATCATCTGTGAAAGTGGGGTGGGTGGCTTCTCTTTTTATAAAGTCGTATTGGCATTTAAAAAGTAGCACAATCAAGCCACATTTGCCTGAGTATCTGCATTATGGTCTGAGATGGGTAAGCAGAGTGCTCTACATGTCTGTTCATCAGCAGAGTACCTTCATGAAAGGTCGAAGGACTGGAGAAAAGATTCCCAGATGAAAAACATATTGCTATTTCACCTCCAACTGCAAAATACTGATTCAGTTAACTAGAAACCCTGCGACAGAGGAAACATCACTCAAGGCACTCATTCCATCCCCCCATATAAATAGCATTTGCGTTGCTTAACAAGTCAGCTGTCTGTGTGCTTTGTGCTCCCCAGAGTGATGAAGCCATTAACATCCGCCTGGTTTACACAGCCATGAAGTAGGACAGAAATTTCTTCCCTTTTATGTGCAAAAGTGTGGTGCCTGACTGACTGTCTCCCGTCCGTCCTAATGACATCCCTCCACGTCTGTCTCGAACACCCCCCACCACTCGCCCATCTCTAATTTAACAGCCGCAGTCGGCGTTAGTGTTGTTCTTGCCCGTCTGACTGATGAAATCTCATTAGTTATGATGACACTTGACAAACCTTGTGATAGTTATTTCAGGCAATCCAGAATCTGCCATTCCAGGTGATCTGGGCCTGTTCGCTGAAATTATATTTTTTTCAGATATCTTCCAGATTGGTGCAAAATATCTGACTTGGGTGCTTTGAAGCTTTTATATTCCTGAAAAAACTGAGCTTGTATATAGCAGGTTGATTACTGAACAATGACAAGGGCTCTAAACTGGATTCAGTAGCAACTTCCAGAACTTGTAATGGCTCTTCCTTATACAACAGTGTACAATTTGTGAAGAACAACAAATAGCATCGCAAATGTGAGGTCAGAGCAATGCAAAACAACTTGACATTTGGTCTGCTATCTGCAAAACTGTAAAACTAAAATGTATCATACAACACGTACACTAAACATGGCATCAATCGTATTCCACACAAAACTTACAAAAAACAGCCTTTAATGCTATTGAACATTGAACATTACGCTAGTCACTTTTAAACAGACTTTGGGTTCTCTTGACTTGCTTCAGAATGACAGAGGCTTAAATCAACATACTTGAGGTATACATACAGACCTCAAGATATCACAGCCTATGCCTGTTTTTCCCTTATGGAAATGACAAATATTCAGTTCTCTTGGAAAACACAAAATTGTATATTGAAATTGAAATGCTAATGAAGAAAGAAAAAACTTCCCATCCATGAATTTCTCTATTTAAATCGTGCCTCTAGATGTCTTAAGAAGTGGTTGGCTTCATGTTTAACAATTATGAAGAATGTATCTAGCCAGGAGACAAGAAAAAATTGAGAATTTGCTGCACCACAGGAGCAGAATTTCAGTGTTGGCTTCTGTGACTTCAGCCCTGTTTGTGCATTCAACATGTGTCTTTCATTTTTACAAAAAGAAAACTCACACAAGGAGCAATGGAGCAAGTTCTAAGATTCAATTTAAAGAAGAGATGGGAAGCCAAAATAGATGTCAGTTCTGAGAAACAGTTTCAGACAACTGAGAGAGGTTGTTGATGGGAGATATTGTTGAACATGGCTGATGGGTGTCCTTGACTTTCAGTTCAAAGCGACAGACTGTTGACAGCCACCACCTTCAATGCTTTATAACCTGGATGAATGCATTCAACAAACCTGTTCGATGCATAAGAAATCCAATAGACAAGGGGGGTACGTGCACAATTAGCGAATGCGGTTTATGTTGAATGTTGATGTCATTTATTCCACGATGAGTATGATTAATCAGCGAAGCTATTAACTTAAGGCTCTGCAATATTATAGCATGCCAGAATCAGTATCTAAAATATGTCAGAGAAAATGGTAGATCCAAGTTATGTATTGCAACAAATTGAAAGACCTTCTCACCATCATGCTTGATGTTGCCACCGATATTCAACACAATAGGGTAATTTAACCCAGGTTCTAAGGGGAAATCAATTTCATTGCTTTCTTTTATTTCATGAGTCAAAAACGTGGCCTTTGGAGATTTCCATAAATGAAATGAGCAGTCTCAGGTGTGTGCTTTCCCCTTCAAAACCATTTTTCCCTGTCAAGGTTTGTTTATTTTTAATCTCTTCGTTATCTCTCATTTTCTGACTCTCACCATCTTGCTGTTGGAGGGAGATATTTACCAGAACCTAATAACTCATTCTCCCTCCAGAGGATAGACTAGGGAGGCTGCAACAGCACTACATATCACATTGTCAATCCTCCCATGGTGTGCTACTACATTTGTAAAACACAAAAATCCACTGTGATGCAGTAAGCGCTGTTTTATGGAAGCAGATACTTTCGGTCAAGTGGTCAAAGCTGGTCATGTCATGGACATTTATATATTTCAGGAGCCTGTTCCTACTACTTATGGAGAGACATATGGCAGCTGCAGAGGATGACACAGGGAAGGAGTTGTAATGCCTTTTCTGTAGGTTGTTCGAGACAGTCTTTCTTCCTTCTTCAGTGTCCCAGATCTGGCTAACATCCTGCTGTTCTACTCTTGATTGGTATACCTTTGAGAGTCGGGCTACAGCAGTTTTTGATGAAAGTTTACATAAGTGTTATTACGAAGTAGACCTTGACACTTGGCTCGGTCAGAAAGAATTACTGGTCACCAGTGTCTAGGGCTAAGGTGACATTGTTGCAGGGCATATCTGCATTGCCGTGTCCTAAAAGGATTGAATTGTGGCATTCACGCAAGCACAAAGCCTGAATGTTATCATCCTTTTCCACACACACTTCTTGGTTTGGCCCAAAGTCCCCTGCTTGGATAGCATTGCGTCCTCTAGCCACCGGGCTTTGCCCTCCACTGTCTTAAGTGATAGAGTTATTATGTATATGGCCGCATCTCAACAAAGCAAGGAAGAGGGGTCATTAATCATGCATCAGGGGTGACTTGGCTGGTAAATAAGGTTAGCCACAACATCAGAATCTCAATAGCTCTATAGCTGTGTGGGTTGGGTGGGCAGGCATAGTTAGCAAACACAACAAATAATGAGGACACAACAAAGCATTTAGGATTGAGCATGAAAAAACTAACAACATACTGTTGTACTGTAGCTGGGAAAGATCAAAACCCTTAGATGAAAAAGTGTACATAAAATATTTGTATATCATCCACTATTTAAGGTTGCAAGAGAAAACTGTACGATTGTAGCTATACAATGACTTGCTCAAAGGGATGCAAGAATTTGAAATATAGAGACGTTCTTTAGCTCATGTATAACATAGTATAAGATTTTATTTAGCTCATGTATTGAGAGCAAACAAGCAATTGCAAATATTATTAGCTCATAACTATTGCTTAATCATTACAAAAGTATGCTATTAGTTTATCTACAGAGGTTTTTAAACCCTACAGTTTAAGTTAGGATGTTCTACATAAAGCCATACATTAAATCAGAACTCGCAACATACAGCCTGGGACACTCTTGCCTTTAATACCAGAGCAACATCAAAGCATTACCTATCAGTTATTCATTAGATGCATTACTTGTGTCTTTGTGTAAATGTTGTTCCTTGTCTTATAATTCAGTCAAGGAACAAGGCAGAAGCTTTGCCACTATGTAGACGTTGGCTCATGTGAACCTATTCTGTAAATCAATCATGTGGATAAATTAGACACTGCCGGCAAACTTTTATAGCTGTGAAGCTTGAATTAACTAGACATGCTCATCCTTTTTAAGAGCTGGCCTGATTACTTCTTAATTAGGAAAAGAGGAACAGTTTCTGTAATCTTCTTTTTCATGTGACATTTGTTTTGTTACAGCTGCTATCCACTTCCATGGCAACAAATTACATGAAGGCCACATTAGCGTGATGCATTTCTGACTGCCTTTTCATTAAAAGCATCTCTGTAAAAATGTATCTTGAAATTGCAATAACATTACCAAAAATGTTAAAAAGATTGGGCACTGGGGATTCTGAGAGGAAATGCATTATCTCCCTTTTATGTCGCTGAACCCCCTTTCATTACCGGCATGTTGTGATCTTGTGTTTTTCAAGCCCTGTGTAGAGATAGGGGACCAAAAATCAATATCAGATGTGTCTGCAAAGCAAACATGAGTATTGTTGACACAAAGTACTGTCCACAAATGTCAAAAATGAACAAATAAACAAGTAGGCCTTCCTTGGACCTGTTTCATTGCATCATTAAAATGGCCACAACAAATCATTGGACTTGGTAAAGCTTCGTCTTTATGAAAAAGACATCAATAAACAGTAAAGAAACAAAGAACCTTCAAACCACTTTGTCTGTTAATTTAAACTATAGTCTTCCATCCCTTGCTTTACGTGCAGTACGCCTATTAATCATTGACAGAAATAAGCTCCCAGAAACGTGTGTGTAATCAAGCAGGAGTCCTAAACGACTCCCCCTCTCCCGAGTCCCCTTGTCGGGCCCATTACATCTTATTCCAGCATCAACAAAGAGGGAGACTATTCAACAGCCGTGATTTTTTTTAAGCAATCTCCCAGCCCTGTCATAAGCCTGGAAGATCCATTATCATCTGGTTACTTCTCAACAGCAGCACAATTACCCTTTAATTGGACCTCCTTTCGAACTTATTTACGAGACTTTGTGCAATTGAGCGCAAGTAAAGGTTATCATCCCAGCACTGCATCAGCTCACTTCTAACTGATGACACGATACTGAGCAGAGGGAAGCTCATGGGTTGTAACAATGTCTCTTGCTGCTGGTAATGTTGTTATTTTCAGGATGTATGAACATTATAACATGTAAACATGTCCTGAGGAGCCCTGCTTGTCCATTTTTATAGAAAACGTTCAACATTCATTTCATGTTTCTCAACACCTTCAGGTTTCAGAGATTTGTATCATGGACATTGCATTTCATGACTTTATATTAATTCATAAAACCACCCGTTGGCCCTCCAGTCATACACATTAGAGTGGTTCTCAAAAGTGGGGTCCGCGAGGCATAGCCAGGGGGTCCACAAAATAATTTGCCATAAATTACAACATTTTAAAATTGTGCTGTATCATTAAAAAGTGAACACATTTATTATAATAATAATCTACTGATGGGTGACCATTTGCACCAATAAAATAAGCATATTAAGAGCACAAAGGGTATTCTGAATGGGTGTTACGATTATGAGGGGGTCCTTGGAAAATGTTCTCCCCTGCAAGGGGTCCCTGGACCCCAAATGTTTGAGAACCCCTGCATTACAGGATGTAATTACACACCACATTGTTATTGCAACTGAAATACTGTACCTCATGTGGCTGAATAAAGTTATTGATTACTGGTTGCTGGCTGTTGGCATTTGCGAAGATAAAGCAAGTATACAATCATGCTGAGATAAATTTGATCTGAGAATTACCAACTGGACAGAACACACAGTACTGGGCACAATCAATGGAAACACAGCCCAAGCAGAAACCACTTATAAAATATTTACCAGAACTCCAAGACAACATATCCAACGAGCATAGTATAGCACACCCTGACCTCTGCTTACAGTGCCTTCTGACTTCCCTCAACCCATCCATTGTTATTTTTTTTGACACAATGCTAAGATGCGGTGGAACAAATTCCATCCAGATTGTCACAGCAGCCCTCCTCCATGCAGGTAACCCTGTTTCTTTTCCAACCTGATTGCCAGGTGTAAAGAATGGGCATCCTAACAGACTCAGGCAGCGAGGCAGAGAGACGTCAACTGAGACCTTAGCTGGGCTCTGGTCTAAATGGGCTCCATAGATCAGCCAGACAGAAGCAGAGCCAGGACTAATAGACCGGGCCTCATTCTCCAGCTGAGCTAAAGGGATCCCACTCAAGCACTGATGGATGTGTGTGTCTCAGTGAAGCCTGGACAACCCGCAGGTTGCAACTGGATGTTACATCACTTCCTCTGGATTAGGCTTAGAAACCTGAGTTTCCCTATTTGGAGAGGTGCACAGATTCTCCACAAACGCCAAAACAAAAGCTTGTTTCCTTTAAGGATTTGTGGAGCAATTCAGCTGTGAGGCATAACATAAATACAAGATGCTGGTCTAATCATTTTGCCGTCCAGTTCAGGATTCTTTCGTTGTTCCCCTGAGTGCTGGATGTTGATATTGCCCTGCTGAGCTAGCAGACAAGCCTGGGTAATGGTAAAACTAGTGTGTTTTAAATATGTAGCTGAGTCAGGCTAATGACTTAAAGATACACATCTCACCTGCTCTGCTATCTATGCCTCATATGAGAATGCTTTATAATTACCCCTGTTGATACCTAAAACCAACTTTTGTCCTTGAACACAATTATACACATACTACAAAATTTGGTTTGAAAACAGTAAAATCTTCCAGGGTAGCTTCACAGCATAACCTGTCCTTCATGTGACAAGCTTGTTAAACCCATTCTAGAAAATACTTTTTAGGGGAGATAAAATGTCTTCCCAAGGTGATGCAGCATGCCTTTCCCAGACTCACTGTCTGTGGAAACACTGAAGATCATTCCTGCTGAGCAGCATCAACCTCAGCGAGTTGAAGAGATCAACATAAAACACCTACCAAAGTAACAAGAAATAGCCCATTCTCCCAGATCGCTCTTATTGATTGATTTGTACAGTCCGCCGTTAAGTATGTTGCAAACATTTCTCTTCCTGGACAACAGTCAAAAGGACAAGCCTGGGTCTCTAGCTGCATGTTTAGAGGAATAGGAGATTTATGTGGAGCCTCAAGGGGTTCCCAGTTAAGTCAATACCTATTCCATTTTCCATTATCAAACCCAATAGACCTGTCGAGAAGGTTTGCGTGGCTATGCCTACAAAATAAAAATTTAACGTATTTCTGCCAGACTGTTGACTTGGTTTCAGCTTTGGGGTTTGCATCCAGATTTTATAAAATATGAATTCAAAAATAAGTTCATACACAATAATCATTGACAGGTGAATTACAATTTAGAACAAGTAAAACACTTTGATGTGGCGCACTTACAGTACAAACTGGTGCAGTGTATACTGCTGTCTCCATATTCTGGTCGAGAAACGAATGCTGTCTGCAGACTCTTTGGACAGTGACCCATCAGGTTGGCCAGGAGCATTTAAACCCCCCCATTTCCCCTTGTCTGTCAGCTTCACTGTGGATAAAAGTTCACTTTGTGACAAGGCATTTGTGACATTGCTTGTTAAAAGGGGATGTACAAAAGTTTGATATAATGATTTCACTTGAATGGCAACTAACTGTCCCTTAGGTCAGACCAGTCAGTTGCTATTTTGGTGCAAGTAGAGAGAAAGGGTCCTCACAGAGGACAGATAGACATTGTTGTATATATATATTTGAGTTATAAATGTGATAATAATTCTCAGTTTCGCAATAAAAAAACTGCTAAAGTAATTTTCTTTCTCAACCATTACAATTACAAAATGATAGTAAGCAAATCTTTATAATTAGGTACTGTCAACTTGTCAGGCTCAACTATAATGCCATTGGACTAAAAACCATAGGGGGTTAATTCCATGCATTTTCCTGACTAGATATAACATGATCTAAACCACTGTATTTCTAAATCAGCACAAACACACCAGCAAATGAATTCCTAGGGAGTGAAACACTACACATAGCCAGGAAATATGGAGATGTGGTCATCCTTACCAAGGCATATTAAGGGGTTTCTCTCCCCTGTTTATGCTTGCTAAAAGCAATCTAAGCTATGGTTAATCACTTCTTAAATACATTTGGCATGGTTTGAGGGGTTTGGAATGCCCGGGGAGCCAGACAACATCAGAGGTACAAGATAACAGAAGCTGTAGTTGTTGTGAGGGCATGCAGCGCATTCATGTTCAAATTAACACTGGAACACAATTCCCCTGCCTGTATTAAAGGCATGCAGCAAACAAACCTTTCAACATCTTTTGGTTAATATTCATGGGCGTTTGCATTGATGATTCACATACATTGTACAATATACCACTGTACCAGAACACAGTCTGCTGGTCTATAGGCTGTAGGAAAAGGGTAGGAAATTAAATGTGAATGAGTAGTTGAGTCACAATGGTGGAACAAGTTGGAAACACACATATATGTTGCTGTTATACAATTGCACTCACATGTACTGGATGGGCAGTCAACACTGTGGCACAATCTCTTGGAAAGGTGTAAATATTATAATTCAAAAACTGTGAATAAACATCAAGGCCAACACTTCACACATTATAATGACATTACATTTTTATGACAATGAAACACAGGGAATAAAGCGAAGAAGCCATGAGTTGGTACCACTTGATAGCATCCCTGCTCAGTGCAATGAATGCATTTCATTACTTTCCGGTTAATATCCAGCACTCTTAGCACAATTCCTGGGGGTCATACAATACAAACACGTTAGGTAGACAGATGTGTCTACCTTGCCTATGCCCCTTTGTGGGTTATTCTCCTTGTTCCTGCTGGCAGTCCCTGCAGGGACCTGTTATTGAATTCAGTTGGATTCTACTCTCTTCTGACTTCATATGCGCATATGGCCTCTTATTGGATTTGGCAGCAACTGCAGCCCATTGATATGCACATCTCACAGGTAACACTCTCACTTCACGTACACCTTTGCACTGATCTTCCCTGGCATTAGATCAATGCATTTGTGCCAATCAATAAGGTGCATTTTGATTGGGTGATTCCATGAGAGGTGTAATGATTCCCTCTGCCATCACACTGTAAATGAAAGCACCTTCACTCTGTCTTTGAACTAGTGAAACTAGCAGCTGCATTCCTCAAATCCCTTATCAAGTGGGGTAACACAAAATATTCGGAGGAACTTGACAATATGAGCTAAAAATGTTGTTTTGTTTATCCTCATCAATGAACCGGGTTAAATATGTGTTTTTTTCCTGCTATGACAAGCTGTAGTTTCATCAGTGGAAAAGTTTCCTTGTTGTTGAGGCATTTGACAAATGATTGTGTTCCCTAGGCTGTGGTGACAACTTAATCAGTACTGGTGATAACATCATCATCTATCAGTACAGAAGAATTACATTATCATTCATCTCACCAAACCAATTACATTACAGCTCATCAAGAGAGTTCAAGTTCCTCGTTGGTGACCAAGAGTGACACTCTTACTTAATCCCATGCTGGCACAAGGACAGGCTTCCATGGCAACTACAAGCAGTAAATCACTGTAGCATGTTTCAGACAGATCTCTGACCCATCTCCTGACAACTTGTGGGATGCAACTGTTCCTACCCAGACTAATTCAGATATACTGTGTGCGTGTACCAGTCAAGTTGTGAGAAATATTTATACATGAGATGATTATCAGAATAAAAATCATGAGAACTCCAGTTACAAAATATAGATACAACATCCTTATTCAAGACCACACAGAAATCCATCGACTTATACAATCAATCAAAGCTGAGAGGTCCTTCTGCAGATCTCCTACAACATATTGGACCTTTCACATTGCTCTACATGTATAAATGGCCACCCGTTGGCATTGACATTAAGCATGGTGATACAGCAGACAGAAAGCTTGCCTCATAATGATGTAGTCATTTTCAGCAGCAGTGTTAAATGAGAGCAATTTTCTTAATGGATGTTCTCTTTTAAATTCCTTCAATTTTGTCTCAACAGAAATTAAAAAACGTGCCACTTGCTGGCATTTGGCGACAGCAGGATTTATATATTAATCATACAAATCCGGTTGGAGCAACCCAAGTGTCAGAGAACAGTGAGTGTTTCATTTCCACTGAAATTAGAGACAGCCTCTGGGTGCACCATGACTGAGGGCAGGATCCACACTTGACCTTTAAATTAACAGGGGGCTTACTGTAGGCCTGCACAAGGTACATCCAAGTGATTCAACTTTTCTTGCTGACACGTAAAGTGACCTCCAAATAGAATGACACTTTCTACTTTAGTCACTTGTTCGAGCCTCATTGACTGGAGGCAATGGAGATTCCTCTCCATGCCAGAATGTAAGGTAACCTGTTAGGCAAAACAGCAATCAATTTCATGATATGTATACATATTATACGTACATTAATATTTAGGATATTTAGGATTCCTCCATCAGGAAGGTTTGTGTTTGTTTGTATTCTTATGATTATTCAATATTTGGCCCAGTAACTCCAGATCTCTTTGCTAAAAGGTTTTGAAATTTAGAAAATTGACGGGCCACGACTAACGCCCACACCAAGAATGGCCCACATTTGACCTTAGGGAGGGCCACGCCCAAATGTCCCATTCTCAAAGTGATGGCATTTCCACCTAATTTCTCCAATTCTTTTGAAACTTGGTGTACAAGCCTTTTTTCTCAAGGGGAACCAAAAATCCTCATAGACCCATGAAGGCAGCCAAGACGGATTTAGCTGTGCAGTGAACATTTGGAAAAACCTAAAAAATTCTTCTTCTCTTGAACCGATGATCCAATTGATTTGAAATGTTGTACACGTATAGAACCAATGTCTTTTCAATAGCTATTTAGGAAAAATTAATTCAATAGAAGTGTTGAGAGAACTGTTTTGCTTGCAGCAGATCACATCTTTACATTTAGTAGACCCTCTTATCCAGAGCGACTTACAGTTAGTACAGGGACATTCCCCCGAGGCAAGTAGGGTGAAGTGCCTTGCCCAAGGACACAACGTCATTGGCACAGCTGGGAATTGAACCAATAACCTTCTGATTACTAGCCAGAATCCCTAACCGCTCAGCCACCTGACAGCCACCAGACACATCATTGTGATCACCGCCTTCTGGTCACTGGCCGTTCATTTGATACTATATCTGGAAAAATGTCAGCCTTCTGGACACTGGCCATAATTGGTCTCTGGTAGGAGGCCATTGCTGCTTGCAGCTATATTTAATATTGTGTTTGAATTAGGCTATTCATTTAAGACTACAGAGTTCAACACTGTCCAGTACATTTTCATTTATCCGAACCATCATAGTGGCTTTGAGGTTGAAAATTCCCACCAGCAAGCAGGTACTTCAAGTGTGGGATCTCTACAAAACATACATGGAGAATTACTTTGAAATAGAGCAATACTGACACCAAGAGGCAAGTTGCTTAAGGTCGGCCATCTAGTACAGTGGTTGAGCCTGATAACGACCCATTCATTTGAATATTGGGAAGGGTATTCCAGAAAGCTGGTTCAGGTGACATACCCGGGTAAGTGAACTTTCCAATTAATTATTCATTTGTTTCAGGTGTGTTGGAGCAGGGAAACATCTACAATATGTAGTGCATGGGGTTCTGAGGACCAGGATTGGGAAAGGCTGGGCTGGGGCATAGCATTTCATATAAGGGATTGTGTATAATTTAAAAACAGTATAACTCTGCACTTTCAGTACTGTTAAAACACGCGATTAATCGCATTATTTCACATGATTAATCGCAATTAATTGCAAACTATTTAATCTGTTAAAATGTTACGTAAACAAAAAACTTAACACTTTTTTTTTAACATTACATAAATGTAACAGGGTGTACTTAAACTTTAAATAGGCCTAACTGGATGATAATGTCCAGATAACAGGTTCAGACGGAACACAACTGAAATTGTGAAGGAGGTTTATTCACTCACAAACTATATTGCTGTAGCTTTAATAAACATCAAACTCATGTGTCAACAGGTGATTCCCAGGGTCAAAAAGAAACCTGCGTTAACGGCACTATTTTTTTTTGTCACGTTAAAGTGATATTGCGTTAACGCGTTAACTTTGACAGCCCTAATTCATAAACATTGATAGCTGTAGAGAGTGTAGAATAAAATCTGATCTTTTCTGAGGTGGAACTACTTTTACCAGAGCATGACTGACATCTAGTGGCTCTGTATGGCTACAGCAATTTATTTCAATAAACTGGTCAATTTAAATAATGTAAATATCTATTATACTTAATAGGCTGTAAACATTTATCAAACAAACAGAAAAATCTAAACATTTTTGCAGCAATATATTGTTTATTGTAAATATGTAATATTTGAAGCAATGACAACATTTTGAAATAAAAAAGCCAACAATTGATCACACCATAACAAAAGGTGCTCCAATATAAAAATGGAATGTTGCCTTAAAAGCACTTTTGATTGATGAATGCAGACAGGACAAGGTCAACAAGGTCATGGTTGCAGTTGATAGTTGGCGAGGCTGTGATGGTGGTGGCTGACGGCGCTGATCGTTTAGTGGCATATGACCTTGCACTGACAGAACACAGTGCTTACATTGCCATTGCGTGTGAGTCCAAGCCAGTTAAAGTAAACAGCCTTCTCCCAGCCTCTGCTGCTAGGTCACAGCTGAGTGTAGGATGTTTACATTAACTAAAGTCTGATTTCACTGTAAGTTCTCATCCTTCCTGATATTTTCAAGCTCAGACTTCAGGGTGATGTGAGAGATGTGGACATGGAAGGTTCTTATGTGATCCATCTTTTAAGACGCAAGGATCCAATGTGATTACCAGGACTTTGGGATGCCATATTTACACGTCCAGCAGTGGTCCAGCAGCATAGCAGTAGTGTCTGTTTCCTTGGAGCTAAAGGCAAGTCAGCAGTAGCAAACACCTGACTGAAAGCTCTGTTGGTGGACAGCTTCCAGTCGGGGATGTTTACAGCTCCAAACAGCCCAGTAGATAGCCAGGTAGTAGGAACAGCCTCAGGGTGAGAAAACAACTTTCCTCCCACCAGCCACAGCGACTGGAGGAAGCACTAAGTTAGCAGCCACATACAATATTTTTTCAATTAAAATACATCAAAAGAAAAGGAGCTAGAATTATCTGAATTGCTGCAGACATTTTAAGCATTAAGGGCCGAGAGGCCTGCATAATTCCTGGAGAATGAGGATGCCTTACAATAGTTAACATGCATTTGTTTCCTGAAAGAAACATGTTAATTGATAATCCATGTGTGTCCCTAGTAAGCATTTAAATAAACTAAAATTCCTTAGTGTGTCTACCTCCAATTTGAAATTACTCCAGGCTGGATGAGTCTTTAGTATTTAGAGTCGAAGACAGTCCAATCTGAGACAAGGAATGTTTTTAAGGAAAAACTAATTAAATGTCAAAACAACATCCCTCCCTCTCCCCATCAGCAATATAGGGAAGAAGGGAGAAGACATCCGTGGAAGGAAACTGGTTGGATGGGGGAGAGGCATTGAATGTTTCTGCTGGGTCAGGGAGGGTCAGCAGATCTGTTGTCAGATCAAGTCCCTGGCGCTCCTTAGGCAGATGGGGTAGGGCTGTGCATTTGATTATCAACCTAAAAGGCATTGTCCACTGCTGGATTCCGCCTAACAATGGGTTTTAGCCAACAGTGCCTTTCCAAAGTTATTTTCCGACTACTGCACTGTCATTACAATATACATGAGTTCTGGCACGATGTGAAGTGGGAAGAATGTTGATATAAAGCGCGATCTCTTTCCCATCACTCCTTTTTGGAGATCAGTGAAAAAGCAGCACTGTCTGAACACGGGAAAAGCGGTAGTCATGTTTTTAACAACCGTTCTCTTCTTTAGAGCAAGACGCATAGCAAGCGTCCCGCCGGAACGGTCTCGACATTTAAGTTTCTGTTTCTGACATGTCTGTCCTTGTTTGGGACGCCTAGCCGTCAGGGGCAAGCTGCAATGCTGACAGGAATTGATTTGCTAGATAGCAATGTACCTATCTAACCAGGTACTAGGAGGGCTACTCCCCAAATGGCAATCTGGCCACAATCAACAAAGTAAAGTCCTTGACAGCAGCTTGTCACTCAAATTGGTGTACAGTATTCAGCCAGGTAGCCATCTAAAGATTGTTTCAAGCTAGGCCAGTGACAAGATTAGCTCACAACGTTCTTGGTTGAAATTCGAAACATTAGGTAATATACAAGATTAGTCAGTTAAGTCATAGTAATTTGTCAACATAACATTTTCGCTGACTATCTTTGTGTAACTACAAATTGTTCCACATTAAAGGGAAATCCTGGCACATGTTTTGACCAATAATGCCTTTATAATACTAGACCCTCTTGCCTGCTAAGCTAGAAAAAAGGTTATGTTACTACCGCTAGCTAGCACCTGCTATCATGACAAATCTTCGGGAAACAAACGCCAACTCAGGCAGCAGCAAACGTCAACTAGCTAACTCAATCCAACTAGATAACTTAAAGACGTACTGTTGTGGGTAATGTTTAATAACAACGTAATATTGAATTCTACGACATTGTATTTATCAACCGAGATAAAATCATCTTCAAAGATTAGGTAGCTCAAAGTCAAACAAAGTGGCTCGCTAGCTAGCTAGTCCTAGCTAACGTTGGCTACCTAGCCTAGCTCTGCCCTGTCCGTCCTTGCTCCGGCGACATTCGTTTCCTTACCATAACACGAGCTTCAATGTCTACACCAAGACATTAACAACACGGCATCCTCTGCTAATTTCAACGTACATAATTTTCACTTCAACAACTCACTGAAAGAAAATAATATCGTTAGCTATTTAGCCGGCTAGCTAACTTCAAGCCCACCCATAACCTCCTCTCTCACTTTATTTTTTGACCTTTGGTTACCCGACACCGATGTTGACGTCATTGTCATGGAAACAAAGCCCCGCCTACTGTGTATTTGTCTGCTCTTGATATACCCTTGTCTCCTTGCGCACTGACCATGACTGACCAGCAAAAACGAATACTAGCAAATCATTTTAGTTTGCTTACTAGTCTATCCACCAACTCCGCAATATTTAACATCGATTATTTATTGGGATTGACAAAACAAAGATGGATTAGTTAAAATAAGTGATGGCGGGACATTAAATGTAGGGACATATAAATGTTTTAGAGTTGTACTCAATGTTGCTTCTGCTCCACTAGGCTGTATAAATAACCATCTAAATAGCATAAGTAGTGCCTATAAAAGTGTCATATTAATTAATTATGTAATTTAATTATGAAGTATGGGTGAATTACGGCATTTCCACATTAGATACGAATCAATTGGCAAGTTCACTGGCAAGCTTCAGCAAAACACTAAGCTTAGAGAGTGAGCAATTCAATACCATTCAGAAATATTGTGGCATTATAATTTTTACATGAATGAAATCATTGAAATTTCGACTGTATTACCAGAGGAGTTATATAGAGGGCATTGTTACCCACAATATCACCAATGGTTACTGCTTCCCACTCCTCTCTGAGATCACTTCATTATATAATGATGAAACAACTACAAGCTGTTGACCTTGGCAAAAGCCTTTCACTGTATCAAACATCCCCCAGGTTCCAGAGAATTGGAATGAATGCCTCTCATTTATGAAGCATGTAGATCAAATAATATGTCACCCAGAAATACAATTGAGATTATTGTTAAATCAGTTTTTGATTACCATGAACATATTGGAAAAGGAGTAGAATGTCATAAACGACAATGACGTCCACCCAATACAATTGGCCAATTTCACTAGAGGACAGATTCTGCATTATTGAAGAGGAAACTATGAGGCTGGTGGATTTTGGTTTCCTAGCTGTTTCCGATCACATAATACATTTGCTTTCACAGTGTAATGGAATCTGCCTGTCTATAAAAACACAATTTCCATGACAAAGCAAGCAAATTGAAAATATTGGTCATACTGTATGTCTTATTACCAGCATGATGACATGGTGACAGGGGACTGTTACGATCAGAGAAATATTCAATGCTGCATCATTCGGATAAAGTAAACCAACATTTTAGACAGGTGTGTATTGATGCCTGAATATGTATTCAACAAGTAACTCTTCTGGCTGCAGGTCTCCCGTGAAATAATTTTGGGATGTTTGGGCCATACCACCCAGTTCCTTTTTACACTTTTTAGAGGTATTATACTCCACAACTCTTTGACTGTTTCTCTGAATGTGCTTAGTATGAAACACCATCAGCTCTGTTACTTTCTGGTAAAGTAAAACCTCCAGAGAATAACTTACAAAATGGCACAACATAACTCACCACTGTATTTATAATTTTGCTTTGGAATGGATATGTATGTACCATGAGGGTTTCTTGGTAAGCGCTATTTAATTATTTAGCTAGACACATCCCACATATAGCCTGTGAAAGGACCAATGAAGAAAGATCCATCTAAAATGTAATGGAATGAGACCGAGAAATTGATTCCATTGTCATTTTGTGTGGTCAATAATTGCCCTCAGCCATTATGAGGGAGACGGATTTTCTCTGTGCAGTGGTGCGGAACAGTGTGTCCTTGCACAGATCTGTGCAAGTCTGAACAGGTGGACAGAGCCACATCAGCTGCAGCACTGCTGGGCAGATGGAGTCTCATGTGCTTTGAGACAGATTTCTCTTCAGTTTTGCTTAAACCCACCAATGTGTCCAGGTGTTTGCTCTGAGGACTGTAGGTAATGTCAATTGCTGTTGACCTCCACCAGTCCAAAAGTACTGTTTCTACATGTCTGGAACTCTTTATGATTGTAAGTAGATTATTTAGCCAATAATGCTCAGTATTATTAAATAGTAATAAATCAGTAAATAGTCTGAGTAACTTAATCCGATTACAAATGTTTGATGGTAGAAAATAAACTTTGAAAACATTGAACCAAAGGTGAGAAATAACCCCCTCTGTCCCATCCTAGCATTCATAGTCAATGGCCTCGGAGGATTTATGTTTTGTGTTAAGTAAGGCTGAAGCTACTCATGTTATCTCACTCTATCAATAGCAAATACATTACCAATATCTAGTGGCTGCAAGCACACTATTAATTTACCACTCTGTCCCTACAGGGGCAGAGGGATTGTTGAAGGCATCGAGGTATATCCGCTTACCCCCCTCCCTGGGACATGGCGTCGCTGCTGGGGGATCAATGTCCATTGAGCAGAGGAGAACGGAGTCAGGCAGGCAGCCAGCCGGCTGGAGGAAGCCCTGGACTTCAGTTTGGAGTGCTGCATCTCGAGTGACGCTGTCACCTAAGAGGCCCCTGCAGACACAGCGGAGATGGAGAGGTACGTGCTGCACGATGCTGGAGCCATGTCCTTTCACACAGGGACGGACGATGGTCGTCACCCCTCAGAGGTTGAAGAGGACAAGGAGTAATGGATATTGTGGTTTCTCGTCTATGAGGTGGAAAGGGCTAAGACCTCTAATCACAGGTCACTGTTGGAACGTCATTGAAATAGTTAATTTCAGGAGAGTTGCTCTTACTTGATAAGGTTTTGACGGTCTGACCTTGAGCACAAACTCAGCGGAATTTGAAAAAAATGTGTTTTATCCAGGTGCTGTACTTGAAGTAATCGACAGTGATTCAATATTCAACAGGCCACAAAAATAAGAAAGATTATGGACAGAGTTACAAAACCTGCTATTAAAGAAATGTTTCAGGTTGTTTATTACTATCAAACCCTAACAATCTGTAGGGAACATTTAGAACTATCTTTACCCCTAAATGTTGTCAAATCCTTTGAATGCTAGGAATTGCTGCTAACAGCAAGTTTTAAAGAAGCAAATGTGAGTCCGAAGCAAGCCCTCTGGCAAATCTCGAGGTAGGATCAAAAAAGACAGATCCGCAGTGAAAGTATGTCTTTTTCCAAGAAATAATGATTTAATGGGGGGATGGACAAAAAAAACTATACCATCCCCCCTGCCACCCCTCAACCCTATCACCGATCCCCCTGAACCATTTGCCTGAACCACCCAACCCTTCCCTAGCAGTTAGACCCTCTGCACTCCATCGAAGTCCATCTCCCCCAACTTCCAGCACAGGCCACTTTACTTTTCTTCATGTACATATAAAGATAGACTTCTAATATGTAACTTCTAATATAAATTAGTTGTACATGTTCTTGTTACATGTTCTTGTTGAACATTTTGCCATCAATTTAGCCTCTTCTAACTCTTTAACTTCTTCCCATAGGCATAAACATAGGAAGTCAGTATATTTTTATGATTTATTACCATTCATTTGTTGATATTGTGCGGCATGTCGTGATAGAGCCTTTGCGAGTAGAAGAGTTTACAGGGGTGCCTACTTCTGTTCTGTCTGGGATAGGGGGAGGACACACAGCATGTGAGTGGGATCTGATGGAAGGTGGGATATGGACATTTTAGCATTTAATGCCAGTAGACATTACAGTGGTCACATTTTATCTGGCGCAACAATTTATTGTGAGCGAAAATCTAAACCTACGAGTTAGTAACAACATTTCTGAGCATGACCTTCCGAAAAAGTTGGGAGGTTCAAAACTTGTCATATCAATTAACAATTATCAATTATCAGTCATCTCTGGGAATGATGTTTCAAATAAAGGAGCGATGGCTGAGTCACACAAATCTAGTTGCTCAAATGACCTCAACAAACTTCAAATCATACAACGTGAATAGAGGGAGGGTTGCTTTTGGATGAAAGCTATCATACTATAGTAGACCATGCAATATCAGAGAGATTATACTTTTTTTAATCACTTGAATCGCTAATCTTCTCATTTACCCTGCTATTGCATACGACTTTCTCCCCTCAGTGCACCCCCATCAACTGAATTCCAAGTGGTCACAGTGACACAGAAGTCACAAGCTCTAGTCTGCTGAAGAGGTTGACTTCTCCTCAAAATGCAAATACTCTTGCAGGGCTTTGCTTGCAGCTCCTTTGTCTCCTCTGTTGCTTAGAGGGGATTAGAATTCCTTGTGTTAAATGACATTTGAAGTGATTAAAGGGGCTTGTTCAGTGGAGATGACAGCTCTAATGGAGAGCAGAAGCCGATCGTCCGGCCTTAATGGCCAACCAGTCCTTCTGACAGCTGCCGAAAGAGCACTGCAATGCTGTGATGAACTAACTATGCAGGCAGAAAGTGCCAGGGTGGAGACAAGCTCCTGGAGCTCATTTAAATATCTACTGTGCTATTGTTACAGAGAGAGAGAGAGAGAGAGAGAGAGAGAGAGAGAGAGAGAGAGAGAGAGAGAGAGAGAGAGAGAGAGAGAGAGAGAGAGAGAGAGAGAGAGAGAGAGAGAGAGAGAGAGAGAGAGAGAGAGAGAGAGAGAGAGAGAGAGAGAGAGAGAGAGAGAGAGAGACAGAGTAATTATGACACAAACAGGTACAGTGTGTTTCCTCAAAGGGGGTAGTTATTTCAGGATGCTGTATTGGGATCTTAAAAAAGGGTGATGCCTGCAGGTAATTGTTACAAAATATTCTACCTTGCACTGCACTCATTATGATCAGTTAGATAATAGTTTCATTTTTGCTGAGACCAAGGTCCTATGGTCCGCCATGAAGTAGCAAGAAACAACAAGTTGTTTTTCAAAGTTTTTGCAGGTAATTGTGAAGTTAGTATAAAAAATGTGCGCATGTACCACACCCAAAATTCGAGCTGTCGTTCACCGGGAGACTGGGCACCACACCGGCAAACCCTTTAGATCATTATCAATCTCAGTCTTCTCGCTGTCATTCACAGGTCGGCAGAGGGATGCTTCCTCTGTAATTGCTTGCTGCCATCCCTGTGCTGACACAAATGTTCCCCGAGCTATAAGACCCCACACAGCAAGAATCAGACACCGGCGCCTCCGGGTTGGGAGGCAGTCGGGGCTATCAACATTCCTTTTTTTTTCTTTTCTCTACAGCTCCTTTTCTATTTCCTCGGTTCTTAATGAGGGCTTGTGGGAAAGTGCCTCTGTCAAAATGATGTCCCTGACTGTAGCATAAGAAACATGGATAAAAAGAAGTTATTCTGTGACATGGTCAATGGGTTTACTTGTATGCACAAGCATTATCCTGAACACTGGGTATGCTGAGTTACATTGCACGATGACACATGTTTCGATTACTTTAATAAATGATTAACAGAGGATTAGGAGAGAGTATTGCCTAAGGTATTGGGTCTTCAAAAATGCATCGCATTGTGGATTACGTTTTTGTAACATTAAGAAACGAAGAATGACTACGTACCAAACACTTGCAAGAAAAAATACATAAAAAAACCAATGTCACTCTCTCCCTCAGGATCTCCTGAAGCCCTTGTCTAATTCTCACCTTGATTGATACATTGCTAAACAATGTCCCCATCGCACTTTCACCTTCAACGTGAAATAGACTTCTCTACCTGAAATAGACGTCACAGTTTTGACGTTAATGGTTTCTCTTTTTCAGATGAAAAAGGAGCAACTTTGCCATCTGTCATTGCCTCCAGATTTGAAATGTGTTTATTCCTTCAGGAAACATGAAGCATAGGAAGGACAAGGAAGGGAGTGCAAGTTGGGGAGTAGCTTTGTGTGTGCTGTGCACCATGTGGGAAATGTTTGCAGTGCCTTATCGAAAGGGGGGGGGGATGATTCTAAGGGCCCCGGTCAGACAGAGGGCCCAGCAGGACCCCATACTTTCCTGTGTGATTTTGATTTTGGGGCCAGGAGTAGAAATTAGCTAGGAGACCCAGAAACCCAAGTGGCACGCCAGAATTTCAGCATGCCTATTTGACACTGCTCGAGCAGATCGTCCATATGTCCTCTTTAGCTTTTCATTGGCAAATCTCCTTCCCTTTTTGTCTTTGTAGGACACGCAGACATATGAGCGATTCAATTTCGTCTGAGATATCTCTCGTTCTCGGGTGGAGGGCCCTGTAGGCCCGTTCCGTATCTCCGCTGGGGAGAGCCGGGTAACGCGCGTGCAGCGTAGCGTGTCCCCGGCTTGGGGAAGAGCTGGACGGGTGGTGCTAACGACGTGGAGGGAGATGGATGTTGCCGCCAGCAGCACTTCTCTTTATCCCCTCAGATCAGCTGTCTGCTGCTGGCAGGTAGAGCCTGTCTCCCCACCCTCAGCCCAATAGCATCTTTGATCTCACATCACAAGGCCTGGTTGCCCAGACAGAAAACAGCAAGTCGTTGTGTGGGCTATGGTACTACCCGTAATACATACCGATGCTGAATAATGATTTTTGAATTGAACCACTCTCCTGAAGCGGCAGGAGGATGAGAAAGAAGGAAGATGCTGTTGTGTTGTTTTTGACCTGACAAAACTGATCCATAGTTCTCTGTTATGAACAAAAAACTCTATTCTTGATTGCTGCCTCGACCTCGGAGCAATATTTTGAGGGAACCATGAGCTGTACTTGCATTGTTATTTGGGAAATAAGGATGTCAGGATAGGAAATTATTCTTAACAAAAAAAGACCACGAAATATACTAGCAGTAATGGACCATGTGCACTTAAAGTGCAAGTGGACCAAGTGCATGCCGAACGCGATGGATGCTGGAGCACACATCCAAAGTGTCTACCATTTACAAGCACTTCAGCAAATATTTATTGTGGAACTACTGAAGTGACATGTCACTATTTTGGTAGTCAACATCATCACCATCATCTCAAACAAAGAAATATTAAATATGTGGCGAACTATGGCAAAACTATGATCCGACATAATGATCTGAGAAAGGGTCAAATTTGGAGATGTTCAATCAAAGACATTGAACACCGCAGAATTTTCCCTCACTGAACCAAATCATGTCTGCCCTTTAAGTGGCAGGACTAGAGCTCAGTACAGGTATGTGTTTGTGTGTATGGCTGTGTTTGTATATGTACCTTTGAGTATGTGTGTGTCTGTGTGTGTGTGTGTGTGTGTGCGCAGAAGGAGAGCAGTCGACCTTGGGAGCACTCCTGCCGGGTGCCATTGATTTGTTTACCTGTGCTCGGCTGACAGATTCTCATTAGGTTTCTTTAACACAACACTTCCAGGGATGGAGACCAGAGTCCGCGCTTCACAGGCAGGCCAGGACGACTGTTCAATGCATCTGATAGATTGACGCTGGCAATACATTTCTATTGAACTGCTGTTTGGCGAACATGTGCATGATTTGTTTGGCGTCTCCAAAGTTCCTTCTGTAACTGAAGAATCGTTGTGTTTAGGTCAAAGCATCAAACAAAAAGCTTACAGTAAGAAGAACGAGAGGGAAAATACGGAAAGGTTGAATTTAGTTTGAAGAAAGAAAAGTGAGAGAGAAAGACGGCGAAATGTTGTCTACATTTTGTTTTTTAATTTTACTCAGTATTCTTTCAATGGAACCGTTATTTGCTTGTATAAGGCCCAAACTATGTATTTGAAGTAAATAATAAACTTTTGGGGATTTGTTCTTTCAATTTCCTGATAACAGATATGTACAGTATATGAACAGTAAAATTGACTGTGGCTGTCATGGTCACTAGGAGGCAGTACAGTCACTCAAAAGATAGCAATTATCCACCACAATAGTAGACTACATGGGCAAAGTTTATGATCTCGTAGAAAACGTACCAGTTACAGAATGGGCAATGATTTCCCCAAATCCCAATCTCACCTTTTTATTTGTAATTGTATTTAGTTATTTACAAATACCATCATATGATTGAGATTGAAAAAAGACTGAAATGCCAAAGGGTGAAAATTACTGGAAGATGCAAATAACCTTCAATTATCCCCCCAGACACATCAAAGTATAATCACTCCTAAGGTGAGAAAACAACCATTAGATCTACAAGCAAGCAATGGAATTTAATTAAAGGATGTTGAGAACAGAAGACACATTTTTATTCAGAACACTTTTTTTCTGTTGTGCCTCAAGTAAGACAGAGAACCCTCCAGGCATGTGACCATGTTAACTCTCACTAATCTCAATCTTGTCTTCATTCCCAGTGGCCAAAGACTTTTCAGGGCCCTCTCTGCATCTGCACCAAGCTTGAGGCTCTTGTCTTTCAAGGTTTTAACTAATCCATACACAGACTGTGCCCGACAGGAATTTGTGTTAAGCTGGCCTCATCACATCATGCTACTCCTTTCTTTTCCAGATGCTTTTGACTACAATCATATAACTATTCTGTGTTACAATACGTCACGTAAATGAATTCCTAACTTCATCAGTTTGACAGTTCTAATTGTATGAGAAGGAATATGACACCTCAGGGTGCAGGCTATTTTCAGTCAGGAAAATAATCAGTATATTTATGGTGGACTTTCTGAATATAAGAGCCCTTCGGAGCAGCTAGGTGCAGGTAAACACACTATTGATGGAACATTTAATGATGAAACCAACTATTTATCAAAATAATGGCTCACCGTTATTTTGTACAGACCCTAATAGTTCCCTGCAATGGCACATTTCTCATAGCTTTGTTTACACAAACGATGCCTGCTGTTTTGGTTGCACAACCATTATGAAGATCACAAGCTATGGCTGTTTTTAAGAACAATTGATTTATTATAATTGTTGTTTTGTTGAAATCCTTTGATTAATAACCTTGTGAAATGTGATATATGTCTTAGCTTTGCATGTAAGGGAATATCTGAAGCATTGTGAAGATGACAGATGGCAAGCATATCTTTAAATACGTCTACAAAGGTCTGAAAAGAGATTACTGTATTTTACAGCATTTGAGCCTGTTTTAATGGGGCATGAAAGAGATTAAATGGTAAGCTGTTTTATAACATTTGTTCTTACAGCAAAACATTAGTAAACAGGTGTCTGTACAGAATTGGGTATGTGTAATACTTGTGAAATTACAATAATATTAGGAATACACCTACATGATAAACAGATATGAATCGGTTAATAAAATAGATCCACTAAATTCATTCCAAGCAAATGATTGGCTAAAGACAGAGCAAATGTATTATTTGCAAATCTTGAACCGTTAAACCAGAAAAGTCGAATTTTAAACGTTGTCAGATCTTGCATTGTCAAATGTGAGTTTATGAAGCATCCTGTTGCCTTTTCCTTTTTCTCCGCATAACCCATAATTTCTTGCCTCAAGCAGTTATTTCCGACCACAATTCAATCCTTAAATTGACTAAACAGAGGCTCTCGCCAAAGCATTGAGCATACATATAAAACATTAATAAATATACATGAACCCAGCATTCTCGCATCTGGTCTCTTGGCATCAAGTTATTGAGATGGAGAAAAACCTTTGGTAAAACTGAGTTATGTAACTACACTGATAAGCCCACAGATACCACCCACCTAAGGCGCTACCCTTCCATCCTCCACAAATATTGACAGCAGCATCGTGTTGCCCACATCCTCCCACTAAAATAATGATTTTGTTTGAGGTTAGTGCCTGTTTTCCAATACTTAACTAGCTTAAATTGTGTTCCTTATCCACTCTTAAAAAACTTCTCGGATGATTTGTGGTTCAACCCAGTGGTCTACTTATTACAATATTATCTAGGAACTGCAGTGAAAAAACAAAATCTGTCATGGATGTTCTGTAAAGCAAGGTGAAGAGACCATATAACATACAGCAGTGTTCGATATGACCTAAAGCACATTTAAAAGACACCCAGGTGTTTTAAAAATGAAAGCATGACCTTTATAGGATTTCCTTAGAGCTTTCCTCAGAGCTATTGACTGGTTGTCTTACAAGTGAAAGGAACCCTGAGTGTTCTTTCATTTAAAAAGTCTACAGCGCGAGAACCCCCCCCCCCATCTCTAGGTATGAAAAGCAAACCAGTCTTCAGCATTGTGCCTGAGGATTCCATGAGCTCATGATCTAGACTACGTCCATTCTGGCATTCTTTGCATTAGCTACTCTTCACAGATATGTGTTAGCCTTCAACCTTAAATGAGTGTGTATAAATCAGATGATAAATATATGGAGAATGAGATGGGTTGAACTGAACACAGAAAAATCCTTCACATGTTGACAAAGAGAACACGAGTTGCCCATACACATCAAGTCAAGCTGTCCCCTTAGGGTGCACACATCAAACTGTGGTCGACCATTTGGGATGATAGCTCATGTTATTTTGACATAGAGTAAAGAAAACTGCTAAGTAGTGGACTTAAGTTGGTGTCAGAAGTAAACTCAAATTACATCCAGATCCCTCAAGTGAACCTTTGGCTTTCTTGACTAAACCTTTTGAAACCAGAATTCAATGTTACGTAGCCTGTCGGGACTTTGTAAATCGTCGTTCATCACTTCGAGGTCAGCACTGCAAAATGTCGGTTCAGCACACTAGAAATCCCATTATTTATGTTGTAATTTAAAAGAAAGAAAATCCAGCGTTGGGTGGTCTACAACCCAATGTAGCCTACTAACCCGTAGCCTATTGTTTGGTACCGTTGCCTATTTTTGTCTAAATGTATTTGAAATTATTCAAATATATGTTACACATATTTGCGTCTGTATAGCGTTGTTGAAAATAAGTAAATAGTTGATTTGACAGGAACTGAAATCTAGCACGGAATCAGCACCTTGGACAGTTCCAGCTGTTCATGCAGGCTTTAGTTTTACGCCCGCCCCTTCCGATGATTGACGCTTTACATTGCATGAATTTTGTGAGTACCGTGAACGGCGACCAATAGGACCTAGAATAAGCTTCGTTGCCAGTGGATACAACAGTGGGAGCTTCAAAGAGGTTGTTTACAGAGAGGAAAGAGATTCAGGTTGGCTTGGCTGTGATGAATACTAGGGTTTGTACGGCGAACACAACTCCGATGGGATAACGGAATTCCTGCGCGCACACAATTTGTGGTGGCTGTTGCAACGTAAAAAGTAGCTGCAATGCAATTATAGCGACCACGAAAGACATTGGCTCATCAATTTTATTTTTGTAACAGTATACCGGTACAATTGATGGTGTAGTGCTTGGGATATAGCGAGTTTTTTTTTCAATTGTACCATTAGTCCACTAGCACGTTGACTTGGAACAGACGCACTGCTCGAAATGGATAGCGAAAAGTATTTGCCGGAGCTGATGGCTGAGAAAGACACACTCGACCCATCATTTCAGCATTCTTTACGGCTACTGGACCATGGTAAGCATCACAAGAGAACATTTGGGTATTTTCGGTTAAAACTATGCTATAATTTGAAACGGTAATACCCAATCAAAAGCCTACCTGGTGATTTTACCGTTTTAAATGAGCTAGCCTCATTAGGTTAAATCACAAATTTAAGTTTGTAATGACGAACTGTCCGAGTCCCAACTCCAACATCGTTTCTCGACCACTTATATTTCTTGCATATTAACCCTAGTATCTGAATTTGAGACATTTGTCTAATTTGATTATAAAGAAGCCTCAGGTTATCACTTGTCTAGCATTATTCATTCATGCGGAATGAAAATGGTAAAATTGTTGAACACGCATGTTTTCAAAAAGTTGGCCAACATCACTAAAAGGTTTCATATTTCACTTCACCTTGGCTGTCAATAGCCTTTGTGAAGTCCTGATTAAACTCATAAATAGACATTGCATTCAATGAACAAATAAGGTTGTAATGAAGCAGTCATTTAGTAATGCACACAGACGTGTAAAAATGATGTTAACATTGAAAGAAACACATTCATCATTCGTAGGTGGATTTGTTTTCCACTTTGGAGAACTTGTCTTGATCCAAAAGCTATTTGAAAGCAGGATAGAACAGCGCGTGTTCCTTAGTGATTTGAAGATCGCTTTAATTAATCCATTGCAAAGACTGCTGCGCTGTGTGCACGGTTGCTTTGAAGATGTCTGAATAAAAAAAATACTTCCAGACGCACCCCCACGGATCCCCTCTTGTGGGAAATGGACTAGAATAGCATCCAAGCACATCCTTCGAGTACCACTCGTAAATGAGCTGCATGTCTGGAGTTGACGTCTCAGCGCCTTAAAAATACTTATTTTCCGATTGACTTTTCAAAGTTCATCAAAGAAACGCAATCATCGATAGCTTTGCAAATATAAATAAGCAAAATAAGACTTAAATAATAGTATAAGGTTTTAATAAAGAACACATATGTAAGGTAATGTTCTGCCATGGCCTGAAGAAATTAACAATCTGCCAGAAAGGATCGCTCGCCAACCATGCATTCAGTAGGATGAGGCATTACTTTCTAGACTCACTTCCTTCTGTTGTCATTGGACTGAGGGTCCCAATTTGCAGGGAAGTATCAAGATGGAGATTTATGTGGTTGGTAACAGATTAGTGTGAAGCATGAAAGTACTGAGTTAGGGCAAGACAGGGACAGAATAGTTGTTATGAATGTGTTTCTGTCAGCTCTCTCACTTAAGGTAAAATCACTTTAGTCAGGGAGAGATAAGCCCATCTTTTACTCAGCACTTTTCCTTATCAGCTAGTTTCAATTTAAAAAATTGGGATAGATTTTTCAAGCACAAAATTTCTTCAGCAAAATGATAGAACTGGAATTTCAAGGAAATGCACATTTGGAAAGTTATAATTTTTTTGACAGTGTTCAAAGGAATAAAAAGAGTGGTGCGATCCATACCTATGTCAAGTCTTGGACTTCTGCACAGTTAAGGTAGCATCGAATTAAAGTAGCCTAATTAAAGAGTCTTTAAATCATGCAAATATAAGTACATTTGAAAAGGAGGTTCAGAAAAAGGCATGGGATTTTAAGAAACAGTTTGTACTTGATATCAAGACTTTGTGACGTTACGGTTGAGGACAAATTTGTAGTTAGACACATGTGGCAGCAGTAATCCTTGACATTTTAGGAATCGAGCTACAAGCCATAAAGAAGAGAATCTGACTAACAGTATGCCACAACTCACAAAGTGTAAACATTGTTATCTCCCTCTTTCACAGCAGATGGCACATGGTGCAGTTTAATATATAACCAGTTCTGGAATGTTGCTCATGAGCTCTGGAGTTGATTGTGCAATTGGCCTGGGATGCAAACAGAACCAACCATAACGAATATGCATAAAAGTACAAAATTACGTCTAGAGAGAGTTGGGGGGAAATGTTACATTGCACTCAATGATTTCTGGGCCAATCAGAGACCAGCTTGCTATTCTAAGGCTGGGCCCCTTGCAACTGTTTCCCCAGGGTCTGAATTTGCCCTTACCAAGGTCTTCCCACCATTACACCTCATAGATAGCAGTCACTCTCCCTTTTGGGATGGACCGTGGATTGATATGGGAGGCTTTGGCTGGTTTCCATGCTGAAATAAACAGGAAAAATGTGAAGTTCCTTTGCAAATACATGGAACTATTCGTAAACCTTATTAACCTTCAAGTTCAGAGTCACTCTTCATACTTAACGATCATTTTGTCATAGGCTAATAGCAATAAGTGAAATGTCACCACAAGTGTAAAACCTGGATAAGAGTGATTGATTATGTGTTAGTCACCACAACTATCATGGATCAGGAATCCAGAATCAAAACCATTGCTCTGCGTTACAACCATGCAATTTGTGCGTATATGGAAGTGGAGACCATGGAACAATCATAACCAATGGTAATAGGTGTTTTAACTAGATGGAACCCTAAATTGGCCTATAACTGAAATTTCACAGACTTTTCCGAGAGCGTATTACAGAAAGTCTACCCTTGAAAGTAACAGAGTAGCTAAGAGTAGCTAGCCGAACATGTGAAGGAACCATCCTAGGTTCAAAAGTACAGGAGAAATTAGAGTCAATTTCTTCAACATGTACTGTGGTGAGCAAGAGCTGAACACTCCTGCCTGACTGTTTCACAGCCTGTGTCTCAGGTCCATGGAATGACTTGGCCCTGACTCAGAACACGAACATTCCCATTTTTCTGGCCCCACTTCTTGTTTAATCATTTTAGTTTTACTGCATGTACTCGAGGTACATTTAAAAAGCAACTTTTATGAGCTCATTGGCAAAGCGAAGGACCCCCAGCCCCACGTGTCTCCACAGCTCCTGAACATGGAGGTAGCAGTTAGACCGCTCGTTTCAGACGTGGCGCCCCCGTCATAAGTGCATGCAGTTTGCACCCTCCTCTCATCGGCAGAGGAAAAGAAAGTTTATGTGCTCGTATTGGAGGGCTTGGAAATGGACTCTGAGTCAGTGCAGACTCGAGTAGGACTGCTTCGCAGTGAACAGAAATAGCCCTTGGCTCCGGATCAAAGGTAGAGATACTGTTGTGTTGGGGAAACAGTGCTTGATAGCGATAATCATCCGACTCTGGGCAGCGAGCTGAGCTACACAGGGAGATAGTGACTCGACCCAGCCGCTGAACCCATGAGAAGCCAGGCGTCCGGAAACCCCAAGGTTTGACCTACACGTGTGCTGTTGCATTGAACTCGCAGGTGAACTGAGGGAAGGCCAGACGGAGAGCCCTAGAAAAGCTCTCCGCATTCAGACAAGTAGTGCAGAGGTGTTGAGTGGTGCTGCGGCTCAGAGGTGTCTGCAGAGCGGTGTTTCACTCCTCTACACTGGATCCCACAGGACGTCAGGGGTGAAATGTAGGCCATGAGTAACATAGACAGGCCCAGCCATAAAATCTAATGGCACCATCGTTTACAGGCGTGATGAGTTAACATGCCTGCATTGATTTCGCTGTTAATGTGCGACGCACACATGCTGCTTATTTGAAGAGTAATGAGTCGATGGAACTGTAATTTAACCATGATCTCACTCCCAAATCACTGCTGTGCCATGTTCAGGTTTGCTCCCGTTAAAATGCTGCACCAAGGAATAATTTCACAGTTTGAGGGAAATTATTCATTCAAAGTAATAGTCCATTTACTTTCTTAATAACACAGTTATCACTAAAACAGAAACTACTTTTTGTTACTACAGTAATTCAGACTGCACCGTTTATAACAATCTTCTAGGTGTGGTTGTGCTGGTTGCGGTTGTCAAAAGTAACTAAAGGTTTCTCTTTTCATGTCTCTCTACGTCTTCTTTTATTTTGTAGATTTCAGAGTGTTGTGGCTATACTTCTCAACTACAGATCTCATCACTGGGCTTTGCATCATGATGTGTGACTTCACTGCATGTGTCTCAGTAAAACTCATTGACTTGGAAAAGGTGCTTTGCATTTCAGTTTGAGCAGAATGGAGGACAGACTGAAACTGTTTTAGCTGGAGTTTCTCTTTCGAAAGCTGCTGATTGTGGAGTTCGCAAAGCAGAGGTCTTAAGGGAAATACCGTTTTTTGTATTTTTTTAAAAGCACCTATTTGAATCATATCATCATATTGAAAGGAAAATTAACTGAACCTCTGGCAGAAGGTTGTAGTCACACAAACCTGCCTGATAGCAGTCTAGCCCGAGGCGTGATTTAGCTTGTTGATAGTCATGGGTGGAAAAATTACCATGAAAATCACATTGGTCTAAATATGCTAAGTTTTCTATTTCTATTTTAGATATAATAAAGTACCCCCCAAGGGTGTACTTCTCTCCTGTATTAGGACTGCTAACTAAGAGCAGGGTTACTGCCTTGCATCCAAACCCTCCTCCACCATCCAAGGCTCTCTTAAATAATGCAAACGGCACTTGTTTAGAGAAGGCAGGAGTATTCAGAGAGCCCACACTCCGGATCTTGTGTAATGAGATCATTTAAACCAAGCGTGGCATACGTCCTGCAGCTAAATCAGGAGTCCTAGACCTTTATCTGCAGGGTTTGTATGCTCAAAGACATGTGTTTGCCCACTGCCCTTTCCACCCCCACCACCAATACTACACTGAAGCATTATAAAGGTTAACTCTCTCTGCATTGAATAATCAACTACAGCATGACCTGTGTCCCTCTGGCTTTTCTGCACTAATTATCCATCCATTAATCATCATTCCATCTCATAGTTATACTATCTGCTAACACAGCACGAGACAGCACAAAGACAGCCCAGATTACAATGGATTAGTATGAAAGCATGAGAAAGCCCCACTCTGTGTCTTTCTGTTTACTGTACTTGAGGGTGGAGAGGGAAAGACGGACTAAGTAAGGGCTCACATCCCCTGGGATGGGTTTTTGTGAAGGATTGTGCCAAAGTCAGTTAAAAAAAGAAAAATGCAATCTGAGAAAAAAAGAGGAGCGGTGGAGAGAAATTGGAATTGAAAAAGAAAAAAAGAGAAAGATTTATTGGGAAAATGGCTTGGTGAATGTGATACCGACAAATAAAAAAAAAGTCAGGATGTCTTTCAAGGAAATATGATAGAGAAACACAGGTTGGGGGACAGTGCGCCGTCGATTTAATACTAGGGCCTCTGCATTTCTGTGAATCACAATTTCAAAACTGAGTTTAGTTTAAGCTGAATATCTGAAAGGACATATGGAGTATCTCTACAGGGCAAAGAGAAGAACAAGTTATATTTTTCACTTGTGTTACAAAAGGGCAGTGTGTTCATTGAATTTGTCACTGACCTAGTCCTTCAAATGAAAAGGCAGATAACAGCCTTTTCACATTGATTTTATTTTAAAATTTGTCTTCAAATGTGCTGGCTTGAGATTCAATCCAAATGTCAAGAAGTTCATGAGTTTTCATCTAGGTAATATATTTGGTATTCCACTCTAAAACCTCCCAATGAGATATTTTCTTTCATATTATGCATTTTGGCTCTGCACACCATTTCAAAGTGTTCTTCATAGCTTCTCAGTTTTCTTCAAGTAGGCTAATTACTGCATGGTAATCAATTTTCAATGAGAGGGGGGTTACATACTGTAGTGTGCTTGACTTTGGAGAACCTTGGCTCAGAGCACTTGTTTGAAGGGACATTTTCACTGCCCTTCCCCTCATCGTCCACTGACAGTCTCAGTCTCACCTTGCCATCTTCTTATTTATGTTGTTTTGTGTGGTTGGCACCTCTATTGAGGGGATTGTGCTGGATTAGTTTCTCCGCCTTCCCAACTGATCCGATCCATTTTGTGTAATCCAACTGAATTTAATTATGTTTATCGTTTCACCTCGCTGGAGCGCGGACCGGCAGCGCACCTTTACAGATAAGCACTGGGGCCTTGTGCCTCGTTGTAGGCAGACGATTCAACTCTGCCTGTTGCTCTATAAACAGATGGTATAAGTCACCTAGACGCTGGGTAAACACTCCCTCAAAATAATGCTTGGATAAGGCAAAAGAGTGCTTTGAACTATGAATTGCCTTTGAGCATGCCTTCCCTTCTGATACTGTATCATGTTGAACGTATAAACCTCTCAATATGTTCGTGGGATGATTTCTCAGCTTGTGTCACCTCTAGTGTACTGCAAGGGTCAGAGAGCTTGTTTGGAACTGTGCACAACCAGTATACAATCTTCTTTATTACTTTGGTGGGTCTAATCCCCCAACATGCAATATCAAAGGCTCACAAATATAAACCTAAAAATAACTATGTAAGCATGCCAATGACAAACTCTGCAACTGGGAGACACAATTCAAAGCTCCATTGTGGGGAAAAAAAACTTAAGTCTGATCAGGTTTAGGATAGAACTTTGCATAGCACTTTTGCAGCAAATAGCGCGAAAAGTATTAATGCGATTAGATGTGTTTAGAGCCTTTGGCTACTGCAACCAGATCTCTCTGTAGGAGAAAGAAGCGCCTCTACCCTTTCACACATAGCTCCACTATGCATGTGTGCTCAATACCAGCTGTGCTCCCTAAGTAATGTAGCAAAAACAAACAGTAGCATAATGTTTCATGTTTCATGTCTTTAAAGTTCTTAGTAATCACTGCTGCTATGAACCCCAGATCGAAAAGTAACTGAAGAAAGCCTTGCTCTCGGATAAACATATTTAGAAGCTGTATCAATAAGTTACACTCATACCCTTCTTCCTCAAAGTGCTTGGCTCACCTCGCGAAAGAGAGAAAAAACTCATACCCCAGTCTTTAGGGGTGGTGGGCATGCATCTTTAATGACGAATGACAGCAGCAAGGATATCAGTAAATGAAAGTTAAGTGCATTTTCTAGGTTTTTAGAGCAGGAGAACTTATCCTGTAATGTACTAGAGAGAGAGATGGATGCTCACTTACTCCTGGTGCCAAGGGACCTCCTCTCAGTGTCCTGCTGTGCTGCTTGCTTCACTTTGTCTCCCGTCTCTATTTTAAGGGGCTGATGTTAAGCCTAATTGTATTCACATTTTGGAGGCCTTTTCCCCCCACTATTCTCTGCTAGGTAAAGAGCTGCTGGTGTGTTTGAGCCAAATTTAATGGTGTGCATTTGAATTCTTCGGTTAAAGTAGTGCACCTGTCAACAGGGTATGATAATAGCATGCAATGAGATTCTCAGACATTGAAAAAACGTTTCCAGCTTTACAGACTTTTCAGAGGGATTACTTAATTACATGACATTTTTACTTGTCACCAACATTGAGGTTAAAGGTAAATCTGTTTTGATACAACATGCATGACATTTGAAGCTGTTTATTGTTGTCATTACTGGTTAAATGCTAATTTATTCTTGTAGACACATAAACCCTGGGTCAAGTATGGATTATTTTTCCTATAACGAGGACACTTAGCCATTTTCTCCTCGGTAATGAAACCTCCTTTCCATTGCTGCTGGCTGTGTTTGTTTGCTACAGAAACTGATAGCTCCTATTTGTGCTTTGACCCTGCCGTTGGGCTGGGCTGCTTGTTAGAGTTTGACCTGGGATTGGACCAAAGGGGTTGTTAGAGACTGACCTGGGACTGGATCTGGATGCTTGTTAGGGCTGACAATGCACAACACATACGCCCACTCTCTTTCTGTCTTGGAGATCTCCACACATGGAGAACACCATTACAAGCCATGTTTTGACTTTGTGGAGAGTTATAAGAAGCTGTTGTTTTGACCATCAACATTTCTTAACAGAGCCCCATGCAGCTGCCTCAGACAGCAGCCTGGGATGATCCATGCCCAGAGAGCAGCTCTGTATCATGGACGGTGAGAATGTGAGGTTATTATTAGGAAGAGACAGAGTCATATCATATCCCGGCTCTAAGCACGTACATGTCACACATAATGTCTCCTTGAAGAAGATGACGATAATGATACCCAGCATGCAGTCCACACAAGCAGGATCTTCTGTGAGGATATGTCACTGAGAAGCTGTGAGGGTGGAAGAATAGAAATCAAGCTTATAGATCGGTGGTTCAGATGTGTTCACACGTCTGGAGTTGAGGCAAGGGTTTTAATTGCTGTTGGACCGTGGTGTGGCTGGTGAAGACAGGCAGGGTCGGTGGGGGGTGGGGGCTGAGGTTTGCTTCCTCAGTGGTGTGTGTATTGACAACTCCTTCTTGTCCTGGAGGAGCTGATAAGAACGCAGGAGCCAGGGAGACACACAGAGGAGTGGATCACATTTCAGATCCAGGAATCGGAGCCGTTTCTGGGGCTTGTGGGCCAAAGAGGGCCTGTCAGGCGGCCGTTTCCAGCTCCAGAGGAGAAACAGAGTAATGTCTGGCTGAAATCTGACAGAGCCATGTAGCACCACTCAAATACCGCAGTTGGGGAAGAAAGAAAAACGGCAGATGGTTAACATGAGCAAGGACCTCAGGCTACAACCAACACAAAAGAAACGGAAGTTGGATATATGCAAAAGCATCATTGCATGCTCTTTCTCATTATTGAAAACCAATGAGCCAAAATACATTGATTTACTGGTCAGTGACTCGTGTAAGCAAAACATTCCAAATTGTTAGTTGTTTTTTTTTTATGTCGTTCAGTCATGGTTTACTTCCATCTCATGTTTTTAATGTTGCTTTTCATACAGGGCCATACGGTCCAAATATTTCCCTTTGAATCCACAGTCACCCAATCACCAGGACCCCATTATTGAGTCTTTCCCATTGGCCTATAGCTGCTGTAGATTACTGTCAGTGTTTTCTCTCTGTAGGTGACAATTTGCGCTGGGATAAGAGAAACCTTCAGTGGGAAGGATTGTTTGTATCTCTGGGCTCATTTTCAGGAGTACACTACCCCCGCCGTGCCACTGAGGTTGCCCAGTGAGAGATAATTGCGACACCTGCTGAGAGGGAAGAGCCCACCGTGAGGGAGCTGTCTTCCGTTTGTCACGGAAGAGCTGTCGAAACATGATGGTGAAGCGGGAGCAGCCTTCAAAGTTGCGAGTGTTTGAGAGATGAGCAAATACAACACCTGGGATGTCTGAAACGTTGATGTTTCTGAAGATATTTCATTTACCAAAAAATGAGTTTTTAGTTAGAAATACACACACTCTCACACACACACACACACACTCTCTTGCACTTGAACACTGAGACAAACAAACACTCTCCCGACTCATTTACACATGCACAGGCTGCAGCACTTTGAGCTTGAACTTTTGTGGAACATAAATCAGCATCACTTCCACCACAGCATTATTTAAATCCTGTCTTCAGAGACGCCTCGGCTCTGTTCCCTTTACACAACACAAATAACCCCCCTGGCGATTGGTAGTGTCTGCCTAATTATCATATTTATTTAAAGTATCATATGACCCATTTCGTTCCAAAATCGGCCTTCTCGTCATGATTGAGTGGGCCCATGTTTAAGAGTAGTCCCAGGAGACAGTGGGCATTAAACACTGCAATCTTTAATAGAAGGACTAATTTTTTGCCACAGTTACTTGACTATCATTATCATTAGTCACCGGCACAGATTGTTCTGTATATACATTTTCACTTTTTTACTGCATAATGGTTGACTTTACCATGATGGATTAACTAGAGTTGTCTGCAATGGACGTCCTGGACAAAGCTGTGTTCTTGAAGGGATGTTTTCACTTAGGACAGAAGATCTTTCATAACACTGTGAAATACAATAGGCCAAAAAATGGCCTCTGGACCAGTGATAGAGTTTATGAAGCCATGGTAGTCGAAGGGAAGGGGTCATAGTGTGCCCTTTGTGAAATCCGACCAATGCGATGGTGCACGTCTGACTGATGACTTTGCCAATAATACAGGGAGAAGTCTCTCTAATGGTCAGTTCTGCACACCAGAGTAACCTTTCATGGTTAGATCTGTGACTAACCTCTCAAACTCCTCCTTTAAACGGCCTCTGCCCCATGGCGCTTAATGGAGGATTAATAACGGCCAGCCAGTCCATCTTTGATCGGAATTATTGAATGGGTTCCCTTGGATACCTATTCAGAGCTTGGCCATGTCTGGGGTATTGATTAGCTGCTTGCAAATTTATGGTTATGTTTCGTCAATTTGCACAAAGGCAAAAACATTGTTGTGTCTTCTCCCATCGGTCATTGACCTCCTGCTGTCACGCTAGCTGCTGGGGCTTTATCCACTATCCTGGCCTCCTGTGGGTCTGGATTCTCTGCTTTTGTATAAGTCAGAGCATATTCTCTTTTGAGTCATTTGTTCAATTGACTGTGACCTTTTCAATGCATTTAATTCATGAATCATTGGCCACTGGATATTCTTAGAGGCATTTCTTTTAGTCAGATAAATTATTTGATTTTCCCCAAGCCCCATCCCTACAGCTCCAGCCCCAGTCCTAGTCCTACAGCTCCAGCCCCAGTCCTAGCCCTGCAGTCTCAGTCCCAGTCCCAGCCCTACAGTCCCAGTCCCAGCCCTACAGTCCCAGCCCCAGTCCTACAGTCCCAGCCCCAGTCCTAGCCCTACAGTCCCAGCCCCAGTCCCAGCCCTACAGTCCCAGTCCCAGCCCTACAGCCCCAGTCCCAGCCCTACAGTCCTAGTCCCAGTCCTACAGTCCCAGTATTCCTAACCCTATCGTCCCAACCAACATCTTTTAAGAAGGCTTTTTTGGGCTTAGCCAAATAGCAGGAACTTGTGGACTGATGTTTCAACAGAGCCATTATTAATGAGATCTGCTTGCCTGTTTTTCTCTCCGAGCAGGCAGAGAGGACTGTCTGTGGGGACTTGATATAGGAGCTAAGGCCAAGAGAAAGAGGAGGAGGGATGGATATTCTCAGCCACAGAGTGGGTGTCAAGATGGAGGAATACAGCTGTGTTTCTACTTACAAACCAGTAACTGCAAACCACTGTGTGTGTAATGTGTGCTGCCAGCCTGCATTAACAATTCGAATCAATGCATGTTATCACACCAATGAAAAAGACAGTAATCAGTGGAGGGACTTTTCTAAAAAGATTACCAGTCCAGGAAAATATGTAAATAATTTATCTTGTTCCATGGTATTGTGGTTTGATGTGGGTATGACTTCACTTTTAAAATCGAATGAACTCATTTAGTGCAAGACATTGGGAGTATTGAGCACATTTCAGACTGCATCATTATAGGGTAGGATACATACAACATGGCTTCTAAGGCTCTGTCCTATTATCCCATGTGTTCTAAACCCTAACCCAGCACCCCGGGGATCATACCACCCTTAGAAAAGAACAACCAAGAAAAGCTATTATTTCAAACAGAATTTCGCCGTTCCCAAGGTACCAATGCGTCATTTTTACTCTGCACACCTTCCGGAAGACCAGTGGAGAGTGTGACATCTTGTCGCAGGAGCTGCCATGCTAACGATGTGCAGCGAGAAAAGATGTGCTGAGTCGTTGTAGACGTCTCCACAATGGCCTGATGGTCTTGTCTCCCTTCCAGCTGAGACTAAGGCCACGTCTCCCTTACGCTGTACTATGTTTGAGCATGACTGAAGAGTGAGTGTGCAGAGAACCCAACCTCTGTCTCTGTCTCTGTCTCGCACCCTCCTAAGGTCCATGCCAAGATTCTGACTCTGATCCCGGAGTCAATTCACATAGTTCGATGAGTGCAAATATGGAGGAGTAGAGAGAATGGAAGGGGAATGGTAGCTTCGAGAGACTATAACTTATATAAAGCCAGACTTTGTTGTGCGTTTCCCAGTCTGTTGACATCTCTTCATTTCTCTTAAGTTTCCTGTTCACATTCCCCCTGCTGTCTTGTTGCTTGACTAAAGTAACATATGCAACCGGATGTCAACACAGCAAAATACGGTTTGCATGTTCCAATGTGACACTTCAATTTTCTCTCTTTCAGGTAGTGTACTTTTCTGTTTGAGACTGATCAAATTCTTGTCAAGTCACATAAACGGGATGCACACTCACACCCAAAACATGCACATGTACACACTTACACACACACAATCACACACAATCATACACAAACATGCAATAACGGAACTTGAGTTAGACAATCAGATTTTTGTTTCTTTTTCGCTTGTTTCTTTATTAACTTTACACACCCTACTTTAATTCCTGCCCAATCCAGTCAGGAAGGGGCGGCTTCTGTGCCCCGGTCTGAACACTTTGCCCTCAGAGATATTGTCATAAAAATGGCGCGTCCTGAGGAGATAGCCGGCGGCGTTGCTGAGTCGACAGCCTGCTGTGTCCTGGAGTAGTCCATTAGCTCTACCTGCTCCTTTTCTCCCCAGGATCCCCACAGCACTAAATGAAGCCAGGCATATTTTCATCTTCCTGACAGCCTGGCTGAGCCCGTAACCATGGGAAATGGAGGGCTGCACCAGGCCTGTTCATCTGGTACACAGGGCCAGGAGGCTGAGGGGAGAGGAGAGAAGAGAGGGAGAGAAAAGAAGAGGATAAGGGAAGGGAAGGAAAAAAATAGTAAAGGGGAAGAAAAGAGAGGAGGATGGCTCAGATGCCTACACACAAATTACCGTACCATTTATTCAGGGCTTTTAGCGCTAGGTTATAGGCTTGGGTCACAAGATGCAGAACAATTACATACAGTGGTGTGAATTTGCTTATTATAATACAATATTCTCCCACAATAATATGATTATGCTGCAGCACTGGAGTAAGGACAGAGTATCCCTTTGAAGACCTTTTTTCTTGGGGAATCCACATGCTTCGTGGTGCTCTATGATCAGAGCCAGAAGATTAGGATGACATGTACAGTATTGAACACAAAACCTGTAGTAGCCTATATTGTATGTAGCCTGGAATCTAAGTGGCTCACACAAAATGAGTCATCAGCTGAAGGTACTTGTGTTCAGTCTTTTATAAAGTAATAGGGAGGGCTGTGAAATATCACTGCAAAGCGGCAAGCCATTTACCCAGTCTGGCAGAGGGAGAATCTCTTGGTGAACGCCTTTTTATGTTTTTTAATTTTGTCTGTTTTTTTTCCTGCTTAAAACAGCATAGTGTAATTTTGTCAGTTGTTGTTGCTGAATTGTCCAATATATTGTCCGAGACCCCCCCCCCCCCCCCCCACACACAAAAAGTAAAAAGTTCAAAAGTAAAACGTTTATCATACCGCACTGTCTAGAGGTTACTCTGACTGCCACTTGACCCCATTCATTTGTGTGATTCAGTTACTGTTTCAATTTGGTCCTCCATGGAATTGTTTGAGGGAACAGCGCGGGTTGTGTGTCTATGGTCACTGGGGCCCAGGTGCCGTGAGTCCAGTATGAGTTTGTGGTCAATAATAAGGTTGGTAGAGCACCAGACCAACTCCATGAACTCCCTTTCATTTTCTTAATCTGTACTCATGGTCCGGTCCAGTTACACAAAGTCATTATTTTCCACCTATTTTTTCACCACATGATCACATCACCTTCTTTGGGGTGGGATGGATGACAGGAAAAGAGATCAAGGCTGCAAATAAAATACCCTCCTCTGTAATGCAAGATCTTCAATAAAAATGGAGAACAAATCTCCTTGTCAAGCCTTGTTTAAAATGATTAATTGCAAACTGGCCCTCACCTCCAAGCTGGTCTGACTGTTGACCTCGAGCTATGAGACTGGGGAAGGATAAGAGGCCTCTGGACAAGGCGTCCTTCTGCCTCTGGCTTCGGCCCTGCACAATAAGGCTCACAATGGCAGATTCTTTTTGTCGCTTTTTCTCATTTTCTCTCGTTGATCTTGTCGCCGGCCCAGTGCACTGCCGTGGCCCTCCCCTGGATCCTCTTTCATAAAATCCCAGGTTTGATGTGCTTTCCGGGGATCCAGTAAGTGCTTGGCAGTGCACACCGGGTGACTCAGCGAGCACAAAATCAGCAGACTGACACTATCGCTCCTGCAGCAAGGAGCTTGAAGCAAATCTAAGCGCTCACAATTGATTTAATCACTCTGGATGGTAGGTTGAATACAGGAGGGCTCTGTTCATGTCCTCCCCTGCCTTTAAAAGCCCTCCGTGGCCGCCCAGAGCCTGATCAGACATGATCACCCTGTGGAGAGTTCAGCTCCCTGGGAACACCTCAGCTACACAAGGCTCTAGGCTCGCTAAAGTGGTCGAATAGTGACGAAAATTTCACTGGTGAGGCAAAAGAGAGATTCACTCTGCCTAAAATAAGAGCGATGACAGAGAATGTGAGAGAGTGAGAAGTTTACATTTGTAAGGCTTGACTCTTACAAGTTACCATTTCCCAGGACTTATTTATTGCTCGTAAGCTCCAAAGAAGTGTGACATTTGAGCACAAAAAGGCACAAACAGCTTGTGCGTTCCTCACCACCACCTCAAATGCTCCATTCATGAGAGGTAAAGTAGTTCCACAGAGATGTGAGCACCACAGTCTTCCGTGTTTCAACAGCTGTGGCGGGAAGGTCCGCAATGTCATAACCTGTCAAACCGCATTGTAAACCTTGACAAAGAGGGCACTGCCCTGGTCAACTGACTGCAGATGACAATGAGAGAGGAAATATGTATGAAAACAATATGGGGCTTCTTCCCGGCAATTAGTGTTGACTGAATCGATGGCCAGCGGGATGGTCTGTTTCTGTGCATCGCTCTTGGCTTGAAACTAGATTGGTATTGGTAGACAGGTCATCTTTGCGAAAAATGATATCATATTTGATTAGAAAAGATCTTTTAGGGTCCCTACATTTGACTGGCTGTGGTAGAACCGGAGCCTCTCAGATTAAGCGGCTCAGCTGCATGTTCACCTCCATCTTTGGAGACGTTTCAATGACGATACAGTCAGAGACATTGTTAAAAGGGGAGGGGTTGCGGTGTCCGTTTACCCAGGAGAGAGCCCGTGTAATTCATCAGCCTGGCTGGCCGTTCCACTCACTCAGGCCTTCGCTGTACAACCATTCTTCCTCCACACACCCCTCCCCCCACTTCCAACCCCCCCCCCCCCCCCCCCCCGTTATGTCTTTGTAACACCTATCTTTTCAGAACACATGTGGTACTATATCCAAACAAGGATGTGAATATGAATATACTATACACTCACTAGAACACTATTCACTCATTAAACATACACATTTGTGTGATGGTCAAGGTTCTTTTAAACAGTAAACTGGTGCAATCCACACCCACTTGTTTTCAAAATGTTTGGTTCTAAAATGATTTTCTATTCATGTATACATTTTTATTTCACCTTATTTTACACAATACAAAATATTCTTCTGCATTGTACAAAATCTGAAAAGTTGACACAACACGGGCACCAGACTGATAAAAACCAATCCATAAAGTTTATCTTTCTTAATGTAACAAAGCCTGTTTCCTGAACATTGATGCAATCGCTTTGGTTTCCTGTCCCTGTGACACCCCCATGCTAACCGTGCTAAATTTAGCTACCCTGTCCCATCTCCAGTCCCTCTTCTCCTCACGTCAGTGTGGGAGGTGTATAGAAAAGTAAAAGTGAGTGGTGGCTTTCATTGCGCTCAAGCTGGAAACGAGAGCGGGAGAGTATCCATTTCTTGTCGGTTAAGGGATATCACTTACTGTAACTCGATAGCTTGTCATGGGACACTGCATGGCATGTTGAAGGGCTTTTGCAATATGGCTCAAATCATATCCAAATCTGTTAGCAGATTGAACGCACGTGATAAAATGTGATCAAATACTACTGAACATGTCTGATGCATGGATATTTAAAGGCCCATGTTTGTAATGGAATGCTCTGTATGGCAGAGTTCAGTGACATCCATAAAAAAGGAACCACACTGGAAGCAAAGAAAATGAGGTGCTAATAGAGAAGTAACATATCTGGTGTTCTGCTATCAAATTAATTTACTTGTATTATTCCGTTGGCTCTGTTAGTTACAGTAATGGCCTTCCGGAAGATTTGTCATAGCTGTAGATATGATGTTTTTTACATGAGGTCAAGTTTGTCCTTCACAGAGGACACTAGAGATCCGACATCTGAACTTACGCTTGGCCCTTGTAAGTAGAAATATGAGGGCCGAGAAAAATGATCACACTCCATGTGTAATATTAATATTTAATCATCATGAAATCATTTTAATCTTTTTTTAAATTAAAATTCTGACACTCCGTTAATGGTGAAAAAAGAAAAAGAAATGTGTAAAATTTCATGACTTTAATTAGTTCCATAGAGTAATTAAAGAGCTTTTGCATATACATTACTTTATAAATTATCCCTATTTGAAAATACAAGGATCTCATGGTACTTTTTTCTACCAAACATCTATTTTTTATTGAGAGCTAATTCTATATACCTTAAACTACATGATCCCTACTGCTGCAGATAAGTTGTTGAAAGAAAGTTGTTGCAGACTTAAGATATTTAAAGAGCAAAGTGCACGTCAATGAATTATTACTCATATGCATCAATATAAAAGAGAGAGGCTGAAAGCAACATGCATATGCAACAGCTGGATTAATGATCTCTTTGCTATTTAGTCTTGGTGCTCTTGGCAGGGTACTGTAACTGTGTCATAGGGGAAAAGATAGGCAGAATACGGGAGAGAGAGACAGATAGAGAGAAAGACAGAGAGAGAGACACAGAGAGAGGGAGAGAGAGAGAGAGACTTACTGTACTGGCGATGAGAAGGCTTGTAACCAACATGAAATAAATCTGTTTGTACAGAAAACGGTACCCTGGCTTTCAGACTCTGGCAAGTATTGTGACTATGTTAATGCCACAGCCACCCCACAATGCAGCAGCATCCTCCTGGCTACCTTACCTGGAGAGCTCTCCATCCAATCTGGGGTATTTCCCTCCTAGTGTTAACCAAACTGTTCAGGACCTCACTCAAAACATGCTAAAGATGTCATGGTGAACTCCCCTAGCAGGAAGTCAGGAGTCCTTTTAGTGCTCTGGCTACATTGCAAAACGTCTGACCTGTACTTGATCAAAACATCTTCCTTTAAGCTCTCATGTCTTGTTTTACTTCTAGACTAATATGGTTCCCTCTTCAGAATGCCCCACTTGAGGATTGTTCGGTCTGCTTGAGCAGAGAGTCAGGCAGAGAAAGGGCATGCTAAGAAGAGCATTGTGTCTGCAGTAGGCAGTAACAACTCGACCCTGATGCAACAGACATTTTAGTTTTGGATGGCACATTGGTTTGAATGCAATGAAGTGTTCTAATGATGGCTAAGCAAATTACATGAACAGAGATAATGAGTAAAAGGAAATGACTAGTTATGATTATTGGAGATATTTCTACACTCTAATGAATATTTGAAGGATGACTGTAACATGTTAAGGGTAATTTATTGGTACAATGACTAAAACTCATGTGACAAGTTTATAGACACTAGGGAATATGTTACAATTAAAATTTGTAAGGGATGCACAATATTTACATCAGTATTCAGAGATATAGTAATTTACAAGATAGTTTTGATAATCTAGTAATCTGCCATGTTTTATTTTAGGATGAATGTGTTGTGATGAGGTTCTGACCCTGTTAGGGGTAGCCTATGAGACAGTGAAAGTCTCTATTTACCTTTGGCATGGGAAGGGATATTGGTGGTGACATCGGCTTTCCATGAAACCCCAATGGATAATCCACTATGCATGTCAATTTTTTGTCGACTTCAATCAAGTCCTTGTGATCCCTGGGATTTTTTTTAAATACAGGACTGCAAGATAATCTGCTTGGTGATGATTAAACAACACAGGCCATATATTTGTAAACCTGATCTAGTGTTCTCCCCCCTTCCTGCCTCTAACCGCTCTGCGTCTGATGCTGAGCAGTTGCTACACCTCCATGTATGAATTAATGTATCACTGCGGGTGAACATCAAGTGGTTCATTTCAATTAGTACATTGATTCTCTTTGTTCCTAGGTTGTTTGATACTTACTGCCATGACGATGACCTCTGTTATTAAATAGATGGTGTGCGGCAGGACAGGCCCGTGTTTGGCTAGTGGAGTCTGTGGCCTTCACAGGACAGGCATTGAACCGATTCTTTTTCTATTAGCAACATTGCATATTTCATCAAATGTATGAAAAGTTTCTCTTCAAGTTGCTGCACACTGTCATTTTAACCTCTGGTTCAGTTTCGCTCTCATTCCAAAAAGTGCTCTCAAACAGTGAGAGTGGAGATCAAAGGTGTGAGTTTAGAAATTCTTGTTCGCTCGCAGCATCTCAGTGTAGCAGTGAAATGCATGTTTACATCTATGAGCTCAGATGTCTAACTTTGTTGATAATCAGAGCTCATTCAGATGACTGATTTTCAATGTTTATTTTCGTCTTTGAAACAGTTTGAAGCAGTGGCTGCCAGTATGGATGCCAGGAACCATGTGACTACGTTTTTAAAAGCACTTACGTACATGCACACCGGCTATTGTCTGCACTTTTAATTGACATTTGGATGACTAATTGAAATGAAAAATTAAAGCGCCCGGCCCATTATGAGTTATGATGATTCAGTGCATTTTGATAACGCAACCTGAGATGAGTTCCAGATAATGATGTACATTAAGCTGCACAGTTTTCATTTTCATTTTCAAGTCCCCCCTCCTTTTCAGAGCCTAATGACAGTTTTATGGGAAACGTCATTAGGCAAAGTGATGTTGGACCGATAAACATCAGCTTAAGTTAATTATACCGTATATCAAGGGTTCAAGTAGTCTTTGCTTTGGTCCTTTTCTACATACATGACTTATCATGGAGGATGGGGTTTGGTTAAACCCTGTGAATAATAGTTAATAAGATACAATAGGGAAGATATATTTTCATTGATCACATCCCTGAACGTTATCCACATTAATTTGTTTCCTCAGTGTGTTCTTAAGACGTGGTGGTGTTTGTGTTCTAGATTGTCTTGTGAAGTCCACGGTGTGTCCTCCAGGAAACACTGCAGGCTTTGTTTTGGTTGCCTTAGGCTGGCAACACAAAGATAGCAATTCATCTCAGATGGAATCCGACAAGAAAAAGGCGTTAGGGTCTCTTCCACAGGATGGCAAACGTCCACTTGCATCACCCCACTCCAGCATCTCTTAAAATGAATTTTTAATCAGACACCTTCAAAGTGCAGGTACTGAAGTCATGAGCCAAGGGGTGGTTGGCTGAGAGAGACATACGGGACGGCAGGCCAAGTTTGAGGGGGGTGGGGGAGGAGGTCCAACATGTCCTAGAGAACTGGAGAGGCACTCCATGCTCATGGGAGCTCAGTCCTCCACTTTCTCTATACTGCACCTTTAAGTGTGCAATATGCCCACTTGATTGTCAGACTCGTGAAAAATCCTAGGAATATGAGGAGGCACTTCATTTCACTGGCTTGAGCCGACTCCTTGTTTGTAATCTATTGTTTTTATGGAAGACCAGAATATGTGATGAAGAGGTTCTTTCCAGAATTATGCATAGAGAATACTATTACCTACATAACACATTACACGAGTCTCGCTTCTGTGTCAGAGGAACTTTTCAGTCTTACATTTTTTTGACACTTACATGTCAGGTTTTCCTGTAAACAAAATACATAGGGTGAGTTCAGGTAATGTGGGACATCAGGTAAAGTGGGACAGTTATGCATTTTGATGATTTAATATGTGCAAAACTGACGTCCAATCACCAGAGCTGATCTTGACTCGTAAATACAACACTTCTAGTCACTATGCAGTGGTTTTGTCTGACATCATCAGAGTGTGATCTGGTTTGACAAGAGATCTATACAGAAAAAACACATTGAAAGTTCAGTGGCATATGACATTATATTTCTCAATGATAAGGCTGGCAAAGGAATTTAAATGAAGTTAAAATGAATACTATTGCAGCATATTGAAGGGGTTTAACCACTGATTGAAACACACGCAAAAATGTGTAAAATAATGCTTTGTTAGAAAAAAGACAAGCTGTCCCACATTACCTGAAAATGCTGCCTGAGTGAGAGAGTCATGTTATGTTTGAAAGTGTGTAGCTTCTAAAATATTGTGTATTCCCATTTCATTCCAACATGAAAATGTTCCTAAGCCCTAAAACGATTTACAGAAACACCATTGGCAAAAAACCAGAAAACCCACATTACCTGAAATCACCCTTGCATTATGGTTTCTTGAATATGCAACCAATGTATTTTTTTTTTGACGGATTGACAGGGGACCTGGTTTGTCTGTATTTCCTTTTGTTTTGTTATTCTGGCTTTGCTTTGTTATTCTATCTTTTCTCTCTTGCTTGAGATACACTTTTCCATTATTACTGTTGAATCTACGATATTATTAAAATAAGAATCTGAATGGGATCATAGTTGACAGTCACAACTGGTCCTGTGCTATCTGCTGTGAACTTTGAAATCCCCCATGGAGAAGGTAACTGAAACAATGTTTGCCTTACAGTCAGAGAAGTCAAATCTTTAAAAAGTTAAATGGAGACCAGTTATAGTAATATCAGATTTCTAAGATATGAGGAATAACACAGCACACTGTGCAAGCCGTAAGGGGGAAGGTTTTTTTGGTTTCCAAGCAACCAAACTGAAAAATTAAGGTTTCTGCATACAAATGCAGAAGCAAGAAGAACAGATCACGTGTGTGACGTTAAGAATGTGAACACTATTAAGTTCCTTGGATTCATAACTTTGGAACATGGTTACAAAACAAGTATCTCATGAGTCTTCATGACTTGGTGGACTAAAGGTCAGGTATAGAGCCGTCCTGTCTTATTAATAGCTGACATCTGTGCCAGCAGAAGAGAAGGAGAGAATGAGGAGAGTCTCGAGCCTCAGTTTGGTGCGGAATGTGAAATGATGGCCCACACAAGCTCAAGCACATCCTTTCATGTCTCTGACTCTCTTCTGAACCTCGGCAGAGCTGTCTCTCTGGACTGTTGTATGAGAATGTGATTTATGCAAATGGTGTGCAGAAAGACTCCCATAGGATAAGCACACAAACTTCATGTTCTTCTCACTGCTTTGACATAAAATAACTAAATGATATTTTGTTGGAATATCATTGACATACCTTTACACATCGGCTGTTCTGCAATAGGAAGCCTGCACAATACACCTAATAAATTGTATTTGTAACAGATTTGTGATCACAAACAATAATTATGAGTATACAAATCCAACAAATCCATAAATCCTCAAAGAGTTATCATCAGACATGCAAAGCCAAGATAACACCACCTCCATTCATTCCACCATGTGGGGAACACATAGGCAGTCAGGAGTGAGAGAACAGCCAGGGTAAGCAGAGAAGAGATACCCTCGCTGGCTGGATGTATCCGAGGCTTCTGGGCCGGATGCTGAAATGGAAGAGGCCCTACTCAAGGGGCTCTCAGTCTTAATCCTGGACATTATCTGCGCGCTGTAAGCGGGTCTTGGCTCGTTACCTCGCGGTAGAGAGAGCCAGGCTGGCAGGGCTGCCTGGACAGAGAGGGAGAGACGGAAGGAGCAAGAGAGAAGGAAGGAGCGGGAGCGGGAGAGAGATAGAGAAGGAGAGAGGGAAAGAGAGAGAGTGAAGGAGGGGAGAGGGAGAGAGGGAGAGAGGGAGAGAGGGGGAGAGGGAGACAGGGAGAGAGGGAGGGCCCGGACTCGGCCACGGAGAATGTAATCTCCAGATTAGGGGGCGAGACGAATTCCTGCCGCCAGCCTGACCTTGTCAAGGCGATGGAGGGGCCAGAGTGAAATTGAGATTTCAGGATGGAGGCGAGAGTTTTGAGCGTCGGTGTTTCTCTTTCGAGGGTCACAGCCTGACGCCATGATTCACACGTAATGTGCGGTCACACTGGAAGCACGCATGAAACATGCCTGGGCCATACTGTGGCTGACACCTACTGTGTCACAGCTAAATCGAGATGGAACAAGACATCTAGCCTTTGTTTGTCTACAGGCTGTGTAAGAATTCTCACATCACTATCACAAATAAATTGAGTTTGTGGTGATGGGGAAGCAAGCAACCTGGCAGTTGAAATGTAAATTTTCTTCAGAGTGAAATCTCTGCATTGAGGTTGGAGCTGACATAATGTTGTCCTGAGGTTTATCCTGTGGTTCGGAAAGCAGGAAAAATGTGCGATTTACCTGTTTGTATTACATCATTCATTAGACCTGTAACTGCACAGAAAACCTTCTGTACAGTGTGTGTAATGAGTCATGGTCAGCATGAAAGGAACACAAATTGTATACAGTATCTGGGAAAGTGGAAAACAAACTCCAACAGCTCTCTTCAGAACAACACTACAGAAATTAAATCTCAGATGTTTTGTACACCTGTCCTTACAGTCTGTCTCGTAGAGGGCTGGTTTACCCCCCAGTGTGCATGTGCAATGGTCTTGGGCATACAATTTCGCCTCAAGGTAGCGAATGAAATGCAGCACATAGCATTTTTTATGTCAGTGTCTGTCAGTTGTCATGAAAATCTATAGTCACACCCAAGCAGGGGGTAATTTGAGGGAAAAGGGTGTCTAAATCAAAACTAGGGCTGGTGACATTGGAGTGACAGCACAGCCCTACTATTGATCTGAATCCTGGTAGATTTGGCTGTGCCTTACAAGCTCTTGACATTACCCCATGACAACATTTCCAATGTTACTCCATGAGAACCTTCAGTCACTCGACATGTATATCACTGTTTCTAAAACTGGTTGTTACCATCCTTGATTGTGATTGGCTATATCGCGTTCCATGCCGTTGTAAAATCCAGCATAACCTCACAGGTTGTCCTCATAACATTCTTTAACATTCCATATTACTGCGCATCGAATATTTCAAATTGAAAAAGACGGCAAAGATGTCCATCTGGCTGTTGCGTGGCAACGATTTATGTAGGAACTATACTTTGTAGTAGCGGAAGAATGACGGTTTATTATTAAACTATTTTGTTTCTAATTGTTTTTATTGATGAACCCATATCAAATATTTGTAGTAACAGTTTTAGAAAAGCAATAAGCCCCGCGAGTCCGTGGTTTATGCTGATTTTTGAACAGGTAAGGGGGTTTTCTAACAACTCCCCTCACCTGTTCTAAAATCAGCGTAAACCACGGCCTCTTGGGTCTTATTGCTTAAATCACTAATGCGTGTTCCAAACATCATGTGTTCTACTGTGACTGTGCATTCAGAAATGGCTATGTTTCCTTGCTGGGTGACATCTAATGAAGTCCACATTCTCTTGCTCACACATCCTGCGAAACACATGCTACATGTGGACACATTAAAATTGTAATTGGTATGTCAGTATCCTCAACAGAAAATTGGAGAACTTAATGACCTGAATGCCTCATCCTCCCCAACACTCCAACTCTCGCCTGACAAGTCATGTATAATCCCACAAAAAGCATCCTCAAACCGCTTATGAATTTTAAATGGGAAGGCCTAAATCTCAGGCCCGTCTTAAGTGATTCCATTTCTAATAGAAAAGCAGACAGCTGGGGCAGCCCCCTGCTGAGTGTTGTCGTCACTCAGCTCCATGCATCTTATAGGCTGTAAATACAATTTTAATGTGTGACAGCCATGTGGGAGAGACATACCGCTCGCCGCGGAAAACCCCCCAGCCTCAAACAAGAACTCGTTCCACCTCAAGAGCCTCAAGGGGCTGACCGAGATCACTGCCATCTTTGGATGTGTTTGCCAAATTCTAGGAACGTTAATTGGATGGAAGAAATGGCTGCTCTTTAGCAGAAAGTTCTGTGTGTGTACTGTACTGTAGGCGTTGTGGCAGTGAAGCTTGGTGTTTTCATTGGGGTCAATTGTTGTACCAACACCAATCCAGTGAACCATTGAATGCTGTATGTTGCCTTGAGGATGACCATAAAGTGGAGAGAGAAAGATACTCCTTCTTGTTATCAGGCCAGGCATTAATATTAATCTGGGCTGCTCTCTGAATGTGAGATCCAGGCTTTGCCCTCTTGGGAGGAGTTGCAGCTTAAAGCCATCCCCAGCAGACTGATGCATCTGTTATCCTCGTTAAGACCGATATCAAAGCTTTTCATTACATTCCTGAAATCTAATGCTGCGTAGCTCCATAGAGCCCAGACAACCACCTTTTAATTTTCTGGACAGTTTTCCGACTGGTGTCCCATGTAATTTGAGAACTAGGAATTCAAGATGCAGCGATAGTGAGATTCTTCAATTAGATGATTCAAAAAGCAAGCTGCTTGATGTGAATCGGGCAACTAGCGCGATACACTAAAACTTTCATAGTGATTTTGATTGATGTCTTACTTTGAATGTTGAAAATAATGTTTTAGATATTGATGCCTCAAGTCCTTCTCCTGATGCTGGCATTTATCTTATGTGAGGGCATTTTAAACTTCTCATTCCTAAACGTCTTAAGCTGTCCTGATTTCCCCTCATTCTTTTATAATGTGGAACCGGCTCTTGCAGGCATATCACGAATGATGTATGTGGTTGAAGCAAATGGATCTGCATCCACAATCCCACAACATAATTGAGAACTGGTAAAACTTCGTCATGCATTTCCTCACTTCCTCAGGAAATGGCACTCAGCCCTGTAAGAATCCGTATAGGGTTGACACGTTGAAAAAAACAATCCAGACACTACAGTGTGTCATCGTGACCCACTGTAAATGAAAAATACCAGCACACGCTCCATGCACGTGTGTGTAAAGAATTAGTGCATGTCGGCTGAAGTTTGGCTGCTCACCTTTCGGCAAAGTTTCCGCTGACCTTTTGGAGCCCGAAGGCTTGGGCGTTACCCTTCTTCTCTCCTCACCTGGCCTTTCTGCATTACCATTCTAGTGGCACTGAAACACAGATGTTCTACATCTCATTGAACCTTCAAGGTGACATCTCCAAATACATCAAAGAGCACCTTTTAAATGAAAGGAACCATGACGGCCAATATTTTCACTACCCTCAAGGTGTACAGTTCTGAACACGCGAGTGTCCTCATTATCGTTTCTTTTCCCTTTCTCCATAGCACATGAAAGCTATTCAAGTGTTGGCAAAAATCGAAATCTTCTCTCAGACCGCAAAGTATCGCCACTGGAGAGAATCATCCAATGGGTACGATGAATGGCCCTGATATGAATATAACCACATCCAATTAAATTACAGCATAGCCAAAAGAGGCTATTTCACGGTTGACTGAGCAGACAGAAAAAAAAGGTGTGAGCATGAGTGGCAACCAAGCAAACTCCAACGCCATTGTGTCAGTTCATTAGTGGGAACAAACGATCTTTGAACACTTTTGGAGAGTTTCTCTGATTGTAAGATGCTGGTTAACAGCTAGTTATTGATGGTTTGTCTTTTTTTATTTCCCTGTCTAGAAATCGAAAAAATTCAGAAAGATGAAGGAAAGGAGGATGAGAAGTTCATTGACGTCGTCATCAACAAGAACATGAAACTGGGGCAGAAAGTGTTAATACCCGTCAAACAATTTCCCAAAGTAAGTACTGGAAATATGAAGGCTTCACAGATCCTATTTGCATGCAGATACTCAGTTACTGTATCTTGTGATGTGTGTAGGTATGCTTGTGTGTTTGTTCATGTGTGTGTGTGTTTGCGTGTGTTTAGAGTTTCTGAATGCAAAATGTGATTTTGTGTTTGTTCTTTTGTAATAAAAAGCGTGATTGCAAGAAAATAAAAGCCTGCTAAGCCACACATATAAAAAAAGAATTGACAGAACTGGGATAGTTTTCAGAACAGAAATGTACAAGACCTTTCCTCTCCCCCCACACTGACTTCACAGTGGTCGCTTGCATCTGTTAATATGATCATATTTTGTGCAAAGATGGTTGCTTTTGAAATTGGGTCTCGCTTGCTTTTGTCATTTCTTTGATTTTCATTTCCTTTTAAAAAGATAACAAAAAAAGTATTTTGAATGCAAAACGTGGTGCACTAGATGTTGAACAAAGGGAACGAGCACAATAGTTAAAAATGGAATGGCAGTAGGAATGGGTCAGATGAAGGCAGGTGGACCCCAGCAGGGCGAGGCAAAAGGCTCACCCCCCCCGTACATACGACCCTCAAAAAATCTAATGGAACATGAAGGTTCACCCTGACCTGTATGCGAGGATGAAAAGCCACATACTGTTTGAGTGATAATGCTTTTGCCTTGTGAAGGGAGCTATTGAGACCGCTGAAGCGATGACCACCAAGACATTTAATGGCAACTTGTGCGACCTGCATCACAGAGCTGTCCCACAGGGAGCGTGGCGAGCGGGCTAGTGTAAAAGAGAGAGGGCTTCCTCTCAGATGGCGACGTCACTAACACTTTCGTCTAGGTCCTCGGGAAATGTCTGTCTATCTGTCTATGGGTGACCTGGCCAATCAGGACAGGCAGTTGAAGAGCCCATGCGCAGCCCCGTGACTTTTCACGAAAAGAAGATTTGCTGTTATGGGTTTGGATTCTCATCTGAGGACATCTGGTGCTGCTGTTGGTTGGTCTCCACAATGGCTTGGTATTGTTCATGTTCATCATTCAGGGCTTTATCGTGGGATACTGCCAAACTCTAAACTGTATTTGTGAGAGCTTCTTTAAACAGTTTGTTGTCAAACAATGACTTTTATTTTTTGGTCAGGAACTTAAGTAATGACATCGGGAGACCTGTGTGTGTCTCATAGGGTTGCAGCTAAACAGATTTGCTTTGACAGGTTTGATAAGTGGAGCCACTAATATGATGTTTAGGGCTCCAACAAGCCACCGAAGGAAGACAAATTCAATTTGTTCTATCTGACAGGTAGCAATGGTGAGAGTGATCGGTGTGACTTGAATGGTTTTTCCTCTGAACCACAAACATCACCTTTTGGCTTTCCGTGTTCAAGTGGCACAGCCATTTTCCAAATGGCCACATAGGCTTATGTTGAGAGGAGGTCGCGTTCATTGTGTCCATTGTAAAAGCTTTGTGTTGCATCATTGTGAACAGACAAGGACACAGGTCGTTTTCAAACGTCTATTTTTTAGGATAGAAATGATTTCTCTCCACTGAATACCTAAATACCTCTTAAATGGAAAGTGGGAGAAAGAAAAAAGCTAGAGGTTTCACATTTTTATATTAACTGCTGGTAATTGTTTTCCTTGTCTCTGACATAATGGCCATAAAGTCATTATTGTTTGACTTTTGTTCATTCCAGAATACGACTTCACTAGCATGAGAGATTGGAAATTATACAGCTTCCTCCCCAGTGTTACAGTTGTGATCCATTTTGATGTCAATGTGTGCTCTCCAACAAGCCTCTTTGTGTGAAAAGCACCACAGGCCACTTTGGAGGCATGAGTAGCCCTACCGGTTGAGTTTCGGTTTAGACTGTGTCCTTTTCCCGGTGGTTGTGATAGTGATTTATCCTTCTGCTGTCGGCCCTTTCCCGCTGTCCTCAGCAGAATTGCTGCGTGCTGGTTTTCTCTGAACGCACCTCTTGCTAGGCTCACTGTAATACATTCAGGAAATGATGAAAAGATGTTAGATGTGCGCCCACACCCCCCTCGGTTAAGTGTGATTAATCATAGATCCTTTTCCTCCTTGTGTCGCCTGACTTTTTAATCATCCCCAAACCCCTATCCCTCTCCTCCTCAACTGCCAAATAGATTTGTGGATGAAAATGCTGTGGTTTTAGCTGTACATGTTGCTAGGACCACTATCATCCAGAGTCCCTCAGCTGTGGCTGTGAACGAGGGCTATAATTAAAGCTACCAGCAACCCAAATGGAAGGGGAGAGAGACATTCGATTTTGGTCTAGCCTGGACAAGCATTATCATTAGCAATTCATCTAAAGAAGGTGTATCATGAATCCCAAAAGCAGAAGGTTTGGTAAACAGTCACTATACTTCTGGATGTAAATTGGAGACAGATGATATTATTATCTTATACTTTTGATAGATCCTGGTGCTGTTCGCGTTCAATACATTTGTTTGTAATCAAAGCATTTCTCTATTTTTAATGCAAGGAACTTTTTATACAACATTTGTGCTTTGCTGTGCTGTTGGTTACGTTTTTAAACCCCGCATTAGGAATCGTCTATGTTTAACATCCAGATAAAGATCATCGGCACTTAGAGCCATTAAACTGGTAAACTCTGAAGCAAATAAGAGTAATCTTTCTGTAAATAAAAAAGCCTTTAAAATACTGCATCAAAACACCGAAAGATAAGCTCTCAAAATTTGTCACAGATGTACATCTGGCCCACTTCTGAAATCACCCATGCCAGGGTTGTGCTAGGGTAAGTGTACCACAGGTGGGTTGGAATTGATTAAATGACAACTGCTTTGTTTTGTTTCAAAAGATACAATATTCCAATATACACATTGCTAGATACTGTTTGGCATTGCTAGACAATTCCCCTTGGTCATTATAAGTGCCGGAGGAACATTGCCCCTTTAGTGCAGCCAACATAATGTCGACACAATGATGAAGAAGAAATAGAGAATGATGGAGGGGTATGGGGAATTATGTCTATTCTACAGTATATCAAATATAAAGACACATCTTTTGGAACAGGATGGTGGTTAAGGAACAGGATATTGGGGCAAATTATGCTTGGTCAGACAATAATACAACTGCTTAAATTGGCCTTTATACCACAATTTATGTTTTACTTCAAATTTTTGTTTTCAATCCGACAGTTAAGTACCTGGGTAAGTATCTAAAAGCCTGTATATAGAAATAGAACAAATAGCAAATGAACTCAGTAGACTGACCAATGCATGTGAGTGAATCACTCTTAAACTTGGCACCATGATCCCTTGTACAGAAGCTGGCGGGAGCCTACTAATAAGCTCTCGGTGAGGGAACAAAAGGCAGGAGACATAGGTGAGGTGTAGAACAAAAATGACTTTTTTTCCCCTTTCCTCTCTGCTAATTAATGACCCAGAGAGCTGTGGGAGACAGCTGTATAACTCACTGTTAAAGGGATAGTGACCATGAACAGGAGAGAGCAGCCTTTCTCCTGTTTCTCTGTCTCTGTCTTTCCGCTCTTTCTCCCCCCCCTATCTCTGTCTCTCTTTCTCTTTCTCTGTCTTTTTCTGTCTCTCTCTCTAGATTAATCTCCAGCTGAGGGTTTTGCTCTCCCTGTTCTCATTTGGTCTTGCATTACCTTAATAGTAGTCTGTGTCCGCTGAATGAAAATAGCAACCAATGTCTGCTGCCTCTCACAAATCTCAAAACACATAGATAAAGTGGTCACATACTGTAGAAATAGGAATGGTGGTAGAAATTGTGGTAACAATATGATTTTGCGTGTAACATTTATGTGGTTTAAATGATTTGGCTGTTTAATAAAGTTCTGTGCTATTTCCTAAGAGATAACAGTGGATGTACAAGAAGTTGTGAAAAACCAAGGTGTGGCTGAGATACTAAAGTCAATTTATGGTAAACTTGAACTACGAAAATGTAAGAAAAAGTTAAACAGTTTGTTGAAATTTGTCTTCACTCTCTATAAGCTGGAATCAGAAATATAGTTTTTGCCAAACTCATCTGTCACACGCAATGTCTCCTTTTATCACAAACACACAGATCCTCATGGCAACTTGTTTGTTCTCTTTTCTAGTTCAACTTTGTGGGCAAACTACTGGGGCCACGTGGGAACTCGTTAAAAAGACTACAGGAGGACACTCTGACAAAGATGTCAATTCTTGGAAAAGGATCCATGAGAGACAAAGAAAAGGTACATTTCTCATCCCTTCCTTTGCCTTTTTAAGTATTTATGCTTCTCCCTCTGCCGTCGTCCATCATCATTGTTATCAAAGCTAATTCAATCGGATGTTGTCTGTGGAAAGGTATCAATAACATACCAACAAGCCAAGATGTGTTGCAGATACTGCTTGTCTGATTGTCATGGGTGTTTTCAGTTATCAAGGATTTTGCTCTATCCCTTTTGATGGCTGTGATCAATAGCCTGCGATGGCTGATTTCTCTTGGTCACCAAGGTGAGAGAACAGGTCTCAGAACATGTGCTGACCTGAGCAGCCTCTCATGTCAACAGTCACTGGAGGCTCGTTGATTGAACTCTCAGTGAGACTGAGAGTTTTGCAAAATCACTCCCCGATTAGCCATTCGTTTGAATTTCCTCAGTTTTCCGCTCTTGAATACATTTAGGGTGAAAGTAAAAATGTTCCCTGTATTCCTCGAAACCCACTGTGTTTTACAGTGCTAGAAATACCACGCATAAGTCACGTAGCTGTGTGACTCTAAGAATGACAGGTTTTTGCTTGCGTGTTCAGAGAGAAAAAAGGTTTTCTTGTGCCTGGAGGGGGCCTTTAGAATGAGCAGAATCATGATGATATGCATGGTTCAACCACCCAGACTCTGGAAAAACACTTGGGTGCACTAAAACCTGGTTGATGTGAATCCCCGCAAGAGTGTCTGAGTGTGTTCAGACTTGGGCTGAAGGTATGCTGCAGACACTGTTGAGACCGTGCAGAGCGTGAGCAGCCACTCAGTGAGGATGTCTCTATGGTGAAATATGTGTATAGATCAAGCAGGGTTTTTATCTCCATGAGATATCTTCTAAAGGCTCAGAGGATACATTGTATGAAGCCCTCAGACTTTCTTGAAGGTTTGTCGCTTGTGGGTTTTTGTCTTGTGTAGATTGTTTAGAGGAACGCCACTGTGGACTGAATCTGCCCCCCTCTCTTCTGTTGATGAGGGGATGACCCTCTGCTTGTCAGAAGCTGTCAACATAGAGTGGAAAAAAAGGCCCTTCAGAGTTTTCGTTCCTGGACTTTATACCATAACTACCTGATTAATTATTATCTTTAGGAGTTTCACTCTTATGAACTTGAACTTTCTAAATTACTTTGGCTTCTTGGTTAATTAGAGTGATGTAAACAACTGAGCTGTCAGATATAAATGGTAACATTTGTTTTTATTTTGTATTAATTGTATGATTTTGAGATAATGAGCATAAATTAACCTGGTATTCGGTAATTGATTGTGGTTGTATTTCCTGTACTGCCTAGCTGGCGGCAATGTTAAACCAAGCATAACAAGTTTGGTTTCAGGGTCGCTCTCGTGGAAACAATGCGTAGTGGATTCATGTCTAGATTCAAATGGCCTTTTATTTTTTTTCCATGACTCATCATAACTGCTTACCCTTCCTCATTCTATAATTCAATCAGTACTGTGGCTATTCTGTTATTTTGCATCTGTGATAACAAGATGCCAGCTGCAACAACTATTAGTCTTTGCATATTTTTCAATGCTCGGAGCTAAACATGATTTCTATTTATCGAGCTCCTGTGGAGCTCTTTGTCCAATATTTTTGTTGTGCCTCTCAGTGTCCAGGGCTCAGTGCTGCTTGATAAAGAGATTTGCGGGGAGAAATATAAACCAAGATTCTGCCAATAGATAAAAGGAACAGACAGCTGTTAATCTGCTGCCATGGGCTGCTCAGCCCCTGTAGGATGACTGGTTGGCGCTGATGCCTCTTATCAGTGCTGTGAAAGGGGCTATGAGTGCAGATCAGTGTAATACACGCACACACACACGCACGCGCGCGCACACACACACACACCTCCCGATGGCAGCAGTTCTGTCAATGTGGTGCTACAGCATACACAAAGGAGCCCTCCTCTCGTAAAACTCAGATTTATGGGAGAAATTACCATATCATTAACATACCACGGGCACTCTTAAAAGAAGGTTATTTATAATTACGTGACATCAGAGACATTGCCTCGCGTGGTGCTGGAGAAAGGAAGTGATATGTAGCGAAGCCGCCAGCAAACAGGGATGTTGAACCTGCTGTTATTGCTTGGGCCGAGGTAATGAATACAGAGTCTAGCCTGTCCACTTTCAACGCATCTATGATCTATATATACTGGCCAGGTTATGGGTTTAATAATTTCAGAACTACCATTTTCTATGGTATGACACGGATCATAAACCCCCATTAAATGTAAGCAACCATACAGTAATATATTTAAGTGCTGTAATGAATGAATGCTATCCCTTAATCCATGTTTGAGACTTTAGGCTAAATGAGTATTATTTTAGATCAAACATTGCATCCACACAATCTCCTCAATGGTTGTCTTTCTGGACACTGAGGATGAACTATGAAGTGACACACAGCTCAAACACATCAGGGCTCTTACAGCCATGTGTTGTTCTCAGCTGGTTCCATCGGTACATTTATAATAAAGACAGCTGCGGGAAGACCCAAGTGATTGATTGGTTGGGTCTGACATCAGCACAAGCACACTAGCAACTAAGCGCTGACTGATTGGGGCTGGAGGCGTCATTTGTTCATGGAAATGAAGCAACTCAAGTATAAGCAAATCTATTCTTGTGTTCTCCGGATAGCGTTCAAATAACAGAGATCTTTCCATTCTCAAGTCACAAACCAATTGGTTGATTTGTCAAGTTGAAAACAGCCAACTTCTCTCTGGCATCGTGACTCAGCTAGGCTTTTTGACAAAGCAGAGTTTGTTGCTTTAGACCTGACCCCCACACCCACTCTCCACAAGGGCAAATCTGACCTGCAAACACCTTTTGTGCTGCACCAACAGGAGGAAGAACTACGGAAGAGTGGAGAGGCCAAATATCATCACCTGAACGAAGACCTCCACGTCCTCATCGAGGTGTTTGCGCCTCCGGCCGAGGCCTACGCCAGGATGGGTCACGCTCTAGAAGAGATCAAGAAGTTCCTCATACCGGTACATTCCTCCTTCTCTTCACAGTTTCCCATAAACTCCTGCTCCTCTCTTTTTCATAACACAAGGTTCGCCTGCTCGCTGATTTCAATCAAGGCATTCGCGGCACAGCCTCTGTGTACTCAAGGAGAACATAGTGTGCAGAAATAGCACCATGGCCTTAAGACGAGACCGTCTGAGCGCCTCTGCTGCAGACACTTAGTAGACCTAGCAGGAGACTGTGGGGGTAGTTTGATTCACTGTGTCTACCTGTGAGTCTCAGTGACACGGGCAGACATCATTCCGCATGAGACAACTCTCTCTGGGACACCCATACAGGGAGTTTATTTACTCTTAGCCCATCTATTATGTATGATCCAGCACATGGCTCTCAGCCATGATGATTTATTTCCCATCATTAATTATTCCTGTAATTCCCTTCACAAATATAGGTATTGATGCGGATGAGACACATGACAATCATCTCAATCGTATTATGATTAAAGACTTATTTCCATATTAATTGCTTGTTTCATTCAGCGGTGAAAACAACTGTGTGCGATGATAAAGCCAAATGGGGTCTCTGGATTTATCACTGGGGGATCTGAAATGTTTTGCTGCCTCGGGAGCGGCGGTCACGGCAGTACTGTAAAGTACATTAATTAGATATTCCCGGGGCTATAACCCTGGAGATAAAGGACATAATTTAATACGGTGTAATTGAAGGGGTGTGTGTTTCTGTGTCTGTGTGGGCACATTCTGTGCGTGCGTGTGTGTGTGTGTGTGTGTGGGGGGGGTGTTGTGTGTGTGTTTCCGTGTTGCCTCTGTCTGCAGGATTACAATGATGAGATAAGACAGGCCCAGTTGCAGGAGCTCACGTACCTGAATGGCGGCTCAGAGGATGCCAAGGTGCCAGCGGTGAGGGGCAAGCCAGTCGCCCGTGGACGAGGGACACCTGCTCCTGGCCCCCTTAGGTATCCTGCTGCCAAGGAGTGTGTGCGTGTGTCTGTGTGTGTGTGTGTGCCTTCAACCTTCAACGACGACGGTGTCTGTGTTTACGTTGGTGTTTGTGTGCATGTTGGTGTTTGCAGATATGCTTGTGGTTGGGGGGATGGGCATCTCCCAAGAGGAGAATGTGTTTACTATCTGCCATTTGGATTGACATTGAAATTATTTTACTTTGAAGTGTAGCATATTTTCTGAACGGGCATGCATCTCAGCGACTGTTGTAACGTAGCCTGCACTCCTCTCCTTCATAGCAGCCCTGGCTTCGAAATGAGTATTACTATGCACAGCTGATTGTCTGAACATATCCCCTTTAAGATCTACATAGCTCCTCCGAGAGCTCCTAAGATAAACAAACAACAACCCCTTGCCTTAACAAGATTCTATCATCCTGAGCAAGTCCTCTACAGCATCAAAAGCATATTTGGAAAGAGAATGCTAAATAATGTATTTTTTTTCATTGTGTTTATAAAAGTAAACATATCTTTTCATCAGCTTTTGAGATAAACAAGGTCACAGTGAAGATATGTTTATATTGCTCTGAGATAGAATATAATTGGGTATGTTTTGAATTGCACCGTAATTAGCATTTACCATGGCTAATTTGAGTGCGATAAGGGAGCAGTTCCGCTGGCAGGTTCACAGTAAGTCGTATGCAGCCATGTATAGAAACACGTGGTTGCTGAAGACTCGCCTGACTTGTTATAGAGTCTGTTTGTCTATAGGGGTTGTTCATTTTAGCTAAACAAATACAATGAGGGAAGTTTACTTACTCCGTTGGCTTGTTATTGACGAACATTCATTGAGTTGATGCACAATCATACAGTACTATAATCATATGACATCCATAAAATGGATGCATCCATGCTCATGCTCTGGTCCTCCTGAAACCTGTTTCTCTGGTGCTCCAGGAGTCGTGGAGGAGTGCCCCCACCACATGCAGCTGTACCTCGAGGAGCAGCGCCCAGAGGCGCTCCCCCCAGCCGGGCCCCCTCCACCAGGGGCAGAGGCGTACCCGCACAGAGGGCACGAGGGGCGCCCCCTCCAGCAGGCTACAGACCACCACCGCCCATAGCGCAGGACACGTATGGTGAATATGTGAGTATTCCTACCGCAGAGGTTATTGTGTACACACAAGCTTCTGAAATGTTAATATGAACGTTTGGGGCAATACGTATCGGGCAGCACACATACTCGTACGTATTTGCGGGCACACAAAGCAGTAAACACAAGCTCAAATCAACACTTCCTGATACATCCTAAGATACTGTGATTTTTGTAGAGGAGTGTTTATCTTGTATGTAGGCGTTGTTGTGTTTTGGTTTCTCCTGACCTATCTTAAGGGAGCCATGCAAAAAGATGAACAGCTGCCTGAAATGAATATATTACTCTGAAAGTCTGAGTCTTTGTGCATTGGCCAAAAGGGACTTGTGCTGTACTGTCAAGACTTGCTCCCCAGGGACATTGGCATCAACGTAGCATATTTAGCAGAGAGAGGGTGAGAGGAGCTGGCCTCACTTGGAAGATTGCCCCGCCAACCCATACCTAACAACATCTGACAGGTTTATTCAGAGGTTACAATTCAAATGTGTGGAGGTCATAGAAAACGACTTCTGGACCAGCTGTTTCCCATCATTGTCACAGTTGTAAACTGCATCCCCCGACATCTGCACCTGTGTATCTGGGAGGGAAAAAAAAACAGCACAAACATCTGTCCGATGATAAATCTCACCGTATCGCTGCGAATTAGAGTCTGAATGAGTTCCTCGCCTCCATCCGAGAAAGCAGGGCTCCAGCACTGCTGTTCCTGTGAGTGCTAACAAATAGCCAGGCTTGTGTACCCATCTATGAAAATGAGAAAGAAAGATATGACCTCAAGCTTGTCGAAATGACTCACCGATTGTTGCACATCTTTAGTGTGTTGCTCCCTGCCTTGGCCTCAGGACCAAAGATCAGGATGCCCCTTAAGTTTCAAGCTGTTTCATCTATGTACCTGCAGACGGTTTTTGATGCTTGAATGATACTTGGATATTGTTGTTTTTTGTTGATGCGGCCTGCTTTATTCACTTTCATTTGAGATTTGATTTGTACAGTAAGTAGTGGTATCAAATTATTTTGAATCCAATTGCTACTTTACAAAATCATAGAAATGTGATTATTTGCTGGGATCAGTCTGGGACTCTCAATTTGATTGCAAGGCATGGTAATTGCATCCAAATCTAATTTCATGTATTTCACAATGCTTTAAGGGACCCTCTTCTTACCTGCCACTCATCCCATTGGGATGGAATTAGACATAACGTAATCCCTATTATTCTGAATGTTATCCATCCATTTCTTACTGCTCACCACAAAACAGGCACTTTCCAGTTAAATTTGGTTTTATAATTAGAAATGCGTCAGTGCGGAATTAGGAGAGATGGAACATTTATATGATACACTCACAAAAGGCAGTCCTGTGGAGGTATCTGTGGGACAGTATCTAGTGTAGATTATGGAGCTGGCAAACAGTTGCATGAAAAAAGGGTAATTTTGTCACTGTGAGAAGAAACCATCTCAAAAGGCTGGTCAAGTTACTGTACACTGTACTTACACACTTTGACAGTATGTTTTTAAAGGTGCTGTTAGCTGACTAGATACACAAAGTGCAATGCCTCTGACCCATGTCAGGCCAAACATAAAGCATCCATGAGTTTATTTTGTGAGTGATCTTGACTGATGTTTTATCTTGACTGGTTGTAGGCTGCAGTGATGAGATGTGGCAAGTTATTTCACACACCACATCTGTTTGAATTCATGGCAGATAAGAACCATAATCCCTCTGGCTAAGAGACAAAGCACTGCTTGATGCATGTGGTCAGTTTTGTATATTATAAGTCCCTCAGAGTGCTCTGGTTTAGGCCTTATGAGAATTAGTCCATCTTGCTGACTCTGAAGGATCGATGAGTTGTAATTGCTGCTGACAACAGTGTAGTGCTTCTGAATACACTCTGATGGTTGTGTGTCCACATGGAAGATCTACTTTAATGTGCAGCAGTATGGCTTGCTTTAGAAAGGCAATCAAGTACTGGAAAAATGAGGTTTTATTGTACATGGCTGATTAGAAGTAAATAATGATCTGTGAGAAACTTCTCACCATAGATTAATATGTGTTTTTCTTTGAAAGTTTTTCTTCAAGTTTGTTTGTTTTTTTGCCCCAGTTTTCGATAATTCCTTCAGTGCTTGGAAACAGGTTTCCCAAAACAGCATGAGAATTAGGCACACTGCTGGTACTGCTATGGATGATAAACAACCTGTCTAATATTTGAAGTGTAAGAGGAGAGGACAAGTCATGTTCTGCTCCAACTGCCTTCTCTCTTTTTCAGTGACATCCCTATCTGTTGCGGTGCTATTGTAGAGCACAGTGTAGCGACTGTGATACTGTTGTTCAAACATGCAGTGCCAGGCCCTCTGTAAGTCTTTAGTGGCCTCAGAGGGCAGGCCTTATCTTTTAACAACATGCCTCTCAGCCATCCACTGGCATACAAATGAAAGACTCACTTAGGGGCTGCTGCCGGTTCACTCTTGTTCTCTCCCCTCCTCACTATCTCCTCTACCCTGCCTGCACTCCTCTCTTTCTCCCTCTATTTCTGTCCTTCTCTTCCCAACATGCTAATCCGCTATAAACTTGGAAATGTAGCTTGCTTGATTGTATTAGCACCACGCGTGCCCTCATTTTGCTCCACAGAATGTTTCATTCAGCTAGTTTACTGACATTACTGCTGTTAGTGGGCCCCGCTTGTCGGCCCTGCTACACACAAAACTAAGGTTAGTGATTAGCCTTAACTGTCTATTCCTATTCTAGAAACTCATTTGAATTGTGCAAAGGCCATCCACTTAACCAAAATAACTAAACATACTGACAGCTGTTGCAACCCTGACAGCAGTTGACACGGTTAGTAACACAGACGCTTCTCTCTTACATTTCACCACAACACACTTAATAGTGTGTCTGGTCCAAACAAACGGCAATAACATGCCATTGTTAAGCTTCAATGTGACAGTTTCCACCACCCAACATGGCCAAATCGGCAGTACCTAGATAGAGTTAACAGTGAGACAAAGACTAGAATGAAACCTTTGAAATTGTAACAAGCTCATGATAAAAGGTAACGAGGGTGTGCTATTTTTGGTGCTATCAAATACAGTAAGCTACATGGCCATCACCCGTGGTTACGGCATGTTGCATGTGATGAGGCCATGATTAGGGTTGGCTTTGCAATGTCGCCTTCCGTTGAACCAAATGTAGTCTCATTATGTTACTGTTCACAGATCCCCTGCAAGCTCTGATCAGTGGGATAGCTCTTCGGGTCCAGGGCATTGGGAATGATTATTCCGATAGTACCTTGAGGGTATTCCCCCCCCCCCCCTGAAATGGAGACGATGTATATGCAACCTCAGCACAGTTGCGACATTCATCTCGTTCTTCTCTGCAATGTCTGTTGGAACAAATCTTTTCTTATAATGTTATTCATTAACGCTTATCTGAATGTCTGTGCAAGTTACACGCTTAGCTAAGGTGTGAACAAAGGACGTCTCCCAGGTCCTTGTATACAGTCTCGTCATGTAAACTTGTTCTGTCTCAGATGCTTGATGGGAACATGAGCATCAAATATTCTCAGACCCTTTATTTCACTGGACAAAGCGAAAATAACTTGCTGGAACATCAGTGCAGTCAGATTTTTTTTTCTTAGATGATGTTCTTTCACAGTAGCAGTTTAACAAAGTTAGACTTCCAATTCTAGATAAAATATTCCTTTGCATTTCAGATTCAAGGAGACTAATGTATTTTATGTGTGAGACAGGCAATGAATACTAAAAATGCACTGGTGGTATATGGATTTACTTTTTATAATTTTACAGAAGCTTCCTGTCATTCAATATTGTAATTCATGGAACATTTATTTTCCCTCTGTTTGTATTGCATAGATTTTCACAAATAAAAGCTTCCTGCCAAAAATGACATGTTAGCAATGAACCAGCCGTTCTGATAAACTTTCATGAGTTTTCCTGGGGATTAAAGATAAAAGACCAAATTTGAATAGTGTAATTTGGCAAGAGCATGTTGGTAATCAGGAATTAGGCCCTTAATAATAATATGGATTTGATGAGTATTTTCCTCTGTTGCTAAATCTCACAGCCATTCATTTCATGCATGCAAATGAAGGACAGATGGAATTAACGCACAAGTGTGTGTGGGGATGAGAGATGTGTCGCAAGGGGTCGACGTCTTTTGTGGAACATAAGTCCCATTTATCCTAAATTAGGACGGGTGTGCCACTGCTTCCCTTTGATGTTCCTTATGACGAGGGGGGGGACCGGGGCAGGGTGAGGCAGGGGGCGGGGGAGGTGGTGAGGCAGGGGGCGGGGGTGCTGGTGGAGATCGCTGGAGCACAAACAGATGTTCAAGGCTCATCTTCAGAGATGGCGATGAAACAGAGTCAGGGCATGAGTCGATACATCTGGCTGTCACACAGTCGACAGTGAGATGAGGACCATGCCGGGGTTGTCACTTTGATGCATAGGCCAACACAGTCTTCCTACGCCTCCTGATATCAACAATACAATACAATGGATGGGATCATCCATATCCACAATGATGCAAGTGTTACAATATGTTGAAAACAACTCTCTCTTTAAAAAAATGTTTTTTTTACTTAATGGGGTTACAGACATAACAAAGAACAACAACAACATTAAAATGATTTGCATTTCAAATCTATCACAAAGCACTGCTCAGTCATTTCTAAGAAACATCAACCTTAATGAGGCATATTTTTCAGTAAGGATGTATTCCATTTGTCAATGTGAACTGGTTATTCCTGATTGTGTGAACATGTTTGCCGTTTGCCCTCTCACTCTAGGATTATGACGATGGATATGGGACAGCTTACGATGATCAGGGCTATGAATCGTATGACAACAACTACAGCAATCAAGGACAAAAGTAAGTAACCACCTCTTGGTTTTCAGAGCCATGAACACTAGGTTTTATACCAATCAAGTGTCTTTCATCCCAAGCTTGTTTTGGTTGTGCAAAGAAGTATATGGATCGTCAGTAGAAAGACCATCGTATGGTATTTTACTTGGTCTGAGATGTTTTAAGTTGACCTTTAAATCAATCCCTTTTTCAGAGAGATTATCTGAATTTATACTTGGATTCTGAAAAAGTTGCCTCGATGTGATTGGCCAAGGTTGCAAGATAGATCTACTTGTGTCTCTGATAGCAGCTGTGAATAATGTGTAAATGGGGGGACATCATGAAGTAATTAATAGCATATATCAGTGGATTATGATGTTATTAGAAGGACTACACAAGGTATAATTTAAATATCTGATAACATATGGAAGGGGCCGTTACTCAACTGAGTTCAGCGCATGTCTTTTGGATGGAACCCCTCAGTGGAAAAAGAGAAATGCATTTGAAAAAGACTGGGAACGAGTTTCATAATGGCAACTTGTGTCAGATCAACTATTACAGTTATTACATTTGGTCATTTGGAAATGGCGTAAATGTGGATCAAAATCTTACAACCTTTTTACATTTGTGCGATGATGTGATAGCTTGGTCTGACTGACATTCAAGCCAACATTAACACGTTTGGCTTTTTGTCCATTGCGGCAATGGAGCACCAAATGTCTGCATTATGTAAAACAGAGGGTCCTGCATGGCTAAATAAAGAGTATCGATTTTCTCATATCAAGGGAACGATCACCCTCCCCATGTCACATAAGGTCGAAGGCTCTCCTTTAGGTTGGTGGTTTGTTTGCTCGTGTCTCTCCGTTTTATTAATCTTGCATCTGTGTCACACAATGTTTCACCTTTATTTTTTGCCTGCGTGAGCAGTTTCAAAGAGGGCGTGATTGTTACTGCACTTAAGATGTCAAGAAATTGCATTAGAGTCAGCTGTAAAAAGAAAAAAAAATGGAGAAAAAGAATGGAAAAAAAAAACTACATATTAGCTTGTCCCCTGCTTTTGTGCGCTGGATGCTTGATGTTTTCCTTTTGTGCTCGTTCCAGGATGTCAGCTAGACATCGTACGTCTCTCACACTGTCTCTTTGGGAGCAGCATCCCTCTCTCTGCTCTGCTCTGCTCTGCTCTGCTCTGCTGTGCTGAGAGACTAAGGGGCACATCTTGATGTGCTGGCTGTTGGATCAGCAGACGCTCGCTGAGGGAAAGGCAGGCTGGCCCTGGGTATCTGCAGATATTTGTTTTAAAAGCGGCCTCGTGAATAATCACGAAGGCTCAGGGCGGGAGAAAAATAGAGTCCATCATGTAAAAACTGGTGCCTAGAGGCCTGGTGGGCTCAAAAAGATTTTCTGATCTGTTATCTGGCTACATACGAAAACTAATGGGCTCAGCCTTTGGAAATGGATGCCTCCAGAGACAGCTGCTTCAGTTTATTTACTTATTTTTGTTTACTTATTGATATTTTCCCTGTCTCAGATCTGTTATGAAGTTAGCTTTATAGGGAGATTGGTTGTCCATGTCTATGATGAGGATGACGTTGGCAATTTCTTGCAACATTACTTTCAGTGATTGTTTACAATGGCAGGCTTTGACAGACCTTTGATTGCTATGAGTTTGGTCATCATGCTGACAATGTTAGTCATTGAACACAGCAGTTGTTATAAATCTCGCAAACAAGCATGCGTTTGTTTTTATTTGTTTGTCTCCTAACTGATACAAGATTATTATTACATGACAGTTTAAGAAGGCGCCTTCACAGTTTGGACCGCATACTGCTATATTCCTACAGTGTTGTGTCTTGGAAATAGATTGACAACATGCACAGTGTTTGCATTGTGTGCCTTCATTGCAATCGTTCGACAACATCTCCTCCTTTTAAAGCCATTCCACTTATAGAGGTAGTTACATTTCATTAAATCTTTCGATGGAAAAGGTGCAGTCATTTTTTAGACAGTCCCCCCTCATAACAGCCTGACAAGTCAGAGCTGGAGCAGGGCCTGTGAGGACCGTGAGCTGGGATCCGTGGACCGACAGTCTCTTAACAATGCCTCATGTTGCCTTCAGGAGCTTCAAGTCTGAAGATCCGAGCTCTAGCCACGTGGCAGGACTTCTGTTGCTGCAGGATAACAAGCTAAGCAATTCAACATTCCCCTAGTATGATATCACCCCCTCACTCTACCAGCACCACCAACAGGGAGAGAGGAAGAGATTTTGTGTATTAAAGGATTGTGTTTGCCACTTGGTAACCCAGATGAACAAAAATCGAATCCTCAACACTTTCGTTCATTAGATGCCAGTGTGTTTGTAGTGTTTTCCAACTGTATGTTGATTAGGAAAAGAAGGATATACGCACATAACCTTGAGACAGGAGAATTTAGCTCGACAAGCTTTTTGAAACGCACAGACACACGCAAGAAGACATTTACAAGTTCTTGAAAAGAGGAGCAGCCTGACAACTATGGCATTGTGGGGAACTGTCGAGAGCCGTTGGTCCACTGAACCGCAATTACTCGCAGTCTTTTCCCTACGAGTGTTTGTATTGCACAGCGATTCAAATGATCATCCACTTATTAAAAGCAGCAAAGGGCTTAAGCTCGGGAGAGAGGCTGACGGTGGGGTGGGGGGGTTGTGCGACGTGTGGGTATTAATCAGGTGTAAGGTCGCGGGGAGACGGGGAGGAGGAGGAGGCGTGGAGAGTCTCTTTAATCGTATTAGTCTGAGAGCAGGTCTGACCTCCCTGTGGGTAATTGAGGAGGATGACAGGTGCGGCCCAGCGCCGGCTGGACACAGGGAGAGGTCATCCTGGGCTAGGCCAGCTCGCCGCTCCGTCGTGAACAAAGCGTTATTTCATTGCTGTCACCTGTGAGACTGAGACGGGAGGCTACGGACGCCCCTCGCCCCTGTTTTCTCCTCCCCCCCCCCCCCACTCCCCATCTTCCTCCCCCTCCGCCCTGCAAGCCAGCACCTCTTCTTTATCACGTTGGCTTCCACAGGGCTACATTTACCGTCAGGGCTGTGACAGTCTTGCAAAGGGCAGACATGTCCCTCAGGAACAGCTGTAAAACTCAATCCAGGATCCAGGTGTGGAGTACTATGGAGGACAGCTGTGCATGTGTGAATAGCAAAGGGCAGTCTTCGCCTGGACCACCGAGGGGCACAGTATTACTCTATTGGGGAATGTACTGTGTCTTCGATCAAAACGTTTTGTTAGGAGATGCATTGTGTGTGGTTAAGAAAAAGGAAATGTCATGCTGGTAGACATGTTGGAGCTAAAAAGCACGGTGACCTTGGGGTCCTGGGATTGATCCAGGGAAAAGTTTCTGCCTTTTTCCTGAGCTGTGGAAACGTTCTATTGTGTGAGAACTTTGCAATACACTGGGCATTCATTTAAATTCTTTATTTTACAGCTACCGTGGTAACCAACCATAACAATAGCAACACAAAAAACACTTATGTTGATTTCCATTCTCATTTTTGAAAGTAAATGTAATTGGAATGGGTTCTATTCAGGCAAGCCACATTTGACACATTTGTACATCCATGACGTTGACCACCATTGTCCATCATTGGGACACCGCAGCAGGAGTGCGGCAGGAGAGATTGCCTTGCAATCAGTCCATGTGTCGGGCAATCAACCGGTGGTCCCAGAGGGACCTTGTCAGCTTCAATTGGGTGAACCTCATTTTGGAAAATATGCATGTTTATTTTTAGGCCATTTTCCTTTATAGTCCATTGTCATCCTAGAAAGTGGTCAGGCACGTCCGCACAGTGGTCTACTCCCCACACGTTTTTGTTTCTTCTTCTTGTCCTCCTCTGGTCTCAAAATTTGAGCCGAGAATGCCCCCCCCCCCCCCCCACCTAAAGCATATCAGAATATCCAGGAAGTATTGCCTGTTTCTCTGTCTGAGACTAATGATATCACAATGACTTTGACATTTGTTTTTACCCATGCTCCCTCTACTGCTGTTAAATATACGACAAAGGCACAACTGACTGGGTTAGATTGGGCATGTGGCACCTCTCTCACTGGGTTTCCCCCAGATTTATCACAGAGGACTGGAAGAGTAATGGAGGTGTAGCAAAACAAAGTCCACTGGGGACATGTACTACATCATTCAGATTTAACACGGCCATCTGTCTAATGGCGCCGGGGAGCGCCACCATCAGTGGTTAAGATCGCCTATTCACGGAGATGACAGATGCATGTGAGAGGCAGGAGCATACCTGTGGAAAACTAGGTTTGAAATTCCTGCGTCGTGATCACGGGACAGGGGTACTTCATAGGCACAGCGTTTATTTCTCAAGGTCTTAGCCTCAGTTAAGACAGATTGCCGTGCCTTGGCTGCTTAACGGGCTGGGAGACATAGGAACACCGGACATGCGCATCCCTGCTAATGAATGTCAAATCAAAGACTGACCTATTTAGAGTCAAAGTGCTTTCACACCTATGACAGGGCAATATCTCAGAGGAGTTTTTAAATGCCCTGGACATCTAATCTTTTGCTTGTGCACATGCTGCCAGCCATGCTGTTTGCAGTACACCAAGCTGTGATTCACAGCCAGGGATGCTAAATGTGTAATACACAGGGGAGTAAACCACAGCGAGTCTTTTCAACTGAAAGTTCTCAGACGATAAACTATTTTCCACTGTTGCCTCTGCCTTATTATGCCATATTACCTTTATGTTGCTGGTGTGAACCAGCAGGAAGCTAAAAGCCTTCCTTTGAAATGAGATTTATAATTATGCAACACAGCAATGTCTTGGTTCCATCACTATCATTAGCGTTTAAGGAATGTTTATGGAGTTTGACTGTGACAAAAAAAATCACATTATAAAATGAATTTAATGCGTTACTGTTTGATTGTTTTAGTCCCAGTCACATATAGAGCACCATGGAAACTTCATTATTTCTGTTTATAACTGGTTGATTGACATTTAAATGTGTTAAGGGGTGTTTGACCGGACATTTAAGGACATGAACTATGCACCAGTAATTTCCTCTGGATCTTTGACCTTCTGGAGGACTTACCGTTCAGGGTAATTGAGTAGAATAGGACACTGGTGAAAAGAGGCAGCGTGGGTATATTGACAAAATGTCACCCCAGAAATTAGAGGTGCCTAACTGCTTTTGGTATCCTCCTTTTCTCCGTTAAAGGGAAAGCATTTGATTTGGCAGCTGTCTGGAGACCTTTCCCAAACCATTCCAGAACATTTCTGAACTATGGTCTAATTGTCTTTGCAGCCTGCAGTGGGAGGGTTTTGTTCACTGTTTCCAATGCGATTCTTGAAAAATGGGTTTTGGAAAAATGGTACTTGGTGGCTTGCTGTAATTTGATGTTTGTTCTGAGATGTCCTCCTTAAAGTGCACCCCATAGTTTGGTCATGGTGAGAAATCTAATTATTTTGAATAGCCTGTCAGGTTTTCTCGTGGTCTGTGGTCTCTCTCTCTCTCTCTCTCTCTCTCTCTCTCTCTCTCTCTCTCTCTCTCTCTCTCTCTCTCTCTCTCTCATGAAGAGTGGTGTCAGATATTTAGCGACTGGACACCAGCGGCAGGATCATGGTGGCACCTCTACTGTGAGGTTTGATTAGAAATCTCACCTCTCTCTGAAAAACAACATCTGTTCTCCCTTAGTCAGTGACTTCTGCATATGAGCATCCTCACTCTGGAAGCAGAGAAGCTACATACACACACCATGGACTGCTTAGTATTTATCCTATCCCGAGATGCCTCTCACCGATCAAGTTGTCTGATTCACAGCACTTTGTACAACAAACCACTTTGGTTATCAATCAAGAATGGATTGTTTCGTGCTTAGGGGGGGGGGCATCGTAAAGGTTCCCTACTCGAGAAGTCTTCTGGTGTTGAGGTTGAATGCTAAGCCCCAACTGGGGCACCTGCAGCTCTCCAGTCCAGAGCTGGAGAGAGAGGCTGCTGGGGTGACAGGCCAGACTGACAGGCTGGGAGAGAGGACTCAGCTGTGATGGGCCACGCCGTCTCTGTGGCAGTCTTATGATGAATTACCTCTCCGGGTCTGAACGATGCCACTGATACTGAATGATGCCGGAGCAGGATTGTTCTGTCAGCAACTCACCGGGGACGGCAGATAAATAAAGAGAGAAAGCTAGAAATGAACTTCAATGCAAGATGGCCTCCTTTTTACTTTTCATTAAAGTTGCCATCTCTCATATATCTCCATATGTGCTGATATGGAAGTGTTAGGTTGTGGAAAAAGACGTGCCAGGAAATTGCCATGTGAAGGCACAGATGTTACAAACTTTTGAGTGATTGTAGCTTGTCTAATCCTCTCTTGGCAGCTTATCTTTCAGTAGAGGGTGTGCTAAAGGCTCCTTCAGTGTGCTCTGGTTGTCTTAGAGTGCAGGGTATTGCACAGCCTCCTTCACTGCTGGGTTTACATATTTTGGGGGATTTGGTGGAACAAAGAAAGACAAATCTGATCTGTCTGTCAAGAGTTAAATAACAATAACAACAACAATAACAACAACAACAACAAAAACAACAACAACAACATTATAAGGGTTACCATGCTGTGCAACACTTGAATTTGTTTCCATGGTTCCATTCCATTGTTCCGCTCTTCCGTTCCATGAAGAAGAGGTGGATGTACCGTGTATAAAGACTGTGTATATCTCCCTTTTAATAATGCACTTTGTCTGATCGCATTTCTCTTTTTCTTCTCCTTTCAGCTCAGAAGACTATTATGAATATGGGCATGTGGTAAGCGGGGAATCCTATGACTCATACGGTGAGTTTACAGCTTCACGGAAGAGTGAATTGTTCAGATGAATCTCTCTCTCTATGGTCAGCATGGATGTGTTAATCATGCCAGTTTTAGACGTTTCCACCCTGTGTGAGTCCTGTATTCAGTACCGACGCTTTTTTATGTGTTCTCATTTAGAACTGTCGTCTTTCATCTGCAGATGTCAAGTCTTTGTGTTCTAGCAGTTTCATGCCCACTAAATATACATACAGTACATGACGGCAACCTTTGCCATGGTCTATGAGATGATATGTTGATTAAATGGTTATGGTGGATATGCTTGTTAATAATAACAATAATGGAGAGAAGATATTACAAATGTATATGTGGACACAATGTTCTGGGTAATAAATTGTTACAAAGCATGAAGAAAAAGCTGAAACAAAACAGTGTGCACACTTGTAACCATGCGGGCACGCCACCCTATCAAAGTGCTGACTTGGAGTAGAGAAGAAAAGGATGTCTGGCAGTTCAAAGGAGTCCTTCAGAAAAACAGTTGATGTACACCCTTGTTCTCAAAATGCAAGGTTACCTTGGTCACTGTTTCTAAAGTGATTGTCAGTTAAAGGTTGACAAGTTTAATTAAAGAGTATTGGTTAGGGGCTGCCAACTGAGACCCTGTCACAGGGAAAACAGGCCTTTTGTGAGCTTCAGCTCAAGGGACGAGTCTCTGTTGGCTGGAGATCAGACAAAGGCTGGCATCGACGCAGGCACTTGCACATCGACAGTGATGGGGGTGAATGGGGGCTGATTTAGACTAATGGTAATTGTGACCTTTCGCCTGGAGACACTAAACAGGCTCTTTTCAAGTCGCTATTTGATCTTCTGATTCAATTATCTAGAATGGATCCTTCCAGGTGTAAGGCGCAGATTGGTGATTGAGCTTCTGTTTGAACTTGCAGACAACGACTCGTTTGTTGTCGGTCCACTCCAGTCAACACCAGTCTTTTGAAACCCTCGTGGAACTTACTCGTTTCTGAAGTAGCTTCCTTGATTTGACAAGTCACGCCAATGTCACACTTTCAGGCAGCACACTGATAACAGTGACTTTCAGTTCCACAAACACATCTCAAGTAGTGGTGACCTACATGCTGTATATTAGCAATTCCCTCGTCCCTTACCTGTCCCTGTTGTTCCCTCTGAAACAGGTCAGGAAGAGTGGACTAACAATCGCAGCAAGGCACCACCGGCACGGACAACTAAAGGAGTGTACAGAGAGCAGCCATACACCAGATATTGAACTGTTTGTACAACCTGAACAGTCCCACATGGCCGTGTCTTTCTAAGTAATGGATTTTTTATGGACGCTCACCCCCTTTTTAGAATATGTATCACACAAAGCCAACTACTAACAAAGAGGAGATGGTGAGAGTTAAGACCTTGAATCAGCGTTAGAAGTTGGTTTTCAAATTGAAGACCCTGGTAATATGACATGACTGAAGGGCACATATACAGTACAGTTGGTGATATTGCCACCCTTTTGAGTAGTTTATAAGTTTAATCATGCATTATATGTGACACTTCTCTTTCGACTGCATAGCAACATTTGAATGACTCCGCAAAGGCATTCAAGTAACATGTTTCTATATCACAGCTGTATGTACAGTATGTATAACAACATGTTGATGCAATGTTGTATTTGAGTCCTACATTGTTGCTAAGAGGGGTAAGAGAAACGTTACACATAGTGCTGTTCTCAAATCTCAGAGCCTGCTGTGATTGATCACTTTAATATGTTAGTGCTTAGCTCTAGAAAGGTGAAGTATTGTAGATATTTTTTTCTGAGGGGTTGGTTAATTGTTTCCCTTGTAAGATATACCTTTACAATAAGAATGCAGAAAGATCACTGTATACTTTGTTGTTTTCTCCTTTTGTAAAATGATAGTTATTTCGTGTTAAAGGGCTTATAAAAGCATGGTGTGCAAACATTGTGGATAGTATCAACTGTTTTCTCCTAACCTTAAAACATGTGTAGGTGTGATCGTTTGCGTTCTAGTCGCCCACTCTAACCATTCCAATCTTAAATCACAGGTCATATTTTATGTAAGATATCTTCAGTCCAAACATGTTGATGAGCTTTAGAATACGTGATTGATGCTCTTCATGCTCTTAACAATGATCAATCTTTTAGTTTTAAACTTGAAATGCTTTCAGTGTAATTATCAAGTTATATTGAAACATCTAATCATTGCAAACTTGTTAAAGGTTCCCACCAAGTAACAGAAGTAGTGTATAAGTACTGTATATTAACCTTTTCAGCTTATGTAAGCCCTTTAATATTTTCTTCTTGGTTGATGCAAAATAAACATTTTGAAAGAAAGACATCGTGTTCCAGAGAATACTTCTGCATTTATAAAATGAAATAATAATCTAAACTAATAAATCACACCATAAAGCTTGATGAAGACCATTTTGAAAAGTTTTATAGACCATGATTTTAAAGGTTCCTGATGATTGGGGAGATTAAATAATAAGATGTATAACAACATAAAACAAATTATTATATGGCACAACAAAAACCCAATAACGTTTCCCTGTAGTTAAAGTCAAGTCAATTTTGAAAACTGAATGTACACACAAAACAACACAGTATGGACAATTTTCCAGACAGAGTGTTATTTGATATCTTTCTATAATTACAGTTCATGTCAAGCAATAGTTTAGTCAAAGCTTTTGATCTAATTTTTACTTCAGGAATAAGGATTTTATACAGTATATACTTCTGACATACAAACAAAAACACATTAATTCCAAAACCAACACATCTGTATCTTGCTTTTGACGGTGCGCCTCATATGAAAGTCAGTATTTATTTTCCAATGCTTATGATTTGTTTGAAGAATGAACAAAAACTGAGTGACACCTACGGCAACAGGAATTCTCAAATGTCTGTAAACGATGGCTATTCTATTTTATAGAATTCGTATGGGGGATTTTCTTTTTCTGTTGTTGTTCTGCTCTTCCTGTTCTCCTCTGGTCGTGTGGCCCTCTCCCAGTCTATTAAAGAGCCTGCCATTGCCCTGTCTGTTAAAGAGACTAAATGACCCCAGCTGACCTCCGCAGAGAGAGGATGGCAGTAGCTGGTTAAAAAGGCCTCCATTCCACAAGGTAATCAAACTGAACCAATTTAACCTCATCCCTAATGTAGTTAGACATAAACATTTTCTAAAACTAAAAAGAGCATTAATATGTTTTATTCTGTCTCTTTTAAGACCTTCTGTAATCTTTAGTGGGTTTAAAGGCAAAGCTGGGGATAATTAGATGTCCTTTAAATTGCAAAAAATTATCATAAATAGCAGTAATACTTTATCAACTTCTATAAATAATTGTATCATAAGTCTTTGATAAAATGTCAAATTATAAGTAAAATGAATAACCCCACAGCGTTGTTTAATTTACAGAGTCTGATGTATGGATACTTTCAACTGTAAATAATTAACCAATTTGTTTTCTCTGCATTATTTTAATCAATTTTCCTGTCTTCTTGTAGGTTGAAGTCAATACCTACCGCAGACAATCCTACTTCCTGGTTGCATAACAGTATTAAGACAAGGTGAGTCACTTCAATTGAAGATTGTGGTATGAGGTTATTTTTTTGTAAAAAAATATGTAGTATGGAAACATACAACTGCATTAGAAAGATGCTGGCTGGTAGAATCAATACTTTTATCCAAATGTCTTGGTGGTCAAGGTGTCAATGAGGTATCACTATGGTAGAAATGTATAAAAAAACATTATAGTCAAAAAAAAAATTACAGTTTGTAACCAGTACACAGTGATTGATGAGCTTTTTAGAAACACGGCAATCCACCTGGAGGCTGAGGAGAGCCTTGTAAATCCTCCCAAACTTGCAGAGTCCACACAGCACAATCCTAATCCTTCCTGTTTAACCAAACCACAATCCCTCTGGGTTTCTGGTGCCAGACAAAGTCTCTGCCACCCTTTGTGCCGCTGTGATTATTAGGTCATCTGAGCACTTTGAGTGCCTTTTGTCTTCCGAGCCACAATGGGGATGTTACATTTAGTCATTTTGTTATTTTATGTTTCCAGCTGGAGTCATAAGAAAATCATGCCATGGATGAGTTCATGTCTCGTACAGAGGCATGTAATGACTTATTGATTCTTCACTTCGAAGTGTGGCTAACAAAGTTCCATTATTTTATATTGTTTTTAGGGTGAAACCAAACAAGGCCGGTGCGGTTGTCCTATGAATTTTTGGAATGTTCTAAAGAAGTCTCACACAGCGTGGAAAGGAAAACCGAATCCACTACATTCACCAGCAAAGAAGCCTCGCTGTGAATATCTCCAGGATAAAATGGTGGACTTTCAATTTCCGCCAACCGAGCTGATGTGAAGTAAGCTGGGGGTCGGCAGAGATGGCGGTGGAGCCACCTGAGGAGGAGCACCAAAGGGGGAGGTTAACGTGAGTATCACACTTGTGCCAGACTCCAGAGGGAAAGGACACCTGCCGGGCAAATGGAGTTTGTCCTCCCCTGGGACACTCTGTCAGGGAATGTTTCCCTCACAGTGCCACAGACTGTGTATACATTTTACATACAACCTGAAGTGTGCTGAACTGACTATGAACCCACTCTCCCAGTGTGTGTTGACTGAGAGTTAATGGGGAAGTGTGACTCTCCCTCTCTTTAATGCATTTGCTGTACTTCACAAGAGAAGAAGAGTAAATTAATAATGCAATATGCCACGGGCCTGACATCGTATTGCCAGAAATGACAGTCTTCTAATTACATTTTGTTTTGTTCATTACACTATATCTAATCCATTCAAATGAATAAATAATACCCTTTCAGTGCCTTATTGTGTGCCAACAGAGCTCAGGATGTATGGCCACCAACCGTTTTGAGACTGACAATGCACGACAATGCAAAATCCTGTATCCCTTGTTTCCTGAATTAGCTTCTTCATTTTGATTTATGATGTGACGTGTGGGAACACCCTGGTCGGGGGACATTCACCATATCTCAGATTTAAAAGATTTAAAAGAATGTTGAGCTTAAAATAGATTTTGGCGGTGAGAAACCTCCTTGTGCATAAACCTGGAGACCCATCTGTATTCCTCACAGCTCCATATCCTCAGCAGCAGACAATAGTTTTCCATTAAGGGAAGTGATTCTCTCTAGGCTCTCAGGCCAAGCCCCCAGACAATAACACTAAGGGGTAAGCTTGCATCTCTGGATACCAGAGTCAGCTTTCATCACCTCCGGGGGAAGACTCCACAATGAAGTGGCTTAAAATGCCAGGCTTATCTTGACTAAGCCTGTCTCAGTTAATAAAGTACGAACGGCTTATTTGATTATAAGTGTACACATAGGATGCCACGATCCTGTCACCAGACACCAGACAGCTCTATTCAGGATATGACTTGCAAGCACTCAACTCCCTCCGCTACTTCCTTGCACACTATTGTTGATAACACACAGAAATAATGAAAGTCTTCATGTGTTGAATGTCCAAAACTGAATAATGGCTTGCTGAGGTAAACGTGTAATGTAGCCACACTCTCAACTTAATACTTAACTAAAGATCACTTGATTCCCCAAAGCTTCATCAATTGACTTGTTTTTAATTAGGCTAAAGAACTCTTACCGTTCGTTCTTGCCTTTTATTCCTTAAGTAACTCAAGGGATCATTTCTGCCTGTGTTGAAACACTGTGATCCATTTTTGAATTGCACCTCTTTCATGTTCATGTGATGTAAGAACCAGCCTGGTAACAGGTCACTGCCTGACAGAGTGGAGAAAGAGTTGCTGGTCATTATCTCAGGAAGAAATGTGTTCATTTGCTCAGCTTCCTCCAATAAGGTACAAACTGTGTGGCTGTGCTGTATGGCTGACATCATCTGTTATTTCCATGTTTTATTCTTGTGTACAAATACTACTGTGTAATGTTTCAACATAACCTCTATCAATCAATCAATCAGTCAACAAATGGAAAGGTGTACGATACATATGATGCAACAATTAAGCAATGATGCTTGTTTTCATTGCCATTTAATCAATTCCTTTCTCAATTGCTGTTAATGTATTGTGATTTACTATCAAACCATGGATGTAGACTATTACGTTCTGTGTGTTTAGTTACAAACAGTAGCTTAACGTTGGACAATTTAGTAATAAAACATTGAAGCATTTTGATTGTACACTGATTGGCGAAAGGAGATATTAGAGAGTCCTATAGAAATATCTGCACTGCTTTGCAAGGTCAATAGCCTTCCAACGAAAATCACAGCATGCAGCCCCTAGGAAATAAATTACCAATAAACTGGCATGATCTTAACTGTGTTGGATTGACATTTCTTAATGAAGTGTGTGGTAGATATAGTTTTACTTCAGAGAGAAGCTCTGATGAATTTCACCAGTGGCGGATTTTGAACTTCAAAAAGGACCATGATTCCAAGATATTATTTACCTTTAGATGCCCTTGAAACAATACTTGCAGATCAAACAAGTTTGTGCAGGGACGGCTGTCTAACTCTCAAACCCTTTTAATATTGTATGTTGCCCATTGCTCTGTCTCCAATACATCTCTCTCCTGATGTAAATACTGTCAGTTCTTATTCTTTATTCTGCTTCCACCTCTCACTGATCTGACTTTGAAGCGTTTTTCATTTATTGGGGGAAGTTTTTGATTAAGGTCCACCTGTTCCTGCCCCCATGAAGGGGGAGGGCAGGGTTCATAAGGGTGGATATGCCTTCAGCCAAATATAGGTCAATATATAAATATATAAATATATATATATATAGATCAATTACAGCTGACACAGCTCTCTTAAAAAAATGCATTTCCACATAATCATAGAGAGAGAATGTATTTCCAGGTTTCCTCTGAACAGTCCAGCCTGTCCTGCAGTGTTGACATGGCCTGGAGCATGACGCAGGAATACCACACTTATGGGTTGTTGTGTGAGTGGGTGGTTGTTGTGTGTACAAAATAAAAATTCCCGGGTGAAAATAACGATACCATCGCTCAATAATCTATGAGGACCGAAGCTTGCTGTTTTGTGCCGAGGCAGAGGCTGCAACAGTTCGGATGGCCTTTCCGATGGTCAGCGATCAGCTTTTGACAGCAGGCCTTGTAAACAGCTTCAACTGCCTGCCTGATATCGAGTCTGAACTTTATGAGGCTCTATGTGGGGTTTCTTTCCAAGGAGAGTGGAAACAGCCCAATGCTTTAATCCACAGTAAAGGCATAATCAGAACCGAAATACCTACCGACAATAAATAAAATCCCTGCCATGTTTAGTTGAGGACTTGTAACTGTGGCCCTTAAGAGGAAATTAAAGAGCACTCCTAAAATCTCTGTTTAAATTTTTTCCCCTCATGGAATTCTGGCCTTCAACTTGACATTTCCCTCATCTGAACCTGTGTTAGTGAGGCACTTTAATCTCTTCCCTCAACAGAACCATACACTCTTCTCAAAGATGCACAGTGGACAAGCTTCCCATTTTAGTTTCTGGAACAGATTTTTCTAATATTTCTCTCTAAAGTTCTTGGGCATACCTCAACTGCATAGATGCTTATGCATTCATAAAGGTGTGATTCAAATTGATGGCAAAGCAATCTAAATTCCTTAAGGTCATTGGAGCTGGCTCCTTACAGTCCCGTGGGGCACTGTGATGACAAGGAACAGCTCCTGCTCTCATTTTGGGACATCATTAGAGATCCAGTACCAAATGAAGACATGTTCCCGCCATGGAAGACATATTGTAACTATGACTGGAAATGAAAAAGTATTTTATGTTTTATGAATACAAGTTCTGTATCCACTGTACAAGAGTAACCTTTTTCTTTTCCAACAGAGTGTTATGATGCATAAATGATCTGAATACTTGGAGTCTGTAATGTTATGATTTGTATGGTGCACATATTTTTATATCAAACACGATATTGACTTTGAATGATAATAAAGCTTTACACCTTGGTATGCATAACACGTTGATTGAGAATGAATGGTGAATTGCTTTACATTGAAAAAATAGCAACTCAGAAAATAAAATCAATTTTATGTCCTCTTCACCTTTGTGATCATCTCTCTGCACCTGAAGCTTGCAAACCCCTACCCTGGTTGCTACTAGGCAGTAGACCATTATTGGATATTCCCATGGGTCACATTAAGGGTCAGCCTTGTGGGGTAATAAAGTTCTTGATTTAATTAAATTGCTTCGTTTTATGTGAATGAGGAGCCATCCGGTTGGTCAGAGAAGTGATCAGACCGCAATCTCTGACAGTGGTGAGATGCCATAAATCAGGCTTGGGGAGGTTTCCTCTGTGCTGCTGGGAAACACCGGGCCTCTCCGGTGTTCATTTGTCACATAGCTGTGTGCACACACATCTCTTGAGAAAATGATACTGCTCCCTGCCCTCTCGTTCGCCCCCTCCTCTTTGCCCCCCTCCCCCATACCCCTTCATCCCCTCTCAGACGTCCACAGCTACAGAGCAGGGCTTAATAAATCACTTGGGGGAAAATACAACATCTCAAGGGGTAGCACAAACTAGAAAATTCTACCCTGGAATTTCAGCAGGGTCACTATGAAAATTAGAATTTTTGTTGTGCTACTTCAAGCGATTAGTCACATGGAAAGCACCAACATTGGGATTCTTAAGGTGTCAGTGTCTTGGTTCAGCTGTGTAAGAGTCATTAGGCTTGTTGGAAGATTGGAAAATGGTTTCTCTTAACGCTAGCTCTGTTCCAGACCTTGAGGTTCAACAATGAGTGTTGACAAATAGCATGTGCTTAATAGTATCAACAAAAAAAAAGCTTGTTTTATGGTTTGTTGTTTTTTTTCCTACTGGTTATCATTTGTTTCACAGTTCTTTACAGGTATTTCACAGCACTGCTTCATAAGTAATTTGGTAATGTTTGATACGGGGTAACCACAATTCACAGACATTAAGTTCCTATACAACTGTTCTGCAAGGTGTTAGTATGTTAAAAATGTATCTCTGACAGTGATATTGGGTGATTTATATGTCTATGAGTTATTTCCTAACCTGCTTGTCTTCTTAACCAGCAATACATAAAGCTTTTTGCTCTAAATTAAGATGCTGACAATAAACAAAGCCATGTTTTGCAAAACTGTTATTTATGAATTTATGAATTATTAATAATCTATTTAAGTCTGGACTGTTACTAGCGTGGCTGTTGGCACAAGGCCAAAGTTGACCTGTCCATCAGACTCTTTATATGTTTTCTCAAAATTATGAAAAATTAAGAGAATCTTATACAGTACATCCTTTGAGATGCTTGCACAGAAACTTGGTAAATTGGATTCACAGAAAATGCAATCAATTTAATGTCACAGAAACAATTAACTTTTCTCCAATATAATTAAATGTAACAAAAAGACCAAAATTGCAGATGAACAAAGTATGGGGATTTTCTTGGCGATGGTTGAACACTACGAGAGTTCTTCCAAGAGTTGTGTCTCAGCTGAATAGCTGAAGTGGGTCTGGTGGAAGTTGATAGCACTACTAGCATGACCAGATTTACAATCCACTAAAGGCATTGTCTCGGTCATGTGCCCATGTAAATGATGAATACAGAAGATAGAGCAGCGTAAGGCAGTTAATTATTCCCCCAGTATAAGCCTTCTCAATTATGTATGTTAGTGAATGCTGAATTCAGATATTTAATGAAATAAATAGCTTTGACAATGATCCAACAGTTCATTCTTAACAGCCTAGCCTCAGCTTGTTAAATCTCACCCAGGATATAAGAAAACCTGGGAACTGGGAATCAATTCTAAAATGATAGATGGAAATTGTTAGTTTATAATGACAGAGAGAATGTATGTGAGATGGGTGAGCGTCAAGGCTACCAGCTGGTCCTAGCATTCTGGTATCACATTTGGCTAATTGACAGCATGGATTCTTGCTTGCTCTCACGGCAAGGCAGTTGGCCAGTTAGTTGCTATGGGAGACACTCATTAATTAACATAAGTTAAAAAATAGAGTTGTCCAAGTTTTGTAGTATGAGAATAGCTGTAAAAGCCAAAAAAACTCTTTTCGAACTAAACTTGGAAGTGAAAGGAAAAATCCCAAACCGACAAAAATACAAGTGAAATACACTGCTATTGAGTTGGTTGAGTGACATGAAGGCAGGACAAAAATGAATGTGACCCTCTATAATGCAGCCTCGGACCATTCTGTACCACAGGGTTGCCACGGCACGACGAAAAAAATAGAGAGTTTGACAAGTGTGGCATTCATTTTGAAAGCACTTATTGGCATAGCCTCAAAGGTTGCACCTCCCGCTGCCCTCCCCCTCAGCTGCTGTACGCCCACATCAGTGTCACCACTGCTCTCCCTGGAGGAGGGGCTGGTGAAGCGGGCCGGCCGGGCTGGTGGAGCCTAATTGAGGCCTGAGGAGGCCTGCATCTCCTGTGCTACAGCTGTGCTGCCCCAGGGTGACGGCCGGATCAAACCCCAACGACCGCGGCGGGGTCAGAGGTGGGTTTGTGGCTGCTCTGATGGGCTCGGCAGCTCAGCATGCAGGGCCTCCTGATTTGACGACGACGTGCGGACAGAGCAGGGCGTCCTGCGATCTGCATGCCCTCTGACCGAGCCCCTCAGCTGCTCTGTGGTCTTCACTCACATCCCTTCTCTGAGAAAGACTCATTAGGATAGAAAGTTAGACTTTGAAAGTGGCAGTTGTATGTGGGTTTGAACTATTTCTGAGACATAACAAAGAATTAGCTGACTGAGGAAGTGTTGTCGGTACTTTGTTGCAATACAGCAACAATTAGATTGACAACATTAGTCAGCACTCCAAATGAGTCTTAATATGAAATATTTAGACCACGTGTATGACACAACAGATACAATTGACCAGATGTTGGTCTGCATTATTTTAGTTGGAATTGAAAAGAATTGAAACTGTACATTTGAACATGCTTTTACAGCAGCAATACCAGATCCATAACAGAACAGGACTAAAGAATGTACCAGGGCACATTGATAGTGCAAGAGGACTATTTGCTGCTTTCAGAGCTGTATATGCAAATGAGACAGCCTTGTACCAACTGGCCATGAAGACCAGTGGGAGAGCAAGCACGCATTAGTCATCCCGGCAGACTGAACTTCAGTGACAGACCCACTAATTAACGATTTAAAAAAAGATTCAAGAATGATTTCCATCCAGCTTCCTTCCACCTAATCAGTTCATAATGGCATTTCTGTCCTCTGAGATGATAATGGTTTTTCACAAATGTATTTTTGCTTTGCCATTAAATGCTCAGGGCTGTTACATGTATTTATTGTTACCTTTAAACCACCAGCGATTTTTATTCTTCAAAGACATCTTGTAAGGACACTGGTAAATATGATGAAATGTCACAGAATATAAGTGTTATGTAAGGGTCAACTATCAGCAGCAGAGTGGTTCAACTCTGATTTTTGACTTCTAGTTGCAGCCCACTTAAAACTAACTTGAGGAGGTCATTGGTCTTTTTCTTTGTGAGAAAGGTGGGTTTTGATGGCTCTGAGCCTTATTTGACGAGACGAGACGAGACGAGACGAGCCTTATTTGAAATGTTGGAATATAAGTCAGACCCAGGTCACATTTATAACCATCATAATCGACCCCAAAATAAAAAAACAAAAAGCCACAAATGTTGTTTTTTGTTGATACACCAATGCACTCACCAAGGCACTCCCAAACAAGTGAGAAATGCAATACATAATTTAAATAAACATATTCATTCTTATCTTGAAATTGATTATCCACATCAGAATTGGCTACGCTGCCTGCCATTCTTTGAGCAACCAATTTAAATGGAAAATGTGCTCGTCTAAATGATCTAATATTTACTTTTCCTCTATGGTGTGATTGCAATGGGATTTATAAAAATCTGTTGTGATAAGTAGGCTATATCATCTTTTGCAAGAATGAGAAAATGAATCTTGTTTTACAGCTGACACTTGAAACCCAAGACAAACAGAGCAAACCCAAAACATCCAAGAGAAAATTTCATGTTTTCCGTTTATTATTTAATCCTTGAATTATACTGACAAAGAATGCTCTATAAGTGTCAGATATGAAAGAAATGCATAAGATTTACTTGGTGTTAAAGTCTACTCTCACATTAATGTTGCCATAGGTCATGAGTAGGGTAAATATTATGATGTGTTTTGATTGTTCAGGTCCAATCTAATTTAAATTTGAATTTAACATTTAGAGGAATTAGGGGAATAACAGGCATAGAGACATAGTCCAGCTAAGAAACGATCAAACTCTATTTTGGTCAGTGTGATTGATCGTACACTAACTTTAGGACATGGGACTCCTTGTTAAGTGGCTCAATATGGACAACCTGTCCCAGATATGTAGATAACGTCTTCTTGATTCAAGCACATGTTTAAAGTCAAGGTTGAAAATTGATAGATCAACCAAATCCATAATAAAAGATTTTCTACACTGTTATCATGGACTAAATTAATTGATTCATGACAGACAATAAATTATGTTTCTCAAAATTTAGATTTAACGCACATGAGCACAGGCTATCCACATTCACCAGGCAATTGCCTGGTAACAGTCAACATTTTATCTTCACGCAGAATGTTAAAATTGAGGTGATGTGGAATTTACATAAACCTTTGCTTTGATGTTGCTAAAGCTGTTGCTGTCTTCACTGTTTCGTTTGAAAAGGAGCTAAAGAAGTCACCTGTTCATACCAGTAATTGTGTTTGTCATGGACTGTTACACTGGTTGTATTCAACAATACCATTCATGTCCTCTGCAAAAATATGTACAAATAATCATATGCAGTAAGTGAAAGGTTTTGTTGAGTCCACAAAAAGGCAATGATTGTTGAGCATGGCGATGAATTCATATTAGTGTTGTAAAAATGCCTCTTTCATTTTTGCTCTTCATTGATTGTTTAACCCCCCCCCCCTCCCCTTCTCTCCACACACCATCCTTCTAGTCCTTAGTGGATCCATGCTTGGCTTACTAAGAAAAATGCCACCTGAAAACTGTCCTGACTATCCTAAGAAACACCTATTTATTTTTGAGAGGTAGGCTGAATGATGATATATGAGAACACTACCGTTAAGGTAATGCGATGCATTTGTTTTCTCTAAACCCAGGAATCGATGGCACATGCTCCAGAGGACAGGTTTGGTTACCAGACGTGTTTTCTTTCTCACTGTGAGAGTCCTATCTGATTTGATCTTGTCTTCTCTTTAGATGTTTTTGTTAGGGGGGATATTCATATTCATTTCTGGCACAGCCACAGCAGTCCATGTAGTACTTGTGAGGGGTTGAATAAAAAATCTACAAACACATATGTTTTCTCATAACTCTACATAAATTGTTGTTCATGGTAAACACATTCCATAGTAAATTTGATTAAATATCCAAACCAGCTGAAGGAGGTCCATTCATTTATTTCAAACAGGAGTGGTTATTACCAGCTGAAACCAATTTTACAGTATGTTAGGTAATATAGGACCTTTCAGGTTAGAACTTGGTAACCAAGACAATCCATCCAATCTTCTTCCAGTTGTCTTGGCGACATGTGGCCTGTGGGCTTCAACCCATATTCACATCAGACAGAGGTCACAGGGTCACCTTTCTGCCTTCTACAACTCAGACATGGTAACACTCGAAGCTCTTTGAAGATGAGCGTGCAGGTTATGCATTACAAAGCACCTTGCTGGCCAAGACATTCTTGACAACATAACAAATGCTGCCCTGCAAATGCAGCCTGAAACTTTTGACACATACCCACTGTCCCAATGTATTATCCACACAAAGTCTCGATGACACCTCTTGTTTAATATGTAAGGCATACACTGTAATACATCTGTGATGCTCGGGTGGTAAAAAGAGATTTATGAGACACAACAAGCTATTTAGGAGCTGTATGTAGTGGGGTAATCAGGGGGAGAAATGGGGTGGAAATTCTTCTCTTCATGCCACATTGATTCATCCTTCAGTGAAGGAAGTCTCCCCATTATGCACACCTCATCTAAACGAGCCCCTAGATGATCGCCGCGGGACCGCGCCATCTCGATCTGGGGTCTGCTAAGAAGTCGGAGGAGACCTCCCCTCTGGCGTAGGGCTGGTCTGAGGGTGCTCACAACTGCTTGGTTGTAAGAAAGGTTGATGACTCTATTGGGCCAAGGAGGAGGCACAGTGTTGTTCTGCTGATGTCTTTGTGAGGGAACGGTACTGTGCAGGGATTTCCACACCAGACTCTTTTAAATCGGCATGCGTGAAAGAGCGAGAGGCGCACATTGCGCCAGATCCAGTGTTGTGATGGATGCTGGGGTAGTGCTGAGGTAGGTCAGAGCATTCCTGTTGAATTTGCAGTGTGAAAAAAACGTTTTCACATGTATATTAACAAACAGTTCTTAGCCCTGCAGTGATCACCCTGTTGCGTCCTCCATTTCATTTGACATTTCGTTTTAAATCTTTTTGCCACCGGCCCTCTGCACTCTGATGCTGAAAGGATGTGAGGCAGTAATGCTGGCTCAAAGGGCCCCCTGAGTGCAGCAGTGACCACAGAACAGAGCACAGACTCCACTCTGGTCAAGGTTACGATGCAGTTAAAGCCATTTTCTCTCAATGTTCCTCAGCTGGGGGCTAGTCTGAAACAGCGTGGTTCTGCACCCTATTGTTAATGGTTCGGACAGTGCTTCTCTACCAGCGCGGCCAGGCAGTTTTTTTCTGCATATCTAGAGTTCAAGAATATTGTGGAGAATGAATGGGGAAGACCCAAAATACTAGTTCGGATACCCAAGGTCATATTATGTTTTGATTTGTAAAAGCTAATGAGTTGTTTCTGACAATCTGCGTAACATAAGATCTTGATAGAACTAGTGTAACTTTATTTGTCTCAATCCCTACAGAAAACCAAAACAGTTTTCAAAGCAAATATTAACAATGCATCTTGAAAATAGCAAAGGTTTATCGAACATCAGTTTGTGTCCAAATAACTTCAGTTGCTGTCGGATGCCAAGCAATGAGAATCCCCATAGCACACACGTTATCGAGGCCAGTTTTACCCCCTTATCAAAATCAAGAATATTCTTGTTAGCATCCTGTTCCTTCCTCTCGTTGCAGTGTCTCTGAATCTGATCCTCTGCAGCAAAACAGCTCCCGTTCAAGATCATTACACTGATGATGTCACTGATAATCAACGTCCTCTGTCTACTGATGAATAAGCTGTCCCAGTACTGGTATTAAAAAAAAAAAGTGCAAGTACTGGACTGAGACAAGATGTGTCAGTAAAGTCAGATTAGCCTTAGCATTAGCATGAGCACTAAAGGCTGTTTGTGAGAAAGCGTGAAAGTAAGTCTAGCTCTGGGAGACAGGCCAAGTCTGCTGGACTGTCAGCGTCTCGCAACATGAAATGAGAACAGACTGTGTTCCTGTGAACTGGTCAAAAGGTTCACCAAAGCAACTCTGCATCTCAAATGTTTTACCAAAAGGTGAAACAGAGTAAAATATTGTATGACACAAACTATTTGGTTTTGGGGCTGGCTTTGCTATTGCTCTTCCAACCAGTTGCGTTGTCATATCGAAGTTGTGAAATGTATAGCTTAGCAAATGATGTATTGTATTTTGAGTATGCTTGATTGACACATCGTCCTTTGCCTCCACCTTGCACTTATCCCTCCAGCATTGTAATCTGTTAAGGGAGGGGGGGCAATCGAATTTTGTTTGTTTCCAAAATTCAATTTTGATATGATGAGGGAGCAGAATATTCTCGAGTGATTTTCTGACATGCAGAGTAAACAGCAATCATGTGATAGAGAGTGGTTCAGCTTATCCTATGATCAGAGGCAGTGCAGCGACATAATAGCAAGGGTGATGATATTTGCCATGAGAGGGTGTACACTCCCTCCATGCACACTTCCTCTACCTCTGCAGGTGACTTGATCCAGAACATCCAGCTGACATTGCAGTGCAAATCCACCTGTCCATGACTAATGTATGCACAATACATTTGTGTAATACGCCCTCGCTGTGACATTGATGAACACGCATGACAGTGCATGAGTTATGCCTGACCTACAAGTGATGCCAACATTTGACAAAGAAAGCTTATAGAATCCATGATATGCAGTGGTTTCTGATTGGCTTCATGATGAATATAAAGAAAAAAAGTTTACTTGGAACTTAAACTTAACAGTTTATTTATATAGCCTCCCTTATCTTAAAAAAAAGGTTAGGCTATTATTAGCAGAAACCTGTTCTGTTCTGTCTTTCTCGGTTATCGGAAACAATCTGTGAAACTCAAACTGTATCACCACAAGCCTGCGGTCACATCAACACCACTCTCTTCTCACTGTCTTCCTACAGTTCTGCCACATACACTATTCCTTGCTCTCCTCTAAAAGCTGTCCTTTCCACTAAAAGCTATCCCCTTGGTCTGAGAGGCCCTTCATTACACAGGTCTCGCTATATGATAACCTCTCCATGCTGAACCTCAACCTCTCTCCTCCCAAGATTGGTTATTGATTGTTTTCTTTAAGCATATTGCTGGACGTACACTTTCCCCCCTCTGTCCCCCCCTGGCTGGTCTTTCATTTCACGTTCATGTATGACCTTATAGTGCAGTATCTTGTTGCAAACGCTTGAAATAATCTGGCTTGTCATCTGACAGCTTATTCCTCCATAAATAACTATAATTTTAGAAGTATGGCCAATTGAGCTTTGTCAAGCAATATTTGTTAAGCATTCATTTTTCCAATTCCATGTTTATTTCATTACCTGGAGCTGAAGTCGTCTCTCTTTCTCGAGCAAAAGTCATGCTAAGTCGTAATACAAAGATGTAATGATAAACATGATCAAAAGACATGTGCATGATCTATCATTTTCTTTCATAACATATGGAAAAGCACAAGAATAAGCACAGCTTATTATTAGATTGTAAAGTATTTCTTTGTTCGGGAGACCAAAGCCTGTGATTTCCTCATTTAATTCTTAACCATCAAGTCTTGTCAAAATGTTTGCCACTTTTCAGTTGGTGCATGCTCGTTTGGCAATTGTCTCTCAGGCAAAGCTCTACTTCTAAATGAAGTGTGAGATGTGTATGTGGGAGTATTCTTGCATCTCAATGTCACTCAGCACCACTGAGAAGAACAAGCGGAGGAACAGATGGGGGATCCTTAACGACCAACGGTGAATTCTGGTATTTGCTGAAAGCGCAACACATCACTCTGGGTCTCTCTTAAGACAGGTGGTTGCCAGCTTTGCTTTCTTTTCAACGCTGTCGTTTTAGAATCAAGTATTGTTAATAATAATTCTACAAAGCACTGAATGTTGGGACAACAAAAAAACCTAAAGATTTAAACTGTACCACAATTCTGAGAATTGTTAAGACTTGAAGGCGTCTCCTTGAATACCGTGTTGAATGCATAGAAGATAACATTGTAACATTGAACTTGTGTGACTGTTGGTGGGCAGCACTGTATCATTTAGCATCTGTGGGTGTTAGTGGTTGTTTTGAGTGATAACACTCATACATCATCCAGTCATCTACTGGAACAAGGGACCAGCTGTGTTCATGTCAGTGTACTGTCAGAACAAAAGTGCTCCTCAATCAATCATCTGATAACTATTCTACCATTAGGAAGATGAGACTGACGCAGTGAATTGGATTGGAATCGGTTCCTTCAGTTAAATTAGCCAGCGCCAATTGTCCCTAGGGGGTTTAAAGAGGGTACTTGCAAAGTGGCTTATTACAAAAACATAATTAGTCTGCTGTGACACTTTGAGGTGGCCTCTGTTGTCAGGAAACACAAGGAATGCTGGGACCATGAGGGGGAAAGGTGTTTCTTGGGTCTTGTGGCGCTGTAGAACAAGATCATTGATTCGAAAAAAGCATTCAATGACCCAAAACATTGCTGCCAAAGCTTGTTGCCAGGACAAAACTTGGTGTCAGGTTCCCAACAAGTGAAGCCCAGCCCACCTTGCTCGCTGTCAAACATATACTAACATTCACCTCACTGCATTTCCACGAAGTCTGCTTTGAAACTTCATACTATGTTTATGTATACTGTATCTCATGTAATCTACAAAACGAATATAGATCTAATGGAAGTGTAAGACATTTTGTTGGTTTTGCATTGTGCTTTTGACCTTTTTTGGAAAAAGCTCAATCCACAGGGTGGACACATGGACGGATTTTTACGAGATTTCAGGATCATGTTTTCTTTTTCGTGTGGCCATACAGTAGCATGGTACACAACATCTAACTAGCTCCTTGCTGGCCATTGCATATATTAACTTTAGGTGGAGTGCATGAACTCTAACCCCCTTTTCAAAGTTAAAGTGACATGCCTCCACTTGAATCCAAGCTCTTGCACGCCACCACCACCAGATGAAAGGATCATCCAGACCTTCCTGGAGCAAGCTGGAAGTGGTGTAGGGCACCAAGGCAACAAGTGTTCTTTTACCTGAGGGCGCCCAGCATGCAGAGCACACAAGCATGCAATATTTACATGCATGCACCCACAAACTCTGAACACTTTAACCATATTCTATAATTACAGGGCTTGCCGTTCAGTGTGCTTGGAATTACCCAGGAGAGTCACCCACAGGGTAAATTATAGTTCTTTAGTGGAATGTGTTGAGGTCCTATTATACAAACCCTCTTCCACCAACCTTTCTCTCTCCCTGTCTCTTTCATTCCCTGACTTGCAAATACACATAACACACACATGCACACACATACACACACCCTGAAGGGCCAGGGGTCTGGTGCACAATGTAGAAAGGGATTAGAGAGATTTGTAAGTGCTCAAGCTGGCTACTTCCTGTCAGCATCACTGCGGCAGCTGGAGGGCTGCAATTGAAGTCTTTTAAATAACGATGTGAGCTGTATTGTTGACTTCCTTTTCTTGGTCTAATGTATAGTGTAGAGTGCTGTCTTTCAGGCCCAAAAATACCTTCTGGTCACAGCATCCTTCAGTTGTTGATGGCCTGTTTTATTTCAGGGGACTGTGCCAGTTATAAGATTGTTCTCATACATATTGATTTTATTTTATTGATTGAGAATGGGGATTCAATCCACAGAGTTCATTCAAATCAATGTGTGGATAGCATAAGATGAACATCCTGCTGTCACTAATACCATAACATAATTATTGAAAGATAAGAAGAAAATAAGTTTAAACTCAGTCTGTATGTATGTGACAGCATAAAGTTCTGCTCTTAATAATTTATTGGATAATTTGTTTTTAATAATACTTCCTGAACTGTATCCAGGGCCTGTGATGACTATACTCGTGTTTCCAGAAAACCCATTTGTTTTCCCTCACTCTAATAGCCTCCACCGATGACTCTTTCCAGCCCTATGATCACAAACCTTCAATTTCATCGCACAGAGGTTGTATGAATAACATGGTTCAGGCACATCCCATTCAGCCTTTCATTATTCATTGTTCTCATTTTCCATGAGAGATTCATTTCTTTCAGGAAGTCATCTGGAAGACATTGAATGCCCATTTCCTGCTGGCCAGTGAGGGAGGGGCTTGGATGTGCTGGGGTGGGGTGTACGGAAATCCAGCAAATAGAGCAGACAAAAAAAATGGTTCCTCACAAATTGCCTCCGTTTTCCATGGTTAGGAATCACAATGACTTTTTGTTGACCATGGCCGTATTTATTTATACAGCACATGCGGAAGATATGTTCTGTTGTGGCATTGAACTCAGTAAAATCTGGGTTATCGTGTATTTTTTACTCAAATTATTCTCCCCATTCCTTTCCTAATAAATAATCCTTTCTCATTTTTACATTTGTGTGAAAATCTGTAAATTGAGTAGCAGTAACACATTGCTTTGATAAGCATGCTGGGAAGGTTTGCACAGTAAGAAGCTGAATAACGACAATATATTCCTCTAAATACTATCTGTCACAGCTGGGAAACATTCCCTTCTCATTCACAGGTGCTAAAATCCTACTGGACAGCAAATATGTAATTTCTTCATAATTTACATTGCATAAGCATATCATTTTCTCATTCAAAAGGTAAGACTTTCTGCAAACACAGGGATACCAAATACAGTGATAAAGAGATGTGAAACTATGTTGAAGGGATTTGATAAAAGAAGAAATTATAGTATTAATAATGAATTTGTGACCTCGGTGACAAATAATTCACGTCTTGTCAGTAATTCCCAACAACTTTCAGCGTCCAATCTCTCTGCCGCAACTGACCAACACAGGTCCTTTTGTCAAGTGCACTACAGCAGAAATAATCATGGCATCGACCAGAATCTCTATTTCCAGAGTTGTTTCCATCCTTGTTGGGGCCATTTCTCCATCGGAGGGAGGGGGAAAGTCAAGAGACAGTTCCTGTTTTAACCATCTGTCACCAAACGCCTTCTGAGGGATGGAATGACAGATATGGCTTTAGTGGCTCTATCCACTTCACAGGATCAAAAACATGACATATCCTGTCGATTAGGAGACAAAGGGGATATCACGGTGCCATACGTATCACAATATATTGCCAGAGAAGGTAATGTGGTGACTCACTGTTAATGGATACCCAATCGCGGCGGGGCAAGCCAGCATCTAGTCCGCAGAACTAGGAAACATTGTGAATCTGATATCAATCAAAGTCACATTGGAAACAATCACTTGATATGATATATCTAGCTGAGGCCTGCGGGGAGTCAGGAGGGAGAGAGAGCAGACATGCTTCTAGTAGACCAGAGGCAGGCTCCATTAGCACATGTCTCCTTCAAGACATGTCACCTGCTGCTTCACACAACTCTGGGTATTGATCATTCTGCACCAGATGGAGACAAACTTCAGCCCAAGGTGAAACTGAAAAAGACAGAAGAAATGACGCGCTGCTGAAGAATTTAGACGTTTTTTAATTTAATCTTTGTACTAAGCAAACGACTCTTAGGCATTCATTTCTTTTCATGCCAGGTTCTAATGAGGAAAGCTTCTGCCTGAAGACTTCTGAGAATGGAGAGTTCTCTAAACAACACCTCAGAGAACAAGCCTAAAGAGACAGGATAATAGCATCCCTATTATATTAGTCACATCGCACGTCTGTGAATTATGATTGTGGTATCAATGTTTAGTAACCTGTTTTTACGTGAAAGAAGATCTCAAACTTCATAATATTACTGTATGGCTGTATAGCATGCACTTTATCAACGTTTGGTCTCAAACGTGTTAACTCTAACCCTATCAGAACACTGTTTTGTGAACAGCCCCCCTGTGTGCCCACTATGTTGACCGTGTACAGAAAAATGAAACTCATAACGTTTGAGAGGTTACAGGTCGATGTAATTGGATATCCATCCAACACTCACCTACAGTCACCCCCACCCCTCGCCCTTCTCATTTTCCTCCGTGCCAGAGTCCACGAATAGGCATCTCGCACTTCAGCCTCTTCAAAATGTCACCTTCTGACAACCTTATGTACGTTTCAGTATTTTTTTTCTGAACGGGGCTGACACATGTCGTCTCGATTAAAGAAAGAAATCAGACCCTCACATTCCAAAAATACGTGGAAAGAATCTAACTGACGCTCCGAAATCTATAATTAATGTGGTCACATTTACCGTGGGAAGAGGAAATCTGATGTTCCCTCCCTCCTCCCTTCATTCTCCGAGCCTGTTTCTTAACTAGCAACTGAATAGTCCCCACGAGAGCCAGGAGAGCTGTGGAAGCATAAATATAACCATAGTATCAAAACTTTCGAGGCTGTGCCATTACTGCTCTGACAGCTGCCTACACTAATTAGCCATCAAACAGCTCTTCCTGCCACAGTTCAATATCATTGGCACTGTTCAACAGCAAGAGTGCTCGGCATGCACTGCTGGGTGAAACACTAATGGTATAGTCATTTTTTTATAATTTAAACGAGTATCTGCAGGTATTTAATTGAATTAAAAAATCTAAATATGTTTGCGTGTGTTCTTACAAAGGCACACACGTGTGTCCCTTTAACGCACTTTTTGGATCGCTCACCTTTCAGTGTTTCACAGTGACAGGTGAAGCATCTCACTTTTGTCTATTATTCCAATGAAAAGAATGCCCCATTTGAGCTTACTCATCTGGAGTGACAGAGTGAGAAGAAAAAGACAAATGACAGCAGTTCTCCCTCTGTGTACCGGCTATCCAAACTGAGAGAATCCTGTTCACTGAGGCACAGGTAGTGATTTACCTAGCTTGATTGGGTCATTAAGACCCTCCAGAGCCTTTAGTCCAATCCTCCCTCGGGCCCCTGAAAAAGCATCGCATCCACAGTGATTAAAACTCAAGCACTTGGTCTCCAGAACCCCTCACCGACCCTGCTGCCCTCCTTATCTACAAGACTGCCACTGCAAATTAATATAGTCCACAGTCAATATATCAATTATGCAAACGCTAATGCAGTGAACTTCCATATTAATTATTTTTTAAGTATCTTGGGTTGGTGAAACAGGTCTTTTGTAGCTTGTTATCAAAAAAACGACATGCTTAAACGTTGCAGTCTTTTAAAGGTGAAAAATACCTTTCATCTCTCTCCCTGCCTCTGCTTAATCGTAGATGACTGCAGTACAGATTACACCTGCAGGGGGAGGGGGGAGGGGGGTGGGGGGTGGCGGGGGGGACGGTGAGAGATGGTCAAATGAGTACATGCATGGTCTGGAGCACATTCACAAGTTCCTTCCATACCTTGACAGTGTGATGTTAGGCGGTCCAATGTGGTTATCACAGGTCTATCAGACATTTATCAGAGATTCCACACTGCGTATGTTGGGTCAGGGAACACCCCATACTGCTGTCAACAAGTTAGCTGACATTGACGTTGTCATGAGTGGACGGGTCTGCTAATTTTCTCTGGGTGAACACACATTCTCACACATGTACCCTTAAGCACCACGGTTTTAAATTTGGCTGCGGAAAATGTGTTGACAAATCACCTTATGGGAGCATAATGACTCTCAACAATCGAATTTCATAGACTTTGACAGCTGAGGGAGGCTTTGAAAGAAATGAGACAACACATCCAGATCCAACACGACTCTGCGCTCATTTACTTCTGAGGTGAGAAACCATCATGGTCGAGGTGCAAAATAATGTTGGCAGCTTTGACCGTAAGGGGGAGGATAGGAATTAATAGCTGACCTTTACATCTTCTACTGATGTCTTTATGTTTGTCATGCATGCATACCAGTCTCCTGGCAGACATGCTAATCTCATTGAATGAGTATCCAGTGTGATCGTATCTCTAAACAGGGTAGGACCCTCAACCTGTTTTCTAAATACATATTAAAAACATACCCTGGTACTACTCATTAGCATCTGAACTTGCTGCCTTTGTAAAGAACTCAAAGCCTCTGAGTCAGGTTTTAGTTTGACACACTGATGTCCAAATGGAGGAGGACGTGATGACCCACTCTGAAGGAGCTGTGCTGTCCTGCTGGTTGGGGTTCCAGTCACCTGGCCCAACACCATAATGCCTCTGTCACTCACAGCATCGAATTCAATTAGTCTAATATCCTTCACATTTTATTGCCATGGGAACAAAAACTAGTCCCGTGACAACTTTAATTGTATTTTCTTTTCAGCTGACTGTAATATTGTGAACTGCCCTGCAAGCATGGGGCTTTGGATGAAAATAACAATATTTATTAAAGTATTTTCTATGTCATTTGCAGTTCCTGAAAGTCTTGATGCCATGCACTTTAAAGATAAAAAGTCTAATGTTATGTCCCCTTTAAAAATGTGTAAGCTAATGTAAGGCCTTCTGAAAGCTCAGTTCTAGTGACCTGTACATTTCGAATTTTGGAGAATTCCGTTACTCAGCCAATTATGCTCCAACAATCCTGTTCTAGCCAATCAACTTTGGTGAGGTGAGCTTTCCTCCTTGGTTTATTTTATGAAACTATCAGAACTGTAGGAATGTGCAGACATTTAGACAAGAATTGTGAGCGGTGTTTCTCATATTTGACTGTATTTTTGTGGTTGCCTATTGCAGCTTTCACATTGTTGAGTTGTGTCACAACACATGCTAGGTAAATCAAACACTTCTACTGTTTAAAATGCCACCATTCCACCACCAGCTGTGTGCAGTGACTGTCAATAAAAGAAGACAACAGTGGAATGTTCTGAGAGTTCTTGAATGTCCAGGTGAAGAAGTCCAAGGACAAGAACTCCTCATTAGAGCTTTCCAAGTCACAAGGCTATGAGTGTCATCTAACGTTAAAGTTGGACAAAATATATAATTGTGTGGTTTGCTGCTTTAACCAATGTTTTATTGATGGGGAACCGTTGAAAGGTGTGGCACCACTGATGTTAAACTGGGTCAATCAAAATGGCAGGTCAAATACAGGTCACCAGGAGTAGCAGACGGAGAGCATGTGGTTTAATTTGCTATGAGAAGGGATTTATAATTTATCAAGTGCACTCCCTTTACTGGTATTATGGCACACTGTTGCCTTAAAGACAGTTTCGCAGTTAAGCATAAAAACTGAATTGTGCCCTTGTTCTCTAACTAAACCGTGACCTGAATAAATGCTTTCAAGAAGATTTTTCTGTCACCATTTTTTTTTCTTCTTCAAGTCACTGTAACCCTTTTGAACACTAAACCCCTATCTACCTAACACTGTACTGCATGGTTGTGCGATGAATAATCATTAAAGTAGCATCCAACATTAAAATATATTAACCAGCCACGCATTCAGAGACAGCTGGTCAAAATGTGGTATTAGGATTTCATTTAAATAATAGTTTGCCCTTTAAAAGTGCATGCGGGGGAGTGGGTGACATCATTAAGGTGCATAAAACTATGCCACCCCTTTTCCCAACTCACAGACCATGGAGACATTTGCATAATGTTTCTCTAGCCAATCTAGGTGTAAGACGAGTGGCCAGGCCCTGCTTCATGAGGAACAGAGGAAACCAAGTGTAAAATGAAGCAGCAGACGAGACCGTGTTCCTTCACCAGACATAAAGAAAAACGTAGATCTCTACAAAGAGGAACAAGTCATGGGGCTCCTTCGCAGCCTTTCTCTCGAATGCTGTCACCGTCATGACGTATAATAAGGGGGCTATCAGAGTTGACCCCTGAAGGGTTTATCATCTGGTATTTTTTACACTCTATTAAAAACAAAAAGGAAAATGAGACGTGAAGATGATAATATTTTCATAGATGAGCAATAACTGTGTCGACATTAGATGACATTTTCTTGACATCTGAAATATCTTCCCATGATATGTTATTAATCTCCATTGTAAATATGTCTCGTAAACATAGTTATGATATAGGCCTGCACCATGGAGAATAATAATGAACAAGATCTAACTGAAGTTGTGCACTAAGTTAATCAGCCTTGGTAACACAGAGCTTCTGTTACATGTCATCACGAAGGTGCCTGTCTGAAGTTACCTGTGTTATCTTACGGGTCACGTTGGTTAACGTTTTACCAACAAAGATACCGTCCCTGAAATGTCTCTCCGATCCTGAGCAACACCATTAGACCTTACAGATTTATTTGTGGCCAAAGTTCCATGCCGATGTCAAGTCTGATCTGACTATAAAATAAAATAACAACTACTTCCTTTGCCATTCCTGTTTCACATGCTCAGGTCTGTCACAACACTGAAGCCACAGACAAGCTGAAAGTGTGGTGATGACTCAAGAGCCATTAAAAAGATTTAGACCCTGCAAGTAGGCGCTGGCTGAAAATCAGGATGTGCAATCATTTGTACTTGCAGTACAGAGGTTGAATATTTTCTTCTTCTTTGCAGTAGATGAGTGAAAGGGGACCTAATTAGGGAGTCACTGGAATCAATCACAGCCAAGTGGCAGCCTCATTTTTTATCATCAATTACCTTGAACATTTTGGACGCCGATCAGACGAGACCGGTCTTAAATCCACTGCAGAGCTGTCATTGACGCTAATGGAATTTTAAATCTTCCCTCACAGTGGAGTTCTACTTAAGTACAAGTCCCAATTAAGGGGAGGGTAATTTAGCTAATCTCCAAGGAGGCAACGATAGGCTGCAATCAATATCCAAATATGTGCCCTGCTTTGCAGAAAGCCATTTCAAGTCAGGTCATACTTTGTTCATTCAGACGGTAAAAAGTAAACAAGTTGATTCCCCTTTCCGGTCAAATCGGCCTGTTTCACTACAGTTCAACTACACATATTAAATTGAGGTTAATAGAGACCTATGAACAGCAAGAAAGCTGATAAGTAAAAACAGCTGCTCTACATCATATAAAAAACATAATAATCCTTGCAGTAGATGACTGACTGTATTCTTGGAAATCTATCTAGTTTTAGAACTGTACAGTTCCTCATTCCCTTAATTCCTCTATATGATGAGTAAGAATTATTACCGCGCTCTATGAATAGAGAGCAGATCATATTTCAGCTGTATTTCTGCTCACGTCTTAAATTTTACATGAAAACCTTATGACTTTTATGTCTGAAAAATGTTCCCTTACTGAGTGAGATCAGTATAATCAATAACTTGAGACAAGATGAATTATAAATATGCTCTCATCATTGGCCTTTCAGTCAGTGACTCCGAACATTATTAATAGTATGGTGCCATGTACACACACCCTAACATTTATTTTTTTTAGATTTTAAATCCTCTGTCTTAAATAGATTAAGCTCTATTAAAACTACTTTTGCATGACATGCTCTTCAAGGTGCACACGCATTGTTCAAGGACAACTATGTAATGAGTTTGGGTTTTATTTTCCCTTTTTAATACAGTTTCAGCTAGGCGGATAAGGAAGGCAATAGGAAAATGCTTTCAGATGAGTGAAATGGCATTTACTGCCAGACTAGGATCAGTGTGTCAATCGTGTCACCTAACTGAATTAATCCAATAGAGATGCCTGGCAGGCAGAAATGATTTGTGTTGCAATTTCCCTGTCACCTAAAGTGTTCCTTTCAAAATGTACAGTGTGACAGACATACACACATTGTCCTGAATGCACACCAGGTGCCATTCAAAAAGTCCCATCCACTTTTAGATTGCTAATGCACACATAGCTTGTGCGCCAACCACAAACTGGATGCTGTTGAAATCTACATTTTTTACTCAATTTCTTGGCCCTATTGTTAAAGGACCACTGACTTTAACAAATTTCACTTTGGTAAAGGTCGTCACCATCATTATTTAGTAAAGACTTTGCTAATTACTTTTCGAGCTAGGAAATCAATCATGAAATTCAGACACAACTTCTTGAGGTCCCTTAAAACTTTTAGATTTTTTTTTTTTTTTACTGGGTTTGTTTTACAGCTCTACCAAAGCTGTACTTCACACAACACACACATACAGTGTATATTCACACACAAACACACAAACACAGCACACACACACATATACAAAATACATACACACACCCCAAACACACAAGTGAACCATTTAGAAATACCTAAATCCTTAAATGAAATATCAAAATATTGCTAAAATCATAGTTCCATAATGCTGGATGAATATCTCATGCTGGTATAGGCCGGGTGGAGAGCACAGCCTCGGATCCTCTCAACAGTGCTGAGTATCAGGTTATCAGCTCAACAGCGATCAATGCATGAATAATTTTCACAGGTGGCCTGAGGGGAAAAATGACTCGGGTGTAGATTTCACTCAGTATGTCCACAGTTACTGGAGGCCACTATCAACTGGGCTCGTTTTCACACAGTGTGTAGTTCTTGTGTGGCATTCATGATTATTCTAACCTGCGGAGTTCATGTGTGTATTCGTTTTGATTGAATTTTTAAGTATCCATGAATTCAACCAGTGTCCTGGCTACACACACTTAGTCCTACAGAAAATGTAATGTGTCAGCAGTCTGGAGTTTGTGGAGTCTGATTGTGGCAGACAAAATAACTCAGTCTTACTTCTGTATGGTTGTTCTGTGTTAGGGCATTGAGTACCGGATATCGCTCTTAGTTCACTGCCAGTTATGCTCTGCAGTGTAGCGTCTACCCAACATAGCTCCATAACCCAATTTGTCGTCTAATCTTTTCAGTCTTTGCTTACTCTCACTAGTGCTTCAAGAGGAATATGGATTTCCCCAGTCAATCTATGAGCATTTAGACTGCCGCAGACATCAATGTAGACATGCATGGCTCCTTGTCTATTGATTTCCCTTTAGACACAAACTTAAATGTTCATTTAATACAGCGAAAAGAAAGGGAGAGACAAAGAGAAAGAGAGAGAGAGAGAGAGAGAGAGAGAGAGAGAGATACAGGAGGGACACAGAGACCTAAGTTAATAATTTTACTTTATTTCTCACCAATCAGAATGACAGCATATTGCAGTATGTCTGAGCACCATTTAAGTCTTAGGTATACAAATAACAGGGTTTAGAAGACAGCACAATGCATTTCTTATCTTCAGTCCAATAGTGGTTTGTATATTTTAGAAAACCTTTTCACGATGACTCGATAATTTGATTAAGGAAAAAAGGTTGAACTGTTGAAATTTGTTGTGGCTGGAGAAGGGGGAGGGCACTGAGGGTACAAGCAATCGGATCACTAAACGGAGTTGTGACAAATAGCTCTGACAATCCCGTCAGTGGAGCAGGCGTGGGGCCATGGCGTCTGGATCGGAATGGAGACATGCCAGGCCCTCTGTGACAAATCGCCTCCGAGTGACAATCTGTTTCTGCACAGAAAACTTTCAGCTGTCAAAGGATCTTGAGCCAATAAAAGGAGCAGACAGAAACACAGCAGCTTCTTTCCTTTTTTTCTAGTTTCTTTCTTTAGTTTCCTTTTTAGCTTGTAAAAGGTAACACTTCTAAGTAACAATTTAGCTGAAATTGACAATGATTACTCTAACATTGTTAATACATAATAGCAATAACATAGAAAACATTTTATGGAATTACAAAGTATTACATGAGTGAAATTATGTAGATAATAAGTGGAACAAAGGATAGGCTCTTCAAGCCTTCATGTAGTTTCTGTGGATGTGGTTTACACTCTTTTACTTTAACACTGACAGTTTGACTCACTGGGGAGTTATATCTCATGCAGCACAGTATGTATTTTAACTTAAAGTGCCTGAAAAGCAGAACTGAAAATTAGTTTTAAGTTCATCACACCACAGATGAATGTGTTGTTAACTACACATCCAAATTAGAATGAAAAAAACCCACAGACAAGTATGTTAAATTAGGCTTTGAAATCGTGAGAAAATCTGAAGTCTTCTCTGCTTGATACTGGGGGGGTATGTCGCCTGAAAGAGCTGAAGCTCCGCCCCCTCGAATTAATTGAATTTAGGAAAAACAGCAACAAGTAGCTGAATCAATTGCAGATATCAGAACAGACCTACCTGCAGTCTCTGAGTGTTTTATGTCTTTGCATCGTACCAGTAACAGAATGCAGGTTATATAAACCGTCTGTGATCTGACGTAGATAGGTGGCTGTGACGTAGATAGGTTGGATTTTGCCCTGCCTATACAAAATCTGAGCTGAAAACAGGTGAGAAACTGTTCAACGGTCTAACTCCACATTTCAGTGCGACAGTTTTTGCGCTTTGCACATGCTTTCAACAACTAATTTTGCACGTATATATCGTACTGAAAAGTAAATCATGGAATTTGCTTTACAACATCTTTAAAGTGTCAGCCTATGCTAAAAAGGATATGTTGAATCTATGTTTGAGCATGATTGACAATCACCTGACTTTTGTCTGCATTTCCAAGGTAGTAATTTAAAAAGGGCATTTACTGTATGTTAAGTTTTTTGTCTGATGCAATTTAGTTGAAAATGCCACGTTTATTAACTTTACATTTCCACTTTAAAAGAACGGTCATTTAAAACGGGTGGAATTTTTTTGGTCCTTAAGTCTAATATACCAGGGTACCCAAAAAATTGCGAAATAAAGTGAAAGTCTTGGAAATGCCAGAACATAAGGCAAGCGCACCACAAAATACACTTAGTCAGTGATCTTATGTCCTTCAAAAATCAAAACGTTATGCTCCATGAAGACTAAATTCATTTTCGTAATCCAGGTATAATGTCATATAGCTTTGGACAAGGAAAGATAATCTTCTCTCTAGCGTAGCATAATGGCCTTTTCCTGTCAGTGTCATATCCTAATGCTCAGCTCCAGCCAGATGAGACATTAAGCTTACAGGATCTTAGTTCTGTCTCATATCAGGCTGCTGGTTAATGGCTCACCCTCTCTCACCCACCAACAGCAGATTCTCACCACTCTCTGGTGCTGTTTTTGGCTGCCACATGAGCACACAGAGAACACTTAATGTTGGAATCTATGCGCTGTTATGGTAACCCAGCAGCACTGTGACAGTGAAGGCTTTCCAGATTTGGGGGAAAAAATATAAAGAGTCGAGCGACTGTTTCATTTTATTTATTGGAGTGCATGGGAGGTGACTAAATGGGCATCTAACCTTTACTGGAACTCTGGTGGTGGGTATTTCCTCTAATTAGAGCTCATTTCCCTCTGAGGAAGAGACACCTTATTAATTATGAATCTGGTCTCTTTATAAACGCAAGGAAGTGTGCTTGGCTATTTCCATGACCTGTAAAATGTGGGTCTTTTTGAGTTACTTAAACCCAGTCTGTCCTCATGTGCCGCAAGGAAGGCTACTTGAGTGAAGGTCACATTTGCATATGATTTCCGATTGACTTTTGACCTCAAAAAAGATAGCTCTGAGATGTGGATATCTACTCTGACAGTGGCAACATCTCCCTTAAGAACTGTCAAGAGAGCCTTTGGCTGTGGAGAGACTTACTCAAGCGTTTGTCACTTGGGCCATAGCTCATGCTTCCTCTGAAACCAAGCTTTCTCCCCCACAAAATAGATGAAAGTGGATGCCTAAAAGGTTTAAAATTGCCATCAGTTGTTTATTTAAATGGATTTAAAAGAAAAGGAAATGTGGCTGTTAATAATTCAAACCTTTTTTAAATTCTCAAATCTGGACAATATTTTCTTGCCTTTCTTTTTCGATTGTATCCGTCCATTTTTTGTACTTTGCACATTCAGACCTTAATGGTTGAGGTGAAAAACTGCAGGAGGTGCATTAGCTTTTGTTCGGCATAAATTTTCCCTAATTACATCCTAAGAAAAAAAAACATCTTAAAGATTGTCCCTATGAATGTTATTATCGACACCAGAAAGCTATTAGCCTGTCATAACCCATTATATGGGTACAGTTTGTACACCATTCACACACTTGTTCCCCATGGTATTTAGAGGAAGTGATTTATTTGATTGGGACTCCCCCTGAGTTCCCTCTGGCCATGCTGCCATAGACTTGCTGAGTGTGTTTCATTGTTCTGAACAGATGGAGGATGGTGCCAGGCAGCCCCTGATGAAATTTCCTGCAAGTTTTCTCCGGCTGCTTGAAAGGAGTATGGTCTACCTGGACATATAGGGTGGCAGAATGTCTGCCTCTAAAAGTGTCCTGCTGTGACCACTACACCATCTGGTCATTCCCTTACAAACATACAGCTATCGTATACTTCTGTGTTTACTCGGACTTTGTGTGTCTCTCATTTTCCTAAAACGTGTCTCAGACAATTTTAGGAATCCAACTAGCTTTGATTTGACATGTTTTTACATGAGCCTGTTGGTCCATTTCCTTCACCCAGAAAGCCAACCTATTCAGTGGGCGGCTGTGGGCCTAATTCTTCCACATGGTAGGTTCAACATCATGCTAGGAGACCCCCATTTTGGAATGCCTATCCCATTAATCGTATTACAGTGTCATCTTGCTCCCTATCTTTAAATATGCACTAAAAAGAATGGAGCCATTGAGTATATTTGGCATATAAAAGATACGGCCTCATCATTAAAAATCCATGTAAGCCCTTTAAAGCTGAAGAGAGGTGATTTCATGCTTGGCTGCGTCGTTTCGCGAGGTTGCTGCCCGCCCCCTCTCCCCACCCCACTTAGATGGCGACGTCCTTGGGTCCTACCTCCCCCGTGCGAGTCTCCGCACGGCATAGCGGCGGGATGGATGCAGTGTCTGAGCTAATGGAGCAAAGAGAACACAAGGTAGGCTGCGAGGAGAGGGAGCTGGAGGAGAAATCAGGGTGCTCTTGAAGCCTCGCTGTGCACTCTCACACTGCATGTTTTCCCTTCCCACCTCAGGGAGCAGTATCACTCAAAGTACCCTAATGTATAAAATGAGAAGGCTATAGGATGCAAGCGCAGCAGAAACTCCCCATTCGGACTCGTGAGAAGCTACACATTTCGATTGCTTCCAACTGTGATCAGAAGCCAAAGATCGTCTTTTGTGTTAAACATGCAAGAGCGCAACAGTCAACACTCTTTACTTACAAAATATGGAAGATATCCCGTAAAAAACATGTGGGGTATCATACTCATAAAAACATTATCTCTCTGATTAATATGATATTCTTAGGCTCATGGCTCTCCTTAGCAGACCACCAGACGAGATGTTCAATCAACTATGCATGACTTGACCTTAATGGGTTTTTCACTGGGAGGCTTGGACTGGTTATTAGGGAGCCAGCTCATGTGGAACAACCTTGTCCCCTAGGGAGGGGAATTACACTAGTTCAGAGGAAACCCACATTACTGTGCATGCAGACAAAAAGAAAGCATGTGTTTAATCCAGTCATACAGATTCAGTCTTAGAGAACCAATTCATCAAATTTCAAATATCGACTCAGGACCATGTCAGGGAGAGATAATGATGTGAGAAAGCAACTTTGCTCACAAAACATATAATAACTGAACTTTTGTTCAGTTATTGATGTGATGGTGCAGTTAATCTGTGTATGGGCAGTCCTGACCAATGTTTCAGAAACGAGTCACATCTCTGATCATCAGGTTGTGTTTACGCAGTTCCATTTGTTCACTTTGGTAAATAAATGGACAAAATGGCTCAGTGTGGAATTAATTTTCTCCCCCAGCTGTGTACACTAATTGGAATAATCAGCTGAAAGGTTATCAACGCTCCATGAGGCATCATCATGGAACTGCTTACCTGAATGTGTCCTCCTCTTAAAAGTCTCATCTGTGTGTGTGTGTGTGTGAGTAGGTGTGTGTTTGCATGAACAAACAGCAGCACGTGCAGAGTAAGCAAAGTAGGCAAGTGACACTCATCTTTTTACCACGAGGAAACAATTTGAACATAGGCCAGCCAAGAATATATCAAAAGTTAATTATAAATAATGAAACGTGTTTTGACTTGAATCCACCATAATTTGCAAACCATAATACAAATCAAATACAGTACTGTGTTTAGTGTGTCCTATACCTGTGAATCTCTTTGGATAGATACATCCCCCACACCCAAAGAGACAGCAATAATATGATAATTGACACCACACAGAATTGGATTCACCATTTATGAAATGACCTGGCTCAATGGCAGTACAAGATATGGAGTGGGGAGCTTCCACACGTCCCATGCCCCCTGTCATTATGCAGAACTATAGTGGTGCCAATGCATTTAAAGCAGCCACATTATTACAACTGACTCTGGCCTCATCTCTTCATCACTATTCTATGGTAGGCAATTTTCCAAGGGTTCCCCAGATGGTTGTCAATTTTGTACAAAATGGAAAAGAGATTCAGTTCAGCCAAGCACAAATTAATACCTCGCAGTCATGAGCTAGACAGCTTTTGGACAAGCTGAGGAAAATTGGGCTATGGTTCATATTTCTGTGACATGACAGTGAGGGAAAAGTACATGTTTGGTGTAAGGTGTGCTTTTCAGAGTGGGCCATGTGTCGTGTTTCAAAACGCTTTCCTGTCATGGGAAACACTGGCACAATAGGCTTGGATAGCTTTTACACAGCCATTTATACCACTTTAACATTCCTATACTTTTATGGGTCACTCAGCCCTCTGTAAAAGGAGCCATTAAGACTTCTCTCAGTCAGGACCTTTCTATTTGCCAGACTAAGATTATCACAACACTTGACACAAACAGTGCTCCCCTTTCATTCTTCCACTAAAGACTGTGTTTGAACCCACAGGGAAACAAATGATTTAGTGTCAAGTGAATGTGTCCAAATGAAAGCTTGATTGTAAAAAATTTGTAAATATCTTTCCAAATGGAGACCTCTTACGTTTTGTCTGTGCCCTGTAATTTTGTTTTTTGTCCATGGCCATTTCATTTCAAATCTGCAAATCTGTCTCCAAATTAAAAACACAGAGTGATATATACAATGAATACTGTATTAAACTGTATACGTACTGTTTAATCGTTTTATTACTGTTGTGTTGGTTATATTTCATGAAATGTGAGTGAAAAATCCCACGTCTGAGCAGTATCATTGATAGATCAAGTGAAGATACTGAAATAGAACAGCAACACAGTGACCTTTCAAGCGTGATCTTTCACAGTACTTTCCTGCGCTGTATCTCTACGAGGATCTCTGCGATATCAGTTGAAAGAACAAATATAATAAATAACAGTGTAACGTTGTGTAAAGATTTGTCTGGGATAACTTCTGTTAATGCTGACTTCCATTGTGTTGTATAGCCATGGTAGAGGAACTGACACAGAATATTACTGTATATGAACAATGGACATCTTATCTGAAAACAGACAGAAATTACGTCATTCTTATTTTGCTAAAATGTCTTCCAATGAGCTATACAAATTCCCCATATTGATAATGTGATGCATCGTTGAAAACCGAACTGGTAAAAGTGCATTTCAATTCAGTAACTATAAAATTACCACTGCTTTGATTTATTAGCTGGTCTCAAGTGTAACTGTGCCTACATTTGAAAGGTACATATTGGTCATGGCCTGCTATCGATTTCTCCCTTTGAAATGGATGGCTTTGTTTAGCAGTGAAAAAGTGAGCAATTTTACCACCACTAGCAAGCTGTTTAATAGTCCCAAATCTATATTTCATTAAAATGATGACATATAGCCCCCGAGTCCTCTCCTTACTCTTGTTCAATCGATCTGAGGCAGTTTAAGGCTTGTAGCGAATAATAAATCGACCTAGAGCTGGTGGCACTCTGTTAAAAAAGTCACCTTTCATTACATATGTAATGTATGAGAGGAATTCCACCATGACATAGGGGAATGTAAGGTCACCTCAACATCCACTATACTATTTGTCCAGCTCTATTATAAATCCTGGCTTTGGTTGTTTCCAAACACCGTAGAGGGACGATCTAGAATTGTCCCCAGTCCCAGTGTGACCACAGTAAAGGGCAGCGGGGAGAGAGAGCTCTGAGGTAAGCCAGCCACATGCTGGAGAAGGCTTCAAGGAGGAATGCAGGCCCACCACAGCAGTCTGGGGATACAGAGGTGTCAGGACGAGCCGTCAGAAGGAAGGCTGGGGGCCACCCAAAAAATGTGTGACCTTATTTAAATACAGAAATTAGCAATTTACATAACTTATATACAGTTAGTAAACTACGTAATTGCCCTCAAAATATGTAATAAACACAAATCAAGCGATTTATGCAAAGTAATGACTATAATTAATTAATTAATCAATTACATTAATTAATTATTACTCAAGGAAACTTCCTTATATGGCAAGTATATAAAGTACGTAATTTACGTTAATTATGTAACTTGTACAAATGGTATAATACACAAAATAATCAAGCTCTTTATAATTTTTTTGGGGTGCACAATAACCTTTCTCTTGGCCTTCAATTGTAGGGAGATCCAGTGTCCAGTCATCACAGTGTCTGTGTGTACAGTACTGTATTGTGTACTGTACAGTACAGAAAAACAGCAAGACATGTCATTGTTCAATTTTCCCTGGACGTAAAATGCTAAATGTATTTCTTACAGACAGGATTAATTTTCTGTCTCTCCCCTTCCTTGTTTTCACACTCCCTGATTGGGTAGTGAAATTAACATATGAACTGTAATAAACACTGAAGCTCCCCATCCCTGGAGGATCTGGATCTCATCAACCATGAACAACACTGTTGTGGGCAACACCGAAATGACCTTTACAACCCGCAAACATGGAAATGTATAAGGGCTATGTTGAGCTTTAGTTGCCTTTGTTGTCTTTCTGTTATTCTCACTCAATTAAACCCTGGAATGTGGCCCTGGGAGCCCAAAGGTGAAAAGCACAACGTGTCTGTAATGGGAACCTGTTGCGGTTATGATAAATACTGTCCAATCCGTCTCCCTCAGGAGGGTAAACATGTTTGACATTTACTCTTGACCTTATCTCATCAATGGTGGGTGCTTTCTGACAGAGATGGATGTGGGTGCTTATTCTCATTGCACCAGACAGCATGACAGCGGTTGGTTAACAAGGTGATCTTGTTTAGGCAAACTTGTTCTCATTAGTGAGTTTTTTGGGGGCATGTGAGCTTCTGCTGGTGGCTTCTACTGCTATCATCATTTCCTTTCCTTTTCCAAATGGCGTCTTTGCTAATCATCAACACTTAGTATGGTTGGGGTAGTAAATTGATTTACAATGTTTTTTTTCTTCTCAGGGGTCATTATGTACTGTATGTAATTTCTCAACTGAACAACCTTTGGCTATGTCTTCCTAGTAAACATTCAGCTGTAGTACATTAATCAGAGCAGGAGGTCATGACCTGTCCTCATGCATGACTCGCAGCAGTTGCTTTCAAGGCTATTTGAATCTTTGACACTTTGAATCTCGACTCAAGCATGCAAAGTCTGGCCCCGCTGACAGTGCACTACAGTACCCGCAGTTTAACCCGAACCTCAGCTTTGATTACAGAAAAGACCAGACTCGGATTAACCAGGTGCTGCACGTCGGCTTCAAGTGAATAAATGCATTTTGATTATGAGCAAACATTGCTCTCCTTTGGCCCTCATTATGCAAATTAGAGTTTGTGTTTCTTGGGGGTTTGGGTTTGGATGTGAGGTGATTTGTTTGCATGAGGATTTTGCGCTGCCTGGCAGTCATATGCTGTTGATTAACGGACTAATGGACAGGCAGCAGAGTGGGGTGAAGTAATTTCATACCAATCACTATTCATTACTTAATGAGAGCTGATGACACTAGGCTCTCTTCAACTCTACAGCACAAGTAAGCACTGATGGGTCATCATAAAAAAATATATTTCCTTTTCAAGACAACAGGATTCAAGAAAATAATTAAGAGACAAATAGGCCAAAGACAGGGGAACATTTTTCGATTATTTGTTTTAGAGCACAATAATAATGAACAGAAATGTAATTGTTTTTTTATTTGTGATTCAAACCATCATGAAAGCCCAGTAATTGCCTTCTTTCCACTTGTTGGAGCTACACATGAACAAATATAACAAACCGCCCTGTTTCTTGAATAATCAATAATACATTGTGAAATAACGTGCAAAGTATAATTAAACTGCCAATTTTCTCATACAATTGTAATGCTAATATTAATTCAATTTGTGAACAAAGTGTTTCTATAAATACTGTGTTCAAAACTTTCTGAAGTAGACTTTAAATCTGCATAATAGGTCAAAACAATAGCTGTAAACGCAAAATAGAAATTACAATCTGGTTATCAGCCTTATTTCATGTGTCATTTGATAAGTGCAATTTAGGCATTATACAAACACACCCACACCCACAAACCCCATCACACACACACACACACACACCCACACACACACACACACACACTTGAATCCAAACACATAAACACACTCTGACTCAGAGTGTGCAGGCTAACCACCCATTGGCCTCTTACCGAGCCACTCTAAACTATGACAGGTCACTGTGCTCTGGACTAATTGACATTTCCTGCAGGGACCACCCCCCTCTCAAAGCACCTTCGATGGAGAGCTCCAGCATCTTGCTCTCTCTGCAGGAGTCCCCCTCTCAAGGAGCAGCCTCCGCCTTACAGGAGCCTCCTGACGCACAGCTCAACCTCCTGATCTTTATCCTTCATGCCGCTGTGGGAAGCCACTGGCATGCTGGGGAAATTTGAATTTCCCATGCAAATGTGATGCCTAGCTGACATTGGGATTGACATATGGTCCTGCTGGCACCAATCCTGTGGTTAGGGGAAGCGCTCCGCTGTGTGCTCAGCTACACACAGGCCATTAAAGTAGGCGTGAGCAGGACAGAGTGAGGTGGTGGAGGAGAAGGATGAAGAGGAGGAGAGAGAGAGAAAGCGTAAAGTAGTACTTGCCAGAGGAGAAAGGAGGAGGAGGATGAGCAGAAAAGGGGAAGATGATTGTATGGTGTAGGAGTTCTGGTGTAGAAAATAATAACGGAAGCTTGAATACACACAACTGCATATGGCCAAAACGTCTGACCCATATGGTGGAAATACCTCTCCATGTAAACAATCAATTATTTCTTCTTTACATAACTTATATATATAAAAAAATAACATGTGCTACCTGGACAGTGAAGCTCTATTAATCGTCTTTCTTCCTCTTCCTTTTCCCTCTCTTCCTCCCTCTGTCTCTTTCTCTCTCTGACTCACAGTGCGGAGGCATGTGTTGTGTTTTCAACTGCCAGATTACCTCACAATTACTTAGGTTTTCACAGAGCAGCCTGACCTTGTAGCCACACAGGATTCATTAGGCTAATCTCTACAGATCATGTTGCAGACTCCAAAACCTGAAGTAGTGTGGACACATATTTAGAGGACTGAGTCAATGTGATCTGTTCGATATTCAAGTTGTGTTAGTGATAATAACAAGCAACAGACTGCAATGAGTTACATGTTTGTTCAGAAATATACAGGACTGTGTACTGGAGTGGTAAAAGTATTTCACAGTGGCTGGGCATGAAAAATGTAGAAAACTATTGATCTATCTGTTGAAATCTTTGTATGATGTTGAACATCCGTTCCTCTTTGATTTTAGACTTGTATGCACTCTGTTCTACCTGGTTTGACGTTTACTTATTAATCGCAGGTGTGTTGACATCAAAGAACCACTGTTTCCACCTATCAGGAAAACCTCATCAATTAAAGTTGACTCCTGCCTCCGCACTGCTGGACTCCCCCCTGGAATATGGGATCCTCAGGAACTTTTTCATCAATCGCTCCTTATTAATTCACCTTGCAGAACTCTTTGACCATCACTTATTCTTTCCCACCCGTCTCCCTGCCCTGCGTATTCTCCACAGCATACAGCGAACACCCTTGACTTGACGTGATAATGAAGATGATAGCGCGCTGCAGGCGGCCGGCTGCCTCAGACCTCTCTTCTAGGGGAAGGCTAATAAATGTGACGTGGGCCCAGTGCAAGGAGGAAGCGCAGGGGGCCCCCCCCCACCGTCACACAGGTACGCCAGCCTCCGTGAGGTGCCGAGCGAACTGCAGATCCGCTGACGCCTGTGAAGAGGCCGGAGCTCAACGTTCTGCTGATGCGTTTTTGAATTTGTTTTATTCCTTTCATCGCCCATAAAGTCTCGCTTCCTCCCACTGTGGAGGGGGTTCTGCAGCATGGGGCACAGCCCGACTAGGCGTGTTAGGACACTGCACCACCATTCCGCTGTCCTCACTGTAAACTCTGTGAGCAATATCTTCCCTTCGGTTCAAGGCCTACCTGACCATACTTCAGGAAGGCTAGATTAATAACTGTGCAGTATGCCATGCAGGCTAAACATCAATGACACCAGCGATGTACTGTAGGGATTATTAACAGTTAGTAGCGACAATAGTAAATCATGAAGCGTGATGATTAAACAAATGATACGCATCTGATGATGATTAAGTGTGTAGGTTTAATGTTCAAAGTTTCACGTCAGTTATAAATCTATCAATAAAACTCCCGCCCTGTAAAAGGAATAACCCTACTTATAAAATGATTCTGTTCTCAAGTGAAATTCCACTGGCAAGTCATCTGAAAATCTTGGGGTGGCACACCAAAATCAAAAGCCATAACTGAATTTCAGGAATTCTATTATGCTGTTGTAGTATTAGACTACTTGTAAACTATGTCAATAGAGGATTAAGGAATCACACAATTGTATACTTTTCTTATTTAAAAGAAAAGCAGCGGTTGTACCAGGGAGGCTGTGCCCCACCCCCCCCCACCCCCTTGGCGGTGCCACTGATCTACATACTATTACAGTAATTGGCTTCTAATTTCAAAATGATTCTTAATTATTTACTTGCAACACAACAAAAAGACCCTATCTTCTGTGTGTCTCTACCCTGCAGTTTGCTTCCAGGCTTTTGGGGCTCTAGAAGAGGGAATGTCAGCGATGGTGTCAGTCTTAAACGAGCTCACACCTCCACGACGTGTGCTCGTCTGCAGAGAGATGTGAGAGCTGGGGCAGCGACTGAGAGGAAACAGAGGCAACAACTGTGTAGACTGGGGGGGACAAGTGTGGTGCAAGGGGAACCGTCTCGTTCCACCACAGTGTTGCTGTCGGATGACATGGGATTGCGATGGAAGATCACAGTGGCCCCTGATGTGGAAACCTGCTGTGGTTCCCCACCGAGCCCCTTTCACCCCTCCTCCCAAACTGCTCTTTCCCAGCTTGGGGTATCGCCCCCTTCCTCCCTTCACCTCCCAACTCTCAGACGGAGAGACAGAGAAGGAAACAGCATAATATGGATGTTCTCTGTATGAAGTTGACGTGAAGAAAGAGTTGTAAAAAAAAGGAAGAATGTGAAGGAAGTGTTTGGAAAGGTTTCAAATGCACGCCATATGCACTTGTCATGGAGTGGATAATCCTCAAATATCCTGGATCAAGGTTAATCTGAGGTTAGAAAGAGAAATGGTTTCAGAACATATCTCTCAGCACGGTCAAAGTGGTAAACTACTGCCCATGCAATTTATAGTCCTGGACTGTATCTAGCCATGGCTAGAAAATACTTTCCTGTCAGTTTGTCAGACACAACATAAAAACCACCATCCCAGTTTGTTTTCCATTTACCTTGTTTGGTTGCCACAGAATGGACGTTTGCAAGGATAATCTATCATTACATGGGATTACTGTTTCTTTGCATACTCTGATCTCTTGGGATTAGAGCAGATTACTTCATATTCCACACCACTGTGCCAGATTTTCGATTCATTTTTTTTACATCCAGCAACTCTGGTTAAGAAACTCCCACAAAATAAACTGATCTCTCTTTCGACTGAGCACGGCAGAAATGTTTGAGGGCACACTTGTTTTCTTTGTTGGGCAGCATTGACTGTGAGGTACACAAATAATCTCATCACACTGCAAATACCTTCATACACATTTACACGTTATACATTAGCATTTAAACACTGATGAAACTACAGTCTGCAGATGGACAAACATCTAGTTATCTTGTGTTGAATTATTTCCCTTGTGAGCTGTGTGGAGATGGTGAGTGGGTGAGGTTGGCTACACTGTGGGTGGATTTATGTAGAAGACAGGACATCATTTAAAATCCACCGAGCATTAATGGGTGAATGTAAAGGTCATATTCCTGTGGCATCATCATTAAGGTATTGGCATATAAAGGGAATTATAATGTAATGTGGTCTGATGGTGTGGACTTAAGACTTCCTTGTAGAACAGTTCCTGCTAATGGCGTGTCTTACCGTTCAACTATGAGAGAGGGAGAATTTAGTATGCAAGACATATTTTAACAAACTGTCCTTCTTACAGATCTTTTGTGCTGGTAATATTTAGTATTTAGGTCACCTTAAATGCAGATTTTAGGAAGCTGCCATTTAACGTTTTCTTTATAGCACTCTCCCTCTCTCTCTTCCTCTTTCTCGATCTATATATTTATATCCAGACATATATATCGCTCCCGTGATCTTTTTTCTCTTTCTCGCTCCCCCGACAATGTTCTGTCGAATGTTTTCAGTATCTGTCTCCCCTCCCCCCTCATTGTGTTTGTCTCCCTTTTCTCCTCTCCTCTTCTCCCCCTCTCCCTCCCCCTCCTCACCCTATCATTTGCTTCTCCCAATAGATGTGTGTCTGCTTTTAAAACCCTTTGACCTCTACTGTCCCTCCCACACCACAGCCAGCCACCAAGGAGAAATAATACACAGAAATGAACGTACCATGTACATTCACCACCACTTGCTGAGTGCTGATAGAATCCATCTTCAAGCTAGGTCTTTATTTCTAGATATTACAGGGTTCTCCGAAAAGCTGGTAACCTTGGAAAAAGGGAGGGTTGCGGTCAAATGACTCTTGGGCCAATTGTCTGTAACAGGCATAGAACGGACAGAAAAAATATAGTTTTTGACATGACATATGGCCCCAGAGCCTGCCTTCTGGAACACTTTAGTGGAGTTTCTGGGTTTTATCACACCACTAGAAGGGATGGCGAGCATGTCGACTGTGCTGCCAGAGAGTTTGCTACAGAAAATGAGAAGTGCCTTTGGATCGATGCTTTGGCCCGTACCTGTATGGAGTGTCTCCCCCATCTCACTCCTCATTCCAGATGGGTCTGACGCACGTCTGCTAGGTGTCTCTTCTAAGGTTGCAGATACACATCCCAAGAGCATAATGGGCTCATCACTCTGTCTGTCTGAAGGTGCACGAAAAAGGAATGTACAATAAAACCATCTGTGGAAAACCTGTTCTTGTATGGCATTGACGTGAACAAATGAAGAAGGCAAGTTGGATTGTCGCAATTGTATTATGGCAGATTGTTCATGATTCATTTGTCTTTGATCCCAAATCTTTTGGGTCCTCTTTTCACCGGGGTCGTCTTCTCTTCGGATGCTCCCAAATAATCTCGACTGGCCCTTGTGCAGGACAAGAATAGAGCACCATCAGCTGGAGAGTTGTGTTATTACATGCAGATTAGACACTTGGATCACTGTAGAATAGATTTAGAACTTGTGAGCGGGCCCTTTCTACTGCTTCCAGCAAAGTTGCAATAGGGCCATTGGGGATATTGTCATTGATTTTAATTGGTTCCATCACCTGCAGACTGACTTTAGATCACAGTAAACAGGTTAGCTTCATTAACAAGCAGGCAAGCATTAACTGTACATTTATAGTCCTGCATTACCCTGTCTTTTTTCCAAAACCAAGTCCGGAGCCTTAAGCGGTCAAACCTTGATGGCAACTATTTTAATGTTACCTTTCATGCTCAATGTAACATATTTTTTTGAAGATTAGAAGAATAACAAACACGTTTGCCACGAGGTTCCTTCTTTGCTCTCTGTAGAATGTCATTAATGGTAAATTATTCAATTTAAATCTTTTTTTTTTGGCAAAAAGGATGAATCATAAGAAAAATGAAAGTCTTGAGGGAGCACACTATAGCGTTTGTGTGTGCATGTCCAGTTTGTGCACGCATACGTGTTAGAATGGTGTCTTATGTGTCTGTGAAGACAGATATTGAAGAGACTTGATACTAAGGAGATTGACACTCTCATTAATACTTCATTGTTCTGGAGTGTTGTGTTCCCAGCACTGAGGATATTACTTTAAAAGCTTTAAAACTGACACTGACTTTAACCGTTCAAACATTGATAAGTCAAAGGCACTTTTGTCATTTCACCTTCACCGCTATGTATGTTAAGCATTAGTGTAGAGTGACCTCACACACAGTGTCATCCGGGTAGCATCACTGCGACCAGCAGACATTTTCTTTACTTTTGGCATTTGAAAGACAACTTATTGGAAATAACCAATGATACAAAGAGGTGACGGTTTGCTAATATACATGCAACACCCTTCGTTTGCAAGTGACTTCTGAGTGTGAAATTCTCTTCTCAGCGTCACAGGAGATAATGAGACCACGTGAGATCTTATTACCTTCTTCACCGACTGATTCATGCAGCAATAATTACTCCCACAGGCCTCCTGCTTATTGACGAAGCCTGCTCAAAGTATCACTCTGGGACTAATGATCTCCTCCTCCACGAGGCTAACAATGGAATGAACACGGTTTCAATCAAAACCAGACTGATGGATTTAATGACAAAATCATTTTTCCTCTCCTATGGCTGGGGTGAAATGACACATGCAGAATGAGGCAGGTCTCACGGGGAAGGTTCAGTTGTGCGGTAAGAACTGTAAACAGGAGCGCGGTGTTTTGTTTGCCCTGATTTCATTGTATTTGATGGGAAGCGAATGGGACCTGACAAATCGCTGTTAACTTTAGAGAAATGAAATGCATTAGTGTGCCAGAGTGCATTTCTCTCATCAGTATGTGGAGACAAACAGGGGTGTCTGGTAGGGTTGGGTGTGGAGGGTTCTATTGATTAAAGGGGACAGAGTTAGAGAGGGTTGCTGTGGGATTCCAGCGTCGCCTCTGTTGGATCATGAGTCCTAACATGCAATGACAAATAGACAGGGGACAGGGAGCGAACACCTCCAAATCAAATGAACTATGGATCGCAGTAGCGTGGACTTACAGCTTTGGGGTACCTAGAACCAGGAAGTCATAAATTGATGCAATTGAAATGGGCCGTCAGTTGGGGATTGCTGCTATAATTCGTTTTACGACGTTTGCCTCAGACTCACAATACTAATGGTGAGTGATTGTTGTCCCACAGCAGGTTCGGTAATAGAATATACAGCTAGGGAAGTGGAAGGCCATGACTAATATGTCTCTGAGGAGCTCCACTTGGAGAAGCCTGGACAGGAAACAACCTGCTCTGATACACCACCATATTTGAATTCATTGCTTACTGATAGTCAGGTACGGTCCACTAGCCTGAACAGAACACAAATCATGTTCTAAATAATTATCAAGTTTAAGGGTAAATGAAAGAAGGAAAAAGCAAGGAGTGCAAAAGCCACATTCTTTTTTATTAGAATATCATACTGATATTGTTTATAATAACATGATGTCATATATTTATTTATATATTTTACATGGGACACAAGCTACTAAGGTATACATACAGTAAGCAAACATATAAAAATATTTGGAGTAGTATTGGCACAGATGAGGCTCTATGTACTGTACAGATTACTTCTTGGCAAAATAAATACATCATTAAATAAGTACATGTTACTCACAGTGAAGTTAAACTTTTTTTTTGTCATTTACATTCACGTTAAACATTTGGAACATTGTAAAGTTCCAGAACAACATTGAAGAGCAGACAATGGTGATACAAGCAAAATAAATCTTACTTCAACACGACCGACACAAAGCCCTGGATCATTTAATATTTGAATATATATCCTACACTGCATATACTCTCTTGCTCTCTGTCTCTTTCTGCCCCACATACAGACACACATACAACCATACAAGCGCAAAAAAGAGTATGGTTGACTCCAACAACAAATGAGGATGTTTCATGGGTTCCAGTCAATCATCCAAGGTGACATTAACCTAGTTAAAGTACAAGTAATCACAGTTTCAACCAACTTCATTTGAAAGTCAAATCGTACCTTCAAGCATCATCAGTACTGACAGCGAAATACCTTAGATCGTTAAATCAGTGTTGGACAAGCAGCTTCTGGGTCCAAACAGACCGACACACACACTATTCTAATTTAACAGAGCTTCTATGTGATTATTCAATGGGAGACTACATGGGGAGGCAGGGTGACCCAGCTAGACCGTGAATATTAAGGAGCTCAACAAAATGTGGCAAGGGGACCCCTCCCAAACTAGTGCTTGCCCTTGCTGGGAATAATCTCCACTCACCTCACCATCCATGACCCTCTGGGTAAACAGATCGTGGCCCTATGGGGGGAAAAGCAAACAAGCCAAAGCCCCACCTTGTTGGGGGGGTTGGAGTGGGGGGGGGGCGGGAAATGATGCATGATGCCTGGCAGCTCCCACAGATTGCTTACGCAGCTGTAGTGGCTTGTGAACGCTCCCCGCCTCCTGAAGGGGGGGCCGTTTAATTAGAGTCAATCACAGTGACACTCTGCTTACCAGGCAGTGCTACAGCGAACACAGGGAGCCAGAGCCATCTCTCAGCTCGCACAAGAGCACTTTGAAACGTCACCTTTTGTACAAAAGGACAGTAATCTTGAGGACAATGGCTTACCAGCAGAGGCTTCAGACAGACCTGCTGAGGTCGGTCCTCCCTTAAAGGAGCTGAAGCGCCCATCAAAAACAACAGGAGAGAAAAGAAAAACACCCACAGGTAGTGTGGAGTCCATCTTCAATGACGTGGACAGGGACTGGCAAGCTGTTTAAGTGCACGGACCTACAGCAGTAAGGACAGCCCACTCGTCGCTCAGGGTGAAGGGTTCATGTGGTTTCAGCCAACAGATGTGAATGCCCAGACGGATGTGGAGCTTTGCACGGGCAACACCGCGGCAAGCGCTCTTTCATATCAAAATGTAAACATCGTTTGATCTTCATGGACAGCCGTGTACAGTAGCTATGTGAGGCATTTAGTCTCGAGGGGCTTAAAAAGAGAGACTCACTGACTGTCCATCTCATGTGACAGATATAACTGTGGCATAACAGAAAGAGGAAGAAACTAGTCCACACCATAGATGTTTTACAAACAATATTCTAATGAGATCATTATGATAAAAATAGAGCAAGTCCATGAGATACAAGATTCTGTAGAAGTAACTTTTCACTTTCAAGATATTATAAACCTTCAACATGGTAATCAGCTCAGAGATAGCTAAGGGACGCTGTGACCCTGCATTCAACTAATGTTTCTGCCTCCAGAGAATCGGTACAGTAGCTAAAATAAAACACAATATCTTGACAGAAAAGGTTGGGGGACGTCAACACGGTGAGCTTCTTCATGAAACACAAAGGCATTGAAAGTTTAATGACAACAGAAGTCACCCAAGACAAGCTGCAAATGCTTTTGGATGAGTGTACACATTTAGGATATGTAATATATAAACTTATTCAAGGAGTATATAGGACTTGCACTGTATTATAGTGAATGTTTGTCCTCTATTTTGGCCTGTTTGCAATGCTGCCAACGGATGTCAATGGAAAACACTGTAAAGGTCACATGTTATGGGGGGGATGAACTTCAATCAATACAAAATCAATAATTTGAAACAAAATCTAGATTGGTTTTGTAAAAAGAAAGATTTTGTACAATAAAATATCACCACATACTCTGTGGAAGTTCAGCTTGTCATAAATATCGTACAATATACAGTTGATGAGATCGAGCCGCAGCAACCATCTGTCATCAAGGTCAGACTGTATTCAGTGTTGTCCTTCAAGGTCAGACTGTATTCAGCGTTGTCCTTCAAGGTCAGACTGTATTCAGTGTTGTCCTTCAAGGTCAGACTGTATTCAGCGTTGTCCTTCAAGGTCAGACTGTATTCAGTGTTGTCCTTCAAGGTCAGACTGTATTCAGTGTTGTCCTTCAAGTAAAGCTCACACCAGTTATCCAGACGAACCTCTTCATCAAATCATCTAAATAGCAAATACTGAACTACATTCTCTTGACCATAACTATCCTTTTGGTAGTGCTTTGGATACAATTTTATCCATAAGGCCTACTCAACATCAGTAATGAAGTATGAAATATACCTTTTTTTCAGTTGACAAAGGTAAACTTCAAACAAGACTCAGAACCTAGCTGCTGTCACATGACTTGAACTTAACTTATGATGTAGGTTTATACAGTAGTGCTAATGCATTAATGAAGTATTTATGTATATCTGTTAGACAACACAAGGTATACATATGGTACTTATTTACACTGTACACGCTTAGGGTAAAAAAACGGAACAAAACGAAACGTTTCCAACAGTTCTTCTCTCACCTCATTAGCCTTAGACACCAGCCTACACTGTGGGAAGTCTGTCTCTATTTGAAGTAGTTGAGCCCTGCCACGAGGAAGAACTTCTCGAGGAAGAGCTCCGAGTCGAGCACGGCGATGTGGGCAGCTCGGCCAATCAGAGTGTTGGCTGTGTTAGGCAGGGCGTGGAACACGTTCTGTCTGATTAACCTGCAGTCTGGGGCTCCCACCAGGGGCTGGAGCAGGTTGTTGATCATTTCTGTATACACCGGGCCTTCACATCCACAGATGGACAAGAGAGACAGACAGACAGACAGACAGACAGACAGACATGCAGGCAGGCAGGCAGGCAGGCAGGCAGGCAGGCAGGCAGGCAGACAAACAGACAGACACAGAGAAATTAGATCATAAGGTGCCTGTTCTTTAGAGGTTTAGAATGCTGACTGGAGGCAATTTGGGTCAACAGATGTAAAATAGATAATACTTTGGCCTTTATTGTGTGGTATGTGTGAAAAGCCTCATTATAATGAGTTGTACCTCACATAGAGTGGCCCTCACTGCATGAGTCTGGGCGATGACCAGCCTCTAATAGAGATCCAAACCACCAGTTTACTGTGTGTGTGTGTGTGTGTGTGTGCGTGTGTGTGTGATGCTGACCTGTGGTCCTGTCTTTGAGTGCAGTCCTACACATCTCTATTCTGGCCGAGTGGAAGGGAACATAGCGGTCCTGCGGCGATGCAACTAACACAACGTTCTTGAAGAATTGGAGACCTGGAGCGGCAGCGAGAAAAAACAAAGTGAATGTAACGAGTGAGAGTGAGTGTGCGAGCGAGTGTGTGCTTTATCACCACCTCACAATCATCATCTTCTGACAGCCGTCGACTGATAAAACAACTCTCTTTTTTTTGTCGCCTGTCAGTGCGCTTTTTAGAGACTGCACTTGGTGGGTTTCAAATGACAGGTTTTGGATCATTTTGTCAGCCTGACACAGCTCGGAGAGAGAGAGAGAGAGAAAAAAAACGTCGCTTGCAGTCTTATCTTCTCCAAGTCTCTGTGACAAACGGCTACTTTGTTGTTTTCACACAGTAGGGAGGCCTCTCTGAGTTAGCTGGCTTGGTATGAGTACAAGTCAGCTGACGCAGACAGAAATAAGACTAGACGACAACGTTTCTATGAACATTCGGTGGCTTCTCTCAGTGATCAGTCTATAGAGGAACATATCGGAGTAGCAACTAAATGTGTTTGTGCCATCTTTCGACTCCAGTACCTGGCTTCTGGCTTAGAAGGTAGAGGAATGTCTTTCTCGGGTCGGTGTGATCTCTGAAGGTGAGCTGCAGCAACGATCCCGACTTCTTCAGCTTCTGCATGAGCCACAGACCTGGAAAAGACGCGTTGGAATGTCACAAACACATCCTCTCTAAAGAAATGCCTCCAGAGCACAACAGCAGGGCATATGATATGGAGTCTGGAGCCAGCTAAGGAGCAGAAACACCCTAGCAGGTCAGCATAGTGCAGGATGCATTGTCAAATCACACTGTCCATGTGTGGTCTACTCACCAGTGCTAACCAGAGTGCTGCTGTTGTACAGGGTTCCCAGGTGGGGGCCAGACAGAGACAAGAACGTGTGCAGTTTACACAGGTAGCAGCGGAAGCGTGGCCTCGTCAGCACCGAGCGGATGATGACGTTCCCCAGAGAGTGGCCAATAAAGCTGAGGGCCAGAGAAAAGAAACACCACAGAGATGAACCTCATTTCTCATATCTATCTGCCGCTTACAGCTCAGCTCAGTGCTTGCTTGGCGCAAAGTAGCCCTGATCCACCACAACGGTCCTCATTACCAAGAGACAGAGTGGAAGACGTTCCTCGATGTTCTCGGTAATTTAGAGGTCTAAAGCCCTCGTCCGTATCCATATATATATATGCAACTGTAATTCAGCAAGTAGAACTTTCTTTCTTGCATAATACATGCACTCTGTGGTTTATGTTCCAGCTTTGTCCTCCAGGACTGGAAGACATGGTAATACGGCACAATAATTAATTATTCTAGTCACAGCAGTAAGATCTACTTCATAGACTTGTCACATTATTTAATGTAGCAGTACAGTAATAGCCGACACCACCCTGTACACCAGATTTGAGCAGCTTTTTCTCCCGTCTGCTCTGTAACTAAATATAGAGGATGTGAACAGAGCCAGCTGCTGGAGGAAGCCCATCATTTTAATCGATAAGACTAGAACTCCAGAGTATAAACTCTAAACTAAGTTAACATACTGAAATAGCTGCTTCATTCTGGCTACAAAGAAGGTGATTGGCACATTTAGGGTTATTCATTTACACAATGAATTCCTGTCCTAAATTGGAAGCACAGGATAGAAAAACAAATCTATTTTTAAGGAAATTCATTGTTTTGTGTCCTTTTCATTTTTTTTTTACAACCTGAACAAAAGGACAAAGGGCATCAATCTGCTGCCACCAAGTGGTTGAACTGGTTTACTACAAGTGTTCATGTTCTTGTATACAGTATCTTTTATTATTAGATCAAACCAACATAATGGACTTCTGCTCTTGCTGTTTTTGTATAATATGTAGCCGGCACACCTGATCCAGCAGTGTAAACGTTGAGAGGCTGACCTTATTCTGCCGATCGTCAGATTGTACAGCTGAATGTGCTGAATGATCTCATCTAGCAGTCTGTCCGTCATGGTGTCGAAATCTGCAAACGTGTCGGTCTGTTGGGCGGAGAGAAAGGGCATGTCAGCATTCTTTAAACGGTGCTGCATGACGGTTCATTCAGATTCAGAACATTCTCCCAACATATCCAGACCTGACACTGTACCTCAGACCCTACCTGGTTCCTCTCAGACATGAGGAAGTCTAATCTCGACCCTGGTAGGCCCAGCTCAATGAAGGTCTTGACCAGCCGTAGGTCTGCACTGTTTCCTGAGTGACAAAAGTGACAAAAGAAGACACAACGTTTAAACCACAACGTGGTAAATACATTTACACTCTACAGCCCCTGTAATGTAAGCTTCAGAAACTGGAGGTTAATCATGTTCAAAGACTACACTACCTCAATACAATGCAGTAACGTACGGAAATCTTGTACTGTACATTCAATTCTGGTATGTCCTGTATCAAGCTGTGGGTCTGTTGAAAGCCAAATGTGACGGATGTGAATGAGGAGGACAGTGGAGTGGGGCTCGTTTTGCTGCTGACTCACCATCCAGACCGTGGACGCACACCACCAGGTGGATCCCGTCCTCAAACTCCTCGTCCTCCTCTTCGGGGGGGAAGTAGGGCAGGTCGGACGCCAGCAGGGGCAGGTCGCTGTACAGGCTGGCCTGCAGACTCATCTCCCTCAGAAGATCCTCTTTGGCTTTGTAGAAACTGGAACGAGGGCAGCACAGTGGGCGAAGATGATGAAACAGGGTGAAACGCGATCATAAATGTAAACCAGATACTGTATGGCAACTCATTTGTAGTTCATGTATGTAGGATCAGACAAAAACATTGCTTGCTCTGTCTGAATCAGCTATTCTGTTAGACAGCGGGAACTCACTGCAGCATCCTCTCATTGGTCTCGTCCTCTAAACCCAGGGTGTTGGACGACGACAAGGAGATGATGCCAAAAGAGCCCAGGGGCTGATGGGTAATGGGGGAGGTAGCCTGGCGGGTAGAAAGGCCACTGATGGAAGGAGAGTCTCGGAGGACAGAGGAGAAGGGGAGACAAGTGGGGGCACAGGACACAGACATGTTGACCACTTCCACCACCTTCCTATTCATGAAGGCCAGGCCAGAGCTGGGGATCTTCGCAGTGGGCTTGCTATGACACTCCAGTGGCCGAGGCTCTCTCTCGTTGGCTGCGAACCCGATGAGGTCGTCCAACCGCGCCGCGCCATTGGTTTGGGGATTGACGAGGTCAGCGGGTCTGTGTGTGTTGTCGGTGTCCTGCTGTGGAAGTGGGGACACCTCAGGGTCACCCAGAAGGTTTTTGCTCTTAAGATCAAGCAGCTTAATCTGGTTTAAACTTTGGCACCTGTCCCCGATCGGATAGGTCTCCGCTTCCATCTTCCCACAGTTTTCATGAGCACATGGCTTGGTTCCACAGCTGCAGGCTGCCACAACCCCTAACATCCCATGGTCTCCAAGACAGCTCGCCTCCTCCATCTGACTGACTAGAGCTGTGCTTTTCACATCGGGACCCTCCATAGACATCTGGAGCCGAAACGCTTTGGGGGAGTCGCTTAACGCTGCCATTATGTCCCTCGGCTCCTCATTCAGGCATGTATCAACAGGTCCAGTGATCTCTCTGGGACTGCTGCCACTCACCCTCTGAGCTGTGCCTACCTCCAGAGATGGACCAGGCAGGCCAGCTTCAAGAAGATCTCCCTCCAGGATGTCCTCCAGTGAGGGTGGAGGCTCCTGGCTTCTCTCAGGGGGACCACCGGCAGCAAACGTGGAGGAGCCCTCCTCCCACCCGTACCCGTTGGTCCCCTCGCTCTCCGTGTCCGGCTCCTGATTGGCCGGGCCCTGGTCCTCCTCGGTGTCCTCTGGGCTGCTGATCTGTGGGGCGGAGACGGACTTGGTGAGCTTGCTGAGCTGCTGCCTCTGGAGCTCCTCCTCCTCGTAAGGCAGCGAGCTGATGGAGGTGAGCGAGGCCTGGATGCCCCCGAGGCTGCCGTTGCTCTCCGTCTGCAGACCCCCCTCCAGGGAGCACCGGTGGGCCGTGCCGCGCCGCCTCACCAGCGGCTGGAGGATCTCGCGCTCGCTGGAGAAGTCCAGCGGAGGGCGCCCCCTCAGCGCCTCAAGGGGCCAGGCCACCGAGCTGGGCTCGCTCTCGATGCCCGAGTCGGAGATGACGGAGGATGAGCGCTTCATGATCTTGAAGCCGCCCGTTCCTCCCCGACAGTTCATCTCCCTTCGGAGGTTCCCAGTGAAAGGAGGCGTGACTGGCTGGTCTCTGAGAGGAGCCGGGTGGGTGGAGAGACTACTCAGGGGGGCGTCTTCGCTCGCGTCATCTATCGACTGAGTCAGTGGCATGGCAACATCTGACTCTTCCCCATCCAACTCGCTCTTTCCTGCACTCCTGTTTTCGAGGACATCTTGACTCACAGAGTCATCCTCCCCTGTGAGATGAATAAAAGCTTGATCTTCACCACTAGGGTGTGAGTCAGTGGAGGGGTTGTGTTCAGAGGAGAAGACAGAGACCGCATCTCCTCGGTGTGGGTCTTTATCAGTGGGCCTGTCTGTGATGTACCTCAGCCCTGAACCAAGACCCCCGTCTGGGTCTGGGTCCTGTTCTGACAGGGCCTGTTCTCCAGGGTCCTGGTCTCCAGGGTCTTGGTCTCCGAGGTGTTGGTCTCCAGGATCCTGCTGCTCTGCTGGGCCTGCCTGGGAGGGCTCTGGGCTCTCTTTATCCAGAACAAAGTCCTGGAGACTGCTAATGCTGCTGGTGCTCCTGCTCTGCCCACCGATCAGAGAGACGTAGGCGGGCAGGTCCATGCACTCCTCGGTGTCGGAGGCCTTGTGGGGTATTGCTGGTGAACTGGCTCCCTGGCCAAGCTCATGAATCCCATTGGCAGTGATGGTAGAAGGGTCCGAGGTGGCCTGGTTATCACTCCCAGCAAGGGTTGGCACATGTGCTCCCCACTCTACAATAACAAATCAACAGGATTTATAGGATCGAACCATACTGTCTGTTACAGAGCTTACAATACAATAATCACCCATCTTAAAGACAACTTAAAAGGGGATAGTCCATCCAAGTAGCATAGCCATCTAGAATGAGGATATTCACCTGTGCAAGGAGACTCTACGTATCTGTCTTCAAAGATGATGGGCAGGCTGTTCCAGTCTCCGTCTATGTCCAGGCATTCCACAGGTAAAGGGGGCATTCGAATCAGATAGTCAGAGCTACGTACCTCTGAAGCCATCTGCCCATGTTTGTTGATCCTGTAACAATAACACAGGTGAACACAACACAGAGAGTTGTCCCAGAGTTGCCACAGAGCTATCATAGAGCTGACATAGAGCTGACATAGAGCTGCGATGGGGCTGTTAAAGCAGAATCTAGTACTTACAGCTCTTCTTGAAAGGTGAGGGATGTCTCTTTGGAGTGCTCAGTGAAGAAGTATGCTTCTGAAAACCTCCTCACCTGAAACACAACCAACCACATTCTCTGTGATGCGCATCCCAAAGATGTTATACAATACTGACAATTTGTAGAAGTAAAGAATGAAAAGAGGTGAAGGAAAAAAGGAGTTTGATCCAAGCTATGAGAGACAATGGATTAGGTACACTCTTTCTTGATGTTCTTCCTCTACTATAATCACAGAGTAGGTGTTAATTGAAATCCTAACTAGCAGGGTAGCAGAATAAAATATCCCTGCAAGGTAATCTCAGCCAAGCAGGTTGATTATTCTCTGACAAAGGAGATGAAACTTCGTCAAATACAAGAGCCTAGAGCCCTGCTATATTAAGGAGCAGATTGGGAATACTTTAACGTTAACATTAATCATTCAAGTGATTAGATGTAAATTGCATTTGGATTCCGTGCCTGTATCTAGGCACGCCACTTGGGTGGGGGGGGGGGGGGGGTGTAAGTCCTATCACACACTGGAATGTAATTCATGTTTTACAACCAGGGAAGGGGTGGGGGTAGGGGGTCGCTCTGAGGGCTGGTGATGAGGGAGTCTCACCCTGAGTGTGTGATGCTCCTGGGCTAGGTAGGACAGGATGTGGGGGTTGGGTACGGCCGCCTCCAGGAACTGGCTCCACAGAGCAGTCAGCTGGGAGCAGAGCTGGCTCACGTCTCTGCTGACCTGCTCAGCCACCTTCTCGTGGCAGCCCTGCAGCTAAGGCAGGAAACAAAGGGAAGCCAGAAAGGAAGAAGTTAGTGGAGAACTCTTGCCAGTCGATGACACTGCGAAGTACCAAAAAAAGCAGGTAGTTAAGGTAAGGTCATTTAACGGACAGATTTCTTTTCAAATTGAAGTCTATTTATAAACTCACCTGTAATTCTATTGTCATCTGATTTAGGGTCTCTTCCACAGGTAGGTCCTCTGTAAAGAGAAATGTATTCATGTCAACATGCAGCTTACTCCAAAGACCGTTTCTCACACACCGTATCACATTAGGAACGAGTTTTTGACTGTTGACATGTCTACAAGCATGTGATGAACCATCTTCAGCTGGCCTCACCTATCTCCAGTTGAGGCAGCTGGGGGATCTCCTTCATCAGAGCGGTGAAGTAGGAGCGCAGGCCTCTGAGAGCCACCAGCAGGAGGCGACACAGTCTCCGGTGCCACGTGTGAGCTCTCTGCAGGCAGTCCTCGCTGGGTACGTAAAAACTCCCCTGAGGAGACACAGAGGAAACAGTTCAACAGTTAAACAAATATCTCCTTTGATGACCAACGGGGACACATGCTTGAGTTATACAGCCTCCGCTATGAAGGTGCCTGTGAGCTTGTTACTGACTGAGTGTACGAGGAACTTGTCTCTGTGTTCACACCAGTGTCTTAAACCAATGGAGGATCAAATATGAAAGACACAAGCAGGCTCTAAAAACCACTTGTAAAGAAACAGACTTGTAACCAGAATTATGAGGAGCCTGAGTCATTTGAGGATGGACCCGTTTACAGCAGAAACGATCTAAAGGAATGACAGACATTGTAATGGCAGCACAACCAATTGTCAGCACAAACTCATTTAGTTTGGATGCCTCATTCTTGCCAGAAGATGGCACTCTAACCACAAAGCAACCATACTCAAACTTCTTAAGACATCACATTCTAAGCCAACCTTGTTATTGTAGTCCATACTGACAAACTTTGATAGTAACATGTGGCTGACATGACACGCACGCCAGGCTGTCATCTCTGCCAGGTGACAGTCCGATCAACGGACCAGCCCAGTGGGCTAGGCTTCGGGCCCGGGTTCAGCCCACCTCCCCAGGTTCATCCTCTGGCTGGGAGGTTTAACCAGCGCCAAAGGGACTCCGTTTTAAAGGCATGTAATGCCTGTGTATCTGTGGATGTACTATAATTTGCTGGAGGCTGGTAAAGCACCAGCCCTATCATCATACCTGAGCGTGCTCTGTAATTGCAGCTCAGCAGCATCCCCACACCAGGAAGGAACATCTGTATGTTTACTTTCATAATTCTTTTTACTGTTATGGGGCCTTGGTCCGTGGAGCCTTGGAGCGAAGGAGCAAAGCAAAATAACAATTTTTAAACTATGAACCGGTCGTTATCTTAAAAAGGAGTTTTTTCTTCCCTGACAATGCATTAGGGGCTGACCTGTCTCTCATCCCACTAAACAGCCTGTCCGTATAGACTGCATTTCTTAAAAATACTTTCTTCTCTCACTACAGTGACACTGCAGTCTCCTTAGTACAAGACCTGACTGTGTGTGACAGGAATACCAGGATGAGTAGTCGGATGGTACACTGCGTGCGGTGGCTGTTGCCGAGCACCATGGGAAAAGTAGACGTAGGGGGTCCATCTGTTTACCATGGCGAGACTTGCTCTGTATTTCAGTACAAGGGAAATAACATGGACAGACAAGCCTTTACTTAGTGAGACACGTTTATGTCGTATAGCACGAGGAATAGGCTTTCTGTCCGCCTACTTAGAGAGGTTTAACTTGCACAATTTCATCTGAAGATATTCTTGCGAGAAAACTGTAGGCTACACTCATTAACCCTCAAAAGAGTCAGTAACCCTCGAGGCCCCAACTACAGTAATAATCTGTCAAAAAAAAAAAAGAAGAAAGATTGGATTGAGATCTCTCATGCACATCTTTTTATAGCCCTGTGGCGTTCTGGCCTAAATGATTAAGAACACACCTTTTTCTTTCACCCGTAGACCACGTTTCAGCTGATCCAGGTGGAATATCTGCAACAAACACGTGGCGGGCTTTGGCTATAACAACGCTCTTCATAACGACGGTAACTAAAAGCAGGGTGGAAATGCATTGGGTCGGCTGGGGGAAAGTGCTGAGAAACGTGCTCCAGCCCCCAGGTAGGAGCCTCTAAATAAATAAAGGTGGAGGGGAGACGGGATCACTCGGAACACATTTCACCTGCAGCGACGTGGAACGTGGCCGTTAGCCGGAGAACTCATTACCGCGATCAAACGTAGCTCCCCTGCTAGGCTAAACGCAGCGCTTATTAAAGCTCTCGGTCGGGGTGGGTGTAAAAAACAGGAACAGGGGGGGGGGGGGGGGAGGAGGGGGGGCTGTCCGGGCACTCGTTAAGGTTTACAGTGCAAGCTGTGACGTCCGCAGGCCCAAGGGAGAGAAACGCGTATGAAAACCAACTAGTAGGCTACTGAAGCGGAAAAAAAAATAACTAACCAGTTGGACCCAAGGTAGAGGCTGGCCCATACAGGAAATGTCCGACATAGTACCCATCGTAACAAGCTAATGAAAAATAGTTTCTCCGTTGGACGTTTCTCCTTCTCCCACACCACGAAGGAGCATGAAAGTGTTCATGGCAAATCACTCTCACTGCACAACGCCGACCGCGCCCTGACCACTCAACAAGCCTAAATGCCTTGTGAGTCAGATAAGAGGACGACACAACACCATTAAAACAAAGCACAAAAGAGCATCTTCACCTGAGGCCAGCTGTGGGTCCTGCCTGCCCAGGCATACAGGTTAATTAGAAAACAAAGGAGGTGAAAAACTGGAGCACATCAGCTCTAATCTCCGTGTGGCCTACTTAAACGGTCTATAACGACCAGGGGAACTGACAGATGATCCAGCAGGGAACTGGGTGCCTGATGAACTCCATGGTGACTATACCTCTGTGATGACAGGTTTGCAGTATCCAGCCCCGAACATGAGGTTCTCTATGGACATGGCAGATTGGTCGCTTCCACTTTCTGGAGAGCCCTTGCCAAGCCAGGCGCCCTTGCCTGTCCGTGCAAAACTAGAGAGAGATAGAGAGAGGGGGCATGTGATCGAGAGGGAATGTGAGGGAGAGGGAGAGAAGTTACCCTATAATGCAATCAATAAATCTCTGCTGTAATCAGTGTAATGGATGACTAAACATTTGGGTGAAGGTATCGGCAGCTGGATTCATCACTTAAGTGTTTGGAAAACTATTAATTCAAGTAGCCGGAGGATGCAATTTCAGGGCACGCTGCCAAATCAAACGACAAGTGTGCTGAGCCGCAGATAAGCAGGACTTGACTTGCAAAGTGCTGTACAGTCATACAAAAGTCAACCCATTCGATTCCTGTGGACTTGCATGGGGAAAACTCCAGCTTTTTAAGAACCGGTTTCCATAAAACAAGTCTACAGACTCCTTTGGATGAAGAACCTCCACTGAGGCATGTTTCAGTTGAGGGGTCGAAGCGAAGTCACATTTGGAGCTCTGCATCTCTGTGGTTGACTACCTGATGAGTGGTTGATGTAAGGCCACCAGGGAGGCATGTATGGACACAGAGATGACGGACAGGTGGAAGTAGTCGAACATGACAGGAACATGGTGGTGGAGCCCCTTCCTGGGGTGGAAGTGCAGGCCCAGGGTACGACTGCTTATCACAGGCACCGTCGCTATCTCTGCCAGCCTGGGAGACAGTAGACGACAGAGGAGGGCTTGTTCAAATCTTATAATACAGTTAGTGATGTAAGATGCAGCACCCACTAACACACTTAAAGCTAATGTTGGATAACTAGCTAGCTTGTTGGATAACTGTTTTCCCGAGGTGAGAAGAATGTTCAGAGGTCTGTCATGTGTTTTTAAATGAATGTCCCATCCCCGAGTGTAGACACCTCAGTGTGTCCTACCTTCGACTCTACCCCCTGTCTCAGTGCTAGAGGCATTTCCCTGACTTACATTTGGACTTCTGTTCACTGATGAGAGAGCGAGACAGATATAAAGAAAGACAGATCGAAAGGAGATAACCAAGAAGTGGATAACTAAGAAGTGGATTGGCTATGCCACTTGCATCCAATCCAAAGTGTGAGGGTGTGTGCGTGTGTCATCACTGAGTGTGCATACTGTGTGTCGTAGCTTACTGTTGCTCATTATCAGTGAAATGCAGGTCCAACTTCAGCTGGAAATCGACTTCGCTCAAAGCCTCTTCTAACTGGGAACAAAAACAACACAAAACAGTTATTTAATAAAACACTATGAAAATACACAACAATACACATTTCATACATGTAAATGCACACAAGCAAACTCAATCTAAATTTGTATTGGCTGTGAATAATAGGAAATGATGGCTGAGATGGAAATTCTGTTTAGATCAACAGTTTAAGAAACAAACAAGTATTGAAAACAATGTGTCGCCTCTGCCAGTAATGGAGCAATATGTTCTCTAACTCCCCTGTGAACCTTTGTCTCTCAAAAACACACACACACACACACACACACACACACACAATCACACACATTGTAGTCATTCTGCTAAGCTTGTGTGACACAAACACACACAGGCATCAACATCAACACTATAAGAACAAGCAGTGTTGTCAGAGCTATTGATATTCTGATTGAACGCACGCAAACACACACAGAGGAAATGGAGGGGTATTTTGGTCTGTGTAATCTCCGTTAGAGAGGAGCAGATAACCTCTATGGGGGTAATGAGGAGGAGTCAGGGATAGCTGACAGCTGAAACCTGATGCACCTCCCGGGCCACTGTCACATCTACATAAATGTGTAATAATACATGTAATGACATTTCTAAAATTAAGACACCTGATGTGAACATGTCGACACTAATGCAGTCTCTATATTCTGACAGAATCTGAATAATTTTAATAACAGTTCAACATTTATTTATTGAGCTGTGCAGTCACGAATGCTCAAGGAGAGCTATTTGAGGATCGGAATACAAAGGTAAAGCCCTGGGATGAGGGCTGAGGCAGGAGTCTGGAGCGTGTGGATGATTCGTCTGCGAGCAGGGCTGTTTCAGTGTGCTTCAGCTCCCATCTTGGAGCCTCCCTGTCACCCCTGATCAATCTGAGCCCACCCACCCCCTCCTCTTCTTCACAGCAGCAACAACACCAGACACACTGGATTTTTGGGGTCACGCTCACAGCGCAACGGCAGAGTACAAAGATCATCAATAACTGTCTGGCAGGTTTGCACGCTTGTATGAGACGGTGGATTTTCGAGCCGGTTGTCTCATTTGAAGAAGGTCCTTGCGGACAAAAAAGTCATGGTGTTTTTTTATTGATCCACCCCAAAAATGGGGCTTCATTGCAGTAAGATGTTTTTTCTCCACGTCATCCATGTATACCAGGGAATGCTGGAGGGTTCGTCTGCCAATGACCATAACTCACCCTCTCTCCATCCAGCAGCAGGTGGACCTTGAAGGTCATGCTGTCATTTACTGCGATTTCCTCGTTCCTGTAGAGGATCTGAAAGATTCTGCTGAACACGGCGCCATCGTAGACGCCCGAGGAACTGAGGCTGCATTCACCTGGGGGCGGAGCCAGCACACACAGCACACACATCAGACAGGAGAAGAACCGCCGGAAGGAGATCATGTAATGATGCAGTGATTCACCATTCCACGAGACAGCAACTACCGTATAGGTGTTCAGGCATTCACATGTAAAGCCTCAATTTGATGATGATATACGGGTATTTGATGATGATGATATGATATCCGGTGAAAACAGAATTCCCCTTCATGCATGATTATACTGTGATAGTCAGTGTTGCTCTCTGGTGGTGGGAGACAGACACAAGGCTGGTGGGCAACACACTGGATGAAGTCTTTGAAGGGAAGAGCCCCACTGGGCAAGTGCTCTCTTTCTCCCCCGTTCCTTCATCCCCTCTCCCTCCTACCCCCCCTCCCTCTCTCTCTCTGTCTCTCTCCCTCCCTCTCTCTGTCTCTCTCTCTCCCTCTCTCTCTCTATCTCATTCTTGCGATCTCTCTCTCTCTGCAGGCTTCCCCTGATAGAACAGTCGCCACACGACCCGTCAAGCAGCCATCACGAGCAAGCACCCCTCTGGTCATAATTTCTCATGGATGAGGAAATGCTGTGGTTTCTATCTAATGAAATTTTTCCATTCAAGTCACACTAGGTATTGATCATCTCATATGTAAAGGGAATACTATTTTGTAGTTGGATTCAGTGAGCCAGTAAGCGATTCACTGGTGTGTGTTGATAATGCACAGTGCTTTCATTTCCTTCCCAACCAGCCTCGTAGCTCCAGTATGAAGATCAAGGAGACTTTTGTTGACAGAGATTGGAGGATAGACTCTGCTTGCTCTGGGTTCATTTAAAAACATTGCATTTCAAGTTAGTATCCAAAGGGGGAGGGAGCTGGAAGGCAGAATAACTGGTAAGTCTTAAATCTTATTCGCTCAGAGTTGTACATTATGAAGGTGGTCCACTGCCGCATCGCTTCAAATACACTCTTTCGCTGCTCAGGGACTGAGCTTTACTTCCAACTTTGTGTTCTAAAGTAAATTCGAGAGCTCTGTGGACCTCTGTGGAAACACTAGTGCACGGCAAAACCAAAAAAACACGGCTGTGGCCGTGACAAAAAGAGTATTAAAAGTCCTAAAAAATAATATGACTGAGGTTTGAGTGAAGTTTTGAATTAAAAAGACATGCAGAAATTGTACCTTATACTATGGTGGACATGTTTTTTTAGCTAGTAACTTGGCACCACACTGAGATTTGTATTTATTTGGTTTGTTATGTAAATGTAAGTATTATAAAATGTATTTTTTCCTTGCTACTGAGCGAATTAAAAACATCCCAACCTGCAATCACTGTATTTTTCTGTATTCACAGCTATTAACTGCCCCAAATCAGCACAAGCAGCAATACTTCCTGCCCTAGAGTTGTTCGAAGAGTACACACAACTGAAATGTCAAACACACAATATCATTGTGCATTGGAGGGGGATTATTTCCTGTGTCTCATTGAGATAAAAAAAAAAAAATCCCGGATGGACTGCACACGGGCTGGCTACCTGGTGGCTGGTGCATTATGGCTATGAGGCTGTCTGCGAGGCTTAATATGTGACCTTGTGAGGGGAGAGGCAGCGGCAGACGGGAGGGGGGGGGGGGGGCTGCGGTTAAGCTCTCCAATTAGAATATGGACACAGCCTTTCTGTACGCTGCTGCATTTTAGCACACTGTACTCACACACAAATCCTACATCTCAGGCCCTGTAGCCAAGCAGGAATCCACCCCACTGTGGGATATAAGGGGATCCTATTGTTTGAGGACATTACTGTTTTCACAGAATGTTCTGTCAATACTACGTTTATAGCTCAGTGTCTCCAAATGTTTCTGACATGTTACTGCTGATTGAATATTCTGAGAAGACTTAAATGTTTATGTAGTAAGCGATTGTGCGACGCAAGCAGGACCAGAGCAAGTGGATTTCTACCTAACCTGCATTGTTCAGTTTCCACCGAGGTGTCATTAAACACAGCCGAGTTCAGCCTCCAGTTGAGGGAGCGCAAAATACAAGATTCACAGTGCTAAGCTCCACTGTTGCTTAGCACTGTCCTAGCCTGACATTTATTAGTTATTCTTGTGACTATCTTATGTCTGTGTCAAAGTCAAATCTCAATGTTATAGGAAGGGTTTTCACAACCAGGCATTCCTTGCCAAAGAACACGCCCCCACCCCCATGCACGCATGCATGGAAGCACACACACACTGCTTCCTGCACTCTGCTCCAACTATCAGGGGCTATAAATAGCCTGTATTACCGCAAATCGGTATTGCCAGTGTTGGTGCTGCCTGCGTATTCTGAAGAACAGATCTGGCCGGTGGTTTTTGTTTGGTTTCACTACTAAATAGATTAAATGACAGCTTATTACACATGCATTTGACTATTTAACCTCTAGAAATTGTGCAAATATTGTTTGTGGTATTGCAAGACAGAAAACAAACAGATACCAATTCTTTTTTCCCCAAACATTTTGTCTCACATTCTGCAGTTCTCTATTGTAATTGACCTAAAGGGAAAACAAGCCTGGGATCTCTTTCTGATTAGACAATTATTCTATTTCAGGAACAGCTCACAAAATCACGAGGGAGATATTCCAACAAAAACTGAGTTAATCACTCTGATTTTGAAAATGAGTTTCCATGTAAAAGAACAAAGAAAGAAAGGCTAATAAACATGAGACAATCACAGCAAACACTTTTCATCAGAACAAAACTCATAACGGCCACACTCAAATTAATGATTCCATCCTGTAAGAAGACATTCAATTTACAATTTTGTCTCTGGTCCTTAAGCAACACTGCTATTCTTCAAATGAAAGCCAACTTGTGCAGGCAGAATATTGTCAAAGAGAGAACATTTGCTAACAGCCTATAGGGCCACAGTATCCAGCCATAGGCTTGGGCGCAAAGACAGGTAGTTACCGGCTGGTGTTTGGATTCCTGTACGGAGGGAAACCTTTAGTTAGGTTCCTAATAGAGGAATTTAAAATGGGTCTTAACAGATGTCATAACACCAGGGAAAATATGAACAATAAGGGCGGACAGAAAGAATGTGGGGGATACGTTTTCTTTCTGCTCAAATCACACAGACATTTTACCAAGGGCCGTAAAAGTGTTTGCTTCAGAACAGACTAAACCAGCTTTAGGAAAAAACATTTCCCACACAACACTATCTGGTTGCAATACCATGCATGTGCACAATAAAAAGCAGTCACCTTTAAAGATGACTGTTCTCAGAACACTTCAAAGACAACTCGGTCCTACAGAATGTATGTCATTTGGACAAAGAATGCAGATCACAACAGAAGATTGTTATCACGAGACTATGTGGGACCCTGTGTCATGCGAGTGTGCTTTTCCCAGACTCATCCCCCCCAGAGCTTCAAAACAGGAGCTGCTTATCAACATCAACAGAATTCCACTTCAGAACCTACTCTCGAATTTAGGCAGTCCTAAATCTGTGGGACTCACTCTCTAGTTTCCTGCTGGAGACGTGGAATATTCTGGATTATGGTGATGAGGTGTTCAAGACTCAGAACATGTAGCAAAGTTTGAAAGTGTGTGAACTCATGACAATTTCATGAGCGCACAGAAGAAAGAAGCTAACTGCAGCCGGCCTATGGGCTGCAGTTCTCAGAAACAGTGTGTTGTCTTTGATGAAACCTCACAAGTTTAGAATATGGTTATTCTCGCCATCCTCCCACAGTCAGACAACAAATGCAAATACGCATTGATGAATCAAATCATGAAAATATGGTCTTCACTGTCCATACTCATATCCAGAGAGGCCATAACAATATAACAAATACAGATAATGCTGATAGCATTGCTCTAAAGAGGCCAAATCAATGGCCAATGTAACACATTTGCAGAAAACAACTTCCTTATAGCTTCCTCTGTCTTTGATACAAATATACTAACGGTGCAGTATAAATTACAAGACCTCAGTTATTTGTTTTTACCTGTATTCCCCTTTGTTGTTGCTATCAACCTGTGTGGCACACGAGGTGATACCTTCAATCCAGCTCGGACCTGGTAGAATCTGAGAACAAAACGACATCCGGAATCAGTATCTGCCACATACAGTACAGAGCATACCGCATCTTTGTACTACACATTGCAATAAACAACTAAAATCACGAGTGCTGAGACATTTGAACAAGATGCATGCCAGGACAAATGGCCTGGAGGTGGCCTGACGGTCATGTCAAACAACAGTGGACAGGACTTGTACAAATGTAGCTGAATATTTAATGAGGAGAAGATAAAATGGCAATAAATAATGAATCCTATGTAGTAATGCTCATCCATTTAGAGTGAGGCCAAGGCTGAAGAGCAATACATTACTATACATTATAGTTGCTAAAAACATTACAATTACATCTGCACTGAAAGTACTGAAAGTGTGCTTTGCGTATATTGGAACATTGTGACTTGCACACAGAGCGGAAGATTAGGCGGCGGTGTATTGAAAGAGACGTCTTACAAAGGTCACTGAGGGTTGGAGAGAAATTGGTTAAAAGCACATGGGTCCACAGGGACACATTGGCAGTCTGAGAAAGCAACGCTTGGCTGTGAACACAGTCATCGCATCCATGTTTTAGCGACCGACAGGCTCTTACAGATGGAGGCGTGACAGTATAGAGCGGCAAAGAGGTTTTGAGGGTCAATAAATAAATAGTATATAAACAAAGGGTAGTGTTTGTCTGGCGTACAGTTGGATAAAGCTAAGTCAATGCTCAGTGGATTGACTGGTTGGAGCCCATTGTAGAGCAATTGCTGTTTACAGATCCTTAAGGGCACAAACTGCCCAAATAACTGGGGTTAGAAGATCATTTTAAAGCAATTGCACAGCAAGGATAAGTTATCCAATTTCAGTTTATTGTTAGACCAACATTTGATGGCCAATATGGCAAATTAAAAGGTCAGCAATCCTATCAATCTCTTCTGCTCTATAAATCAAATGCAGACTTCATCAGTGAATTAATGCAATCAGTTTAAAACAGCATGGATTTCTCTGAAGTCCACTGCCGATGTTCACTTTTACTGTATAAAATGTGTAAGAATTCTACTTTACCGCCTCACAATAACACATGACACTCATGTATAGTGGTCAGTGGTAGAGAGGGACCTGCCAGCTCGTCATGCCCTTTTTCCTCTATGGGGCACAAACATGGCGGCCAGTAAAATCAAATATACTAGCGCACTCAACTGAGGAGATTACTATGAGAAGGCTTTAGCTTTCCTCGTTTGGGGTGGGGGCAGGGGAGGGGGGTCAGAGGGTGTGTGGATCAAATCTCAGTAAAGCTGGCATTTTAAAGAGCCCCCAGCCAACCAGATGCCAGTCTCTAATCTCCTCACAGACACATCATACTCTATAGTATAAAATGACCTTATTCTATCCTTATCATTGAGATTGTTTACTGGAAATCTGAAGCAGAAGTCTGTCACATAGGATTGAACAGTAGTTGTACCCTCATACTTAACTTGTTCATGTTTCAGTTATATAGCATACTAATTACTGCTAGGTACAGGCAAGTTTGCACCAAGCAATATAGTGCTAGCCAAATGGTCTTAATGTCTAAAAAATATGCTCACCCTCTCTGGAAGAGATCCACATTGTGAAACTTGTGCAACTCTACAGAAAACTCCAATGTTCCCTGTACTTCAGACATGATACATTCCAGTTCATCACCTGTCAAAACAGAACAGAACAAATCAATACAACACTGCGGTGCTTGGTTTAAAACTGGGAAAAAATGAACAATTACATCAAATATCTTCACATCGTTTTTGTGATGGTTATACCTCACAGTGAGAACCTTGGTCTGAATACAGCACTACCCTGTTCCTAATTGAGTCATCAGAGGAAGGAGTGATGGCCTTGATACAAGCTACTCAGGAAGCGGCTCCGCTGAAGAACAGGGCACCTGGCAAACAGAAGCCCAGAACATTAAGATGAATGAAGCAAAGAAGCCCAGTTGGGATTTTCAGATGTTCATGAATGGAGGCCGAACACAGAACTCAGCTACTCGTCTCCTGCTGAACCTGTGAAAGCGTCACGGCTCAGTCTGCTTCAGGAGCTTCATTCACACTCCAGTTGGAAGCTGTTTCTGCAGTTTTCTTACGAGGACGTTCCATTGCAATGCTGCTCACAAAAGCACTCACTGTGTGTACTATTTGTCTGTGGATTCATGTTTCTGGTACTTTTTTGTTGACACCGTGAAATGAGTCAATGTGCAAAGGATCCGTCTTTGTGATGCTGCTCAGTCACATTTCTGGGTTGTCCGCTGTAAAGAAACATGAGCAGGAGATGGAAATAACCCAGTCTGCAGTGCACATACTGTGTGTTTACAGTGGTGTGCACATCCTCATTATACCAGAATACAGAAGATCAAAACACTGTGAGGAGTATGTCAATCACCCTTACGGCCAATTAAGCAATGTTCTCTGGCTACAGTAATTACATAACATTACAATCCTTGGAAATGATTTTATCCGCATAACTAGACTACCTCATCCTATACCGACCGTTTGCTTTAAATGGGGGTCTATCTCTGAGCAGAATTATTCAGACACTGATTCAGACACAAAATAGCAAATCTGGTGCCACTGCACTTCTCCAACAGCTATCACTTCTAAGAAACAAAATAACGATCGTTCCTACAGTGCATTAGTTGACCGCTGATGAAAATGGCCAGGGGAAGGGAGAAACTGTAAGCGACAGAGTCTACTCAGCTCTGCTGACTTGGCGTCTCGTGTCACTTTGACAGGTAAGGGGGTGTGACTGTACAATGTCTCCGCCCCCCCCCCCCCCCCCCCACACACACACACACACACACACAACTTCCCACTGACAACTGTATTAAAGGTTAATATATAGGGCGGTGAGCTTTGTGCTGTGTCAGTGGGCCCACTGACACAGGCAGTCACACTGTAGTAACAATGACCCGTCTTCTGGCCACTGACCTGCCAGCCTTGGAACTTAGCTGTGAAGAGGAGTGTGGAAGAATATTGTTGCTCCAGTGGACTTGTTCTAGAAAGTTTGGCCATATGTTATGTCTCATTAGTTAGACTTGTAATACAAACAGCCTCCCCTTCCTTCATCATTCACTTTTGGCTGTGCTTTAGAGTCCAAAGAAGGATTGGAGTGCTTCTGCTGCTCCGTGACAAGCAGGTTACAGAGGGGAAAATGAACACTGTGTTCTTGACGGAGCGTGGACCCAGAGGCTGAGGCTGCATGATTCAGTCTCTTTACAAACACACACACACAAACACTCTTTTTCTCTCTCCCCCAATAGAGCAACTAGACCATATTCTCACAGCCAGCATAGAGGCAAAGGCCAGGTTCTTTCCTGATTGTTTGTACCTCTGCCGAAATGATCAATAACTCAAAATCTGGGGGCCATTCAACGAGTCAGAGAATCATGAGAGGTTTCAAGTGTAACTCTTTCCTTCTTCCTTTTCTGTACTACATGTGCAGTATGTGCATTGACACCTAAATGGAATAAGACACACTGTAACCTGTATGTGGAGCTGCCTCACCAGCATGTGAGACCAAAACATTCACAGAAGAACACAAAACCAGTTTCCATCTACTTCACTGCTGAGCCATTAGAGTCTATTTCAATGGTTACAGTCGACATGAAAAAGACTGCTGATGGTACAGCAACCACGTGATCCTTTGTGAAAGAGAAAAGGCATATGGGTTTGTAGTGAGAGGTTTGTGACAAAGGTCTTCATTGGTAAAAGTAACTGAGAGGGCAGGATATCTTTCTCTCTATCAGTAGACAACAATTGTTGTCATATGACTGGCATGTGACTTGCATGCACAATTCCACTCAACTGTGCGATGTGGGTTTGTAACATCAATTCCTAGCCACATGTGTTTACTCAGTATTGTTGAATGGACAAGTGACTGTGCTGCTTTAGCATTTTTATAGATGCTCTCTCATGACTAATTATCGAGTGTCAGTTTCTGAAGCTGGCTGCTAAACAATGTAATGAAAACCTTGATCATTTCAGGTACCATCTGTTTGGAATCTGATACACATTCAGACTATTTAATGCATTGCCATTACTGTACAATACAGGTGGGGGGACATGGGCTGACAACAACATATTGAATCCTACATGCTAGGCCTCAGGGCTTGTCCTCACACAGCTTGGTGCTGGTGAAGATGACTATTTCACTGACATCACAGTTATCCCAGAATCACAAGATCCTGAGGTAATATGTCAAGAATGCTATTTAAGGACTGAATACACATTGAGGAGACAGAATGGAGGACCCTGATAGCGTCTGTGTCACTAGGCAAGAGGCGGTTTGTTTGCACATGAAATGAAATGAATCTCTCACATTATACTGATCTTTAACCCCTTATTTCTTAAGCAATTTACACCACGGCTTCTATCCTTGATAAAACAGAGTGATGCAGGCAACGATGCAGTCTCACTTGTGTCTCAGAAAGGAGCAGATTACAACAATCATGTGAGGACAGATTCTGGCCAAGTCAGTTATTTTAAGGATTAATGAAAGCTTGACTAACCACACACATACTATCTTGAGAAAAATGGTTATACATGGTGAAGGCAGCAGAAATTGGCTAGTCTTTTATGTTAGACTCCTTAATAACCTACAAAGTGAATTATATTAAATCAAAGACCCAACAACCACAAGCCAAAGCAATTACAGAACCAAACAATGTGGCCAGCTAGCCTGTGATGGGGTTCAGCAGGTTGAAGATGTTGGATAAATGTAAGTGGAGAGGCATCCTTGCTTACACATGGATCCCTTGTGGTCAGAGGACATTTTGCCTGCAGCAGATGGACTTTGGAAGGTTGAAGTCAGCTGGATAATCCTTGTTTTACCACTTCAGGATTCATCTTTGGGGAGCATTCACCAATCTGACAGATGTAATGTGAAAACTGCATGCCCTTTCTGACCTTAAAACACTGTCACTGACATGCGAATGTTGACTAGTTATCAAGTTGAATATTATTGCTGGCTATCTATTTTCCTAATTTTAAAGTTTTATAAGAATATAAATGTTTCAGTTAACTTGATAATTTATTTTACTGTGAAGTCTATATCCAAATATGAATTATTAGGAGTGGTCCACTGTCATTCACAATCATGTCATTCATGGATTAACTACAATATATCTGTGCTCATTTTATTTATGCTGTTCCAGGTCAACTTTAACAGTAACCATCACAGGTCTGTATGTCTAACAGTGACAGTCAGAATACAATTAGTGAGGACTGAGGACATAAACTCACATTGTGGTGGTTTTAATAAATTATGTGCTACTATTAAGTCATATTGCTTCATCCTAGAACCTACAGAAACTATCGCTACAGTATTCCAACTTCTATTACCTGTCACCAAGTCATTTAATTAAACGTGGAAAATCATGTACAACCGACCACTAAACAAGATTAACCCGAACTGAACATGCAAGCGGGAGCTTTCCTTGAGCTAGCCAACCAACCAGTTTCCAAATGTTCCAGAGCATCCAACCTTTCATTTCTCCGTCCCACTGATGAACAATGGGGATGCCACTATCACAAAAACCTTACCTTGCTTAATGATGCTTTGCGATCCCCCACTCCTGTTGGCCTGCCTCCAAGTCAATTCGTTTATTTCTCAAGACGTTATCCTCCCAACCTACGAACATATATAAACGGTCTGCGGATTTGAGACTTCAGTCACTGTTTATATCGGTGTGTCGGTCCTCTCCGCTTCGTCTGCTGAAGCTGCTGTTGCCATGGTTATTCATTCAGCCTCTGCATGTTCTGCAGTGCAAACCTAGCAGTTTATGTTTCAACCAGCACAGGGATGTTCAATTTGTTTAAGTGCTGCTACTGTGTCTGTCTCGTGGTTCAGCTTCGAGTTCCTTCGTGTCCTTTCGGCATTTGACAGTTATCGTTTCAGGATAATATTAATGGTCAGCAGGCAGCCCTGCTGCTGCACTGTGCGTAGCCTACAACTGACGGGTTGACGTCAGAGCCCACTGAAAATGCTGAACGCATCCAAGTTATCCAAATCTTCTGATTCGAACCTGCTATAACAGCTACCACCCACCTTCTATATCGAGGCCTCAAATATTTAAAATGTTTAGCCTAGAGTTAACTTCATACAAAAATTCATGCTTTGGGGCTTGAATTAATTGGCTCGAACCAGACTTCATTCAATTATTTTGTCAAGTGCAAACAGTCATGTTTATTGCCATTTTTCAATATGTTGGCCTGCTACACCTGTTCACCAAATGACTTGTACCTGTGCTTATCTCTCTCTCTCTCTCTCTCTCTCTCTCTCTCTCTCTCTCTCTCTCTCTCTCTCTCTCTCTCTCTCTCTCTCTCTCTCTCTCTCTCTCTCTCTCTCTCTCTCTCTCTCTCTCTCTCACTCTCTCTCTTTCTCTCTCTCTCGCTCTCACTCTCTCTCTCTCTCTCTCTCTGATACACCGTGCCCTCTTCAAAAGGTGGATGATGAGATTGCAGGTGTGAGGAGAGTGTGGGGATCAGGACTATTTTGAACCATCTGTTCCAGAAAAGAACCCTTCCTGTATTTACCCATATCCCCCCCAGGTGAAATATGGGTTTCTGTCTCACATGAAATAAGACAATCATGATCATGGTCTTTTAGGCTTAGCATTCAGTATAACTCCCCGAGACTTTGGCTAGACACATTTTTCTCACCTACTTACTACTATATGCATCTCATCATGTCCACGCATAAACACTATGCTTATAGTCAGACATCTTAATGTCTGACTATAAGCACTCACTCATCCCGGTTCCTGTTTCCCCTCATCAAGGGCAAAATGCCCCGCCAGTAGCCACTCGGAGCACACTGCCATGAGCATAGAGCTCTCTGATTTAGAGGAAGAGCACTATTGATTTTCATGCAGCACTGCTTGCCAGGGCCCAGATGACCATAGTCTTGAACAAACACGTGGAGATTTCAATCAGTGGGAGGCTGCATAGCAAACAAGGGAGGCCCGCATACTCAATACTCATACCTCCGTCTCAACTGCTGAAGCTCTATGCTATTTGAATGGCAGGCCTAGTCCCTTATGGTCCCCCCGGGTCTCTACAAATAAGACCCCGGGGAACCTGGGAAGTTTTCTCACTTCTGCGTTTAAGCAGCCATTATTTATGGATAATGTAAACATGATGAAATATGCAAAGCATGAAATAAACTTAGAACTCCATTTTGCATTCTGGTTCAGGCCACAGTCGTACTATTACTGTAAACACATCATAGCGTAGGCTTGCTTGTTGAAACTCTTGATTGACGGAACCCCGAAAGCCTATACGTTCAAGAAGACTAATGTTCAACTCCTGTACATACAGTATGCTGAAGATCAATACTAATACTTAAAGCTCTTTTTACTTATTTGTAAGCCTTGAGACCAGCATGACCAGAGACTGCATCCTACTGGAAAATACAACTCTAGTAGAGCCCTCTGCAGTGAATGTGACTGTTATCGGTCATGTGACTTATCACAAGTTGTTTTCTGTCCTCTATCTCTTTCTATGCTTTCATTGAAAGCATGAGCTCTCAATTACACACCCTGGACATGTGATCTCTCCAAGGCCTCTATGGGGACTCTGACTCTGTATTAAGTTTCCCAGCAGGGGAAAGTGCTTTCATGCAAGTATCATGATTCACCAAGTACAACATAAATATTGATCCATCTAATCTAATACAGATACAAACATGTCATACTTGACCTTTTTATTACTGGTTGTAGTAAATTGCAGGGTGTCAAATATATCTGAGGTTAGTTATCGCTGATCAAATCAAATCAAATGTATTTGTATAGCCCTTTTTACTCGCAAGCATGTCACAGAGGGCTTCACATACGCCCATAGAACTGCCCCTCAACCAACCTAAACCCTCAAGGAAGACAAGAAAAACTCCCAGAAAAACACCCAACGGGAGAAAAAATGGAACAAACCTTTGGAGGAGCAATTCAAAGAGGGATCCCCTCCTCCAGAGACGGTTGGTAAGAGAGAGGAGCAGAACACAAGCTAAACATAGTCATACAATGGCAATGGGTTTTGAAACACCAAAATCCATTGTTCGGCTTTATAGACGTTGAATGGGACCGGGAAACTCGCTGTTGGCCGTCATGGAGACTGGATTCCGGTTGACGACCTGGTCCAGCGTTGGTAGACCGACACCCAGGCAGGTCCTGACACCTCAAACCCCCCACACCACAGGGAATGTGTGGGGGGGACAGAGAGGAGAACAGGGATTAGAGAATGTCAGGAGCAGCTAACAGTTACAGTCATAATAGAATGAGATCCCCACCGGTCAAGTGTGGACTAGTGCAGCAATTTAACAGAGCTAAAAGGGTATTTGATGCATCCCCACACACCAAGACAGCGACAGCCCCCCTCGGTTGGAACATGAAATCTGTTCCAGGGGGAAGAACTCTAAAATAGGTTATACTTATACAAATAAGGATGAAAACATTATAACTAGCTTTGGTTTGAAATGTGATGTGAAATTGTATAGTTATACATTGTGATGATGTTGTAATTTGATATTAAGAGTTTTAAAGGAAGTGGGATACTCAAAATTGGTTGAAATAAAGCCATGTTTGATGGCTGTTATCTTTCTTTTGAGAAAATTCCCTTGCCTCTCAAGCAGATTTTTTTTCAGATTTCATTTCACATAATGTATGGTACATGTAGAATTGCATTACTCACATCAGGCATACATGTCACCATATGTTATGTTTGCATCTCTGTACAGTGTACCAAGCGCCAGATATTAATATTAATATGAAGTATGAGAACTATACCTGGAAGATTAAAAACATCTCCATCACCAATTCAGTGACAATTACATAGGAGTAGCACTCAAGTTGTGATGCCGTGAATGTGTGGATTGACGTAGCTTTCAGCTCAACAGCCAAAGCTAATCACACTTTAACATGAGTTCTGGTTCTACCAATCTTGATTGCCTGAGGACTTGAAGGTAATAACAAGGCTTTCTGCTACAGTATGTCAGCCCCAGAGAAGCATTCTTTAGCAACAGTAATGAATAAGCGACATGTGATTTTGAAATCCACATTTCATCATTCCTGCAACTTCTCACTGTAAGGAAACTCAAACATGAGGATAACTATTAGCAGAATTATATACAGACAACACGTGTCATTATGGGGCACTGGCAAGAAGAGGAGGGGAGAGGACTAGAAAAAGGTGCACCAAAGGCCCAGAGGCCTTCTGTATGGCTTTAAAGTGCTGGTAATAAAACTCAGTCACCACCTCCTCAAAAATTCCTGTCCAATGGGAACTCGGCGAACAAACTTTTATGTCTCCTCAAAATAAGTTTGGGCATCCTCTGCACAGGTTGGCTTTGTCAGTTCTCACCATGCGCTCACAGGACTGATTTCAGGGGGACATTTCCTATCTGTGGCTCTTTCTGCTCCTCTGTCTCACTGCCTTCAGTCCTCTGTTAGCCTCCCTCACCCCTACTCAGGAAGGGAGAACTCATGGCGTCTCATAGCTCCACTTTGACCAGGTAAGTTTTCTAGCGGACATAATAGATTTGTATATCATTTAAGAAAATGCTTGACTGCTTTGGCACTCTTCATGACCTTAAAGTATTAGGATCTTGAAGTTGGATTTAAAGTGATATCTACTCTTGTTTTGGACTTGAATATTGTTCTGACATCCCAAAGTTCCAGGTCCCCATCAGCAAGGGAGTTTTCACATTTTCACACGTTATTGTTCTGCACTCACTCCATATATCAATTTTTTGGGGTTAATGTATTTTAAAAGAAAGAATACATCTTTACACTTTAATTAAACAGTCTGAAAATGAACCCTTGAGATTGTGGGTAAAGCATGTTATTTAGCTCTACAGGGATTACAGGAGCCGGCAAGGGGCCAAGATCATGATAGCTCTGCCTAAACTGACCCACACACAAACAAAACAGGCTGAATCTATATTATTGGACATCAACAAAGCTTCCAGAATCAGGCTTCTGGTCCTTCCTATTTAATTGTGTTTTTGATCCAGCTTTGACGTCTGGTTTCTGGAAATAGCTAGACCCTTTCTCACCCTAACGGTGTGTGGGGGTGTTTGTGTGTGCGTGCGTGTGTGTATGTGTGCAGGTTTTAGGCAGGAGATTGAGGCAAACCAGCCTTTAAACCTGTGGAGATTAGAATAGACTTCACCTTCCGACCTTGTGCTCGGTCAAGAGAACAGTTGGAATCACGAAATAACTCATTAAAGTGACTGATAGGTTTAATCTATGAGGCTGAGAGCAAGGTGCAGAGTAAGCTTCCAGTTTGTGTAATTAAGACAAATGAGTGTCCAGAAGTCATGCAAGAAGGGCTGGCTCGTATTGGCACTAGGTGAGTGTTGGGGGGGGTGTCAGTGCCATATGGGTGACTCTTGGGGCACAGTCTGCTCTATATACAAGCTCTGGGCTGTGGTGATCACAGTGCCTGTTCTGCTTATAGAAAATATTGACACAAGTCACCTGCACTCTCAAAGAAAAAGGGATGAGAGATTTATACATTTAGGATAGTTAGGATAGAAATTCTCAATTTAAATGACCAAAAATAGGTCTAACCTTGATGCATTTCCTTCTGCTTTGACATAACAAAGCGAGACCAGTGAGAGACCAGCGAGACTAGTAAGAGACCAGCGAGACTCAAGCTCACACTCAGCCTGCTGTTGATCTTTTCCAAGTCGTAAACTTCTAAGAGGAATCCCCACGGGTCGAGCTGTACACAATTCTTCAAGGAGCTCTGAGCTGTAATGCCTCTAGATCTGTGTTTGGGAAGATTAGCGCTGCGTCTTGATGCAATCCAACAGGGACATGGAAATGAAATGCTCCTAAAAAGCTTTCGTTGCCAAAACCAAAGGACTAAGCAAAGTTGCAAATTACTCTTCGTTTCGAACAACCTAGATTGTGCTTTTGCTGTGCCAACTCTGTGTCGGATGATATTCACTGAACAGACAGACAGAAAGACACAGAGGCAGACAGACTGATTGTGCCGTCAGCGAATGGGCGTGAGAGACGGACAGCCAGCCGTCATTGCTCGGGGCACGCTCCTCCATCATGGAGAATACGTGTCGGCAGCCTCTGTTTCTCTAAAGGGACGGTGCAGAAGATATCATTATTCAGTGCCCCGATAGCACACCCCTCTCCCTCACCCCTCTACACATATCTTTGTTACCTGAGCCCTCCATTCCAAAAACGACCTCCCTGTTCTCCTGATTCTGTCCCCCCTCCTTTCCTCTCTCCCTCCACATCTCCCGGGCTGTCAGCCTGTCAGACAGCACTGATGGGCAGCCTGTGACAGGCAGGCTGTGCTCAGAGATGGGGCAAGGATAGAAGGATATTTTGGATTCCCAAGTACAGACAGCACATTTGGCTACTACCGTGCTACTGTAGCAGCACATTCTGCACAAGAACAAGGCCAGCGGTCTGAGGACACGGCTAGAACCGGTGGCCATGTGTGCGGTTACGAAACCAGCGGTGAGGAGATCAGGCCATGTTGTACACAATAAGCCCAACTGGATTATGTCGGATGAGTTTGGCGGGGAAAACGCAGGGGTAGTTGGATGAAACATCTGATGCCCTTTTATGTCTGTCATAATGAAAACGGCGTTCCTCTCCAGGATGCAATCACACAGTTCTCCCTGTTTTCTGTCAAAGTGGAGAATTATGGCTTTGTCGTTCCCGAGCCTACCATTGAAAACACGCGTCTGTGTCATCATCCAATCCTCATCTATCAAACCGATCGTTCTTTTTTTTCTAAATCTTGGTTGCGTGATGTAGCTGCTGAAGTACGTGATTTATGCACCTTAGTGATTTGAAAGCCTCCCAGAGTTTCTTGGAGGGGGATCACTTCAGCCTCCTACAGTATGCTAACCTGACTCGCCTGATGGTTTGTTATACATAACCATCTGGGAAGTCATCCTTGGAAACTGTTTGGAAAAGGGCAGGCACTTTCAAAAACTTGGCAGGTGATTGGATGAATCAACTGTCTGTCACTGTCTATCATGGCCAAACTTCATCCACACCCGTAGCTGCCAGAAGTTCCTCATTTTCAGATGGAATCACTGTGGTTTGGGCACAAAACAAACAACTTGGAGCTTGGCAAGATGAACTGGTACATGGTTGAGATCTCATTAATCCAGCTGTCTTGCGAGGTTAACAGCATGCTGTGCAGTCCACCCTAACTGCACTGTCATAATACTGTGTTCATGATGCTAATATTCACTATGTTGATACTGTGTCATTAAAAAAGGTGATCAGAATAGACCTCAACTATAGTGCTGTGGTCGATTTAGTCAGAGATGTTGTGGATGAAATAGCTGGCTGAATGTCTGACTCCATCTCTCTCTCCATCTAGGAGGCAACCATGGCACCAAGCCTTGGTTGTGTACCCTTCTGCCTGCATGGTTCTGCTGTCGTTCCTCCTCGCTCCAGCTCTGGCACGTAAGTCATCCAACACGGCATGGTCATTGATGTCACTAACACAATGCACTGGGCACCTGTACTGCAGTAGATGTTTTTTTCAGATGGTTTGATATGAAAAACGGGCTTTCAATTTGGCATCAAAAGGCAATCGCACAACTATGAATATTTTCCGGATATTTGAAAGGTCCCTATACCGAAATATGCAAAGATATGCAAAGGACAAAATTGCGAATGCGTGCTATTTGTGATGATTCAATCTCATAATCTCTTGGCTCGCAATCACAATTTGCCTCCCTTCCCCTGTTGGAATTCAATAACAAACCTACTTTGTGGACTGGATTGTCCCCGTCATTGAATTAAAAAGCACATTTGGCTGTGTGCTCTTTCCCCTGCATATGGTAAATGTGTTTACCATCCTAAAATGCGAACAAGCGGTGTGGTCCAAGTGTTTTCCTCCACACCAATCATTAAAGCTGCCAATCACTCGTGACAGCATCCAAATTGCGGTTCATCTGCTCATTTGCGCTAACGACTGGCTTTCAGAACACATGGCGAAGGGAGGGAGACTCTAACAACTCAAAGCCCCGCATGCAGTCAGATAAGTGTTTATGACTTGTAAACGTCGTCTGCCCCACTCTCTCATTTCTCTGCAGTTATGTGGGTGCAGAGAAAGGCTTCCAGATGTGTTGTGTTCACACGCCTCCCTCTAAATGAGCTGACTCAGCTTATTGACTTTGCGGCCTCTCCGGGTCGTCCTTTCATGGCTTCCAGATCCTCATTTCACTGTTTCCCTCCAGTAGAAGAAGTGTGTTTCTGTCCAAACAGAAGCGAGATATAGCTGCAGTGGCATCTTAAGAACTGCTCCCTATCCTTATTGGTCACACACATCCACATGACAGTACAGACAGGGCCCAGTTTTTATAATGTGTTTGCACGGTCTAGGTGCATTGGGTGAAGTGTGTCACCTGGCAGTAACCTCAAGCGTAACTTCCATAACACATCCATAACCTCTCCACTGTAAGCTTAATGTGAGTTGGCATTCTCACTTTGTTTTCACTCCTGTGTGTGACCTTCAGAGGACCTCCATTTTGTAGGTGACAGCGTGTGTGTGCATTGTAACATGGTCTCCTGGGAGTCTCAGAGAGCAGACCCTAACACAGCTCTCTCTCCTTTTCCAATCAGAGCTAGATCTTAACAGACTGGACGGCGACACTGTCTGCCCCACCATGAGAAACGGACAGGATGACCTACCAGGTGACATTCTGTTTCAGCCTTTTATTTGAATGTTTTCAAATCAAACACATGGGCTTGAGTGCATGAATATATCACACTGTGGTTTACTGAGTGTTTTACCAGAATCTCTTTGAATCCAAGTTAGTTAGAGACAGTGTGGTCGTGGTGGTGGGAGGGATCCTACAACCCAGACACCTTGAAACTTTCAAATGCAAATAAAATGTTCCACTTGAGCAAGGCTGATCTTAGTGGGAAAAGTTCTAACTCTGCAAGATCTTAATTGTTCGCCATTGCCCTGTTTGAGCACAACTCCCATCACTACCTAAGCACTTGCAGATGTTCCACAAATGTGTGTTTGTTTGGTAAGGATTTAAATGCTCTTATTAGAGGACTATTGATTAGAATCACCTAACTGCCAGAAAAATACCTTGATACAAAGATAACAATATAGACTGCAATACAGCTCCACTTCCTTCTGCTTTGTTGTACACACCAGAGAGTACCCACATACGTTTGTTCACTTCACAATATGTTTTTACATTCCATCAGAGCTCTCCGTGCACACTACATCCATTATCACGCAGTTGGCGTGAACAACTGTTTGTATTTCCGGAAGGTTTCGATCTTATTACCCAGTTCCAGCTGGACGTGATCCCGCTGAAAGGAGTTAGGAAGGTGGAGGGCTCCACTCCCCTCCAGGTGGCCTACCGGCTCGACAGAGAGGCAAACTTCCAAATTCCAACTCGGTAAGTACAGTAACAAGAACGCAATACTGAGAAACGATGCACAAACGCTGAGCTGTCCTACAATGCAGGTGTTGCATTATTACAAGTCCCGGGCAGGTGTTGTTGCGCTGTGAGCAACATGTAATTGGTCGAGGAAAACATGTCTGAACCCATTTGGCACCTCCCAGAGATGAGGGGTGAGGGAGGGGGAGAGGTTATTGGGGTGTCCAGACCCCCCTTTGCCGTTTTAAACCCCCAGGAAATGGGAAGAGACGTATTTGATCATGCATTCTTAGTTGGAGTTTGCCTTCCTTGTCTCGACTCATAAAAGGGGGCAAGGCAGGAAATCGAAGAAGACAGGTGCTGACAGCTTCCATAATGTCCTCTGAGGACAGTCATTACAACTGTGTTTCGGTTGATCTAGTCACCCAGTGTGCTGGGGAAAGGGACCAGAGCAGAACCACTGTCCAATCACAAGCAGTCCTGTGCTGTCTGTAGTCTTCAGTTGGTTTGTGGTTGTCTCATGACCTTCGTACATATCTCAACACTTCTCCAAGTGTTTCACTGTTGGACAGGTCTCCAGCAGCACGCACATCTTCTCACCTGCTGTTATACAACACCCGGCGTCATGCTACTTTGGGCCTGGCACACCAAACACACACACACACACATTTCACACATACACAAACACATTTGTGCCACCAGACCAATGGACAGACTTGCCTTTGAAGTTTTTAAAGAGAGGTCTAAACTCCAGCATCCCTCCACTCCAGGGCATATAAGCCACTTAAACCCTAGCAGCGAGAGAACCCCCTCCGCAGGTAGCGACTGAGAGTGGTCCTGATTTGCTTTATTGGGTTACAGGAAACTCCTTTTTTATTGGCAAGCCTTGATCCATTTACAAGACGGTTAAAAGCCGGCTGCATCGGCCATTCATGAACACGCCACCTCTGGACACGCCGGCTTGTTAAATCACAGCCGCAGCAACACTGAGAGAGAGGCCTGGGCTGGGCGGCCTGGGCCGGGCAGCCAGGCTGACATCTCACACCCATCTGAGCAAGGGAGACAGATATTGTGTGCATCATTTGATAAAAAAAATAAATGTTAATGACATATCAAGGGCGTCATTGTTCCTTTGAGGCAATTATAATTGTTGCATATGCATGGCCACACATAGGGGATGCAGGGTAGAGAGGCTTTGAACATTAAAAGAGCAGCTTGTGATTCATGTCTCATTCATGAGTGGATCTTGGGCGTTGGAGAGCGGGAACAGAGGTGCTGCTTTGTGATTTGCCGACCTCGGCTTTGTGATCATCTCTTTCCTTTGACATTCAGCAGAGCTGGGGAACCTACCCTCACCCAGGGCAATATATGTTGCTGTGCTTAATGGAGAGTGTTATTTGAACCCTTCATTTTTCACTTTCTGTAAAGCGTCATGACTGGTATAATTAGAAACTAAGTGCTCTGACAGGAACTAGCTCAAACTATTCCTCGAGTGAGAAACCAAGCGGTACAGCAGAGCGTAGGATTCATTATGACAAGTCCATGTAAACAATGTGGCTGTCTCTGCTCCTCCACCGTTTGCCCACCCAGGTTGAACTTCCCCCGGGGCTTCCCCGACGAGTACTCCCTCATGGCCACCTTCCGGATGATCAAGAACACCGTCAGCAAGGTGTGGAACGTGTGGCAGGTGGTGGACGAGGATGGACGCAAAATGGCCGGCCTGAGGCTTAACGGCGACCAGCAGGCCCTGGAGTACTTCCTCACGGGCGCCGATGGCAACCTGCAGACGGTCATCTTCCCAGGCCTCTCGGTTCTCTTCAACACCAAGTGGCACAAGGTGATGATCGGTGTGGAGCGCGACCAAGTCACCCTGTACGTGGACTGCCACCCCGTGGACCGCAGGCCCATCAAGGAGAAAGGCCCCGTCACCACGGAGGGAGATACCCTCATCGGTCGCCTGGACGCCGATGCTGACGCTTCAGTGGTGGTGAGTGGGGATAGAGAAGAGCGTCTAATCTTGTTGGCCCAACAAGGCCAACTTTCCTCACAGCGCTGTGGTCGCAGTACTGCTGGGTAGGGCCAGGGTTTAAAGTAGGTGCGCCGAGTGACGCTTTCATGTGCAAGTGTTGCTGCCACAGCTAGTCTGTGCCTCAGTGGGGTTCCAATGAAGAAAACTGTTTCGCTGCAGAACACTCTCCTGAGTGAGAAAATAATGCAGCTCACAGATGGTGTCAGAACACCACAGGCCATTGCCAGCGCTGTGTGCCGTAGCGCATGCTATGAAGTAGTGGAAGTCATGGCATAGCATGGTTGGACATCAAAATCTCATTTCAATTGTTTCAGTTTGAACTCCAATGGATGCTGATTCACTGCGACCCAAAGAGAGCACAGCGAGAGAGCTGCAGCGAGCTGCCAGCTACAGAGGTAATCCACCCGAATAACATCCTCTAACAAGACATATAAAGACCTCAATTATAAAACAAAAACTGTGTAAGCAACTTTATGTTCGGGGCACTCTTCCATGTCTAGAATTACGCGTTCTCCGAGTGCACTGATGTGCACTTTTGCTTTCCAGTCGGTGTCACATTACCCATCTTGTATTACAGAGTTTAGGCCGCTCAACTTAATTAACATTTTATTCTACATCCACTCCTTGGAAAATGACAAATCAAATTTTGTAGTTCTTGCAAAATGAACTATCTGTTTAGGACTCTGCCATGCAACAATTGATTACATTGTGCCCTGCAGTATATACAGCAAGGCTTGCTTTGGACATAATGCCACTTGTGGGTGACTGTAGGCGTTAAGAGGTGGATCACAAAAGTTGCTCATGTGCACTTGAGTTCAAGATTAGTTTGGATGATTGGAAACACCATTACATGTTGCAAACACAAAATATTGCTTTCTGTCTCTGCCAATATTTGGAATTATAAATACACTATGCTGGTTTTTATGAATGAGGCCCCCTGCTCTAGATTGACAACTTCTTTTGGTTAATAGGTCAACTCCCAAACCAAACAACTCTTTTATTAACTAGTCTAGACTAATACTGAAAGTTCGAAGGTACCCTTAGAAGCCAGGCCAGCATGAGCAAATATGCAACTTTTAGGGTATGAACAGTATGAGTACCTCTGTTATGATGCAAACATGCTTCTCAAATCAAGAATGGTCTCATTTCTTTGATGCTAACATTTCTGCTGTGACAGCTGTATCTTTCAGTGCTCCAACACTGAAACTGTACCTGGGGCGGGTGTGAACTGTAGCGCGCTTTGTTGATATTTTAGCATGATGTGCTCACTGCCAGGGTTTTAAATGTGTGCGCTTCTTCTGCCTCTTTGGGTGAAGGTGGTGTGGTATTTTTCACTAACTCTACCTATCTCATTTCTCTTGCTTCTTCAGATGTTTGCCAATGCTGAGGTATTTATTTTTCTACTTCCTTCTTTTTCCCTGTATTTTGAATCCAGAAATCTACTTCAGTGCTTTGTCCCGGGATTGCCTGATTGCTTTATTTCTGCGTGACATGTTGCTTTTTGGGGGATATTGAAAGATGAATAATTTGATTAGTGGCCTAGATAGTACCTAAAACAGAAATAACTTCAATAAATGTGGTGGAGTCGCAAACAAATTACACTTGCTTCAATGTAATATCATTTTGATTGACATTTATATTGTATATTATATTGTTTATGTTCAGGAATATCAAATAAAGACGCAATCCATAGATTGTAATAGATTACATTCCAAGGACATCATAAAAGTATATTTTCCTTTAAGCTAAACAGGTTTAGAACACACTTACAACATTTGCAAAATTCAGACAAACAGTTTATTTTACTACTACACAGTCACACAATCAAACTAAAACAGTAAGAATACGTTTCCACTCTCCAGAGTGGCATTCACTCTGTCCTGAGAGCTGATTGGCTGTGCTGTCTCTTCCTCCTAACCCCAGCCTGACCCAAAGCCAGTGCCAGGTCCCCCAGGTATCCCAGGCCCCGAAGGGCCCCGAGGGCCCCATGGAGAGGATGGCAGAGATGTAAGGCTCATACCTCTGGATGGAAATCTCTGATTAATTAGCCTCCTCTGATTGGCAATAAAACATCTTCAAATCATAGCATTGTCTTGTACAAATGTATGTGTGTTGTGTTCCAGGGTATTCCAGGCACCCCTGGCAACACTGGTGCTCCTGTGAGTATGACTCATGACATTGTATGTTTTTTGCCAACAAATTCTGTTTCCACAGTCTTGGTCAGCTCTTACTGCTCATGGTTTGTTTAAGTGCACTCTCATCTCCTTCTTCAGAGTTGTTTCTTATCTCTGTCTAGATGAGAAAGGCACATCTTTAATCGATTATAAATTGACAGGCACTGCCAAGGTGTATCTTAGCAACAACGGCGGGGCGATGTCAGGAAGGAGATAAAGCTGATTTAGTCTTGTTGTGTCTGTTACCCAGGGCAGCAAAGGGGACAAGGGAGAGATTGGTCTTCCTGGACAGAGAGGTCTGCCTGGCCTACCAGGAGCTGTTGTAAGGACCCATTACATGACAAAATGGGCTTTTATCTATGCCCAAACACTGCAACACACATCATAATTATATTTACAGAATACTGAGATCAATTACAGTCAGGTATCTGCATGATAGTTTCAATATAGTACATTTTTTAATCAAAGATTCACTCCTCTTTTTGTTCAAGGGATCCCCGGGATTAATGGGTCCCAGAGGGGCAGTGGGAGAGAGAGTGAGTAACTCATCAAACCCTGTATTTTAGGCAAAGTAATGAAGATTACTATACCACTACAATGTTGTTACTATAGGTACTGCTTTGTAGTTACATGGTAGTTAATGTAACCTTAATGCAAAGTTAATGTAAACATTGTTTATTCTGTTTATAGGGACTTCAAGGATTTCCGGGGCCAGCAGGCCCTCCAGTAAGTATTTGTATTTGTTAGTATAAAGGATTGCGAAACATCAATACTGTTGAAAGTACTTTATTACTGCATTGATGCAAATATTCTCAAGGTTTATGATTCCATCTGATTCTCTCTTGTCTCACAGGGCCCTGCAACCGAAGGACCTCCTGTATGTATTTAGACTCCCCTGTGTCGCATCCCGTTATCTCACGGTGCTTTTGAACCAGGTTTAGTGAATGTTGCCACCCTGTATGTGACTGAACCTTGTTTGCTCTTGCAGGGACCGCCTGGGAAAGCAGGAATCCCTGGAGATGAGGGGAACATTGGGCCAGAGGTTAGTGTTTAAACACAGACACAACTCACACATAACACGCCCACCAGAACACATCGAGACATGTAAGAAAATACACACTGCATCTCCACAGTTCTGTCAGTGCAACTGTATTGAATCTGACTTTGATAGTTTGGTTTACTAATCTCTCAAACTGTTCAGTGTTAGCAGAACATCATCATTTTGTGTGATTATGATGAAGAAAACCTCCATGTTGGCAGGGCTCACCGGGTCCCAGGGGTGCTGTGGGTCTACCAGGCCCCGCTGGCCCTGCAGGGCCCCCTGGACCTGCAGTAAGTACTGGCTCCACTCTCCTCTGTGTCTGTGGTGTTTCTGTGGTCTGGTCTTCTCACATGGGTTTCCTTGGGAACGCCTGCATTTCCTGTACAATTCCATTATGAGATTGATTGTGGTGCACTATGTCTGTGATTCAATGGTACGGGCTTCACTGTGTGTTGAGTAAGGTACATTCCTAGGTGGTTAACCTTTAAACGTTTAAATAATGAATCCGTGTGTAGTAGTGTGTACTTAGTGTGTTTGTGTTTTGCATGTATTCATGTTTCCAAACATGGGATCTTTGTGAGTGTGTGTTTGTGTATGCATTTGTTTGCGGACTCGCAACCTTGTTCTTCCACGTGTTTTAGGGACCTCCCGGGGCTGCAAACCCTGAGGGCAGTGGGGAAGCTGTGAGTCTCTCTTTATCTCCTCTAGCATGGGGGGGGGGGGGGGGAATGCTTTTTGCATGGTGGTGAACTGGCAGCAAACGTCCCTTCAGCGGCGATGAGATGTTATACCAGAGTCTGAACACACTCTGAGAGGTGCTGTCTCTTTGTCGGCAGTGTCCAGCTGCATGCCCAGCGGGTCCACAGGGGATCCACGGGATGCCAGGGATGAAGGTGAGGAATGTGGATGAGGGCCTCAGGCTGACTGAACAGCTTTCTTTGAGCAATTGTGCTGAAGCACTCAATCGACACTGGCCAGTGGCTTTCTCTCAGTCATATTTTCATCGGAACCGTTTAACGATTTTTTCCTCTTGGTCTAAATGGTTTGTTGTCGCCAGGGACACAAAGGTTTGCCCGGTGATTCCGGGGCACCTGGGGAGGCAGGACCAAAGGTATGAGAGACGTTTTGTCAGGCACGTCTTGATCAGTACTCCGGTATTGAAGCATCAATACAGCGATCAGTATGTTAGTGTTTATATTTATTTTGTGTGATCTACAGGGAGAGTCTGGACCAGCTGGTGTAGATGGAGCCCCAGGACGAATGGGAGATGATGTAAGTTCAGTCTCATCGTGAAAACAACTACTGTACGTTTCGCATTCACCCTTATGCTCAACCACTGTTCAGATGAATCCCAAACCCTTGTGGATGGACCACAACACTACCATTCATGACCTAGCTTGTGAATAATATCCAGTGTTGTTCAGAAATGTATAACAAGGATGTTATCTATGTTGACCCTCAGGGCCAAAGAGGACCTATCGGTTTTCCTGGGACCCCTGGAGACAAGGGAGACAGAGTTCGTTCTTTTCCACGTTAACATCAATACATACATCCCGTGTAACTTGATCTTTTGGTGTTTGGCTGTGTGACTCACTGTGTCTTGTCCTTCCCAGGGTCCTCCTGGTTTTAACGGCATCCCAGGGCCCACTGGCCCACCAGGAGCACCTGTAAGCGACAATAATTTAATCAATGCAATCTAATTATACTCTGCCATTTTCAATCAATGTCCACAAGGGAAAGGCAGAGTCTGGCTGATGTCTTCATTAACAAAACCCAAAAAGGAATTTGAATATCATTGGATTACCATAATGCAAAATATCTTGTTCCTCTCAGGGCGTGGAGGGCATTCGAGGACGTCAGGGTTTGGAAGGGCCCAAGGGTGATGATGTCAGTGAAACAGTTATAATCTCTAATGTTTATCCTTTGCGTCACACACATGGTTAATTTGTTTTCTTTTCGGAATCAAGAGCTAGCTGCAGGCGATCAGTCATTTGATTTGTGTTCGTCTTCTGTATCAGGGTGCAGTTGGCCCTCAAGGAGAGCAGGGGGCTGTAGGACCAAAGGGAGACACCGTAAGTAGTGCAACACACTACTTTTAGATTCCACATAATGGTAATGGACGTTCAATTTTGCCCTTGAATCATAAATCCAAAACAAACTGTGCCTGCAGGGAGAAGCAGGCACAGATGGCATGGATGGTGTCCCTGGTATCGATGGAGCCAAGGTGAGTCCAATGTTTTAATGGCTATTAGTAACAAATGTGCAAATTCTAGAATTTTATGGATTGCGTGTAACCAGATGAATTGGTCAAATCTTTGTGTCCTGTGTCTATTTAACAGGGAGAATCAGGGGCACCTGGATCCATTGGAATCAGGGGTATTGTTGGAATTCCAGTGAGTGTTGCATATTTCTGTCTCCCATGTCTGACTGATAGTAATGTTCATTCTCTGAGACATTGAGTAGCTTTATAACAGGTGTCTTATTGGTTTCCATTGTATTGAAAGGGCTGCCAGATTTTTTGATTTACTTAATTTATCGTTGTTGTACATCAATTGAATTTCTTAATATTAAAAAGAAACCTTTTGAAGCATTCAGACAAATCAGTGAACTACTACAAAAAAATCTCCACAATATAAATAAATGTACTAGCGGGTCCGATTTTTTCACATAATAGTTTTGGTATTAAAAGGGAAGCACAACTGGGGGAAATCAATAGAACTCTGCAACCACACCACAGGCCCTATTAATAAAACATTTAGAGGCATGGGTTCAGGCTGAATGGAAAAATCCAATGAGGTTACCACAGACTTCCCTTTGACTGCAAGGTCAGACAAGCCGGGGGTCACAACAGAGTATAGGGTCAACAGAAGACACTCAGGAAGTAGTCCATCCTCTGTTGTGGTTGCAGAGGAAAATAAGACACATCCCTGTTACTTCCTATAATTTGAGAACAAAGAGAACCGACTTTGAATAGATCATTCCAAATGTGATGTGACGATGTCATCGGCCTGAGACGCCGTGAGGATATCAACTCGTTCTCATGTTTCTCTTCATACATTGTGTGTCTCTAGGGGTTACCAGGGAAGCAGGGAGAAGTTGGACCAGCTGGTCCAAAGGTACTGTAAAGAATCCTCCACCCAACACTCACTTCCACAAAGTCAGGACTCATTGAATTATGCATTCCTCATTTGTAAGTGATTACACTCAGGCATAGCATCTGTTGCATGCATGAGTGTACTATGCAGGTGTGGCATACCCTGAAATCTGTGTAAACTGTTTTGGTCAGGGGGATACTGGTGCAGAGGGGGCTGTGGGACCAGTTGGACTTCCAGGAAAGACTGTGAGTTTTGTATTTTGTCAAATTTGCCACATCCTTACAGTAGAATATCCACTCTAGTTAGTATGCTGCTGAAGATACTGATTTTTAAGATTCTAACATTTTGGTCAGGGGGACATTGGAGAATCAGGAGAGGATGGAATACCAGGGGACAAGGGAGCCACTGTAAGTTGTTGATGTCTTTTGGACTGTATTATAGTTGTGTTGTATGTTTTTATCTTCTGAATAATCGTCTTCCCCTGTTGTAGTGATGTTTGTATGAGCCAGAGATTAGCACACCACTATGTCAGTGACCATCAGTGATAATCAAATTTCCCATAATCCTCCAGGGGGAGACTGGAAAACAGGGTCCAGTTGGAGCTGCAGGTCCACCAGGCATTGAGGTGAGTCATATTAGACAATAATGCACCTCCAGTGTGGGAAAAAAAACATTTGGAGATGTTTTCTTTTTCATACAGTATGATAGTGACATGATTTTGGTTAATATACCTGGACAGGGAGATAAAGGAGAAAAGGGTGACACAGGTGAAAAGGGTTTGAAAGGTCATACTGGACCAAAAGGAGACCAGGTAAGATACATGTTGGACAATGTCGTGCCAGTATTTTCTCTTTATTGGCTAAATGTAAATGAATGAATACTATTTGAATAGCATCTGTCTTTTGTAGGGTCCAGTTGGCGCAATAGGTCCTAAAGGAAGTGAGGTATGTTCATTTACAAATCTGTGTTCTAGGACTTCTGTTCTACTATTATTTTGAATTTGTGTTCACTTTTGAATTTGTGTGTGTAATTTTCAGGGGGATCCAGGTCTTGTTGGGGATCCTGGGGTTAAAGGAGACCAGGTATGACTAAAACCATTTCAATACCTCCCTTAATTACAATATCTATGTCTAAAATCACAATGTTCTCTGCGAGCTGCACACAAAGTCTTCCCGTTAGGAATCACGCTGATCAGACCGGTTGTCTCATTGTCATTCACAGGGTCCTCCTGGCGTTCCGGGAATCAAAGGAGAGGTCAGTAGGGGACGAGTGGCAGCATTACTGACCCCATCTGCCACATCAATATGAGCAGCTTCTACCGCTACAGCTAAGTGATTCTTGTTGGCTATTGGGGCTAATAATGACTGTGTTGTCATCTCATGGCAGGTTGGAGAGAAGGGCACGAGGGGCGCAACAGGGGAAGAGGGCAGACCAGGCCAGCCAGGACACGAGGGGCTGACAGGGCCCATGGGAGCCCGTGGTCTGGAGGGAGAGATAGGCATACCTGGTTCTCCTGGACCCAGAGGCCTGCCTGTAAGTGACAACCAGAAGACAGAGACTGGTTTGAAGATGGCTGTATTGTTTGATTTGTCCCTGTGTTACTAAAACATATGCATTCATTTGTTTTCATGCCAAATCAATAGGGTCCCAAAGTGAATGATAAGAAACTCCAGGAACTATGCTCAGCGATTGTCGAAGGTAAGTAGTTGGATGTCGCTGTTGTGAACTTGGTCGTCAAGCCTGTTTCGTTGAAGGGTTGTTGAGTAGCATTTGTTGGCATTTTAATTTTTAGAACACTTAGCCGAGTTCAAGAAGGAGATGCTGATGAAGCCAGCCCCCCTGGCAGCACCTGGACCAGCTGGCCCCCCAGGGCCCCCCGGGCCCGCTGGGGCCACTGGACCAGCCGGAGACACCGGACCTAGAGGCCTGGCAGGGATCAAAGGCCATCCTGGCTACTACGGTTTACCGGGTGCCCCTGGCAAGCAAGGTAACAGTGACAAAGCTGATTAAATGCTGGTACTGACCTCACAGTTCTACCATTGGTGTGCAAAAACTGAAATGGGATTATATAGCTGAGGTGTCCTTGAAATGTCAAGATACTGTGGATGTACATCAGGGAAACACATGCAGTAAAGCACCAAATGTGTTTGGATGGGGCTGCTCAGGGACCGAAAGGCCCTTTACTTCGTAAGGCCCGTCCTTCATTTCTGTTCCTGGACAGCATCCAAAGCTTTCAAAGCTGATGCATCCTATCTCTTAATTGAACCTTTGAGTAAACAGCTTCGGGCTGCCAGACAGCTTTTGTTTTTAAGGTAGAGTACGTTGAAAGAGGTCTGGACGTTGTCTGGATGCAAATGTTTCAAAGTTATGCAATCACGAGATTCAATCAAAGATTCATGAACATGGCTGAAACATAGCTTGGTGTTCATAAAGCCTCTCCTTCTGAAGGTTTTTCATGTTTGCTTGTCTATAGTTTAGAGTCTACTTCCAAGGATCAAGGCAATTTGTTCTTCCCACAGCTGGTTGTATCTGAACGTATGTTTTTTGTGCAGGTGATGCTGGAGTGAAGGGTGACAAGGGAGACAAGGGAGGGGATGGAGTTGGAATCAAAGGCACCTCAGGAGAACCAGGCCCACAAGGTAACACAACTGTGACTGGCACCATGTACAGTATTCACATGAAGGAAAAAACTAACAAACTCAACCATCTCCCTATCTCCCTGGCCTTCTATCCCTGCATTAGGTGCACCTGGCCTTCCTGGTGTCGGAAAGGATGGCAAAGATGGCCCTGCTGGCGAGGCAGGAATTCCTGGCATGCCAGGTGCTCCAGGCCCTAGGGGCACTTCAGGAGCCCAGGGCTTGTGCGACCCCTCGGACTGTATAGGGAGGCCCCAGCCCCTCTTCTTGATGAGTGGGAAAAAGTCCTCCAGCATCAAGGGCCCGTGAAGCCAAGGAAGCTAGCTCACCAACCCACTCCTCATAAGCCTCAGCGACTACAGCATGGGTTCCTAAACCCACGAGTGGTGATCCATGGGAGTCTTCACATGACTCCATTGAACCCCAGAAAGGAGAGACACACAAAGGGAAACAGAGACAAGGGAAGTGTAGAATACTGTATAGATCTTTCAAACTGCTTATCTTTTCATTTGTGTGTCGTTTAGTAGAGAGTTTATCTGATGTGATCTGGTGTTATCAAAGACAGCTGCTATTCATGTCAAGACAATCTTTCAAATGATGAGAGGCCTAAAGTGCTGGCCAAAAAAATAAATTCTGAATGTTCAAATGATTCTGTTTCCATACATATAAACATGTTTAAGTAACCTCTTTCTGGCCAACACTCCTTCCATCCATGACTTTCCTTTGTATGCATGTATTGTGTATTTCCTGAAAACTCTGAGCTCCATGTACAGTGTTTAGCATAAAACCATAAAAGCTGCAAATACAATGCTTGTGTGAATGGGTGAATCAGTCATTTTACAAAACACAATGAGCCATATTGTAGATTATGTTTTGATTCAAAACATCTCTCTATCATAAAGAGATTAGATTATTTGTCTCCACAAGAAATGTATTAGATTATGCGCCACACTAAAATATCTGAGATTAAAGAACGCTTTTTTGTTTTCATGTTTCCTGTTGTTTTCAATAAACAATAAAAATAAACTACTTTGGTTTGGACATAATTCCTGAAAACATGATCTAATACAACAATAAAATGCATCAAATCACCTTTCAGCTTTGCCCCCCCCCCAACGCTCTGTAATGTGACACTTCACATCTTTCCACAGTGTTTCTTTGCTACGGTAGCTACCCATCAAACATTATCATACTGCAGGTGCTGAGTAGCTGTTGCCGGGCACAGACCAAGAATACTCAGACCAGTGAGGAACGTTTGGTCCTGGGTATAGATGTCATCATGGTCTTCCACTGTTGCTTGGTTACAGAGGTGAAGAGTCAACATCCCATCCATCCAGGGAGCAAATATTACCTTTTACAAAAGACCTGCCCGGCCCATCAGCAGCACCCTTTCTTCTAATAGCTCTCAACTGGGTCGGATTCAAAAGCTAAACTGTCTGGCCTCCCATTATAATCTATGTACACATTGCTTTGAAAAAAATCATATTGTGAAAATCGAAATTTAACAAGGCACATTATTTTGCGATGCATACGTGAAGCCTGTCAAACTGTAAAAATGGGTCTTAAGTTTTGGACATATCAGGAGTCTTATTATAAGTAAATTCTAATTGAAAACAAACCTATGCCCCTGAGTCAAGACCCACTGGTAATTCAGCTGGTTGAAGGATAGACTGTGATAGAAATCAGAAATTACTGTAACTGATTAACTAATAAACCGTCCAAGTATACTCCAATAAGCACTTTCAAAGTAAAAAAAAAGACAAACACATTTCTATAAAATGGATCTGTTCCAGTCTTTATTAAAATATACAGTACAGTACATGTGTATACCCTTATCAAACATAAATTTAGACTATTTAAGCACCAATTCCATGGGATTTACAAGTATGAATTACCAGGCGCCAATCATTCATATTGCTTGTACTGGTATTTAACATTGTGAATAATTTAACAGTATAACTTAACAAAAACCTACATCAGTTTTATACAATTGTTTAGAGTAATTAAAGGTATATATGAAAAAGGGAAAAAATATTACAATTATACAATTATTGATTGGAGCACAGAAACATCAGACATCTGTGATGATTGCTTGTTGGTGGAAGTCATAAGCATTATCATTAGCAAAACCATTTGCAGTAGTATATAAACATACAAATGTTTCCAAATAAATCTGAACATCAACTTCTGTCTTCTCTAGATGTATTAACTTAAACTTTGTGCAAGCTCCCGACATGACCAGGCGCAGGCTACATTTTAAGGTGTATTGCATGTATTGCAAGGGGCGTGATAAGATTGCGCACACAGGAATATCTTATGCCCATTACAATGTAGCCAAAGTGAAATAGAATTTGGAGATTGTAAGGTATTGTAGGACATGAAAGGCTGTTGGTTTAAAAAAACAGGTAGACACTAGAGTATGCACGTCTCCATTTTAGGTCAGCTGGCGTTTTATTGTTTGTGGGGGAACCCCAGAAAAGGCCAAATCCTAGATATCAATTCCCAATTTAAATTATTAAAGACTTTAAATGTTTGAAGACAAATGGAATACACTTGCTCATGGAATACCCATGGTTTCTAATACACCACCGACGTAGCAGTTTGTTTGGGAGGTTCAATTTAATTGGTACACTAGGGACCCGACTAAGAGTTCCTTCACATTGTTTACCTGCTGACCTATGAGCTCAAAATTCAAGCAGCATTTTCTAAATATAGTTTGCTTTTAACGAGTAACGATGGGTAACACTGTCTTTATTTATTCCCAGTTACGAGCAATAGTGGCACGTCTGTTCCCACAGAGGGTTGGTTGTCAAGCCACACACGTCCCTAACATGGAGGGGAAGTGGCCTGTTGGGAGAAACTATAGTTTGACACCGCTTCTGAGGGATAACTGAAGGGTAACAAAGGCTGTGTTTTTAGCACCTTTTCTAGACTTTTTACTGGGACAGAGATCCATTCACTGAAGCAAAAATGGGGGCGGGACAAAGGCACATAGCATGGAGCGTTGGGTCCTTCCCAATGAAAATGTTTACGGCAATTGTATCACACTCAACAAACACTGCAAATACAAGTATAAAAAGGAAACTTGTCACTTTTCGAGTCCCAAGAAAGAGCTACTGAACACTCATGTCCTATAGTCAACCAGCCATGAGGGTTCAGCATTCAGAAATAAAAGGCTATCATTATCCCAGATAACTGCACTTCTGGCAACAACGACAACAAAACACACACAGTAAGTGATTTAGGACCAACCACATGCTCATTAAATCTTTCAGTTTAAAACACTATTGATATTTGAAGATTGGGCCTCACACCTCATTTTCCCTAAAGGCAAACTCTATCAACAAGAATAGGGTATATAATTCACCTTGACTAGATAATTACGAGCTGATTCCGATGGTGCATCTTAGCGATGCATTCATTGGTGAGCACTGACTGATATCCTAAAGTAGATCAATTGCTGAATCTGCTATTGCAAGAGGAGGACAGATTAAACTGAGACAATGACAAAGTCATCATGGCATCATTTGCAGGACATCAAGAAACCATTATTTAACAGTGCTCCCACACAGAGTCTCCCAGCAAGCCTGAGAGCAAACACAGAGTCTATTTGGATAATGGCCAAATTATTGGCCTATTCCAGGTTACCCAACCTACTCCCCCCACCCTCAACCCCCACCCCCAACAAAATAAAAACAACCATCTGACCGGCAGCACATTGGCTGGGGCCCTCTGAACAGAACAGGATCCCACTGCCTTCTTTAAAAAGGAAAAAAGTTCTTGATTCATACCGACAAGTTTCAGTTCATAAACAGCTGGACTTGTCTGTGTGATGTCTGTGTGTGTGTGTGCGTGTGTTGTTTAGGTCCCTTTGACATTTTTGGTGTGAGGTCTTGATGCCAGGCTGGCATAGTAGGCACACTGTGAAGGGTCGCACTGGCCAGGGGGTCCCGTGGGCCCGGGCTGCCCGTGGGGTCCTGGGTTCCCGGGCTCTCCCTGAGTTCCTGCTGCCCCTGGCATCCCGTCTTTACCGTAGCCTGGCATACCAGCAGGCCCTGGTGGTCAGAGACATTCAGAGACGTTAGCTGACGTCATCCCCACCCATGGAGGATACAGAGTGACACAGTGATATCGGTCATGGATGAATGTTCCTACAGTCCTACAGGGAACTTTACCTATGGGACCAGCCGGACCAATCTCTCCTCTCTGTCCAACTCCAATTTCTCCTTTTTCTCCTCTGCTTCCTCTCTCACCTGGGATGAGTACATTTATTAGAAGGTCTTTGATACTGCCCGATACCACAGGGTTGGCCAATAATAAAGGAATGCATTCAAATGCATTCACCTCTATAGCTATTTTCTTCCAATTCAGCCACAGTAGGTTGTATGTGTACCTTTAGGGCCCAGGGGTCCCCTGATGCCATCTCCTCCGTTCTGGCCAGGCATGCCGGGCTCCCCAGGGGGCCCTGCTCGCCCAGGGGTGCCGTCTTTACCTGAGGGTCCGGGCGGTCCCGGGCGACCGGCTGTGCTCTTCACATGGGCTGGCTGTACCTGGGCCATGAGGTACGCCAATTTGGCTGGGGGGTGTAGCACACAGACACAGTTTACGGATAATGATATTGGGTAGACTACAAAATAGTCCACAGTCACTGTCAACTATGAGCCTTACCATCTAACTGCTTTGACAGTTCTTCCTGTATGAGTCGTCTCATTTGCTCCAGTGACACCGACTCTCCCTGTGGAAGACCTCCGGTTGATTAGTTCATCTGTACATTGTATCAGGTGGTGTGATGTTCACCAGCCCCACCAGGGCATGCCCAGTGAGGGTGTTTCGGCTGTGGGCAGTGAGAGTTAGGATGGTACTCACTCTCGGGCCTGGAAGACCAGGGTTTCCTGGTGATCCTTGAGGCCCATTGGGGCCCGAGTCTCCAGGGGGTCCTGACATGCCCATCATCCCTGTATGGCCCTTGCGGCCGGGGGTTCCGGGGTTACCAGGCATACCTGGGTCTCCTGTGGGGCCTTTATCTCCTTTGGTACCCGAATCGCCCTTGAAAAAGGTCACAGTCACAATTGGTGGTCTGGCTTTTCTAGAGAGCAAAGTGAAATTTGAACTGGTGTTCAAATATGAACTACAGCCACTGTGTTAAACACAGTAGACCTATGTTGAAGTGGGCAATTGTGGAGCCCTCTGTGACTGTGGCTTGTAAAAAGGGCGATACAAATAAACATTTTGATTTGATGGTTACAGGTGTTATAGTCTGTTTCTCTCTGTCACTTAGTTGTTGTTTGAATGCACTCACCCTCTCTCCTTTGAGACCACGATCACCCACTCTGCCTGGCATCCCCTGTGAAAGAGACAAGGAGATGAGAATTAAGTAAATAATAAACAAAATGATGTGTTCATTGTTGTTGGTTTCTAAACAGCTGCTTACCTGCTTTCCCTCTGGGCCTATGGGACCAGATGGACCCTGGACAAAAAGACAGGACAGAAAGTATCTCTGAATTCAATAACCAGACTGACCCCATCAGAATTACCTGGACAAATCTGAAATCTGCTTATGGTCTGACATCACTCTGAACATCATTCTGAACATAATAAAGAAGACTGGTGATAACATTCACGTAAAAGGAAGCAAAATCCCTACTTACCGCAGGTCCTTTTGGCCCACTAAAGCCTGGTAATCCAGGGTTTCCAGGCTCTCCCTTCACTCCGGATGGACCCTGTATTTAACAGGAGGACATGGGACTTATCACATGGTCTGCACATGGTCTAGTGTAGCCTACTGTAGCCGCATAACAGCCACACTCATTACGAAGGATTCTGTGAGATTAAAAGTTTAGCTGAGGTTCTTAGGAGCGTAGCACAAGCTAGATTCAGGTCTCATAAAACAACCCTGCGGTGGGACATGCCAGCTGCAGCAGATTCATATTTAAATTTACAAGAGACCTGTGGGTCTGATGTCAAGCTGGTTATGGTAGCAACAGAGCAAAGAAATGTCCCAATGTTTGCTTTATACGTGCAAATTCACCTCACATTTACTATTATTAAATGCTCATGTAATGTAGAACAAATTCACTCACAGGAGTTCCAGGAGATCCAGGTTTCCCTGATGGACCTGGTTCACCTGGTTTGCCCTTGAAATAGAGAGAAAAGATCAGAAAGACAGAGAGAGAAATGACAATAGAACCAGAAAGACAGATGTGAGTGACATTTCAAAATACAGCCAGTTATCAGTGTCCCAGACGTCTCCTCTGGTCTGTCTGCCTGGCACTGTTCTCTACCTGCCTCTGTGTTAGCCATCAGCTTAAAAGGTTGTTGGCTGTAGATGATGACTCACCGATTCTCCTCTTGGGCCCATGAGCCCCTCTGGTCCTGAGGCTCCCTGGTTACCCTTCAGAAGCAAACAAAATGCTGACAGTTCACACGCTTATTGCACACTGATAGCGACATCATTTCAAAGTGAATATTATGGCTTCTCTCACGTCTTTTCCAGGTGAGCCCTCACGACCAGGAAGTCCCTGTTTTCCATCTTCACCCTGTTTAGCATGTGAAGCAAACGCAGATGTAAGTTCATCGATTGGTTATGCAACAGAAAATAGTCTACAATCCACTGACGAAGGAGGGGAGGGAAGGGTTTTCAAATCTACCCTTGACCCTTTGGATACGTATATGGATTTATGGTGCTGGAAATTGCTATGTGCCACATTCATCTGATCCAGTCTATAAAATCTGTGAGATTGACATGATTTAGACACAGCGTGATCCTCTCTTATCTCTGAGGGATTTGGCGGTGAGTGCACCAGGAAACTGCTCTAATGAGTCGTCTGCAGTTAGACTGGAGCCTGGTGTTCAGAGAAGGCCGCAGGGCTGTAAACCTGGCTGGGGCTGCTGTCAGTGACTCAGTGGTGTCTGTAATGAGCCATGGTATTGGTCACACTTCTGCAGTGACAGAAACGTTTCCTGAGGGGAGCGAGACGAGGGATGACAAAGCAGCAGGTGCAATAGGATTTCACGAGAGTGGGCTGGCTTGAAAAAAGGGTGCATGACATTGCTAGCCTTAATCCTGACTCATCTTATTTTCGGTGACAGACGGATATTGCTACATGGGTGTGGACACACTGACCTTTGACCCTGGCGGACCAGGCTCTCCTCTGTGGCCCTTGAAGCCCTGCGAGGACAGATGAGGAACGTGAATCATACTGACATCTTTATAATATGAGTAACCACATGGAATCAGTATTCTGACGGCAGGTCTGGACTCACAGGCAGTCCTCTGAGTCCACTGTTGCCTGGGGGTCCAGGTTCCCCCTGTTTACCCTGCAGAGAGACACATCATTGAAGCTCCACAAAGAAATGACGCACTTCTCGTACATTAGATCCCAAACATCTTAAAAACCAACATATCAATGAATCAAGCTTTAGCATCTACTTACATGCTCTCCCTGTTCCCCTGGTCTGCCATCTTTGCCCATTTTCCCAGCCATTCCCTGCAGAACAGGAGAAGGAAGCATCAAGCCTTAATACGACACCGCCATGCATGACCTGTAAACCGATCCTCACTCGTTGAATAATATTGTTGTCTTACCATCAACCCTGGCAGACCTGGAGGTCCCTGGATGCCTTTGAGGCCCTCCTTGCCCTAGTAAAGCCAAACACAAACACAGACAGGCCGCAGTCTCAGAACCCTGGTGATTAATGCCCGCTGCTGCCAGGAGCTTTGGCCCAGTTGACACACACCCCAGAGGGGGGGAAGCTCCGACAATGAAGACGTGTGTAATAGGTAGCTCCAGGGTGTGGCATAGGGAGGCTAACCAGACCTTTTCTCCAGGGGATCCTGGGGGGCCAATGGGTCCAGGCTGGCCGTCTGCACCCTGGATGGCGAGACAAGTGGAAGTCAGATGAAACAAGTGAATGTATTAGCTAGGCGTACAGCAAGATAATTCAAAGTTTAATAAAACAAACATTATTTGTGAAAGGTGATAGCACTCACAGGTTGGCCCGCGATGCCAGCAGGTCCTGGGTGCCCAGGGGGTCCTGTGTGTCCCTACACACACACACACACACACACACAGATGAAGTGACATAGCCAAACATGGCATGATATGACCTGACAAATAAACATGAAACAAATGACAATGACAAGAAAGTGAAGTCTTAAGTTAAGTAAGCTGTCCTACCTTTTCACCTTTGTCTCCTGGTGCCCCTCCAGGGCCTTTATCTCCTTTCACTCCCTGTGGGAGAAAACCATTCACATTACCTGTCTGTGGCCTGAGTGTGCAAAGCACATACTGTAGCATGCTAAGACGTATGCTGTAACATGCTATGTCTTTGGGTCACTTGTTGATATTGAACTCGTTCGTTTTGATGTCAGGGGCATGGTGGAGAGGGTGTGGTACTGGCCTTGGTTCCATCAGCTCCTGAGGGGCCCGGGGGGCCGCTAGGGCCCGGCTGGCCCTATAATGACAAAGCAGCTCATTAATCTCTGTCCAGCTGAAAGGGTGTGTCCAGTCCCCTAGGCCAGACCATCAAGAGGAGTCACGTCCTAATCATTCACTACTGGCCCCAGAGGAGTCCTGCCTAATGATGCAGACACAGATGCCTCTCTCTGTCGCTCACCCCAAGTATGATTGATGTCCGAGCCAAGCCGATGCTTCTTCTGAGATGTGAACATTCTACTTTTGTAAGACAGGGTGAGTCAGTCATGCTTTGTGTAATGAGCGCGGTCGCTCGTTCCATTCTTACTTACTTGGTAGCCATCTTGTCCGTTTTTCCCCGGGGGTCCTGTGTGTCCTTTGTCTCCGGGGGCTCCTGGGAGCCCAGGGGGGCCTGCGGGGCCCGGGGGACAGTCTGAGCACACATCCTGAAAGAAACACAGTCACATGGCAGTGGGGGAGGAGTCTGTTTGAGTGAGGAACGCACTGTTGAACAAGACGGAGGACATAACAGAAGCCAAGGTCCACTCACCTTCAGATTCAAATCGGACAAGTCTGCTGCTTTCCCCTGAAAACACATAACCATATGTTAAACCGGTTCCCATGTTCAGATGAACCCGATCAATGGCTACCAATGCGTCAATGGGGCTGAGTTGACCTAACAATGAACTGTGGCATGCTGGTAAAGTTATTTCTTGCCCATCAAATAGCAGGGCGTACTCACTGGCTCTCCTTGAGGTCCTTTGTCCCCTGGTCTTCCAGGCAAACCCTGCAATCCAGACAATGGAGAGACGTGAATCACAGCAGCCATCCTTCAGCCCCACAACCCAAGTCGGTACTATCTCCAGCTGATCAACAAAGGGCATGTTAAACTGCCAATGAGGACTCGTTGGCCTAATGGTACAAGTGTTTTTCTCAGTGTCCGCAAGGTGGAAGAGGAGAGCGGTGAGAGACAAAGCCAACAGAAGGTGAGACATTCAGCTGTGTGCTGAGGCAGTGTACATACGTTGTGACCTGCTGGACCCTGCGGACCAGCAACCCCGGTGGGCCCTCTCATGCCCTGAATCACAAAAAAAAAAAAACGATATAGTCGTATCGGACAAGTCCTAGTGGTGCCAAGTTCTAAACATCACAATGATACTTACCTGAGATCCAGGTTCTCCTCTGGGCCCTGGGGCTCCCTAGAAAGGTTAGATATATATCAAAACATGTCCAACTGTTTGAATATGTGTACCTGTGTTCAAGCGTATTACATTGTATTTTTGTATGTACCCAGTGTGAATCCTCTTTGAGTATCTACTTTACAAATTGAATGTATTATTATAAGTGAGTGTGTCTTCTTACCGGGGGGCCAACTTTGCCTTCTCCCTGGGCACCCCTGTCTCCTGGCAACCCCTGCGGTCCTTGTGATCCAGGTTGACCCTAGAAAGTGATCAAATCGAGGTCAGTTTCTCACATTATCTGATGTTATTAGCATCATTCCGGTTTGAAACCTTCTGAAGTTTAAAAAAATTAATCTATCATTGAATTAACTGATGACAATAACACATACTCTTGAGGTCATAGCATCCCATCACACAGAAAGCATGGATGTCCTCTCATTTTGACAAAATAAATTCATAAAAAGACAGAATAGTTGCAAAGTGACAAGCCACTGTCCATTATGGTGGACATAACATAATTCCTGCGTCTCAGAAGAACATGGCTTAGATGTCGGGCTCCTAGGGAGGTCAGTTTCACAAGTAACATTTTTGCTTTCATCTCTCTCAAAATAATTCTCAAACCGACTTGTGTATGGTAATTGTGACATGTGATCATGGTAGATGGTCTCACAACACTAGTGGACTGTGATTTTTCCCTGTCTGCCCCCTCTAACACCTCTTCCTCACTTGAAAGTTCTGGCATGGTCACAGCGGGCTGGTCACACAAATTGCTTTTGTTCCCTTTTGAAAAATGGATTTGTTTTCTTATATCCGTGCAAGAAAAAAAGTGTATGGGAGCTGCCATGCATGCCAACAGGCCACCTCCAGGAACAAGGTAAACAGGCCAGTGTCTCTACCCCCTTCTCATCCTCTCTCCCAACACACCTTAGGTCCAGGAGGTCCTTGGATTCCCTGTGGTCCAGGTTCCCCCTGAAAAGTTACAAATTGCAAAACAATTATCCTACGTACGGGCAAGATCTAAACAGATTTAAAGCAATAACATTGCTTCCAATTTTCACATAAACCAGCCTGAATTGTTAGTGTAACATCCTTGTTCATGTATAACTTGTGTATTGTTGCCTGCGGGGGTTGAATATTATTGGCTTGCACCTGACAACAGTTAAAAGAGTATGTGTGGACATCCCTGCTGCGGCCCACAACAGTTTAATGTGATCCATTTAAACGGTGTACTATTTGTGTTTTTGCTTTTTCAGCACTGTCACCATATGTTTGTGGTAGAAAAAATTGAATAGGTTTGGCTGAAATATGCTTACTCCAGTCACTGGCATACCTGCCATGTGAACCTGTGGTAATACAGCATGCCAGCAGAAGCCAGTATTAAACCCCCTAAGCTGATCCAGCACTCTCAGCCTGTACTATTACGGACTTTCCGTACTAGTAAAGTATTGTACTTTTCGAGATTGAGGTTGTAAGAGACGCAGTTGCCTGATTCAGAAGAGATCATTAAAACTATTTCATATGATTGAACGGTTAAGGTGAGATGTGCCAGTCTACCTTAGACACACACACACACACAGGAAGAGCACATTTGCAAGTGAGCTACAAAAATGTTAATGTCATGACTTACATTGAGTCCATCTTTTCCCTTCCCTTGTGGCCCAGAAGGTCCGACTGCACCAGGTTCTCCAGGGGGCCCCGGGGGGCCTGCACGTCCTTCCTTTCCCAGCTCTCCCTGAAACACATCACCATGCAAAGAGCCACAGGGACTCAGAACAGAGCTCCAGTCTCCACTCCTGGAATAAAGATGCACTGACTGAGGTGTAAGCCTGGGTAAGCACCAACAAACATGACAATGCACCAGCACACCCAGAGAAGATGTGGGTGAGACTACAATATGCTTGCTGTGAAATCCAATTTGGGCATTACATCTACACATAGAAACATAGCATGTGGCACTGGCTATGCATCGAATCAATAGTCAAAATCAAAGGTTGGACTTATTCTACCCTATACAGTATCTGTTCCAACTATAATGGTTCTAACTTTGATGAAATGGGACATTTGGATTCAGACAGGACGAGGTGACCAACCCTCTCTCCTCTTTGTCCTGCTAGACCAGGAGGTCCGAGAGTTCCAGGTATTCCCTAGAAACACAAAGGTGAAAGTCAAGAAAGGCAGTAGGGATCCCATGCATTTGTAATCAAATGCATTTTCTATCTGCCAAAAACGTCAGTTCCGATTCGCAGGAAGTCGACCTACCACGTTGCCTGGTAGTCCACGAGTGCCTTGGGAACCAGTCAAACCTGGAGGACCCTGAGAGCACAATGAAAGTCAATAACAACAGTCGACAAAGTCAGAACACCATAACAAAAACAATCACAATGGGAAGACAGAACCCAGACTCACCGGATCTCCCACTCGCCCTGTCTCGCCTTTGGGGCCGATGTCACCTTTCGGACCCTGGGGTTAAGTCAAGAAAGATCATTATAAAAACAATACTTTTTGAACAAGCTAGTACACTTATCATGTATGTCATGGTATTTGATCATTTGTTTGTATACAGTAGTGCTACAAGTAATTCAGGTGCAGAGTTTCAGGAATAAGATGTTTACCTGAGGCCCAGGCAGTCCCTTAAAGCCTTGTTCACCAGGCAACCCTCGTGGACCCTTTAAAGGACAAAAATAAATTATCTTGTGCCAGTATAGTGTTGACTCTGTGTACAGTAAATCCTTAGATTAGACTAATGTTAGAGATAACAATATATATGATTAGACTAATGTTAGAGATAACAATATATATGATTTTTAGAGTGGGCCACCTGACTGGAATTAGACTGGAATTATTTATTTGAATCAATCGCAGTTGAATTTAACTTTGGAGTGAACAATAGCAAAAGAAATGTAGGATAGGTGGCAAGGCTTATGTCAGTGTAGCATGTCAGTGTAGCATGTTGAACCACTTTCCATGAGTTTCATTTACAGGTTCTAGACTCTTCTGACATCTAGTGGAAAGATTTAGACATTGTTATATTAGTGCCTTAACTCACCAACTCTCCTGGTTTTCCTTGTTCTCCCTTTACACCTTGCTCTCCAGGTTTACCCTGCGAAGATAAAACAATACGCTGAATCCATATAGAAATAAACAATCATATCCAGCTAAATCTGACATATGTATGCACTATTGCAAACATGTATTATTTAGTACATCGTAATGTTGTATTGCACTTACTGGTTCGCCAGGCTCAGGAATTACATTGGCAACCTACGACAAAATGAAACACAAAACTGTTTTATATTTCATACAGCATACGCCATTTTGAAAATGCAATTTTTGATGCGCAACGCTGCATGTTGGTGTTCCTGTCTGTTATTTAAGTAGGATTATTATATCAACATCCCCAACACAACTCACATTTCCTGGTATCCCAGGAGCCCCTCTGGATCCTGTCTCACCCTGAGGAGAGAGACAGAGGAGTTAGTGCAGCATGACTGACTAACACTAATGAACTCATTACACCTTCATTAGGGTGAACTGATGTAGCATGTAGCGATGTATTTAAATACATAATGAGCAGCACATGCTGTCCCTGCTACAAACTGTCTCTCACCTTGTCTCCTTTGTCACCTTTTGGCCCGAGAGAACCATCTTTTCCCCTGTCACCCTAAAACGAGGGACATCAAGATTAAACAGAGACATCCTTATAAGTTAATCAGCTGAGGAGAATATGGGGCTTTTCAACACCGTCACAGTGAAGAGATTTTGAAATGGGTGTCAACGTATGTCGCTAAATGAGTCAAATGTAAAACATGTCAAATGTGATAGGAGACCGAACCTACCTGGCTTCCTTTCTCTCCTCTTGGCCCAGCAACACCTTGCTGTCCAGGTAGCCCCCCCTCTCCCTGCAACATCACACACAGACCCGAGACAAAGGGGGCATCAGGTGACCAATTTCCTGAAATTCTTAGCTTGGCATACGGCTGTAACATGAGGGGGGCAGACACGAACATACCCTCTCTCCTGGAGGCCCTCTAGGGCCAGGAGATCCATCGTCACCCTGGAAGGACAACACAGATATCGGAACGATTCATCGGAAAACACATTGAGATAATCAGTCATCCACTGACTGGAGTGAGTGCTCTCACTGCTAGGCAGTATGATTGTGCATTGGCACTTTACCTTCGGTCCAGATTTTCCAGGGAAGCCATCTGTTCCAGACTCTCCTCGAGATCCCTTGTTGGAAATAGAAGGGAAGATGATCATTTGGTTTTCAATAGAAGCTTGTGGTAAATATGTTAATCAAGAAAAATAAATGTTGTAGTGATGGAAAACTTTATGAAAGGTAAGTTCAAGTTACATACTGTATCTCTGTCTGTATGCATGTATTCATGTATCCATGCATGTACATTATTGTGTAAAAACACATGTTCAATGGTCTCCAAAGTGGGGTCTAATGTGAACAGTAAAGAATAGGGAGAGCAACTGACCTTGGCCCCATCATTTCCTGGAAAACCATCCAGGCCATCTTTACCAGGCAAACCCTTAGATAAACCACAAAGAAGGATTTCAGTAAGAGGAAATAAAACGTTATAGCATCAAAACCATGGTGGGAGTAATCCTGAAACCGACAATGAGGAAGCATGAACTTACGGCTTTTCCTGACTCCCCTGGTTTACCAGAAAATCCAATTTCACCAGGTAGACCCTTAATAAGGAAGAATGAAAAGAAGGTTGACCGTTTCCAAATAGAGTATAGTAACCTAGTATAAGGAAGAAGTGATTTGAGTGAATGCAAGACGACTGCGAATCTTGTCCTGTGTTGTCTTTCACCCACTTACAGGTGGACCTGTTTGTCCAGGGTTTCCATGTTGCCCTGGTGGACCCTGTGCACCCTGTTGATAAATGATAAAATACCATCAATAAACATGGTCATCATCAGTCTAGCAAGCAGATGTTTGTAATAGCATGTCCTTTCATCCACCACTAGAGGACAGTGTAGTGATGCACAATCTCTTTTTTGAAACCACAGGCGAAAGTAGGAGCAGTTATTATTGTTGTAGTAGAAATATGGAATATTGATGGCAATGTGCATTAGCGTAGGACCTGCCTTGTGCAATTTCCTTAAGTTACTGTAAATTGGGGATACTGTTAAGAGAGAAGTCAGGGATGACTCTGGTCTGCATTGAGTTGTTGACAGACTGACAAAGATGAAAATGCATATACTGGAATGGAAGGAATGGCAGCCACATTTAAAATTCAAAATCAAAGTCTCCTTACAGGGGATCCAGGTAGGCCATCAACACCTGGTAATCCACTCTCTCCTTTCTTTCCCTGTAAAGAAACAGATACATCCTAAATGGCCAAACACCAACATGATGAGGTGGAGCATACATTTGAGCGACTACAGGATAATAATATAGGCACGAGCCCTGCATTTGGAAGTAGGATTTGTGAGAAAAAAACGACCACGCGATAATCCATCTTTTTAAGTTCAGAGTTATTCATTTGTTCCCGAACCGCAGTGGTTCTGATCAATCAGCATCATATGAGGAACTACTGGTAGACGCGAGCAGGGTTGAAGTTAGCCCATGATGGAAGGTGATAGACTATGACTGTTCACCCAATCACCTACCAAGTCTTTTTTTAAACAGTTTCATTGGACAACTTCCCAGATGGTTATGTGTAACAAACCATGAAGCTACCCTCTTACTGTAGTTGACCCACCACCACCGATTTGATTTCAAAGAATTCCATATCAACTGTAATATGCCGCCCTCTGCAGGCTGTCTTGCAACACTGCATGTGTTTCACCTGGAAGGCCTGAGCCGTCATAAGGACATGGGTGGGTGGACAGTTCTCAGTGCCTGGGAGGGACACAGATGACTGATGATGAGGGCCACAGTGAACGTCAGAGCAGCTCGTTCCGTGCCTGGTCAACCAAGCGGCTGGCTCAGCTGGTTCTGTCCGCCCCGCTGGTCGAGCAGACATCCCTATTATCACAGCTAGCCCCCCTCAGTGAGCTCACATCCTCCTCACAGACTCAGACCAGCCCCCCGCCACGCTGGGCTTCACAGCAACAATACACTGAGGTGCATTTAAATGCAGAAGCACTGGCGAAGCAAGCCAGAGAGAAAAAAAAAGGTGAAGAAATAGGTCAAACTCTCTCTGTTTTGTGCATCCAGTGCAGATCCATTATCTACTCTGGAGACTTTCTACACTGCGAAGTAAAAAGCCATCTAAGCAGTCTGTGTACCTACTGAAGAACCTACCGCTGCTGACTACACCGCTGGAAAACCCACAGAAAACATTCAGTAGCCATGACTACAAATTTGGAACCAAGAAACGTGTTGCTGAACATGTTACATTTACAATATGTGATTCTGTTGATGTTTGTGGTAAAATCATATTCACCACAACGAATATTATATGCCTCCAAGGTTTAAACATGCCACTAGAAGTTTCTTGTGTTGAAAGGATAAGTTGACTAATCTTGTGTTCAAAACCCTTACCCTTTGTCCAGGCTCACCAGGTAAGCCTAATTCACCAGGTTCACCCTAAAGAGAAGAACACATTTTGAAAGTAAGTATAAGCTCACTGACAGACATTTAATCACCTGCTAGATTTTCAATAAAGGACAGTTGAGTCCTTAAGGTTAATAACATAAGTCCTAAAACGTGGATCCTTACTGGAGGCCCTGGTGGTCCGTCTCGTCCCTGGGGGCCAGCAGGGCCAGGGGGCCCCTGAAACACAGTCAAGACAGGACATATGTGACCATGTGGCTACACCGTATGTAAGTAGGTCCTCTAATAACATTCACAGTTCAGTGTTCTCACTGTTCAGTAGACAGTAGATTCCAGAAGTAAATAGTTTGTTTAATAGACACTGAACAAAAAAACAGGACAGATAATAATGATAATTGCATTAACTTACAGCTTCTCCTTTCAAGCCTTCTTTTTGAACCTGTTGAGAAAGTATTGTGAAGACATGTCAGCCGAGTAGATACAATTTAAAGATTATTTAAATGCTAGTGTACCTGACATTTAAATATCTTTTTGGGGACTTACCACATCTCCAGGTAACCCGGCCAGGCCCCTCTCTCCCTGAGGGAACATTTAAACAGAAAGAAACCCCCTTTCAAAAGGTGCAGTAAATCACAATATGATTTCTTTGTGTGCGAGTGGTGTGTGTGCGTGTGAGGGAGATTGTAAACATGTACACTGCACAGTCAGTAATTACTGACAGACAAATGAGCTCAGCTATCTTCTGTGTCAGACAAATAAGAAGGCTGCCTTTGATCAGAAAAGGGAAAGCAAAACAAGAACGTCTGGAAAATAGAGACAGCGACTTATAAACTGAGAACAGTACATTCGAGACACTGGCAGCTCTTCACTTCTCCAGAATGCCCTAAAAGATGTTCTTTTTTGTTCAGAAAAGGTGTAATAAGTACAGATGAGAGACCCTACCTTATCCCCTTTGATGCCGCTGGGCCCAGGTGTACCAATCAGTCCTCTCAAACCCTATGCAACAAAAATATCCAGAATCAATTTTAAATTTCAAATAGACAGGTAACTGCCAATAAGATAAATGCCTATTTTTTCTTGGGTGAACGGCAACACGATAACTCACATCTTTACCAGAAACACCAGGCTTTCCAGGCAATCCATCCAGACCTGCATCTCCCTAGGAAACAAGAATGAGTTCAAAGGAATACACATTCCACAGGAAACAAGAACAGGAACACAAACCCATGTTGTGTAGCAACATGTATTTATCATTTGGCAGTTTAGCAGCTGGTAGGAGATGATTCACATTACACGTGTGTGTCAGTCAGGTTTCCTAACATACAGTACAGTCCCCTTGACCCGAGCATCACCCCTAGGCCCCCCCCTGTCTAACCACTTCCCCTGTCACCTCAGCTGAGGTGAGCGTTTCTCCAGGCCTCAGCCCCAGGAAGCTGACTGACTGGGGGACTGGTAGGTATTGCACGGTTGCTCTGAATGCACGAAAACAAGAGAAGTTCTATGGAGCCCAATGGTGTGCTTTCAGAACCTGCTACATGATTTAAAGTCAGGACATGACTGTCCATGTGCTTAACATATTTGTGCTGTGAACTAAGACAAGGACCTGCAGAGACATCCTGACAGATTTTCTTCACAGGAATTAAACAAAACATAAGTCTGACTGGCAAACTATAATATATGTGTATTCCTCCTGTGTGCATGGATTACATTTAGATGTTTCTCAAGTTCTTCAACTACAAGTGAACAGTAAAGTTACAAGAGTTTGTACAACCAAAGACAATACATTGTCAAACCTGAAATAAATTCATGATCAAAAGGCACCCTATCCACATATGACCAAAGCTAGATCTCCCAGTCACAGATGTATTTTATTTGGGCACAAACTTTCACAGATTAATAAGTTGTGAACAACACTGGTCAAATACTTTTTTATGATGAAGTGAGAGTCTATATTTCAGTATGTTCTTAGATATCCACAGGAAGCCTTCGACACATGCTGCAGTAGCCCTGAATGAGCCACATTTGAGTGTAACGCCCCCTCAGGTCCCAGACAGGAAGTTTGGCAAGTGCATTAAGGAAGCACATCTGTTTGCACCATTATTCCTCTAAGTTCCCCCTTCCTCTGGGATGAATGTGCTTTCTCTGTGGCTTATGGAATTAACCCTCTCAGGGATGGAGAGCCCACAGCTTCACTACATGAAAACCACGAATAACCAGGGCCTACTGCAGTTTTTCTGGAACTTAGGTATGTAGGCTCTGACAGAACTTACCCTTGTTCCTGGTGTTCCTTTTTCTCCTTTCACACCACTGGTTCCCTAATGTTGAATAAAATAGCACAGGCATGAGGGTCAATATAAAGACCAACCACTTTTTTTAATTTATTTTTTATTGGCAGATTGCAGTATGCTGTACTCACAGAAACACCTTTGGGTCCAGGTGTGCCAATAGGTCCAGAATCTCCTTGAACTCCCTGAACAAAGAGAACAATAGGATCAAACGTTGGCAGTTTTTAGCTGCAGTTCAGTCAAGACAATCACGTATTAGATTTGAGCATTTATTGTTACATGACATGGACATGTAGATTTACTTTGGCAGAGTGGATAATCTAAGGGAAGCACTCCCTGCCTCCTCAATGCAACACATACATGACATGACATATGAGGCAGGGAGCAACAGAGATATAATCCCCCTGATGGATAGACATACAGACAGCATGGGGGGGGAGAAGGGGACGGTGGAGGGTGGCAGCAGCACTGATCATACAACGACCGGGGTCTTTTAAAGACGCCTTATTGGACGTGGCCCAATGGATATGCGCTGCTAACATGGGTGTGGTAGTGGGTGGAGTAAGGAAGGTGGAGTAAGACGCCTTACTTCCCCGATGACTGTTGCGCGCTGCCCGATTGCCCTGCCAGAACTAGCTGCGCTTATTTCAAACATAAATTCCAACATACATAAACTTAAGGTTTGACTAAAGCATTTGCTCCTTGAAACAGATTGAACAGCTGTAATGTTATTTGCTGTGACAGGGTTTAACTAACTTGGGAGGCACATAGATCATGTAGGCCCATAAACGCCCAGAACAGCAACAACAGCTGTCACTATGGAGACCTTGGGTTAGAACCCCCCTCGGAGATGACCTTGACTTGCGACCTCATTCTCACTCTCTCTGCTACTGCAGATGCCTAGCTAAATAGTGACATATAATGCCAGTCAGACCTAAGAAGACGTTCAAGTTATGACCTGTTGTCATCTAAGGTTTTCCTGGATCATAAGTCCAAAATGATTTTGTTTGTTATGGGGGGAAACGTTGTTTAACATTGTTCATGTTTCCAGTACTCAGTAGTGAATAGGGGGGCTATCATTAACTCTAGTTCTGCCTTTTTCTTTGGATCGGGCTCTCGCACCGAAACTGGGTGGTCACAGGTCATTGGCCAGCCCCATCAGTGCTCCACCTTCTTTCTCCAAATATTTAATCTACTATTTGGTCTCCTTTCCAGGGAAGGTAGACCAAGCCAGTCACATTTCACCTGAAATCGATAACAGGCAGAGAGGTATTTGTCTGTCTGAAGTAAGTACGCCCACGGACACAACAAAGAATGTCTTTAATACAAAAACAGACGATCCAAACATGCTGTCTGCTTTGTTAAACTGCGAAAATACCCACAATTCTTCCAGCTAAGCTGGAGATCACGATGCAGTCATTCTGAATGAAAGACCGCTCACTCACCTTTGGTCCCAGTGGGCCAGGCAAACCCGGGTCACCTGCAGCCCCAGCTTCACCCTGTCACATGAATTGTGCTTAATAAAATTAGATGGTAGACTCTCCACAGTAATCAAATAATGATGCCAAGAGAACGGTGTTTACTTTGGTGCCTCTCTCGCCCTGTTTTCCAGCAAAACCAGCTACTCCACTGCTTCCCTGTGAGAGATTTGAACAGACTTAGATTTGGCATGTTTCAGAAAGCACAACATTCAACTGGACTATGGGCATAAACACCTCACCTTCTCTCCTTTCTGCCCTTTATCACCTAATGAGCCCTTACTGCCACTGTCACCCTGTGGAGAAAAAAGAAAGGTGTTGGTAGGTACATAACTGATGTGAAGGGTTGGTGCGTTGGGACAAACACGTTCAAAACGACAACATGCTGTGAGAAAACAGGGTTAACAAGGTTAAGTCACTGAACACAGCTTAGTAAACAACTGTTAGAGAACTGGTTTACACACAATACGACAAAAACGAACAAGAAAAAACAAAGATTACTACGTTTACATTCAAAACAATCAAAGCACATTAAGAAACTAGGACATTTACACACAATACTTTTGAGCAATGGTTCAAGGGCCAAACTATGTGGATGTCAGTCGGTTTGGTTCACCAATCACCACTGAGGTCAGTTCGCACATGCAGTAAGGGACAACCTCAGCACATCAAGGTCAATGGATTTCTATTGTCTTTAAACTTTGTCCTTTTGGTTTGTACTCTGATGTCATTTTCTGTGCCAAGGAGTTTCCCTGACTTTAAAGAATAAAACCGAAAAGGATGTTAATTACATGGTACCACCAAACCTAGGCCAACCAAGGACTTTACTGTACTTCATAAACCACTTCACAAGTCAAAGAAAGCTGCCCTTTAATTACTATGGGAGACGCTTTACTTTAACACACATCACTTCTTCATCAAAGAGACCATGAACTAAACAACTTCATTATACTACAAGCTTTAATGAAATTATATAACTGTAACCAAAAATGTGCCCTTGTTGCAAGGGAAAGTGTTTTTTAGAGTTTCTAGCTTGCTGAAGATGCAATTATACATAAATGGAGAAGGATATATTAAATTTCACCTTTTAGAAAGTGTGAGTGAGTTACGCGTCAAGGTGTAGCACACCAATGTCAGGGTTTTCATCATTTGTAATGTTACACAGAATAAACAGAAAGCTTGAGGCTGGAAAAACAGACAAAGCAGATAGACCGAAAGATAGAACAGCAACAGAACAGCCCACAAACATTTAGTAGTTTGTAGTTTCATGCTGTTTTAGCAGTAAACTCCTCATTTCACATCAATATGTTAGCCTGTCATTTATTAGAATTCATTGTAAAGTGTTTCTTTTAATTTTTAATTTTGGGCCAGTCAGTGCTAAACATGTCGAGAAATTCCGGATGAAGTATTATGACTTATGTAGTCAAGCAGGCTGCTTGTTTGTCAATGTAGCCTGAGTGCATGATGTGAGATTGTCGACTTGATCACAGTGAAGTGGAAAGTCAATACAAACATATACAATCAAACATCCAACACCACACTATTTAGGTGTATCCATCAACACCACAATGACCAAGTCCAAAAACCATGTGAATATGGAGCAGGAATAGGCCATTGGGCCTGTCTTTTCAACCCACACAACCATTTTAAGTATAACTCTCTGGACTCTCGAATGATACATGCCTCAGCTCTGGACTAAAGGGAGAAATTATATACTGAAGCTTTCAGCTGGTACTGCCAAACTACACAGAACGTTGACAGACGTGATGGGCGTCTGTGTGGGCCAACCTTTAACTCTGTTACACATCCTCTGTGGTGACCTGTCCTGTAATTCTAACAATGATATAGTTTTAAGTATTTTCCTTGACGCTCCCTCAAAGTATTTTCACAGTGCTTCTGAGGTTTTATGTCTCTATCTGGTGGCACACAGTGGCAGTCTATGCCTGACAAGTATTAGTTACGTGTATTGAGGCATATGTATTTGCATTGATTTGAGGAGTTTGACCGTTAAAAACCATGACCTTACCTTCAGACCCCTGTCACCCTTGACAGAGATAACTTCGCCCTGCAAATAATCAATCAACAAAGATCAATTATTATCGAGGCTTTCGAGAGAAAACAGCAGAAAAGAATATTAAAGATGAGGAGAGCAATGTCATAAAACGAAGACTAATAATGTTGTACTACAATCCACACTAGGGGACAATGACGCGTGTTCCAGTGAGCATGCTAGAACATGTGTGGTTCGAATGTGTTCAGGATTGTTTATTTTCATTCAAATGTGTTCATTGAAGTGGGATGTTAGCACAGAAGGATTTTCATACAGTTTCTCCTTTTTGTCCCTTCAGGCCAGGAGGTCCAGTCGGGCCTAAACTGCCAGTGTCACCCTGGAAATGCACGCATGTGGCGTTACGACACAGAGTGGTCGAGACATTCGAATATTTTGTTACCACACAACAAAATGACTAAGGAGGAGCATTATTTGACCTTTTCACCCTTGACACCTGCAATGCCAGGTACACCGATCGCTCCCTGCAGAACATAAACATAAAAACTTTGGAACTTTGGAACCAATAAATGAAAAAAGTCCATTATCATAACTACAAGCTGGTTGAAAACTCGACAGAGGGTGGACACCAGCCTTCAGAGTAGGCATCGTACCCTTTCACCAGCAGGACAGGAACAATTGACTTCGGGTCCTCTTTTTTGCTCCCCACTTGTGGGGGTGGGGGTGGGAATCAGCACAGGGGGTGCCTCTGTCACCACCTGCTTGGGGCACTGAAATGGTGCAAATATCACTCATCAGCTCCACTCGTGATGCCGACACAATTGCAGAACAAAACGATCTACCTTGCTTCAACTGCCAAAGGCAATCCAGTGTAAATGTAATATCTTGGATTTGAAAGGAACACTGAGACGGGGGCCAGAATAAAGGGAAGTGTGGAAGGCCAGGCATCAGACTGACGTGACCCAGGTGCACTCACCGGCCCAGTGGGCAGATCACAGCAGGACTCCAACTCTGCATGCTTGGAATCACAGTAAATCATCATCCTCTGGAGGTCAAACTGGGTGGAGGGAAAGTGGAAGACATTCAAACACATTTCAGTTTCCTTGTTTTTACTTTTAAGAAGAAAATTACAACTGACAAATGGGCCATCTCTGTGCATTTGCTAAATGTACAATACAGGGAAGAGGACTCACATCTATTGGTACACTGTCGTACAGCCTCTTTCCAATGACAGTCTTCCCTTGGATGTCGATATCCTCCCTATCCTCTATGGGCAATGTTTGTATTTTCTTGCAGTCCAGGAAGAGGGTCACTTGCTTCGCCTCTACACTGAGAGCAATCTTGTGCCAGTTGCGGTCAAACAGGTTGTCCACTTCTGAATTCTTAAACACAGCTCTCACTGCATCCTTGGTCAATCCTACAGCATTGTATTCCACAGCCTTGTTTTCACCGTCTAGACGGATAGACACCTAGCAAAAAGAGAGGGCAATCATTTGCATTTTAAATACTGCTGCATAATTTTACAACAGTCTAAAATGGGTTGCGGTTAAATTAAAACGAGAAGGGTTCCCCTTTGCTAACTTGATGGGCCCAAATCTAGCTGCATCACAAGGTACAAACCCCTTTGGCCATTACCCTCCAAAATGCAACATACCTGAGGAATACCATACTTGTCATAAATCTGCCAGAGGTACCAATCTTCCCTTCGTGAGGTCTTCCTGAATTTGAATGTTGTCACAAAGGCATATTCATCTGGTAGGCCTTGGGTGAATACATCTCTGTACAAAGAAAGGAAGAAAAAATCATTAAGTCACACAGTCAGCATTTTCAAATTCATCTGTGTGGCTAATTTAGTCTTTCTCTCAGCTATTAACGTGCATTTGATTTGAGTGATTTCTGTAGGTCACAGAAAAGACAAAGTAAGCCTTTTTACTGGTATGTGTGTTCAAACACAAGAACACACTACAAAAAGGTAGGCCCTGGTGTGGGTGTCCAAAAGCCATATGAAATATTTCCTCATGTACTTACTCTGTTTGCTGTACAATGGGCATGGTCCCCAGACGAACGTAGGAGCTCTGACCCTCGTCAACTCTTGTTCCCAAAACGTCATCAACTTTGAAGTAATCCATGAGGTCAAATCCTTCAGCATGGGAAGCAGAACATGTTGATGAGCCAAATTGAACTTGACCAATTGTTCATTGTTCCCACTGGACACCACTAGATGGGGCACTCGGAATGAATTAATAACACCCTCCCTTTTGCCGTTATTTGTGTCTCATATTCAGGCTTTGTTTGAGCTATTCACAATGAAGACAACGTAAAACATACATTTCTAAGAAAGGTAGGTTTCTTGAAGCTTTACTGCTTTGATATTCAATGAAGGCCTGCATGTTTTCTCTTGTGCTACTTTCAAACACATACTAGTTAATGGAAAACAGAGTCAAGATGTCTGACTCACTGATTATGTTCTGGTCTGCAATTTATCAGCTGCCAGATGACTTAAATAAATCTGATGCCTAAAGCTTCCATATGTAATTATGACTTGGTAGTCCAGTGTGTGTGTTTGTGTGTGTGTGTGTGTGTGTGTGTGTTTGTGTGTCTGTGTGTGTGTGTTGTCCAGCAGCATGCATGTCATTTTAAATGGTTGAGGTTTTCTGGGTAAGCCACCCCGCTATATTAAGGTAGTTTACAGAGGGCACTCCCTTATTCAACAAACAAGTTGCTATGGTAATCCCAGCAGTGACCCGGCGTTTACTAATGTGGCCAGTTTATCTACATGTGATCTCATCTCACTGAGGGAAATGGCCATGAAGTTTGGCTTGGATTTACTGTGAAAGTCACAGAAGTGCTCTGTTAGTAACAAAGTGGGTCAAATGTTTGTACTTCAGGCTTTTCTTAAAGATGTGTCCAGTTTGTTCTGTCAGCATTAAGAAGACGTTGTTATATATATGTAGACTTCCCTTATCATGGTGTAGGACTGTAGCTAGACTCAGTAAGTCAGGCTTACACCGACAGTCGAATTGATCATTTATACCCATTCAGGAAACATGGCACGTTTGTGTGATACTTTTTGATTCAGCTTTCCCAGGCAGATCATGAAGCCCATCATTATGACTGCAGTAATGTGAGAGCGCAATATGCAAACGCTTGCTCAGATCTTTGTAAATAGCCTGGAAACAGGTGGCAATGCACAGGCTGCCGCCAGCAACAGTGAAAAAATAACATAAAAAATGTGGCCGATAAACATGTGAAAGCCCTGCCACCTAAACTCATATTGTGGCCAGCTGGTAGTGCCAACTGCCCAGATTTATTTGTAGACTACCTCCAGTGATGTTTGGTCCTCTGACAATTGTTAAGTTGCACTCCAGATCATAAAGCATGAGATGCAGGACGTCCGTGTCTGATGCTTTTCCTTCTGGGTGGGTTGGAGTGATGGCCTCTACCTATTCGGTGGAGAGTTTTTTACGGGTCTGAATCAGTTTTCTTTGTGTCGCCGTGCATCATGCAAATGCTGTCCGAGCTGTATCTGTGGCTTTCAGGGACGAGCTCGAGTGCAGACCTGTAATTTGGATTGGCAGCAGAAAGTGTATAATCAAGCCCAAAAGTTATTTTGAACAGCCAAAAAAAGAAGAAGAAAAAAAGGCCAATGGGGGCGATCACTGCGGGAAAGCCAGATGAGTTCACTGACTGAGAAAAGCAACCGTATAGAGTGCATTCTTCTGATGTGAGCAGATGGCAGCCTGGCTCTAGACTGCCTAGGGACGCCACAACACTTTATCTTTCGACTTTCAGTATTCACTGTTGGTCACACCAGACTCCACATGTTATGGATCAGAAAACTCAAATTCACAGGTTGCTTTCCCCTCTGAAAAGTTACAAGCTTTTTTCTGACAGTCAAAAACAAAGAGGCTAACAGCAAACAACCAACTGTAATGCCTTCCTTATGTCAGGCGCTGCTGCAGTGATTGACACTGACTGGACTTACAAGACCTCCAAATCCCTTGCATATCATACATAGGATATCTGTATGCAGGCTTTTTAAAGCATGAATGTTGCCAGCCAACACAGTTCAAGTAATACTGAGAAATAATACTTGGAGTCCTTCGCTGACTTCCTGTAAGTTCAATATTGTATAGGATTTTCACAAATAAGATCATTTCACGACTTGCAATTTATGTTGTTGTTTTTTCCAGACACTTCATACAACAACCTTGGATTGCAGTGATTCATTTTGATTTCTCCTTCCATCATTGCTGTTTACAGCAAAGGGATAACCGCATAATTAGCACTGGGCTCAGAATGTGATATTTGTCTAGTCAGAAGTAACCGTAAACGTTGTCGTCCACAGGATATCAATTTCTGCATCTCACTCCTGCATTTTATTTTTTTAACTGCACAGCAACTTTTATTTCATTTTTTGTTTTTGACTGTTTTCAATGTCTTATTGAATGTTCTTAATTGTTTTTAAATCTTGTTTTCTTTTGCGATGTTTTAATGCTTTTAATGGTTTTATGTGAAGCACTTTGAATTGTCTTGTTGTTGAAATGTGCCATACAAATGAACTTGCCTTGCCTTATAAATCAGAATCAAACAGCTGCTTTACCAGAATTCCTTAGGTTTAAATCCAGCACCCGTTCACCTCCCATTGTTCTCCAAGGCCTCACTTGGCACTTTTTGTGCCTACCGTATGTGGATCACAATCAGCGATTACCTTCTGTCTAAATGATCCTTCAGACATACTGTAACTGTACTGATGACAGTCACAGGTCTATGATGTAGTGTCCACCTGATTGAATAACGAACATCGGTTGGCTGTGTCATCCATGTTTCATTATATATAATGTCAGATATTCATATCGTTCCAGTGGAGACAGACAAAACGTTCCACTACAATACCATTTGAATGTTCAGCTGACAAATGTTGACAGTAAGACGTGCCTACTGTGACTAACAACCTGATATCCTTCCTGCAATGACTGACAACTCAGTGGCTTCAAACACAGACTCATTTATTTTGCCATGTACACTGTTGATTTGAAATTGCCTCTGGAGATGTTTCTGAAATATGAGTGATGCAATAGTCTGACATGTGTACTTCCTGTAGCAAGTACAGACACTGATGCAGCTACTGCCAAAAGGTATTCAGGTAAATTATTGTTTTGGCAGTGAGACTAATACTGGTGTTGCCAGCAGCTTCATTAAATTAACAGTAATCACTTTGAAGTCTCTGTTGTTAAAGAAAGAGAGAAACCTTGGCTGTTTTTGACAGATCCCTTCATTTTTATGTAAAGACATAGTAGCAGTCAGACATCCCTGTGTGGGTCTGTTTTTCCTCTTAGTGTGATGAATGTGAGTGGGAGGTATAGACAGGAACTGAGATCCCCAAAGGCCTCAAGACAACATCCTACTTATCTGGTTAAGCGCTTCCCTACATTTCTCAGAAAGTCAGCCACAGGTATTGCAGACAAAAAGAATCAAGCTCATAAAGTCATATTAATTCTCATTTGAAAGCAGCTACATTATTTACAGATAGCAATTGCATGTTCAATGGAAAACACCCAGAATGATGCGCTTCCTGAGAATAATAAATTAAATGTTATTATACAGGCGTCGAAAATGCAAAGATGATCAGGCTTTTGGGGTTTCTCTAATAGAAAGAAATGGATCTGCATAAGTAGTGGGGTGCAGACATTTTCCCGAGCATTTTTGAAGTTCAGACGTGATTGAGAAGCTGGTATAGTAATTTATGAATGAAAACAATTCATTCAACATCTGGATCCTTGAAGACAAAAACATTTGTGTTGTACGATATATCCATTACTAAGCGCCCCCAGACATTTTTCATAGGGGTGGCCAGATGGGGCAAGGGAAAATCTTGGGGTGGCACACCAAAATCAAAACGCATAACAATAATGCCCCCCCCCCCCCTCCCTCCCGACGGCGCTACTAATTATTATGCTTATCATCTTTTGGTCAGAAGCACATATCAGCCATTTTGTCCACAATTATAAAAAAGGTGGAAAGAATTTGAATACATATAAACATTTTACCTGGAACCTCCTGAAGTCCATAACTGGTGCTGTTGGGTTTGAAACGGTCTGGTTGTACCTTCATGTTTGGACACAATACATCTGAAAGACAAACACAAGACTTTGGTTGGCAAAGACTCATCCCAGCATTGGAACTGTGTCAGTTGTGAGGTTTGTTCATGATTTTGATTGAACATATTGCATAATGTTGGGTAGTAATTCTTGCATAGGAGTCGCCAGTTGAAAGACTACAGTATCTCTTTTTGGAAATAGCTCAGAGAAAGTATGGCACAATCAGGCAGAGAACATGTGGGGACCATGGTTCCAGTAGAGTAGTGGGCACATGCTTTGACCTCAGCGGTGACAGTTTTAGACTCTCACACACACATTTTTCAGAGGCTTGGGCCATCCAAGTGATGCCAGTGGTGACAGTGAGAAAGGGAACACCATCAGGATTCGTTTACATTAGCGCAGGATGCAGGACACTTTTCTATTTACAGGAAACTTCTCTACTTCCTTACTACTAAGGAGCAGGCTCAGTTGAAGTAAATGCAAAGAGATTGGTTTTCCCCTACATTCTGTTGACAGAGCAGTCACTTGCACCAAGCAGTTTTAATGTGTGGGTCTGTCTGTCTGTCTGTCTTTATGCTTTATACTGGGCTGCAGTAAGCTGACACTCAAGTTTCTGTAGCCTTTCTTGTACCTGACATTGCTCAGCATCAGACCCTATAATTAACTTTAATCACAGCTTGGAATGATTTTGTTAATTAGCCAAAAGAAACTTAAACTTGACTGTAAAATCACTTTCCTACGGACGACTCTATTGACACTGACCTGTTTTGCATGATTAAATTAGTGATATAAATTTGTCCTTGGGAAACGCTTCCTATTGTGAGTGTCACAAGAAAACATGAGAAAACAAATATGTGCAATACTGAAAACAAATATCTGAAAACAGACCAGTAAAGCCCATTTGTTTATTTGATGTGGCTGATTGCGGAAGGGGGGGTTCATGGTCAGTGATTACCTGCTCTGTGTCCTTTTTGTGTATTATTCAGATCTTCACCAATCTTACAAGAATGTAAAATGTACTTCTAACCGTACATCCAGGTCTTTAGTCCTTATAGACACACACACAGTTATTTAAAATATGCTTTGACCCTGGGTTCTATCTTGTGAATGGATGTCTGTGCGTCACTGTGTTTTAAGATGGCACTGTAAATCAAACTGAGCATGCTGAACAGCCGAGCTTCTCCCTGGGTTTGTGGTTGTGAGGCCATAATTTAGAGAGCTTGCAAGTTAAAATTGAAGCAATTCACAGCTTTAAACCTTAAGGGCACACTCATTTAGTGTTGCTTTTTCATGTCAGAAGCTACTGCTTAGTCACAGACTTATCACCTTCAAACTTCAATTCAATCTGCAGTATGAGTGTATACAGTTCCAACCTCTTCATTAGCATTTAGCCTATTTTAGTCTGTAATGTAAGTGTTTGTATTCATATGAGCTTATTGTCTATGACAGTAAAATAACTGCTCTGTATGGTGTTGGGTTGTGAATGAAATTAAGGGTCACATGAGGTTGTGTGTGTTACTATACCAGTGTTCTTACAGGAAGCTACTGTAACTTAAAACTCTCTGCACTTAAATGTATTGTCGTGTATTATGTGAGGATACAGATAAGATCCTACATTGTATCATTCTTACACTATTTTATTGTAACTGTATTTATGCATGTTAAATGACAAGGACATATTTTAACCTTAATTAAAGGTATGGGCATTGGTTTGTTTACAAAGATTCTATATTTTTGGTTGAGATGTGGTAGATGAAGGTGAAAATCAATGACGTAGATGTTAAACTGCAGTGTGGGGCCCACTTGAAACATAAGAACTGTAATTTTATGAGCGAAAATAACTTGTAGTACTCTGTGTGCCCATTGAACTGACCATCGATATTCTTAGATATGTAAGCTTGGTTATCCAAGAGATTACAACATTAAAACTGTCCCGGGAATGCAGCTATATCCCACAAATATCCGAAGTTATGAACCATTATGACAAGTCGTCAATGAATCACGCACTCAAAAGGTTGGTGGAAGATCATTAGAATTTGTGGGCTCAAAGTGCAAGGTCAAGGTTAAGGGTTTTAAAATGAATCTACAAGCTCTTTGCCAAACTCAAACGGTGCAGTGTCACCCTACAAGGTCACCTGATTTAAATAAAGAAGAAAGGCTCTAATTACAGAGTAAGTCAGGATACTTTTCTCCAGGGTGTGATTGCCACCATCGACCCAGTACTGTAACAATGTAGTATTAGAGCCAACTGTCAATACTTATCTCTGTAGGATGAAACCATAATCCCAAGTGACAGGAGTATCATTGTAGATTTTAAACATCTTTATTTACAGTTTGTGGCCAAGACTCCAGGCATCCTTTGCTATCCTGTCCGGCTAATTTTAGTTGGGAATGCAAACTCTGGAGTGTGGAGCATCCACTCTCCCGCCTAAACACACAGACACACACTTCTCCACTTTCCTTTAAGTGTTGTTAAAGGCCACATTATATTGAGAGACTTGTATTATTGTTTTCAGAATTATTTACAGTGGCTACAAAAATAATGATTGATTCTTTTCTCTGGAACAACTTCTTTGCTGGGAAGGTTGTGTTGTACTCTGTAGTAGACATTGAGGTTATAATAGCTTAGACTATCCAGTGTTCAGCACCTCCTAACCAAACTTTAACCCGGCAGTTGGTGGGCAACTGACCGAAAAAATGTCTTGGTTAGAGAACTGTCATTTACAAGCAATTTCTGCATCTCGCCCACCTCAAACATATAACACCCTGTCTGTGACAGGAAAGTTAGAACAAAGCAGGCCCAAGGGAACAAGGGATATTGTGCGTGTAATGGCAGAAAGGTGTTGGGTGGGGTTTTGGTAAGGGTCTTAATGTATGGTTAAGCGTTTAGAGGTGGGATTTAAATGGGACTCATGTTCAGAGAGATTTAGATTCAACACTTATAAAAGGCTTTGAGGTGTTCTTTTGAACACAAATCCCATAACTTAGACGTTCTGTAGACAGTTTTCCTGGTTGTTCCTGTGTTTATAACTTTTGGTGAATAATCACTGTGATGACTTACTCTCACACAGCCTCCTCCTCAGTCTGCCTCTGATCTTATCGATGGCATTGAAATCGGTCACATGGAAAACATGGGCGTTCTTTGGCTCCGCCGCAATCTCCTCCAGCTCTTCCTTAAGTGCCTCCCCGATGCCCACTGCAAACATGCGGATCCCTGCCTTAGCGGCTTCCTTGGAAGGTTCCAGAACGTAATCCTGGCTTCTGCCGTCTGTCACGAGAATGGCCACCTTCTGGATGCCTTTGGCCGCATGCCTGGCCCCGGCCCGCTCGGTGAAGATGTTTTTGGTCGTGTAGCTGATAGCGTCCCCAGTCATTGTATTCCCTCCAATGTAGCGGATGTTGCGGGCGGCTCGTTTCACCTCCTCCATTGTCTTGAACCTCCCTAGGTTAAACTCTATGGTAGGCCTGTCACTGTAACGGACCACAGCGACGCGCGTCTTTTCCTCGCCCACGTCAAACGAGTCCACCAGGTTAGCCACCCACTGTCTGATCTTCTCAAAGTTCTCCTTTCCCACGCTGGAGGAGGTATCCAGAATGAACACCAGGTCATAGTTGACATTTTTGCACCCTAAAAGAGAAAACCAAGTAAGTAGTTAGTAAGGAATAAAGTAAGTCCTATTTTGATCCTTCCCTTTGATTCTCATTCATCCTTTGTAAGTACGGCTGGTCTTACCTGCCCTTTGGGCATGAACCCTTTCTCCTGAGAGGGTAAGGGCCAGAATGAGCAGGACTATGGAAGCCCTAACTCCCAACCGCAATTCCATCTTGGCCTTGATTCTTCTTCTTGGTAGCTTAGTTTGTGATCACCATTAAGGTCACCTACTATATTGCACCTGTGTGGATAACAAATAAAACCATGAACTTTCTCAATGTTCAATTGCAGGTAGTGTAGAAGGTGTCTACATTCTTCATGCTTAACTTGTGTTCATGAGTTGCTAGTGAGATGTGTAAAACATGCCTTGTATTTAACTAATGTACTGTATGTGTTATGGTAGTGTAGTGACAGGTGACAGTCCTGTTAATAGGTAACCTGTTCACATCAAAAGTACTTGTAAATGTACATCAAAAGCCTTTTCACTGAAGTACTGTACAGTGCATGATAGTATGTGACGCCTGAAAACACTGTTGGTGGTGTTTTTCAGCCTCCATGATAATGCTAGATCATGCCTTTAGGAAAGTGGTTTCAACCCAGATCCAACCCTACTCTGTCATCAGTGGCGTGAACGTCAGTGATGTGGCAAACTCCAATCAGACGTACAGTAGCCTATAATACAAGCATTCTATTCAATGTCCCCCCTGTGTCCCTTAGTAGGTAAATCAAGCTTCTACTGTATGCTCATAGTACTTGTATGTGTTACCACAGTGACTGACCTGTTTGGCAGTAAATCCTTGAGTAGTTTTGATGCTGGCTAGGCACTTATCTGAAATTCCACTGGGCTATTTTTGCTTTGGACCACTTGGTTTTAGTTGCTCTATAATGAATAGAAAAGGACTCCTTGCTGAAATTGATGTAATTAGTGTTTAAAATCTATGAATATCTTTTTCCCCACAGGAAGAAAGATATTCAAGGAACTCAAAAATGTCCCTCCCAAAGTATTTAACTTTACAGTGGGTACTATTTGGCTGTTAATTCTCCAGGGAACTACATCTCAGGCACTATGTTACACTCTCTACAGTAAATGTTTTTAATTTAATAATTTAATCATTCGGGACGATTTTGTTCAGTGAATGTTTAAAACATGCTCTTTTGACTTTTTCAGCAGGTAAATCCAAGGCAGATTTCCTGTGTGAAAACTGAAAACTGTTTGGTCTTCAACCAAAGGCCTGATTCCAGTTCCTCTTTCTATGACTAACCTGGGATTACAACATAGATGTATCTACCAGAAACCTGCTGTCCATCATCAGCAAAATGCATAAAACAGGGAAAACTTTTCCATATGTAACCCAAAGGAAAAGGAAAAAAAAAAACAGGAGATAGATACCACAATCCTCTGTCTGGAGTAGCATCTAGACTGCTTGAGGTCAACAACGCCTCTCACAAACAACACAAATATTATCCAAAGACACCCATGGAAGTCTGCTTCGGGACTATATCTGAGAAATTAATTGATCTAAAACTGAAAGATTTAATTCCTACCTGGATTAACGATCCACCGGAGGTCTCTTTTGCTCCCTACCACCTTCTGCATGTGCACTTGCTCCCTTCACGCAGTATTAAGGAAACATTGTTCCTTGGTGATGAATCAGATCTCCTTTTCCAAGTGCCAAAAATGAAGATCCAAATAATTATACAAAATCCAGGGTGAAAATCCAGTGTACAGTGTTGTTTAAAAAGTGAGGTGAGCTCAAGCAACAACCTTTTGGATGGGAGGACGGAGTGGGAGGAACAGAAAGGGAAAGTGTAGGGTTTCAATGGGGGAGCGAGGAGGCTCACTGTGCTTTGCTGCTGTGCTCCACACACATAAAAAGGCTGACAGGCCCAGCCAATTATAGACCCAACTTTCAGGATATTTTTGGTCTCTTTTTTTTCCTCTTCCTTTATGGCTGCACCCATCTGAAGTGTTGCCCTCAAAGACAAGCACAGCTTCTTGGCGGCCACATCGACTGTCCAACCCTGCCACTGTGATAGCCACAATGGAGCCGCCCTGGCGATGGTGGTGGGCAGGGCCGGCCTCCCTCAGCCCTCAGACAGACACAAGCTCATGGGGAAGGGTGTGTTTAAGACTCCATGAACACTTGTGCCTAAAAACCTTGTCCTATGCACAGCCTTATCACTGAGGGCATAAACAAATGTAAATAAATACGATAAATTAAATGATTATGTTCACTGTCTAATGATGTCAGACATAGCTTAATCAGTTCTAGAAGATAATGTGTCAAGCATATGGAAATTTAATATTTTATGTTTTAACTTGGGTGGAGTCATAATGCTGTGTTCCAGTGAAACAAATTGTCATGTAAGGTTCGTTCCAGCTCCAGATATCTTTCTCTGTAAACTTATTTTCTGTTAGAAAAGCCCAAAACAGGGAACGCTGAAGCATAGCCTACTATACTGACGTTTACAACTGCATCAGAAAAGCATGAGCTCAATCATCCCCTTGCCTACAGTACTTTAGACATCACAATGCATTCTGAGTGCTGTATGCAAAACTTTTGCAACTTGGCAAGTGAGCACATGTAAATCTATGTATAGCAACAGTGTAAAGTGGATGGGAAGCGTGGTGACGACCTGGGGCAGATGCATGATATGAGCAATGGTGTCACTGTGAGGAGCCGTCTGCCGCCTTTTGCAGAAAGGGCCCAGGAGGTGATCAGGAGGCCGAGTGACTTCAGGCTGCCGGCGTTGTGGAGGAAGTCTCTTGTCATCTGCAATCCAATTTTGGATCTCAGATGTCTGGCAAATGCCATGTCTACAGTACCAATGTGTCATCATATTTCTGCTAGTTTGGAAGTTTTAATCAATGTTTTACCTTTTTATTTATGTGATACACTTTTGTAAATTGGGATTAAGTTATTATCTAAGGGTCATGGATATTGCTGATAAAGGGATTCTAGCAACAAGATCTGACTCAGCTCTCGTGGCTACAGCCTAGCTAGCCAGTCATGGTCTTTCAAAGAATGGCCGACTCTAATTAACCACAGCTGTCAATACTGCGTCAGCTTTACTAAGATGGATAGGCAGCTACTGCAGTATTAGGCTACATTAGCCTTTTGTTGTCTGATTTGGTCTAAATTATCTATTTTTTCCTCCTTTTTTTCTCTCATTTATAGTGTATACAAACATTTTATGGAAAAACAAGCAATGCGCAGATTATGTAATTTCCAAAACATCTCTTTTAGTGGATATTGGCCATGGCAGTAGATGTAAAATAAACCGTTAAACAAGCTCATAAACCTTAAAACATATCTGTTGAAACAACTCATAAGTCAAAAGTAACTTGTCTACTAAACTTTAGAATCTGGTAACTGTAGGCAATTTGTTGCTTTTAATTAAATCCTATATTTTGGAAATGACTCAAGTGATGACTTCAGTAATCAGTAAGAGTGTTTGGATCCTGGACAGATGATACAAAGTATGTATGCACATTACACAATGTCATTTCCTCTTTCAAAGAACAGACATTTTCTGGAAATTCAATTAGTGAGCTAGGTTTTGGTGTTCAGACTGAGTACACTGTACACATGAGTTTTAGACTTTAGTTTGTCCCATTTGCAAGCCCAAGCACAAACAAACAAAATACAAAGAACATTGTCATGGACTTTATTTGAGGTTACATTAAAGGTACAGTTGCTGCTTTGTTTGTGAATCATGTAATAGAACGATACCATCGCTTGGTCCAGATCTGAGCTATGAAAAGTGAAGCCATCATGCCTTAGCCCTAATTATGATTCCTCAATTCTGGTTAGTTTGGCACAGCTTTAATTAGCATGTGATGGAAATGGCATGTTCTTCTGAGAAGCAACAGCATTAAAATACATGTATGTTAGGTCTCTTATTTCTTACTTTATACAGCTTATTTACAGTAGAGTTTTACAGAGTACATTCTATTTATAGAATAAAAAGTACTTGGAAGTGTCATGAAATTGCTACTGCATGCTTTGGGAACATTACAATGGAAGCTGGGCTCTCCTATGTTACCAGTCAGAAGCATCAGTAAGTCATCTAGGCTCAACACGGTCATGTTTTTTTTTTTATTGCTACAGCCCCCAGATTGCTCAACGGTCATAGGACTGCGTCCTGGAGATCGCTCACAGCCTTCTTCCTGATGGCTCTTCCTGACACCTCCGCATCCCCAGACTGCTGCGGTGGGCCTGCATTCCTCCTCGAAGCCTTCTCCAGCATGCGGCTGGCCTCCTTCAGAGCTCTCTCCGCCCGCTGCCCTTTGCTGTGGCCACGCTGGGCCAGCTTACCTTCCTCCACAGATGACCCCTCCGTTGACATGGTCGATTTGCTCTGATCCTCTTGGAGGCGTTCCTCTCTCTTCAGCCGCAGCCGCCTCCTGCCCGTCGTCTCCTGCTGGAGCGTGCCGGAGTTTTGGCATGCTCTCCCAGCGGCGCCGCGCGTGGCTGGAGCTTTCACGTCAGAAGCCGGGGTGGGCGGGGCCGGTTTACCGCTGACAGGAGGAGGGGCCTCTTGGCTCGCTGTATCCTCGGGGAGTCCCGCTCCGCGTTTGTGATCGTCTGAAGCACGGAGCTGCGGGGCTTTCACAGAGCCGTGCTGCTGAGGCCGGCCCTTCACTGGCTCTGTCGGGACTCTCTGAGGGGGGCACTCGGAAGATTTGACCAGGCCCTCTCTCCCACCAGCCTTCACCTTCCTGGGGTAAGGCTCATGCCCTGCCACATCTAGCTTGCGGGCAGCAGCCTTAGCCTCTAGCTGGATCCCTTTGATTTTCTGCCTCTGAGCCTCCCTCACCTCCTTGGGCAGCTCCAGGGGAGCCAGTTTTTGCGGCCGCCTGGGTGGCAGATTCTCGCCCTCCCTCGCTGAGTCAGGCAGGGGCGACCTGAGCAGCAGCGAGTCTCTCTGTGCAGTGCCCTCCTGTGTAGGCATGGCCGGAGTAAGCTGACCCACCGCCTCGTCCCCATGTGTGGCTGACAGAAGGAGGCCAGGTGTTTTTGAATTGGGGCCATTTTTAGCTGCCAGTCTGAGGTATTGGCCATTCACATGCATCGTTGTATTTTTAGCCAGAGAGGTCAAGGGTTCCTCTGACCGAGGCGCCACCTGAACAAAAGAGACATCACTCATCAAGGATCACCACTGTCTCCACTGAAAGGACATGAGACAGAAATGACAATAAATAGCATCAAGTACAGCATAGGCAGATGCAGTTATGGTGTCAAAGGCCAATAAAATACATGTTTACACAACCATAAACCATTCAGTTAATTCAAACACGTCATACTTTTTTTTTTATATATCGCATTATAATTTATAGAATTTATCCGACAGGACATATACTTAGCTATCTGGATTTAACATTGAACTGTGAGTGACATCATTTATGGACCCATGAATCAGCCATTATGTATTTTCTACTGTTTGCATTCTAGCACATACTTGTAATACTGTGAAAACCCAGCACATTTACACTACCACTGCTTCCTTAGTCTAATCAGCATATTAATGTTCATCCTACTGCAACAAGAAAGACAGAACCCATCATCCCTGACAGGTAGCTAAGTAAAAGGATAGAGCAAACACAGTCTATACTCACTGGTTTAGCAAACATTTCTTGCTTGTATTTTTGCCGAATCATCTTTCCCCCCGTTCAGAAGAGAATGTTTTTGTTGTCCTTGTGCCTATCCCTGCCTGCTGTCAGAAGCATTTGGCTGGAGATAATGACAGGGCAGTATGGGGTTGGTTTTAGCTCCCTCACTAAGGTAATTAAGGAGATTAGGGTCAGTGTGCAGCAGGGTGATCTATAATGAGCTCCAATCCAAGTCAGAAGCAGCTGGAGTGCACGCGGCCAATCAGCTACCTGCCATTTGTTTGTTGTGATTCAAAAGTACTGTTTTACCATCGAGCAATGGAGCAAAGGTGTTTTTGTTGAAATTACCAAATTGGTCTGCTAGGGACTGTTTGATGAGTTCCACTAGATGGCGCCAGAGTCCACCTTTGTTTGCAGCTGGCCTATGTGGTCACATGAAAGTTGTGTTGGTCTGATCAGTAAGACCAAGTAGGAAGGCAGAAACGTATTTTGGTGAATGGGCTAAAGGACCAGTAAATGTGTAAAAAAAACTGTACATGTTAAAATCTGTTTATTTGCGCTAATACCAATGTTTGTTCATTGGTTCATAGACAACAGGAATGTCTGCTCTAAAGTTTTCTCAAATAACCAGAGGCAGGTAAGAAAGGATGAAAGGAGATGAACCCTCTGAAATGGATTTCTCAGGGTTAACAGTCCTTTCTTCAGCCTGATTTTAAATTCTGAATCTGTTGCCAACCAGAGGCAAATCACTCAAATAACTATTTCTCTGTGAAGAAGAGAATGGGATTTTGGACTCAATCCTTCTGGGTCATAATTGTTTTTGTTCAAGATACCTTTTTGTCCATTTTGTTTTCTGTTATCTAGTTAAATAGGCTGGGATTACTGCTGTATAAAATGTTTGCCTCTTTTCTCTACTTAGGATTCATGTCCCTCTCTTCAAACATAGGGGGGAGGTATCAGGTGCAGAGAACTCCAGCTCCTTGCCTCTGGTAATATTGTTAGATATAAGCGGCCAGCATGAATCAAATATCTTTGATTTCAAGAGGCACATCATCATTCTCAACCAGACCAAGTTGTATGGTGTAGACCGACCTCTAGTCTGGTGTAAGCTTTAGGTTTCTATGGGCTTTGCTGTATCTTCAGTTGCTTCCTAAAACCTGATCGATTATGGCAATGAATGAATGCATTGATACCCACAGTGCTTATAACTAACATACTGTGTTTTGAAAGATCTGACTGTAATCGAACCTTCATCACAGCAACCTATAACCACTGTATCTGTGAGAAGTAGTCTGGACAGCTTAAATTAGATGTGAGACTGCCTGTATTAACAGTATTACATAATAGTATTTTTCTTTGACAGTTGTCACTCCCAAACTGTCTTCCCATTTGTCAAGCAGCATCCACTCAGACCTCTCAAAGGATATCGGCAATAACCTCTCAAAAGACTCAGTGTCACCATCCTTCGTTCTCAAGCCAGGCTTGAAAAGACACACCAACACCTGCCTATTTAGAAGCTCTTTCATATCACTGTTATGGGGGATAGCAAGAAGAAGAAGAAGAAAAAAAAAAGAGTTCTCCAGCAGACCAACTTGGCTCTGCTTACATGATCATTTGAGATGTGGTGAAATTACAGGCTTAATGCTGGGAGAGGGCCTCAACGCCCCTCCACCACTGTTCTTATTGTGTCGCCTTCCTCGCTCCCTGACGTCCAGGCCTGACAGTATAATTACTGAGGTGTGGGAAGGGATAAATAAGGATTCCGTGCTGACGCTCCCCCACTTACTGCAGAACATCCACAAGAACATCCAGCTGAGATGCCAGCAAAAATGCGCTACTGCACATTTTTTCTGTCCCCCTCCACACATACACAAGCGCACACACACTGTACGCATGTAAATAATCTGGAAAAAGTTTTCGGAGATGAACCGCAAACCAACCAGAGCTTTCAAAACTAGTTGATGGTGACTTACCCTGTGTGAGGTTGATTTTTATTTTGTCAACTCGATCTTTTGATAGACTAGCATGCATGCATGATGCGAAGAAAATATTGTGTGCGTACTACTGTGTTGATCAAATCTCACTCAGGCACATCTTGTTTCCACAAATACACCTACATTAGGGCACAAAGCAATTTACAGGAGATGTGCATGTGTTATGGTCTGATATGGGCACATTCAATGTGAGACTGCAGTCTATCACTGGGGCTCATTTAAATATCACACCAAGCTTAGAGACATCTGCTTTACAGCTTATTTCTTTCTTTCTGTCTTTGTGCAATATGGTAGCTCTGTCAGTACATTAATATTTCACACCGAGCTTAGGAAACTTCTACTTACCAAGCTTGATTCAAATGTAGGTATTGGTGCGGGGTGAATTTCTCAATGCTTTTCTGCTATGTTTGGTTTACTTCCTATTGTACCCTCCTGTGGCATCTCAGCCACATATTGATGTCATTGGAGTTAATGTTTTGGGAAATGTTTGATGGACACGTAAGGATGGACATGTCTCTGTAATTAAAAGTCATGAGACTACTTATAAATTGTCAAAATAAATGGATTATTCTGACTCTTTTGTCCCAATCAGATGAATTGTCTTATATGTATGAAGTTTATCAGTGTTTTCAATGCTTGTTGTCCTTAAAGTATGCTAAGGTATAAGTAGCCAACTGTATAAGGTAAGGTATGTCACAATATACCTAGAGGTGATATTTAATTTAGTGTGAGCCCAAACACAGACTTGAGTCAGAAGGCAGAGAGGGTTTGGGGCATGTCAGAAAGAGGCTCATAGTTTATTCAAGTGTGTCATGGCTTCACCCAGGTCATGTGACCTAGGGAGTCATCCACACCAAATCATGCACACACATAAATGAAAACATACAAACGTAAATGGTAATATACTCTCTTAACAAGGATCTCTTTCCCATTTATTGAAAAGAGAGAATCCATATCTCTGAATGTGTTGACATCAGGAGTTATAAATCAAACCATGACATAAAATATCTATTGAATCAATATGTCCATTGAACTATCATAATATAAGATACTAATATTTCTAAGCTTTCAACAGAATATTGTACATATAATTTGTTCGTCTGACCTAAAGAAGAACTTTCTGCAACGGTTTACCATAAGGCTAAATGAACTACCATGCAACAACTTAACGATACCTATGGTCACATTGTAGTTACAAAGGAAAGCCTATGTTGATCATTACGGTTAAGCGATACAGCTTATTCGGCTTTCCAAGGGGAAGTGGGTGTTGATGTTGATATTGATTTTGTTTTGGTAAAACAACCTTCAACTGCCCCTTACAACATCTACTTATCCCTTACACCCCTCACCCATACTGTGTCGTCTTAGATTTAAGTAATAACTTGTACCCCTAACACTTAACACAATGTAAACACTTAGTAATTCCTATATACCTACAATGTTGTTACTTTAGGTACTGCTATGTAATCACGTGGTAGTTAATGTAAACTTGCTGTAAAAGTTGCAGAATTTTCTATTGCAAAGAAAAATATCTGAAAAATAAGATGTAGAACAAGAAAATGAATTCATACAAACATACTGACAGCTTGTGTGACACTGATAGTAGTGCAATTGGTGTCTCTTTGTCCCTGTCATAGGAAAACATGGCACTGACTGTTGATGGAGGAATGGATAGCACATGGAGTTGTCTGCTAAACATGTCAAGTCCAAATGAGAAACATATTGAAACCAAACGCCATCTAGTCCCACATCCACTTCATACAGGTACTGTTGCCGTAGTAAAGCATGGAGGTCAAAAGCCAAGTGTACAGTAAGGCTGGACACATGTAAAAGTGGACAATCCTAAACATTGTGTTGAAGGCGAAAAAATAAATAGAAATACGGTATATTGTATATAATATAGTGTCCTTGTAACATGTCTGTCATATAGAATCATTCAACTCACATCTCGAAATGGCATCTGTCGTTAAAGAAGACACCTTCCCTGCAGCTGCATGCTGCCATGGAGATATGACATAATTTGACCTGCAGCTCATGGGGAGCAGCATAGAGTTGATTTGTTTGTTTTATGGAACTCCAAATATGGCTCATACATTCCCCCCAGGTGTGGCTTATAGATTTACACTGTATAGCTTCTTGTTCAAGTGCAATAAAATCACTTGATTATACTGTTAGATAGCTACCTCAGTGGTATAATCAGCCATTGATATGCTGGTAAATATTTCATTCAAAAGCAAGTAATACAGAAAGCAGAATTCAGGACAGGAGTACTGGAACTTTCATCTGTTGGGTTATGAATGACTACTAAAAGTTCAGTTGTTGTCAATGAGTGTGCCAGGAGCAGTTATTTCACAATAAACACTGTTGAACATTGTACTTTGAAACTGTTGGGCAATGGGGTGGGCTGAAAGTGAATTTCTGCTTTGGTTTTAATGTGTATAATTTGCACTGTAGACGAGATCCAAGATGGTTGTTTGATAAGTGTAGGTATTGAAAATATTAAAAGCCTAGACCATGTCATGTTTGTACTTATTCCAAAAATATCTACATTATGACTAGCTATTCTTGACTCAAGTACATACAGAATAGATCTGAAACCAGGCTTGTAAAACGTGCCTAATATCATAGAAACATCTACGTGTTTTTTTAAAGGCACATTATGCTAAAATGTGTAAAAATGCTTACGCATCTGAGCTGTGGAAAGGCATTGTTTATTCCAAAGGATTTTATGAATATACTGTACAATATATTCATATCAATTTATATAAGTATTTACACAATTTACATATTTGTCATTGATGCTGTGACATGGCTGCAGGAACTAAAACAGAAAAGTGTGACATTGATTATGATGGGATGTTTACTTGCAGTCTTGGATCCATCAGATTGTTCTAGTTTGTCTGTAACAAACAGAACAGAACATTTGATATGTACTGTAACTAAGAAATACAACCACTTTAGTAACTGTATTATAAGAGGTCATGAAAAATTATTGGTGGAATCATTTTGTATTTTGCTTGATGAAAAGGTAACCAGTAACCCATTGCTCACTCACAAAGAAAACATTGTTTAAAACTGAATGACATAATTATTATTGTATTCACCCTATCATGGGGCAAAATGTATACTCTACTTGCTGGAGACCGGTATCTAAACTATTGTTTCATGTTGCACACTAGCCTGTCACCCACAATAACATGCTTTATTGTCACTGGTCTTTGATGGCTTCCTTATTGTTTCATTATTGTAGAGCTGCTGTGTATTGTACCTTCATGTACTCAGAGACCAAACAGCCAAACTGAGTTTCAACAACTTCTTGTAGTAAGATGATGCATCTTAAGGACCTTCTCTTGGAAAATGAGAACTACTTCAAAATAAAAACTTGATATGTATCATGTTTAGTTTGGCAGATGTATTCGCATTTCTGGTATTCTTTAAGTAATTTGATTTTGGGAGGAAACCAGAAAGGCTTTTCATTCAAACCTGAGAGAAAAGACTATTTTACAACCAAACAAACGTGTAAAGCATATAAACACAGCTTGCACAACTAATGCTGGAATCACTTTCGGTGTGGCACAATGTTATGTTTTTTAAATAATTCTTGAGATTACTTGCTATCAAAACTATTCAATGTAATTTAATCCCAGGAAGATATTTTCCTCATTTGTCAAGATGCATTTCAATATGTATATCCATACTACATGCACTTATCAATTCTTCCCAAACTAGATGACCTCTCTGACCCCATTTCCTGTCCTCATTTTACACAATCTCATATTCAAAAGACATACACAATATTTGGAAATTTACTTCGAAAAATAATTACTGATGATGACAAAGTAACCATGGCACACAAATGCACATGCTAATTTTAGCAACAATATTTAGGCATGACGTTTTGTGATCAGTTATTTTCCAAGATATGATTGCTTATAGAAAATGATACCTGATGCTTTTAGGTCATTTCAAATTCTTTGTCTGCAGTGAGGCAATGGAATATTACATAATTGCAATCATTTCAAGTTAGGTGAAACAGGCATATCCCTTGAAAATATCCCCAAAATGTCCAGTGTGCATCATAATTTGTGTAAGTCCGCAATAAGGAAGGATTTTATGTCCTGGTGGTTTTGTTTTGTATTTCTAAAATGGGCCTGGTTGCTGAAAAAATAAATATCCATGCATCATGCTTTGAGTCCCCCACAAGATAACATGATTCTTGTCCAAGTTTGGTATTATGTCAAATGCTCTTGGCCTCCTCCCCGTTAATCCTTTGTATATGACTTTTTTTCTGTATCAACCGATAAGGAAAACTGCTAAAAAATTAGATTTGGTTAGGCGCAGCAATAGAGATGCATTTGACTTGCTGTATAAAAAAAGTAACGCTTTCTTTTCTACTGATTCAGATAGATTTCCTTCTCTTCATGAGTCGGTGATTGTCCGTGAAGCTGTGGATGCCTGGTGACACAGAGCTGATTGGTGAAGGGAAGAAGCTGTTTTTCAAGGTGCTGGGAGAGATCTCCTCGATCCTATAGGAGACCGAATGAAAGTACTGATGGGGGTTCAGCTGGGAGATGAACGAGTTCTGGTGGGAGAAGTCTCCGCCCATTCCCCCCAGTGCCCCTCCTCCCCTGGAGCTGCCAAACTCATGTGAGTGGTAGTGCATGCAGGAGCACACGGACTGCAGGTCGGTCACCTCTGACCGGTACTGCTGCTGCTCTCTCCGCCGCCGGCCGCGCTGCAGCGACTCCTCCTGGACGTGGATGATCATGCTGTTCCTGTTGCCCGCCAACGAGGCCCGCTCCTCCGCGTCCCGCCGCTCGTCCTCACTGTTCATGGTCAAGAAGCGCAGCACCACCAAGTTGAGGAAGGCCCCGATCACTGTCAGGCCCACCAGAATGTACATGAAGCTGAAGGCCACGTAGAGGGGCTTTCTCTGCAGGGCCCGGTTCTTCTGCAGGGCCACAAAGTCCCCAAAGCCTATGGTAGTTAATGTGATGAAGCAGTAGTAGTAGGACTGAAAGAAGCTCCAGTCCTCGTAGTGGGAGAACGCAGCCGCCCCGATGCACAGGGTGCCGATGCAGGAGAAGAAGCCCACGGTCACCATGTTTTCCATGGACACATCGGTGATGCGCATGCCGCAGCACTTCTTGATGCGCTTCAGGAGGTACTTTACAAAAGTGTTCATCCTCTCGCCCAGGCTCTGGAACATGACCAGGGTCAGCGGGATGCCCAGGACGGCGTAGAACATGCAGAAGGCCTTCCCTGCGTCGGTCCCCGGTGCAGCGTGGCCGTAACCTGCGAAGAGACCACAAACTGCACGTTAACAGCGTTTGAAGACGTGAATGATGCTGCCAACATACAGCGTCGGTATTGCTACTACAGTGAAGTGATGCTCTACAGTGCTACAACAGGGAAGTGGCATCTTCAACAGTCTTATACTGTACCACCAGACCTGCATTTTTCCTTAGAAATTCCCAAGAAGTCTATGTTTGGCTTCGGTTCATCGAGCAGGAAGTCTCCGGAAGGGTCCTTTACCTCTTCTAAAAAAGTATTGAATACAGTGGAGGCCAATACAGAAATGTGGCCACCCCATTAATCTTACTTGGGCCCAAAGATGATATGGGTGTCCAATTAACCCAAACTTTGTTGTGCAGTAGTGCAGTGTGGGAGCTTGTGTAGGAGTTATTGGATAAGAAAGGAGTCAAAGAGACGCCAATAAAGCTCTTAGCTAAATTAGACTTCATCTTTTGGCCACAAGTTTCTAGCTCCAACACTAATTGAACCAGGCATTTGAGAAGCAACCTGCACTGGTAACAATAGGTGTCATCTCAATGATTGACTGTACAGATAGAACACATGATCAACTCTTGCAGAACACCTGCAACACATTGCACATGATGTGCAGCACTGTATGTACAGTGAGTGGTAATAAATGAGAGCCATAGTGATTTGTTGAATATAGAGAACGATGCAAACAGTCTTAGAGGCCTCCCCAGTGTCTCTTCAGATGCTTTTATCAACCGCCAAAGCGCCAAGTAACACCCACCTACAACAGGCCAACGCAACACGCTGTCTTCCATTTGTTTACAGTCCAAAATCATCCCTTTACAAGAAGAAGCAATTATTTTCCTATGCTACGGTATTATTTTTTTTACATGGATCTAACCTAGGCAAGTTTAAGCCCAAGTATCGATTCAATATTTTCCCTAGTGGGCTGCCCACCCACTCAATCACGTGTCCATGACTTATTTTTATAAACTCTGCTTTCAATCAATGTGATTTGCAGCATGCAGTGAAAACAATTTTATGTGCATATGAATTGTGCTCTTCTGACCCCTTCTGTTTATCAAAGATTTGAACTTCTGCATGGACAGGAAGGTTCAGCTACAGGTCAAGAACAGCAGACTTGTACAGCAGACTTCTGCATGGACAGCAAGGTTCAGCTACAGGTCAAAAACAGTGGTTTTCTGCAGGATGAATCTCTCCATTTGAGCATGAACTCATAGTCTTGGACCATTTTCAATGAGATACAAAAAAATGTATAAGGAGTTGCTCTTACAGACATACGCAGACACACACACACACATACACACACACTATATCTTTTTTCTGATACTTGTCATTTGCTGCAGTGTGTCCTGTGTTGTCAAAGTGTGATTGCTGGGGTATAATAATGGCATGGTGTGAACACGAGGCTGAAACTGTCAGAGGAAAAGTCTCGCTGCAGCTCACATCCCTGAAACGTCTATAGCTCTCTCTCCTTTCTCCCTCTCTTTCCCTCTCTCTTGAACTTTCTCTCTCCCTTTCTCTCCCCCACCTCTCTCTCTTTCTCCCTATTGCTTCCCAACACAGACATGTGAATATTCCTTCGCAGAGTGAAGAAATGAAATCCAGCTAAGTAAAATTCAAACTTGCTATGGGGTTGTGTTTACAATGCATTTGTGAAAGTACACATTTGTAATGGTATTCATACAGTATCTTACTATAGTGAGCTTTTGCATGTAGGGATACACTTTTTTTCATTTCATAGTACAGTCATTAAAAAATTAATGCGCAGTTTTACAATTTGCAAGCTTAAAGCATTCTGTCTCTCTTCCTTCTTGCACATGAAATAGTCTAATTAATGTATATTTTTATAGCTCAAATTATTCCTGCAGAGTAATTAGACTATAATGAATTACACTGGCTGCCATGATGAATTATAAATCATATTTGATTTGTGGCTCTCATGACTGTGCAGAAATGGTTTCCTCAGCCCACTAGTCTACCCAGTGTGTCAGGAATAAAATGTTCCATTAAAGTCTTGTGAACAGATATTTATATAACAACTCCAGAGATAGGTTTGTCTCAGAGCCTGCATCTTACTGGCTGTGTGCGTTCCTGCTTTGGCGTTGGACTCCATAATGTACTTGTTTTGCTGCAATGACAGTATCGTCTCATGTCGTCAAGGGAACTGCCACTCTTACCGGGCTGAGATCCACAGGTGTTTATGTGCATGCACTGGTGCGTGCACATGCATTACACTGTAAGCATGCTGTTCTGCTGACACAGCTATTTCCTTTGGTGTGTGTGTGTGTTTGATTTATTCATTGCACGTTCTTGAGATCCAGCATACTGTTGCAGCGTTTGTGGTTACCAAATAACATCCAGGTTCCTCATTGGCATTCAAGTCACAGACAGGTTACCTACTCCACAAGGATAGAGCAGAATAGAGCAGAACAGAGCAGAATAGAACAGAACAGAGCAGTTGCTTAAACGGGTGGCTTTTCTTTGCTCATATCTTCTGGAGGTTAATCCACCTTGAATTATTTCAGTCGCCTGGCAGCATTAATTGCCATGAGCCATGGCATTTTAATGAAGGCCAGGAGAGGGGAACAGAGTAGAGCGTGTGAAGCCCTGCCAGCTCTTCCTCTGATACGAGCTCACTGGGACTGGGAACCGGGCGGCTGTTTAGGAGCATTCGTTTCTGTCAAACGCTACTTGTCTCCACAGCTCCGTATGTCAACTGAGCGCATTCCTGGGGTTTCAGCAAACACGTGATGCCTCGCTAATTGTCACTCAGTTGAATTATCACTCATTCAGATTGACTTGTCTCAAATGTTTTCGCTGAATGGCACGTACTGTATTGGTTTGTACTGTAGTGTAACATGTCAAACAAATCCACAAGCAGTAACAGAGGACAAGAGTTACTTAAGTTGTCCTTTTCTCTGAGAATCCAGCATGCATTGGGCAGCACTGCAGGTTAAGACCTCACATCATTCTGCTTTGTGACCTGTTGAGCAAGGTAAACAAACGATGCTTAAGTGCAGGGCAGACAATACATTCTCATTTCAGTCCACCGCACAATCCACACATACAACGGCACACACACGCAAGCAGGGATCTTCACGCTAGGCTGTGAGCAACCACCTGCTGCTCAAAAAGCTCATTTTATTACCACTGTCTCTTTTACTTTATCAGCTAGCTGTTCAGTCTCACAGCTCCAAGATAATATCACTTCACCTGTAGGCCACACAGCATTAGAGATACTGTCTCAGGGAGAACATTGTGTGTGGGTGTGTTGGTGTGGGGGTACTTATATTTCAAGCTACCAACAAAGGACGGCATCATTCTGTGCTTAATTTCAAAGGATGTTTGACTAATTTTCACCGTCTGAATGCAGCTGGGATCTTTGAAGTCTCTCCTCTGAGACCTGTTTGTTTCCATCTTATCTTTGAGCTCCTGTAGCTCTCGTGGACAGCTTCTACAGTGGCTTTCATAGCCAGCGTGAGCTCTCAAGGAGAAGGGAGGCACAGACAGGGCGGCAACGGCAACACTTATGGGGCGTTCATAACAGAACAGCCAGACCAGTACTGTGGAAGAAATTTAGATTTCCTGTATGCTTACATTATTCACTAATCAAGAGAACTAGTCCTTGGATACTAGTTAGTATATTCTCATGTAAGCTTGCTATTAATAAGAGTAGATTGTGTCTATGTGTCAGGGTTAATAGATGTTTGAGATCAGGAGAAAGTACTGGCTAAATGGTCCTTGTCATGACTACAAGGAGAGCTCCAACTATGAACTCTGTAGTTTGAGTTGTCTTGTGTTGGGAGCTGTGAATCTCTTTCTCTGAGACTGTTCTAACGTCATTACTGCCTGACTGTCACTATCTATGTTTACATTCTTGTGCCCTATAAAAGATGGTCATCCGGCCTTCAGAGCTGAGAGAGACTTGATTGAGTCTGTTTTTCTCTCCCAATCTGCAGATTGATAAATACTTATTAAAATCCAGAACTCAACTGAACTTAAGTCACTCCGTTTATGAAGAGACGGACAAAACACTTTCTTCATCAGTACCACAGGGTTCAGGTTGGAGAAACAGACAGGATCTGGTTCATTCTACAGTAAATCACATCAGAATTCTGGTCATTTAGTGTACTTTTTCTTCACACGACATGCGGATCCTAGCCAGAGAGCACTGTATCGACAGAGATCGCAGTGATAACTAACGCCTGTAAGTGGTCTCTGTGAGAAAAGAGTGTTACAGCCCCATTCATGGACAGTTTCATCCTAAATAAATGCATGTAATTGTGAGACTAATGGCTGGATGAGTGAACAAATGTTTGGAAATTACTTTGGAAGAGATTATTACAAAATCTGCCTCCTCTGGCATTAAAAAGGGCTCGCCAATACACAGTTAGGGTTTGTATTGATGGGAATGTCCATCATTTAAATGCCAGTACTTATTGCAGCTCACTGACCTTATTTGCTATTGGCTGGCAATCTTAAGCAGTTATAGCAGTATTGATTTCTGTTAATAAAGGTTCTCACCTTACTTCTGTTTAGAGGCACGGGTTTTGAATTCCAGATATGGTTAAAATAAAGACTATGTCTTTCAGCTATCTCATTCTGTTAGAGAACGATTATGTACACTCACACGCACACACACAGAACACAGTCTTGTTGTCAGACCAGCCACCCTTAAAAGGTGCCGCAAAAATGTGAAACGTTTCAATATAGTCCAGCATTACTCATCACTGGACCACTGGACCGACAGAGGAAGAAAAAGGACAAAAGTAACCCTCTGTAATCTTAGGATTTCTCTGCTCCTCTGCTGATTGCATTGAGCTATATCCCCCACTGGGTGTTCTTCAGGCCTGATTATCAACCTTGGCCAGATATCGGAACTGGAGAAAATGAGAGAGCAATGTGGAATATAACTGCTCTGTCAGAGCCACAGTATGTTACTTTGTGATGTGTCTCTCTTGAAATCTGTCCCAAGTTGTCACTCTGTCCCTCTGTGAAGGCACACGTAATGATGTGCAGTGCACACATAAGCCAAAAAGGCCGTCGAGGGCTGCTAAGCAACAGGCATTTGCACACCACCTGCCTGGAGACAGTGACACCAGCTTTGGTTTCTGGCCGGACTGTTCCCAGCCCCCCCTCTCTCTCCCCCCCCCCCCCTTTCACTTTTAATGAGGATTTGCTGAATGTGTCTCGACGATTACTCCAATATTTTTATGACATAAAACTTTCGTCATCTAGGTGTTATATTGACACGTGAAACATACTCGCACGCACACACACATCCCAGAAGATCCTCTTCTCTATTAGCCGCAGCACTAGTACGGTGTTCCTCCCTGGTGGCTTCTCTCTTCTCACTGCTGGTCAAGCTCATTTGTTAGCACCTGCTCTCTGTCTCCCCACTCGCTTCCTCCCATGCAGGAGGTCATGATTCCAGGCCAGACGAACCAGCTCCGGACAGTAGACCTCTGCTTGGCTGTCTGGCTCCGATGTCTTGCAGTGCATGATGACCTGTCTGTCATGTCATCAGATAATCATGATGACAAAACCCCTTGCAATCTCCTAAGGGTAATAATACCTGATTATTACCCTTAGGAGATTGCAAGGGGTTTTGCGCTTGGAGACACCTGAACAAGTTTGGGTTTTCGGTTATATTTTAATTAGTCAACATTTTCTTAAACATCCTAATCATGGTACAGTGTGTGTTACAGTGTTTGAAAGCACTCATACAGTCCATTTAATGCCATTTATTTATCTATACTGTAGGGGGCGCTGTGAGTGCAATGTTTGGAGACAACTCTCTCACTACTTTGTGTGAACAGTATTTATTTAACAACCCCCCAGGGACATACTATTTCGTATCAAAGAAGCCACTTGTGGAGCGCAGTGTGCAGCCACTGCTTGCCTCGTTCTGCAGTTCTGCAGAAACTCAGATTGCAGGACCCGACTCAGTGGAGACCAGTGGCAATGTGCTTCAGGTATGAAACTGTACCAAAACACACCGCTAACCTAGAGCAGTTACTCAGGGTGCTTTATCATTGGTGTTTTAGAGCGAGGAGAGGGTAGTTAGGGATAGAAACACCTTGTCCAGGTCCAACGTACTGTAGCTATCTGGACACAACAAGGAGGTAGTGCAGGGCCACTAAAAGACAGTGGAAGAGTTCCTGCATCTTGTTCACAGGGGAACACAGCCCCAGGGGGGAGACACAGGCCTTGTGGCATGCTGACTCACAAGGCTTGGTGTGTATAGTGGGGGAGAAATTAACTTCATGGATCAATAGCCGACTTGCAGCCAAAGGATGAGCACAGGTGGGCTAAATGTCACAGCTCATGCTGAAACGCCCACTTGCTACAGCCAGACATCTAGGGTGAACACTGTTTGGAATAGTTTAAAGCAGAGGTGGTTAGTCATACCATAATAAACAGCTGTTTGAGTTTAGATAAAAAATGCAATTGATGACTAATCCTTCTTGTCTTAGATATTTTGTTACTATATTTAATAATTGTTTAAATATACCTTAAAATAGGTTCAAATGGATAAGAAGCTAGTTAAAAGTCTTCTAGGTTTTATAAGTTAAACATTTCACATCTTTATCCCATATTCACATAACCTACTGTATGTTTTAAAGCATTTTGCAATATTTAAATCACTCATATGAATATTTCAAACAGATTACGGCATAATTTGTGTCTATTATTAATAATAATACCCCTTTATTGCACAAATGTTAAAGGATTCCTGCACATTTTGATGCATTTTTCATGAGAAAGGAGAGCCAAGTAGGTTTCAGGCCTTTGATACATCCATCTTTTAACATGAATATCAGGCTTATTATATATTTTTTCCTCAATGCAAAAAGGTAATGATTTTCAACTGCTATGTTGACTTTGATGTTTATCATGCATAAACACCATCTTGGTGGTCGATTTTAGTGTTTTGATTCGTTTTTTATAGTGTATCTTTCTGATCATCCCAACGAATCAACTCAACATTTTTGAGGTGCATTCATGGAGATAAATGGATAATCATTCCAGGCAGTATCATGACAAGATTGGGTCATTCTTGATTCTCTAACCCTCTGTAGAAGTGCAATTTGTATTATGTAAACATATCTGTAGTCTGTTCGTTCAAATTCAAGAAAGCAAACTTGTAGCTATTAGCATTAGTCAAGGCAATCATCAAAATGCTGGGCTATGTGCAACCCCCCCCTCCCTCCACCAAAAAGATGACCCCACACACTTCTCCTCCCCCTTCTAACCCCACAGAACATGACTAAGATTAGCCTCATGAATCCCCATTGACCCCCCGCGTACACTCCTTCTTTCTAGCTTACTCTCACAGAAACACAACACACTCTCTTTCTCTCTCTCTCTCTCAGTGACAAAACAATCACCTTCAAAACCCCACAACCCAATCCCAACCCCTTACGAAACCCAACCTACTTCTGTGATGACAGTCGAGGAAACAAAGTGCAGTGTCAATCAAATGCCTGACAATGTCCTGCTGTTGCCTTAACACAAAAAGCTACGACTGTGGCAAATGAGCCTTTCAACTCATTTGCTATAAAGACTGGCCACATATGGTGATGGAAAACAAGTGACACGCTCACTTGTATGCCTGCATGTGGCCATGGAAGAGACTGAGCTGTACTGATTGTCAACAAGGAAAGTTTGGCCCTCATGAGCTTGGCAGAGGGCCAATATAAATGCCACCCAGTATGACATAGTATCAATTAATGTTATTTCTACCCACTGTTTCCATTAAAAAGGCACACTTACGTTTCAAATTGGCTCCACTGTGATGGTACACATCTAGTAACGCTGGTAGCAAAGCCAATTAGAATCCATAGTGCTGAGAAAGGTGTGATGGAGTGGTCGCTAATGTCTACATTTAAAGCGTCACCTCTTAATCAATTAAATGAGAAGAGATTATTATGTAAGATTTGTTTTCTGATTGTTGGATATTAAATGGAATGTTTCATGTCTTGGATATTTCTTTACAATTTATTGTTGCGGTAGACATGCCACTTTTCTATATTTGTGACGTGATCCCTGACACATTTTGTAGGCCCTACCTGTTTTTTTGCAGTACATCTGTTTGGTTGTACTCATAACGTGTAATAGCTACAGTATCTTGAGTACAGTAACATTGTTTAGAATTGAATGTCAGGCGTAGTGCACCTTTGATGATTAGATTAGCTGTTGTAGCTATGTCGTCTATGAAGTAACTCAGCTATACATTAGACGCAACAAATCATGAATGTAGCCAACTGGATTTTGTATTTGATGGAGCAGGTCAAGGTCGCTTGCTACGTAGGTTTGGCGAGTGAAATGTTCACCGATGGTTTACTTTAATGAATGACAGATAGCTCAGTCCAAATATTTCTATCGTATGTCGAGCCTCGCAAGGTTACTCCATTAGCCTGGCCCCGGATATGATACTGTATGATGCAATTATGATACAGAACCTCTCAACATGGGCTGAGGAAATTACCTGAGTGCGTCATGTTTTGGGGAAAAGCGTCCAGTAGCCCAATTTTTTTCAAATAGCCGAATCTGTATGCTCTAATCAGCTGACTTGGATGACGTGCGACTTCACAGTTTCTGAACACATCGATGCTGGAAAAATTACAGTTAAAGCCATTTTCAGTCATGTAGATCACAACAGTCTTTCTACTTTAGCCTACTCTTCGAAGAACGCTGAAAGAACGCTGAAAGAACATTGAAAGAACGCTCTCCACGTCATTGTCTATACCCGTTTAAGGCGTGACGAAATTAGCCACATTCTGTGTAATGGGTCACAAGAATGTGGGGAAGTAATTTACTGGACCATCAGGACGGGTGGAAACGTGAAGTTGGAACAGCAAACATAATCAAGATACTTTACAGTGTCGCCAAGGCAACTAGGGCTTGCACCTTTCCACAGCTGCGCTGTCATGTGATCACAGTTTCTCACCTTGTCTTCTATTTCAGACATACTATTTTAATTATAGCTCCTACTCTCACGTTAATTAAAACCAGGTTCTTCGTTTGCAGGTATACTCTATTTAAAACTTGTCCAACTGAATGTTCTCAGATCAAAGAAGGACAACTAGCAATCTAAACTTAGTTTTTCCTCACAGCGGGACACCTGTAGGATTTTACTTGTGACACGGAGAAACAGATTTTTCAAAAAGGCAAAAAGGTTATCCTCTAACGTCCTTTGTGACATGGTGACATTTTCAGCCCAGCCTTGTTTGTGTGTTCACTCATAGATATTGACTTTTCTTACTTATGTTCCACACATGGGCCATGTGACAGGTCCCTAAGGAGTGTTGGAGTCCTTCTTTGATGCAGTGGGCCTGCAGTAATGTGCACAGCCAACATGGAGGTTACATGGACATAATGTATACCCTTGGTGTTTAGTGCCAATCACATGATTGCCTCTATTAAGAAACCATTAGGCCAATAGGCCTACTGTAAAAGTACAGGCCCAACATGTTTCTAGCCTTCACCTTAAAACTACAAGAGAAACACCTGTAGAGGACTACAGAACCGGCGTAGTCATTTCTCCTTTACCAGTTTGAATGATAAACTACAGCTTTCAGACCTTCTAAGAACTTTATCTATTTTGTCAGAAATGGAAGATGCATATAGGCTATATGTGATTCATATCCTAAATAGGTGTATGCACAATAACACTTTATCACATGTAGTTTCAATCATGTAATTATTCATCCATAAATGCATCTTTATGTTTTATACTAGAAATGCTGTTTCATCATTGAATCGATTATTTTAACGAGATAAGATGCAATATTGTCATGGACAACCGCTCTTTAGTGGTAGGTAGGAGGAGGGTCTGACCAATCTTATTCGATTGCAGGGTGCGTCTTGTAAATGTATTAATCATTTAGTCTACAAAACAACAGGCATTGATTATAGCCTCGGTGTGAATGTACAGTAAGCACGACTAACAATTTGGCTGTAAGGGAGATCTACAACTGTTCAGACATCATTCAGTTAAGAATCTGTTGCACATAATTGCTTTTATGCTTGTCCAAAGATTTCTTTATAGAAATTCATGACAAACTGGAGTTTATTGTTATGAAGATTAGGAGTCTGACATTTCTGCTATGTCTAACGCAGATACTCCCCCGTGACGTGTCGGTAGTCAAACTCTGAGGAGCTGTTCTTTCAGCACCACGCTCGTGGGGTAGTGATATAGCTTATGGGAGATCCTGAGAGCCCACAGCTTCACAGTTTGTGTTTAACCCTCAGTAAATCGCAGATGTATGTCTCTTAATAGACAACTGACTTGTTATAAGAATGTGTAAATATTTAAATAATTGAAGGCATTTACGTCTAGGTCTTTGAGGCATGTACGATAACCAATCAAATTTTAGGTCGACCTCTTGTGCTTGAAACAATCAATTCATACAATACGTGATGAGGATTCTAACCAATATTTGTCCTCTTTTGATTTTGTGGTATGAGAGTTGTAGAATACAGTTGGCCATAAAAATCATGAAATAATATGCTCAATATGGATTCACAGACTAAATGTATGTCAATACAGTATTTACAACTTTTCATCAACGTTCAATGTAGACAACGTCAGTTAAGGGTTAAGGATGGGAAGACATGTTGCTCGACAAGTTTGTTCAGGGGTTTGCCTACAAAGTATGTTCTTTCGGCTACAATATTTGTCTCCTGGAATGATTTTAAGTCTATACCTGCATACATTAAATTGTTCACCTGACGTTGAAGGACACGACAGCAGTTACACACGTTCTATTGACAGTAAAACAGGCCTGTCTTCGAAACAATGGTGTGCGTAATGTTGTTACGCAATTAAACTCGCAAGAAAACTCACCTATGGTGGTTATGACTGTGATGGCAAAGTAAAAGGATCCCGCAAATTTCCACTGAACCCCGGCTCTGTGGGGCTCGGCCTCCAGAATAATGGTCTCCAGTTTTTTATAGTCATCATCGCTGATGTTGTATTTCCCTTGGAGACGCTTCTCCTCGATCTCCAGCTGCTCCTTCTCCCGCATTTCGAAATCTGATTCCAGGGCATCGAACACCGCGGCCCCGACTAGGAGGTAAGTGAACGTGCAGATAATCAGGGACAAGGTCCGCACGTTCTGCCGCTTCATGGCCACCAGGAACCGGCGACTGAGGGGCTCATGTCCCCTCGGATCCCCCGGGAAGGCGCAGCAGTCAGGAAAGCGTTGGCAGCGGTTTGAAGAGGAGTGACAGAATGGTGCGTGTTGGTGACAATGGGTGCGGTGGACGCTTGAGCAGTGGATACTGCTATGATCCCTGTAACAGGTCCCCAAATCCTGCTCCTGGTTTGCAGAGAGACACAACAGACTACTCGATCGCCGGGACCAGGAGCCCTGTAGCCGACAGACTCTGCGTAAGACCTGTCCAAACCAAGTCCTTCCGTTGCGTAGTGCCATCAACAAGCAGCTTTAATATTGTTGTTGTGCGATCCAAAGTAAACTATTTCATCTGATGAAAATAAAAACATTGCAAAAAACTTCTAAATTCAACATTTGGTCAATCTTTTACGGTTTGATTCAGTGCTCTCTGTTTGTGATGCGTTCCACGAAGTTTAAGAGATATGAAAAGACCCGAGTGAGCTTTGCGGGCAGGGCATCCTTCGCATAATTGCAACTTTTAGCATAACACCAACCTGTTCGTCGTTGCCTCATTGAAGTATGTTGCGTCTTTGATAGGCAATCCCCTATCTGTCCAAAGGTTTACCCCCAAATCAAAGACCTGTATATGGAATCCAGAAATCTTAAAATACGTGGCATCCTCATCAGTAGACCAATTTGCTGAGTCGTCGGTAAGAGTGAAGAGGGGGTGAATGAGCAGTTGAACGGAGGATCCGTCGAGGAGGCAAAAGCTTCTCACTGGATTCGAGCTGTGGGCATCGGAATCACAGGCGATTAAATAAACCGAAGATCAGAGGTTTTGTAAAGGGCTGTAGTGGCGTTACCTTGTGCTTCACTTAACCTACTGATCTCCTTCATGATTTTCTGACCATTTTGCCATCATTTCAAATAGCAAAACGACTTATCCAAACGCGGACTTAACTGACTGTTCGCCTTAGTCATTATCAGTAGGCTAAATCAGCATCGACAACAAGTTACATTTTCGTGAAATCAGGTTTTAGTTTTACTAAGATAACTGAATGTGACCATTCGCTCTTCGGCCTGGGAAGTAGAATAAGATATGTTGAGACTTCACGAAACTGAAAAATCCACATCATTCATGGTCGCTCGGTCACTAACACACGGAGCTGCGCAGATCGCGCGCGCTCCGTGTTTCTCCACAGAAAGCAAATCATCTTGAGTTTGTTAACAAAAAAATACGTTTTCTGTCGACCCTGAAAAGTTAAGTGAGGCCTTGTACCGATACTTTTAATGTGATATGTAATATTCTTTAATAAACCCGAACAGTCGTGTAGTCTTTCATTAGACACCCAGTACTTAGCGCATTCCTCTTGGTTCAGTTAAGGTTATTTCCTATTAAAACCCCCTTCATTCAAACGTGAAAGCATTTCGATTTTGGTCTGTCAGATTATATTTTCATTCCAGTTTTTGGATTTATCACACCGGTCCATTCCCTTGCCACGTCTGTGCGTCCCTTTCCCACATACCCCATGATGACCACTCCCACCATAATGAATAGCATATGAGAGGGCAGTTAACTGATCCAAAACGATTTACTGGAAAGCAAACGACACAAAAATGCAACACAACCGCTAACCAAACATGAGGAGAAAATCACTAGAACAAGCGCCATTAGGAGCGTCGCTGTCCATGGTACCTCACAATCAATTCTCACAAGCAACTAGTGCTGAGTGTGGCCTGCGTGCTGTCATTACTGTGACTGGAACTAAAAACTACTTTGCCCACCACCAAGGCCAATGCTGTCTCCTCACGTATATATTATTGAGGCATATATATTACCTTTAGACTGAGTAAACAATAATTACTATACATTAAGTTATGTTTACTTTCACAGGATCTTACTTTAAAACAGGAATCGAGACCATTTAAGACATGGAGCAAATAATTGTAATCGCCAATATGACAAAGGATATAATTCCCAGCGCTGGTGCAAACACATTGTGTGTCTGCAGTAGGCTACTGTGTGCCTAAACGTTTCATAAATGCCACCGTTTGAAGTCGAAATAACTCCATCACTCTGAACGGTCTAGATCTCTGTATCTATATTTAGACATTTGTCTCCTATAGACATCTCAAGTCTCTGCTCAATCCACGCATACAAATCACACGCTGTATTTCACGACGTTCTGTAAAATTAAGTTTGACAATAGAAAATACTTCAGTCTCCGGGGCAATGACAATTCATTGCATACATTGTATGATAATCAATCAAGCAGACACATACAGCAGGAGAGAGCAAGCCTGGCTTCATTATCTATAGAAGAAATGTCTGTTTACATCACTGGATTTCAAATGGTTGAAGTACTTAATCTCCTCAGGCTTGTGCAAGGAGCATCAGTGTGTCTCTTGTTCTCTTATCTCAATCTTCAGAATGTACCTTTAAACTTCAAACTTTATTTGTATAGCCCTTTAGGACCATTCTCCTTCCTGTGCTCTTCATAGACTGTGTTATATTTGCAACAAACAATGGTTTCCTGTTCCATTCCACTCTAGGCTGACATGGCAAATGCCATTCTGAGCAGATTCTATAATGAGCAGAACCACTGAAGATGCATCTGGTACACATCTGAGTCAATCACAGTAGGCAGGTATGCCATGAGGATTACCCTACGTGGTGGCTGTTTCTGGGGTTCGAGATTAGGGATGGCGAGTCTTTCGGTGTCTCAGCTTAATTCTTAAGCAGGTGATGCACACAGCAAGAAGTCACACACACGGGATAGTTTAAACTTCTCTCCCATCGAATATCCTGAATGGTGTTTACACTGTTGATTTGATCTGCTAACTGTCATACCAGGAATATTACAAGGTTTTTGTGCAACTGTACTACTTGTAATTTTCAGTATAACATGTGTTTCTGGTGTTTCCTAATACAGTACTGCATGAAAAAATAAATAAATAAAGTTGTCATGTAGACCCAATCGTTTTTTTTTCCCATACATTTTTTATGGATGCTAGGAGGTAAGGAATTCTCTGCTCACTGACAGCTTCCTTGTTGTTCTGCCTGAAGTCTAATTTGGTCAATCCACCTCCTCTACACTTAGCTGGGGCATACAAAGAACAAAGTAGGAAGGACATGTAACAGTTTAGAAGAATGATTGCATTCCACTACAACAACTCCACTCATCCTCTTGAGATCATTTACATATCAAGGTTATTGAAATGTATGAATCACAGACTTCTCAATTTTGAAATAATGAACAAAGGAATGTCATTGTTATAACTATGTCTTCTAGTCCCATCACACATTTTTTAACCTTTAATAAATTGTTCTTAGCTAAACTGAACAATGTTGGATTCTATTTACAGGAAAATAACTAATTTACCTTTTCTCTGAGCCAAGAACTGAATTTCTTCAATTGTCACAGCAACACGAGCAAGGTGGAATGTCCCCGAGGTTCAAGATAAATTGATTCACGGAAATTGTTGTCTCCCTTTTGCAAATTTAAAGGTGAAAGGGATTGTGAATATTTCTGAAGACTAAATCTTTCAGTGACTAATCTTGCTGTGCTCTCACACAGACGGCGCTCTCAGTGGATTTCACCAGAGGACGAGAGACGCCAATGTGACTGGTCTTAGGTCACTACCTTAACATCACAACAACAACTTCATCAAAGCCATTCATTAAGTTATTTTGGTAAACATTTATTTCCAACAGTCAAAAGACCCCAGTCTCATCCCAGCCTTTAAAACATTGACAGCTGATGATTTTTTTGGGTAAGATTAAAGACTAGAAATACCTCTTCTTTGGATTGAGGCAATTGATCAGGTTTTGTGAACAGCACAGCAGCATCGGTGAGAGCTTCTGTATTCACTGCAGGCAGATGTGTATGAGGAGGCAGAATGTTTGGCTTATCAGCTGCACCAGACAGATGATGCATCCAGACCTTGCTGCACTCCCTGCCAATACTATCCCACAATGGCTGTGAGTCCACGTTCACGGCCAAACAGAGGAGAGGAAACCGCTTTAGAGAGGCCATGTTTCACTTTTATTGTTTGTGTCAGATTCTAAATATACCTTTTTTGAGCTTGAGTAAGAGATGGAGAGAGAAAGAGAGAGAAACGCTTTGTGGTTTATCTCAAAGGGTGAACTGGACGGAGGGAGGGAGGGGGAGAGTGAGGGAGGTAGAGACAGTGAGAAATAGATTATTTTATTCAGTATGACCCAGGGATCTGTTGATCCAAGCTATCCTTAGCTACATTTGTGGAAGAAAATGCAATTTCCTGTTTGCTTACATTATTCACTAATCAAAAGAGCTAGTCATTGGATACTAGTTAGTATGTTCTCATGTAAGCTTGCTATTAATAGAGTAGATTGTGTCTGTGTCAGGGTTAATAGATTTCGGGATCAGGAGAAAGTACTGGCTAAATGTTCCTTGTCATGACAACAAGGAGAGCTCCAACTATGAACTCTGTAGTCTGAGTGGTCATGTGTTGGGAGCTGTGAATCTCTTTCTCTGAGACTGTTCTAATGTCATTACTGCCTGACTGTCACTATCTATGTTTACATTCTTGTGCCCTATAAAAGATGGTCCTCCGGCCTTCAGAGCTGAGAGAGACTTGATTGAGACCTAAGCCTGGTGTTGTGTTGTCATTTATTGTCAGAGGTCTGGTTTTCTCTCCCAATCTGCAGATTGATGAATACTTATTAAAATACAGAACTCAACTGAACTTAGTTTATGAAGAGACGGACAAAACACTTTTTTCATCACATTCCACCTACATTGTTCCCTTCCCACACCTGTAGGATCATTTCTGAATCAACAGCATAATTAACATCCAACAAATGGAATACAGCACTTCCATTTGTTTGGTGATAGTGCTCTGTAAAATAGCCATGCATCATTTACTATAAATTTGTTCGACATCAAGACAAGGCTATTATTGTAAAATATTATTTTAGGCGGGACATTTTATGTGAAGAAAATTTGAATAAATGGTTTCTTTGTGAATTTCTAAAGCTGTACGGTAGATTGGGTGAGGGGGGAAGGGTACATATGTGTTCCTGAAGGGATTAAAAGAGACATTGTGCATATAATTTGTTCTCTGGGAGAATTTTTCGACAATTAGAAGGAGCAGAGATAATGACAAAATTAAAAAGCTACATAAACCGTCCTTTTGCTTTTTGATTCTCTGGTACACTGCACCTCCTTCAAGCTAGCATGCATTCAGTCACATGCATGCAACATGTTATCAGCTATAAGCTATATCACCTATAAGATGATATAATTAAATTGACATTTAGCAGACGCTCTTATCCAGTGCGACTTACAGTAAGTACAGGGATATTCCCCCGAGGCAAGTAGGGTGAAGTGCCTTGCCCAAGGACACAACGTAATTTTTCAAGGCCGGGAATCGAACCGGCAACCTTCTGATTGGTAGCCCGATTCCCTAACCGCTCAGCAATCTGACCCTTCTCGGACAGCCTTGTCCGCCTCTCTTTCTGTGGTTCTCCATCAAAGTGTATTTGAATTTACATACCCCCTATCAGCAGCCATGTGTCCTTCTGATCAGAATTCGTAGCGGCATGTCATGCAAACGCACTGTACATATTCAACACATCAAAAGTTCACATCATACGACCTGGTGTGAACTCCTCTACACCCAACGTGCTAATGAGCTTTGAGAGGCTTCAAATGGATCTTACTGATGTCTGCTCCTTTGAAATGTTCTATAGCAACGACAGATACAAGAGCTTAGGTACTATTTGGGATTTCAAGAAGCTCAACAGGCTTGACACATGAAATATGTTTGTCTGTGGCAATAGCATGTGCAAGAGAGACTGAGAGATGGAAAGAGACAGAGACAAAGTTCTTTCAGCAGTGTGTCACGGAGTTGGGAGGCGTCTTGTAAGAGAGTGGAGATATAGCGCTGAAGCTAGGGTGTGGCAAAGGCGGGGTTGAGCAGGTGATTGGCTCCACCCTTGGTGTTCCTCCTCTGAGAGGCTGCCTCAATTCAGACTCACTTGTCCAAGGAAAACCTCAAAGCACTGCCAACGATGTCTCCCACTTGGACTCCTCCCATCCGAGTTTGTTAGACAGCCCCAGTGCCTCTTCGCTGCAAAGCCCGTCTTATCTCTCAACATCTCCTGTTTGTCCAACAGAGCTTTGGTCTGGCTATGATAAGGAGGGGGGGCCCTGGAGTGAGTTCAGCCACAAAGCACACTCCCACATGTATTATGCTCTGAAATGGCTTTTACTCCCCAAGCTATACTAAGGAGTGAAACATTTATTATGTGGGGACTGTGCATAATACCTATAGTATGAGATGGTCGAGTTTTCAAAAGCATTCGTTCAGTTTTGTTATTTTAGATAGTGACATGTTAGATTGTGAACCAACTTAATGAAAACACTAACACCCGTGTCTAAAGGCACAGTACCTTTCTTCCATCCTCCCTCTACTCACTTAGGAATTCTTTCATTTCAACCAGCATTAGAGAAGTGCATGCTTCACTCACTTGTAAATCATGGCTTTTCATTCATTTCCGTAGACAGCTTTGCCTTGGGCCTCACTCTCAATTGAAGATATTGTTCCCAAAAACGAAGACATAAATGGATGTTTGTGGAACATTCATCGGACCCACATCTTCTCATCTAATCTGGATTAAATATGGACACTTGCTCTTTTCTTAATCCTTACTCTTATTAAAATCTCTAAGCATAATATGAGGCCAGTCAAATCTGGTAACATGCCCCCTTTTCCCCCCAATGTTTCACATATTTATTTTTTACACATTTTCTTTACCAACAATTCAATGACACTCACAAACATTTGAACATTTTAATATTGACGGATGGACAGTTGTTGATGCTTGTGGAAGCTTCTTCACGTCACGTCCTGTGGTTGCCTGGCCAGAGGAATAACGCCTGCATCCTGCCCAGGACACACGCTTCACTGTAGGATTCAGGAGTTTATGGAACCTTCTAGTACTCTTAAGACACACCTGAGCCCAGAGCAGGAGGCCGGCACTGAAGCTTATCTCACACTACGTGATAGTGTGTGTGTGTGTGTGTGTGTGTGTGAGAGAGAGAGAGAGTGCCATAAGAGAGCCAGAGAGAGACTGAGAGAGGTGGGAGGGAAGCACACACACTGCCAAAAAAAGAGCACTTACATAAAACACAAGCATGCACATTTCAAAGGAAAGTTCCCAAACATGACTTGGAAATCCTGCTAAATTGGAATAATGATATCATAAAAAAAAGAAATCCTTACTGTTATAAGATCCATTTGACTTTTTATTGACATATGGTGTGAGATTCAAATGTTACACAAGTGAGACTACAGAAGACCATGGCCTTGTGCTATTTAAAAGAAAAAATTGAAAACATTTTGAGCAGACTATTTGTGTCAGGTAAGAAACCATTGTGCCTCGCAGAATATAATATCCATGGGGAGTCAGTATATGTGGTTTTACAGATTGTCACAATAAAGGACTTCTTTAAATTCACAATATAAGGCCCTGTCAAAATGAAGCCATTCAGAGCCCCCCCCAAAAAACGACATTGGCTTTAAGACATGAAACACTTTTGACTCCACCTCAACATCCTCCTGGACGTCCATCACACACAGACCTCCACAGAGTACAGTAACAGCACATATGTACATCGCATGGACGAATGGCTTAGCTAGCATAGTGTCAAGTCCATCCAATCACCATCATCATCTCTCGCAGTCCCTCCAGTCACCCGGACTCTGGACACCCACCATGCCCCACTAGGCCCCACCATGCCCCACTAGGCCCCACCAGGCCCCTCTAGGCTCCCGCCTCCATGGGAGCATCCTGGGCCTTGATGTGGACGCTGGGCAGGCCGAACCAGGCCAGGGGCAGCTCACGGCCGGCGCTGTCGTCCTGGAACTTGATGTTCAGGTAGAAGTCTCCGGTGTGGAGGAACAGCAGAGCTCCCACACAGACGGAGCTCTCAGTGGGTCTCACCTGAGGGGGAGAGACGGGCTCCATCACTCACAGAGTCTACAGTACCGGTCCATCTACTGTAGGTACGGGATAAGTATATACTATTGAAAGTACAGAAAGCACATAAGAGTCTTCAGGTTGTGTCTGAGCAAAGAGAATCGTCCTTCACTGTTCATTGGTATTTGTGATTTGTTTGTTTTCTTAGACCCAAAGCTTGTGGAGGCGATGCAGTACATCACGAGAAGAGTTTGTGTTAGTTCACTGATAAGACTAAATAGCACTATGGATGTGCCACGGTAGAACAGCCTTGCCATTAGACTCGTACTGGTTACCCGAGGATTGTCCTTGGACTGTGGAGCAGATAAACGCAGATTTACCCTCTCACACAAGCTCCCCTGGAGGGAGAAGGGGATGTAAGGAGGGCAAATGGGTGCTTATCTGCCATCAGTTATTCTGACAGTTCAGTAACTTCTGGCAACACACTCCGGATCCTTTTGTGTCCTTCCACAGCAGAGAGAAACCAAAGAGGCTTGTCAGACACCATGATGTCTACCGGGTGCAAGGTGTGCTACTCTATCTTCCCTGCCTGTCAAGCGTGAGCAGCGACAAGGGCACTCCCTGTCTGGGCACTGTTGGATAGCCACTTGTGATAATGAGCTTAAGTTTAATAACCGAGCTTTAGTCACAGTTTAGTTTAAAGCACAGTGACTTGGTATCATTTCCTTTCATTCCCCTCATATTCTTAGAACTAACATGGACGGTCGAAGGCCCATATCAACACCCAACCTCTTAAAAGCAGCCAAGCCAGTGGTGTTCAGCCCGCCCAAGTACCTGGTCTTTGCTGATAGCTGATTGGCTGAGTGAAACCCAATCCAAGACAACGGGCTACACCTCCTGTCTCTTCAGGTGGTGAGACCTAGCAACAACCCTTTCCTAGCATCCAACCCCAAGATAAGACTGCTGTCAAACTCTTTTTCACTGCGTCCCCGTGGCAACATCGGACGAAGCGTTGTTCCACAATGTGAACGAGCGCTTCGGACAGCCAAGCCGAGAGTAACTGACCGTGTCGATGTAGAACGTGTTGGAGCCGATGAAGGTGACCGCGTCCTGGAGGTCGTAGTTCTGGACGCCATTCTGGTAGTCCTGGAAGGGCACCACGGTGAGGGCGAAGGGGCCCACCGCGTTCCTGCTCCGATTGGTCAGTTTCACTTCCAGGGGCACGGCGTTGCCCACGTCGCAGCTGGCGACGACATCGCAGTCGCACGGCTTCCCGTTCACCATCACGTCTGCCAGGCAGCGAGAGAGAGGAGGAGAGAGGTAAGGAGAGAGGTAAGGAGAGAGGTAAGGAGAGAGGTAAGGAGAGAGGTAAGGAGAGAGGTAAGGAGAGAGGAGGAGAGAGGAGGAGAAAGGTAAGGAGAGCGATAAGGAGAGAGGAGGAGAGAGTAAGGAGAGAGGTAAGGAGAGAGGTAAGTAGAGAGGAGGACAGAGGTAAGTAGAGAGGAGGAGAGAGGAAAGGAGAGAGGTAAGGAGAGAGGAGGATAGAGGTAAGGAGAGAGGAGGAGAGAGGTAAGGAGAGAGGAGGAGGAGAAAGGAGGAGAGATGAGGAGAGAGGTAAGGAGAGAGCGAGGGATAAAGGGCAGAAAGAGAGAAGGAGCAACGTTAGGATGTGAGGGGAGGGAGCATATGAGGCTTGCAGAGGATGGCATTGGTACAGGAGGCTGAAACCCTTATGGTCTTTAACGTGACTACACAACTCTCAAAGGGTCAAAAGGTCCTCACAGAGGGAACAGATCCTCAACCTGTCCCAGAGGGCCGGAAACTCATCAGGGAACCAGATGGATGCATTGTCCACCATTGTGTCTCTGAACAACAAGACCTGGACTCCCTCCCTCCCTCCCTCCCTCCCTCCCTCCCTCCCTCCCACACACACGCCACCAACTCCAGCTTCCTCTCATTAGCAGTCAGCCGAACACAACCTGCCCCACGACAAGCCGATCACATTGTTTCTTGTGAGGGATCAATAGGCTTGTTCGTCCTCCAAAATTTATTGACACAAACGGGGGGGGGGGGGTGTTAGGGGCACGCAGGAGCCGGGGGTTTGGAGTGAATTCTCCAAGGCGCCTTTATCAATCTCATGCATCACTCATTTCTGTCAGGAAGGGGACAAATGGGGTTGTTGGAAACACTAGTGGCCCACGGGCCCTGCCTCCTCTTCTGGCGCCCCATCGGAGCAGTCCGGTTTGTGCGGCCGAGCTTTGCCATCCCCGCGGTGGAGGAGCCCCTCTCCACCTGAGGTGTGGGGGAACACAAGACCTTTAGAACCAGCTCGGCTGGTCCATTTCTGGAGGGAGACCAGACTATTCCAATGAGCTCCATGCTGTTCCTGCTTCCTGTCGGACCAGGGAGAGGAGAGTCGCCGACAAGAGAATGGAGACCACAGGGCTGGCTTGAGATCAACCTGGAGCAACATTTTCTTCGAATAACCCTAGAAACACACACACACAAAGAAACACACATACTGGTACAGTGCGAACACACGCACGCAAAGTGGCTTGACATCCTCTCTGTGGTGCCACGCCTGGGGCTGTGCTAACCACGGCTCGTCACATCAGTCCAGTGTGTTCTGGACAACGTAGCGGGGTGTACTTTGTGGACGTCAGCAGTGGGGGGAGGGGGGGGCTGCCTGTGGAGCCAGGCAGACTACGTGGCCTGAGAAGCAGCCTCCGTCTCCACGGGGAGCGCCAGGGTGGGTGTCGGCCCCTGATGACTGCTGTCACTCAGGGTGACGGGAGGCCAGGCAGGCTGGGACTTGCATCAGAGTGACATTCAGCTACAGCTCTGCCCCGCCTCCACAAACCTGACCCTGCTGACTCCGGGGTCTGCCCTCCCTCCCTCCCTCCCTCCCTCTCTTTTTTTTTTGGGGGGGGGGGGGTCCAAGTTTTAATTAGGGGGGGTCAGACCCCCCCCCCCAAAAAAAACCCATCGTAATTCGCACCCTGCTTATTACCCCTCCCTCCCTCGCCACTGTAGCTAAAAATACACAGACAGGTCCTCGACTAAGCTTCACCTACGGGGATAATTTTAATAATGTCTGTTTGAGAAATGTTCTGACTGAATAATGCTTGATTGTGTCAGCAAGGGTAAGTGAAGGGAAAATCCAAAAAGCCAAATAGTTAAATGATTATCAGTCAAACATGACACAAATTGTCACTGTCAATTGATTTATTCTGTGTTTTTCCTTTGGGTCCATCACTCTCATAATAGTAACCCAATTATTTTCAATTGCAATAAAAGGTGGGAAATCAAAATGCAATTATCTTACATTTGGTTCAGTGAGTTCTTTTCAAGTCGTTTTTTTCTGGGCCTCGTGTTTACATTCCCTGAAGTGTACCTATCATTCCTCAGGGGACATGGAGACAATGTCTTCATTCACATATTCTCACATACACATAAGCAGCGTATACACGGCAACCTTTATACAGTCATCGGTTCTGGACCATATGTAAACACTTAAGTACAGTAGATATATTTAGTTTCTCAAAAGGCTTGTTGCTAGGAGATGTGGTTATAGGTACATCGGTTCGAAACAAGAGAGAGCCATTCCACCACACTAGAAGAGAACACAAAGGAATATGTGTGTGTGTGTGAGTGTGTGAGTGTGTGTGTGTGTGAGTGTGCGATGAGCTGAAGAGATCACCCACAGACTCATGCCACCACATCACATCCCTGTGTGTCTTCTCCTCTCTGGTACTAAACAGCTGATTAACAAGAGAACACACACACACACACACACGCACACACAAGAACCCACACTGGCGGCAAAGTGAAGGCAGTGGGCCGGGTGCACTGGGTTCTGAGGAAGCAACATTACCTTTTGAAACAGATCTCGGCGCTTTATTGTTATGTAAATGACACTAGGTGAACGTGTTCAGTATTTGCATGAGATTCCATCCTTTCTTTCCTTCCTATCTGTAGAACATCTGCATGCTTCCCATTTATTGCTTCACCAAACAAACACACAAAAGTGAAATAGGTTTAGAAACGACACTTTAGAAGTGTCCAATCATGTGCAGAGTACACATTCCCTGGAACACAGAGGTGCACAGACACTCTCTCCACCAACACCACGGTAAACATGTCATCACCTCTAAATAAATAATGGTCTCTGATTTGTGCCCCTTATAACCCAGTAAACAAGCCCAAGGCGGCCAAAGCCGGCCTTCTGATTGGCCAGAATCTCCCAAGGCCTTTAGCAAGCATTTCTCTTGCTCCTCCTGAGACAGGTTTTACAAGGACATGATGAATAGCTGCCCACTAATAGCATATGCAGCATTCTGCCACCTCAAGAACCAAACCTAAAAGTGTTTAAACACCCAAGGCCTTCCTCACCTGGCCAGGCCCCGCCCCCTGAGGCAGGTGTGTGATTGAATGCAGAGGCCCCAGGAGAGAAAGATGCTTTGTAAATATGCCTACCCTTGGGTCTACTGGGTTAACGAGGACCCAACAGGGAAGAAGTAATGGTCTGTACTAAACAGCACCTGGGTTTTCATGTGCCAGCAGAACCCACGTTTATGAGTGAGAGATACTAAGAGAGAAAGACAGAGACAGAGAGAGAGAGATACCAAGACAGAGAGATACTGAGAGAGAGAGAGAGAGAGAGAGAGAGAGAGAAGGAGGAGGAAGGAAGGAAGGAAGGAAGGAAGGAAGGGAGAGAAAGAAGGAAACAAAGAAAGAGAAATTGAACTCATAAAACAGGCCAACAAGTACATTCAGTGCATGGATAAATGTCAGCAAACTAGCTAGTAAGGGAATTGCTGTAGAGCGAGGGAGCGAGTGAGGGAGGGAGGGAGGGAGGGAGGGAAAGAGAGAGGAAGAGAAACAGAATTATGACTGCGACAAACCGCTTGAACAGCTGCTCCGTTTGCTGCAGCAACAAGTGGCTGGTTGCTTTACCATCTGATCAACAGGTCACAGGGCTGCCACTTGTTACACACGACTACTTTCCAATGGCTACCCATTATCCCTCTGCATCTTGAGGGGCACACGCGGAACGCCACACAAACACCCAACATAGTAATAGTAACAGATGGACGAAGGACCCGTTAGCACACGTGCCGCACGCCTATTGGCTTGGTGGCGTGCCATCGGCACAGTCTTTCAGAGTCCTCCTCGCCCACACTTGTCGAATGTGTACCGTGGCACGTTGCGTAACACGTTGAGGCGGCGTTGCCGCGGCTGCCGCAGCCCTCGTGAGGGCCCGCTCTAATGTGTGCACACAGCAGCTGGAGGAGACACGCTCTGCCGAGGGGAGGGGCCGGGCCCTGCGCCGTCACCACAGCAACCAGGCTCGGCCACCGGCTACAGCCTGCCTCTGTCAGAGCGGAGCAGGGAGGGAGGGGGGAGGAGAGAGAGAGAGAGAGAGAGAGAGAGAGAGAGAGAGAGAGAGAGAGAGAGAGAGAGAGAGAGAGAGAGAAAGAGAGGGAAAGGGGGAGAGAGAGAGAGAGAGAGAGAGAGAGAGAGAGAGAGAGAGAGAGAGAGGGGGGGGAAGGGGGGGGGAGAGAGAGAGAGAGAGAGAGAGAGAGAGAGAGAGAGAGAGAGAGAGAGAGAGAGGGAGAGGGAGAGGGAGAGGGAGAGAGAGAGAGAGAGAGAGAGAGAGAGAGAGAGAGAGAGAGAGAGAGAGAGAGAGAGAGAGAGAGAGAGAGAGAGAGGATCAAACTAGCCAGTGGGAGATAAAACAATCTATGGCACTCATGTTATCTCAGCCAGTGGAGGGAAGATAAGGTCTCGATGGATGACTGCTTGTGTTACGAGATGTGCCTGTCCTCTTGGGTTCACATATTCACATATTCAAGTCGATTCAGCTCAACATGATTCAAAGATGAATATTTTACAGGAAGCAGAAAAACTAAGAAATCAGCACAAACATCCAGTTTTGACATGACAGGCTGCAACACTGCAGCCATGGCAGGTATCCATATGGCAGGCCAGCTCTATGCCTCCCTGCACTTTGGGTGTCCCGGACAGCTCAGCTGTACGTCCCTACAGTAAGTGGCCCGGGTCACTCTGCCCTCAGGGCCAGGGTGGGGTGGGGGGTGGGGACGACGCGAGGCGCTCCTGAGGAGAAGGCTGGTGTGATGACTGTTAACAGGGAGATGCGTGTGGGGGTAGGTGACAGGGGTCTCACAGCACACGCCGCCCCAAGGCCACTTAAAGACAGGAGGGCTCTTGATGGATGCACGCTGATGGACCCTGAGCATGTGCTCTGAAAAGGTTCCAGTGTGCCGCGGTGCTGCTAAAAATACCCCGGCAGCCTCTGATACCCATCCTGCGCCATCTGCCCCCCCCCCCCCCCTCCCCTCGTTAATAATGATCACTATAACAACCACTCACTTTATTTCTGTTGTCGTTCACTTCCATGAACAATTGGCTTTTAACGCGTCCATCTGTTCCAGCAAGGAAAACGTCCACATGGGTCTCCTTCCATTCTTTTTATAAAGCCTGCTGATTTGAGTTTTTACACCTACACACACTCTACACTAGCTTCTAAAGATATATTATAGAGCAACGGTGTTGGCCTCAACATAGTAGTATATGCACTATGCTCGATATGGAAGTCCAGTTTGGATATTAATGACTCAAACTGGCAGATTTAAAACTCTCAACCATGCCGCATCCATGGCAAGGACCTTTGTAATTGTGGTCCAACTGCCCTTCCGGTTATAACACAAAAATTGGACTTTCGAATTTGATGTCCCTGTTAGCGGAGCGAGGATGGGTTATCTCCCATAAAGTTGTCCGTTTATTGCACACTGTTAATCCCAGAGTGAGTTTTGGCTGAGTGAGGCTGTGGAGGTGGATGTAGGAGCGTCTCCGCTTCCCTCTCTGTAGTTCATCAGCTGGGCTGGCAGGGGCCCTCCACCCCAGGCTGCACGGGGCTCCTACTGACATCATCCCGCCTCCCACTCAGCCGCCCTGCAGACCATCACGAGGGAGAGGAGGCTCCTCCCCCCCTCTCCCAGGCCACAGCGGGGCGGGGCTCAACCCCAAACACTGCTTTCATCCCCCGCCGACGAGGAGAGGAGGTGTGAGGGGAGGATGGGGGTGGGAGGAGGAAGGGAGGCAGAATGAGTGTGAGTTTGTGTGTGTGTGTGTGTGGGGGGGGGGACACTGTAGTTTCTGTAAATAAAAACAGACCGTTTTTGTTCTTGTTCTTCCTTTCTGTCACTGCCAGTCTTTCTTTGACAATAGAACAGGAGAGAGTATATCGTGCATGGTGCTGGGCCAACGGGTCCAAAGGTCGAAGCTGAGTAGCCCCGTTAGTGCTTCCTCCCTCGAGCTCTGGGGTTCTGCTCGGAGTTTGTCTTTCACAGCAGCTGGAGTGCAGCGCAGAGGGGCTCGTGAGATGGCGCTGATCCAACATCTCTTTCAGTCCATAATACTGAAGCTGGAACATTACACAAACATAGCCGGTGAAAGGAATGAATGCAACCTTTCAAGAAAACTCGGCTGTCCTTGCATTGTGGCTGCATCTGTTGGAGACCAGGGAGGCTAGTCTAGACAGGTATATGTGCCAAGTACTTGAAGCTTCACAACCCCTTGGTCAGTCCGTAGATACAGGGAAAGACAGAGAAAACTAACATCGTAAACGGAGGCTGCATTGCTGGATGGTTGTCAGTTAAGCTCAGTCAATGTGATCTATCTACAGGCAACCATGAAACCGCTTTACTAACTATACCGTGCAACACCAGTATCATGTGAGATGAGAAGCCAGGGCAGCAAAGACTAGGGACAAACGTGTTTATAAAAGCACAACAAAAGATTTTAGGTCAATGAGGACTGGATTCTCCTGTTGACTGGCAGCTTGTCTCCTGGCTGAAGGCCAGACCTTAATACCCTCACAATAAATATGGGGGGGTTTAATTAGTTCAAAGGCTTTGAAGCATGACTACCTTTCAAAACCCTGTTCCCACCAAACAGAGATAATTACAGCTTTCTAATTACTGTCAATCGTTACAGAGAAAAAAATACAATTCTTGAAGCTGATTGTTGACATTGTTTTTCATTATAATTTATTCAGTCCATTCCCCCCATTATGTGTTTTGTCAGATTGTTGATTTTAACTGGCAATGTCTAATCAGTGGTAATTCAGACGGTTTTGGACCCAGTAGGACAGGACTTTGCACATATGTATGGTCAACCAAACCTGATTAGAGGGGAAATGCATGAAAAAAGGCTTAGGAATAGTTTTAGGTTATTAACAACCTGATAAAATATCTCTATAGCAGATCCACCACACACCCACACCCACCCACACCCACACCCACACCCACACCCACACACACACACACACACACACACACACACACACACACACACACACACACACACACACACACACACACACGGAGACCCTTGATACAGTCCCACAGCCGGACATAAGCTGTCCCTGCAGAAAACCGACAACACATTTAATGCGGTCATTAATTTCCTCAGTACTGTATCCACAGGCCTGTGTGAATCCATCATCATAACGTTTGTGGTGAAGTGTGCAGATATGTCCCTGCGGATGCCATCACTTCTACTGTACGAGCCTCTCTCTCAGAGTAAAAAAATATTCATTCTCCCTCATCATCATCATCATGTTTGTTTAGGCGCTATTGACCTGCTGACTGTGTGGGTTTTTTAAAGCATTTGCACTGGAGGCATCTGAGCTCATATCCTGTCGGCTAGGCAAGTTACGGTCTTGTTTGCTCTCATCAGACAACTTCACAGAGTGTGGACAGATCCCACTGAACCCCCACAACCAAGATCGCTCTCTTTATCTGAACCAGGATCTACATTTGGATATAGATCTTTTTGGAGAAAAAAATCATGTTAATATGTAAAACGGCTTGGTGACAGACAGGCTGAATGCTCAGGGTTAATCACATCATCTTTGGTCACACGGACCATTAGAGGACTCTCCCCTCTTGAAAGTCCATTCCAGCTCTATCCAATAGGGGCTGTTAGCAAGCTCGGGTCTAGGCCAGTATGCATGGCAGAATTAATGTGAAAACAGAAAAGGGGCTCTTGCTATTAATAATTCCGAAATATAAGAGGGAAAGAACATTTGACGAGTGACACACTCGCATACCTGATGACACGACCAACTCTGAATGACTGGGTGCTGCTTCTCCGATCCGCCAGTCTACACGGTTGTGTATTAAGCATGTTGGTAGTGGTGATGTACAGTAGATTGGGACAAATGAACATGTATGCCACCTGGTTAGAAGGATATGATGTTAGAGAGGCAGGCGGGGGCTGGTCAAAATGAAGGCACTCGATGTGTTGCCGATACGTTTTCATGCTACAGCTTAGTTCCCGAGTCAAAACAATGCTGTTTTTGTCATTTCAAAAGGAAGATCCTTCGATCTAATCGCTGTCGTCTTGGAGATAGGATCTCTAAGAGACCTGTCGCCTGTGCAAGGCCTGGTCTCATTACGGTCAAAAAGTCAAGCAAAGCTAATTATTGATCTTGTGTGAAAGCCTCGTAATATGGTACAGCAGCCATTGTCCACCCTTCTAACTCGACATCTCCAAGCTCTGAGAATTCTGTATGCACCTCAGTATTGTACTGCATGCATCAGCACTACAGCGGTGGACAGTCAACATAGTGTGAGGACTGAAGTAAGCTTTTTACAAGAAACACGAGAACATTGGTCTCATCATTTCAGACAATAGGAAAAGGCAGTTAAGAAGAAGAAAAAAAATCTTCCTCATTCTCTCTCTTTTCCCTCTATCTCTCTTTCACTCTCTTGCTGTCTCTCTCTGTAGGACAGGGACAGAATTACACGCCACCTAAGTCTGAGCCCCTTCTGAACCAGGGGGATTACTGTGGTGGGCTTGGGAGGCGCTCTCTCCCCGAACCCTCGTCTTCTATTCTTCTGGAACAGAAACACATTTTGTCAGGAGCCAAACAGCATTGAAAGTCTAATTATGGCATTATTTCCCCTTTTCTCTCCATACAATTAACTGCTACTTGCCCCCAGTTCATCAGTGATTGTGAAAGCATGACGTGTGATTGGGGATTTATTGCCTAGAGAGTGGAGACATAATTAAGGTCCACCACAAAAAAAGTTGCCGAACACCTCGCCCTAAGGGACTCTCTCAATTCTCAAAACGAGAGGCATTTAAAGAGCTGAGAAGGAGCGGGATTGTAATTTTTACCGTCGACCTTCGCCCCCCTTTACTGCAGCTCTATCAGACAAAATACAATAAAATAAACAGACAATAATTGCCAGAAAAAAACACGACATAACGTTTAAGTCACTCAAAATGCTCGATGGAGGGAGGGAGGGAGAGAGAGGAGAGAACCAACAGGCAGTGACCCCGGAGACCACGTGATGTTGTGACTGTGTGCTGACCCGAGATGGCGAGGAGATCAGAGTCCTTCCTGCCACAAAGCAACCAGCCGTTAACCCCCCAATCACTGCAACCACAAAGATGGAAATGACCAGGGAGTTAAGGTGGGGGGGACTCTATTCTAGCCACAAGAGGTTCTCCATCGTTCTGTAGACACAAAGCCTACTTCCCTATTGTTGGATTGGTTGATGTGGACACTTGATCTTTCATCCTGGTTGAAACAGAAATATTCTCGATCAAAATGATTAAGGACTTTAATAGGATAAGAATGCCATTCCTCCAACGTCCCTGTCCATTAAATTCTTCAAAGGAACGTGGATCTGAGATGTTTCGCTAATGACATCTCCGCGAGACCACATCGGCATTAATCTGCAGTCTTCACTAAATAACGAGGAGATTAGTCATTAGCATCAATTGGATGGTACCTTTCTCATGTAGAACTGTAAGTGCATCTTACTGAAAGTATATCTAATATTCCTGAGGCGTCATACAGTTTGGCTTGATAAATATTGAAAATATGCAACATGCCTGATTATTTAATGAGAAAACTCATTAAACTGCATGATTGCACAAATGAGTAGGAGTGCCATCTGATGTAATCCAAAAGGTTCCTTCCAGGCCTCTGTGGACTGTATGTGTGGACTGTGTGTGTGTGTATATGTGTGTGTATGTGAGTGGTGTTTTGGTAACTACGAGTCGAGATGCTTCAAACAAAACTAAATGGACGACTTCCATGAGATAAAGCCACTGGGCAAACAATGGCAGAACCTGTCCAGACGCACTTAAGAGCGACAACAGAGGAACAAGCATACGCAGCACTGAACGTAAAACAGGCCTGATGTCCACGGGCACACGGTCGCTTTGTTGAACGCTTTGGAAAAGACATAAAGGCTCTATCACCATCAAATATTTGCCGACCGGGACAGTATGGCACTTAATTGAGCTGGAGAGGCATTGTGCAATGGGATCCACCTCTTTTTCCTATGACATAATGTCATGGAATGGAAAACACAACAGCTGTGTGGACAATAGACAGAAATCTAAATTTCTCGGTGAACTACTAGATAAACACCAAGGTGAGGGGGGGTTTGTTTGAAGAGGCAGGATTTGTGGGGCAGTGGAGGGGGGGGGGGGGGTGACTCCATTTATTGTTTTGACTCGTCCCCAGCACATTAGAGCTCATTGGCTGGACTCCCCTGTGAGGCCGTTCTTTGAGTTGCTCCCCCCCTTCACCAACCTTCTAGGATGACCCAAACCCAACAGATCTAACCATGTCCACCAACTCTCCTTAATGAAATGGCACTCCTAAACAACTCCAATAGTCCTGCGTCTGACCTCGCATGGATAACACTCAACCAACTGTTAGACCACTGACCTGACCTCATTATCTGTGGGATGCTGATATTGATGGGAAAGAGAACCCTGATTCAGGCTGCCGTAGACAGGGTCTATAGCGACACAGCACCTGCTTTTCACTGGAGGATCGGCCGAGTGGAAACTGGAGAGCCCAGTGGCTGCTGCTCAGGTGTTTGGAGGTTCAGACTGGAGCGCAGTCATTGATGTCAGCTGGGGTCTGGAGGGTCAGACTGGAGTGCAGTCACTGAGGTCAGCTGGGGTGAGGAGGGTCAGACTGGAGCGCAGTCCCTGAGGTCAGCTGTGGTGCTGCACTGGGCGGGTGGGCTCTCTCCGCTGTTGGCCAACGAGTGCAATCTAATCTCCAGTACAGGAGAGGGGGCACGGCCTCTCTACCTGGCAGGACTCCCTGCCAGTCTCCCAAGGCCATCCACTCACTCACGGCCAGGGCCAAAACCGAGCTCTGACTCCCGGCTCCATAAGACACCGATGTGTTTACCCTGGACGTCTGGTGAGCCTCTGGAACGGTGGAGGATAAAGCTCTCCCTCTCCTTCCGCCCCCGCCCCCTCTGCTATCGTGCTTGCCTCCGTGTGGGAGGTTGAAACTGATGACGAGTGTTCATGGTGACGCAACTGTGACAACAACTGCCAGAGGATTTCCCAAGAACCCGAATGAAACAGCTACGGTGACTGTAATGTATTATGTTCACGTATGGGCGCTGCATCCTGCAACACACACACACAACTGAGAGCCATATTGGGGAACTGGTTGTGACTGTTTTTGTGCCTTTTCTCTGACTATTTAAAGGTCTTTAGGAGTACTTAAAAGACCACTAAGACTGTATTATATTCTCTCTTGCGCTGCATTCTAGTAGTAAAGGAATATGACAAGAAGGCGACCATGGCAACCAAGCGAGGCAGAACGTATGTAGCCACTGCAGATAGAAAGAAAGTCAAATGGACTCCCAACAATTATGCATGCTGTTCTTGGCAGACAAATAATCCAGGAAAGTAGATTCACATTCACTTGAGACGTAAAGGTGTGATCGATACTATTTGCCTGAGGGCTTTAGTTCCAATTAGTCAGAGCAAATGAGAGTTTTACTTTAAAGGGTTCCAATGAAAGTGCATGAAAGTGTTTTACTTTGGACAGAACGTCAAGTGAAGTGAAAGACTAGGCTGTTCCTGTGAACAGTTCCTGTAAAGCTCAAATGGAAATATAACAAGGGGTCACTAAAAGGTTGAGGTAAAACTTTACAATCCACAAGATTAGTTTGCCTACCTGAGACCCAACTGGCACAGCAAGTGAACTTGAAAGACAGAAAATAATCAATGTCCACTGTAGTCACCTCAGCAGGACTAGAATGATATGTTTGGGGGGTGCCAGGGAGGAGGGGAGAATTCCTCTCGTTAAAGGCTTGCTCTGATTCTCCGCTCGGATCTCAAACAAGCACACTCCAGTGTCTTCTCAGTTCTGCCGAGAGATTGGATTTCATACGTCGTAAACAAAAGTCATTACTCTCCCCAAAAGGCTGCTAGCTTCCTTTGGGGGATGGCACACCTTGTAAAAGAAGGAATTAATGAAGTTCAGCAAGTTTGACAAGATCAGGGACTGCATCCACGGATTGTATTACAAAGGTATGATTTATTATTCATGGTGAGCTCAATGTGGTCATTGTGTGTGTGTGTCTGTGTGTGTGTCGCATCTGTCTGGCCCAAAGGTAAAACTAAGAAATCAGCTAATGCAATCGCCTTTGTTCTGATCCTTGGGCAATAAAGCGTGACTCACAGTAGAACTTGTAATGATTGCAGCATTATATTTTTACACAGTTTAATTACAACCTTTCCAAGCACATTTGAGATGATTACCATTCATTTCAAACGGGAGGGCACCAGGGAGCGCACAAACAAACCTGATGAGTGTCTTATTGTCCCGGCCGGGGACACACACACACACACACACACACACACACAAACGGCTGAATATATGCTGCAATCAGATATCAGAAATAGCTTTGGCCCTGAACGATTCAATTAGAGCTTGCATTAGGGCCACTCATTATTGATGCTGGCATAAGTGAAGTAATGGTCTCGATTATAAGAATCTGTTTTGTTCTTTGACAGAGATACAGCAACTGTGGCCGTGGTGGGCATGGTCGGCAGCTACGTGGACTGGCGTGCCTGGCCCACGCCGGCAGGCTGAAATCAAAGCGGCTTCACTAAGTGATGCATGCCTATCCGATTAGGGGGAACAGAACAGAGAGATGAGGTGGAGTCTAAAACAGCTCTGTGAAGGTTAAAGTAAATGAGGCTGCACAGTCCATGTTTCGGGTCTCTCGAATTCAATCACAGAGAACTTCAAAGCACCCAGGAACCTCTGTCGCCCATCAATCACCTTCCGGGAGCAGGGACCCATACACACTTCCTCCTGATCTCTGTCCAGCCCCCCCCCCCCCCCAGGTGTCCTCCTACTTTATTCTTTCATTAACTCACCTCCGGTATTCCTGTGGAGACAGTCTTTCTCTGTCTTTGCCAACCCTAATCCCACCTCCCCCATCATTCCCCCCATCTCTCCCCTATCACAGCCACTAAACAAGCCATCTGGTATATGTTGATTCTCTATAGTTTTCTAGAAAGATCACTATTGTTTCCCCCCCACTGTCACCACCTCAGTCTCTGTGTCTCATTAACCCAGCTTGTCTAATCAGTGTTCTGTCATTAACCCAACCCGAAGGGCCAATCAACTCTCTCCAATCAGTCTTGTGACACGTGCACGGCCTTTATTATCTGTGCGTTAGAATGCGACACAGCTTGTTACAGTCGCCATGGTCACGCGGGTGGCCCCGTCTTCTGAATGGTTTTCAAAAAGTCAACTCAGAGAACAAGGTCACCAATATAGACCTGACTGAACAGGCCCTGGTTTGGAGAAGCAAGTTGTGGGCAAAGCGTCACTACAGTAGCTTGCAATCTGTGTGTACAGATAGGCCATTATCTGCACACACACGAGTTAACACAAACTCAAATAAGGACATTCGGAGCTCTTAGCTGCTGTGGGTTGAGAGAGACGGTCTGGGGGCGATGCAGATGGAACACCTGTAGCTCCATGAAAACACACTGCTTAAAGTGTTCAATAGCATTACAGACCAATTAAATAGCATGGTCATGTTTGAAGAAGACACAGTTTCAATGCATTTAATGGCGTCATTAGAGAACTAGCAAACACCGTTGGACGCTGTGAACCCATTGGATCCTTATGGTGGGGGTAATGAGCTATCGACAGAATACTAAACAGCTGGAGGGTTAGACGCTTTTAACACACAAAGCAGCTGTAAATCAAGGGGCAGACAGGACGCTAAAGGGGGGCGTTTTACGGCCCTGTTCAAACGCCGAGTGGCTTTTTATTCCCCGTGCTTTGAGTGGGTCGTAACGGGCTGCACAGGGGCCACTCTTGAACCCAAACCAATGTTTTCGTTCATAAAACCCACCAACGGGGAGGAGGGGGGGGGGGACGGACGACGGCTCTGGTTTGAAAAAACGTAGTCATGGTACAGCATCACAGAGCAGACAGGTTGACGGCGAGCCTTCCCTAGGGAGAACAGCGCGTGCCTCTTCGTGTTTGAGAAAAAACATCCCATGTGCTGTGAGCCCCAAAACTGCTGCTGGAAGGACTCACACATGGCATTCTGACTTTGGTCTTTGCCAGGCTAACCAAACCAGTAATCACATAGAGCGGAGAGTGCGACGGCCATCCAGCATCGGTGTGGCTGATAATCGTCCGTTTGCAACAACAGAATTTGGCACAGCGGCTCCAAAACATCATTATCCTTGAGGTTGTTGTTTGTGGTAGCAGGCAGGCCACCTAACAGATTGACCTTAATTAGATATGATTAAGTGAATTACATCCAACCATTAAGGCCCTCTCCTTTTCTCTCCTACTGATCAAAGGGAATGCTAGACAGACTCATAAACCCTAATGTCCATGTCAAAAAAAAAAACCTGCCAATTGGGGATGGAGTTGGGAGTGTGTGTGTGTGGGGGGGGGGGGGGGGATATCATTGGAGCACTGCTGTATGGCTGTATTAAGCCAGCCTTAAGGACACCAGGAGTTAGGCCAGGAAGAAAGTTTGGTTGTTTCAAATCGACAAAGGTTCATTTAAGGTTCAGGCTGATTACTTCCAAGCGCAGAGGACACCTAGAGCTCTTGCAAAGTGCTGGCCAGGGCTAGTAATGTGATGTGATGAAGAGGTCAAGGGAGAAAGGACGGGAAGGACACTAGTGGAGAGGCACCGGGCTGACCTGTAGGAGACCGTCTCTCATTAAAAACCACACTTCAGACTCGTCATTTGTGCTAATAGGGCCGCGGTTGTTCTCCAAAGAATATCCCATTGTTCGCACGGACGGTCACTCTTTAAATGACACAATAAGGACCTAGCTGCCTCTCTGTTTGTTTTCGGGGCTGTTTACAGTTTGTCGGGTCGGCGAGACACTTTCAATCGAGTGTTTAAATCACCCGATACGCCGGCGGACACGACCTTTAGACACACAGATTTAACAGATCATCTTGATGAACTGTTCCGAGGCAGATGATGAAGGTTAATGGATAATGTCAGACTTCAAAACCAAACTGCGACACAGACGCAAAGCTGTATCACGTGATGTGAGGGAGAGAGACAGACACAGAGAGAACGAGAGCAGAGAGAGAAAGAGAGAGAGGGGGGGAAGTGAGAGACGCACAGAGGGAGAAGAGGGCGGAGCAACAGAGACTGAAAGCGACATAAATAAAAAGTCTGGAGCCAGACTCCGGCTCTTGCCATCCTTGTCAGGGAAGGGATGCACAAAAAATAAGTTCTTTCTTCGCCCCCATTTCCCCCTTGCTCATTGCTTCTTAGCCCCTGAATTATTCAGCTTTAATACTAGGCACGTGAGCCCAGCCCCTGAAATAGCATCACCGTCTAAAAACAGATCAAGAGGGCAAGCGAGTTACCAACACACCAGCCCAAAGATTTATTATGCTCCACTCTCTGTAGAACTAGACACACAGAGTGATGTATTAAAGGAAGCTTTCATGCTCGAGACAGAATAACACAACTATTTAAGTGTTGCAGACAGAGTTTCGTCTGGCAGACGTGTTTGAAGGACTAAAGAAAGACACACTGAGCTTGCACGCTCACATACTATACACGAAACACACACACACACACACACACACACACACACACACACACACACACACACACACACACACACACACACACACACACACACACACACACACACAGAGTCAGAGCAGGTCCTTAAGTAAACATGAGCAGATTCAATAGTGTAAATGCCGGCCTTCCTCCAGCATGTTCCGTAGCCTTCACGTCTCTCGGCTTGTTTGTCAAAATGTTATGCCAATTCATTACTGGCCTTCAGACAAAGACCTATAGAGGCAGGTGACTGGCTCTTGGCAGCGTCACTGACGATCTAAGCCCACGACATGTGTGTACACGCACACACGTAGACACACACAAATCATTTCTCTCATTACAGTTAATTGCACCCGTTAAGCAAGGGGGGGGTTGTTAATTAGTCAAAACAATAACAAAGTAGAGAGATCAGATCCACGCTTGTAGGTCTGCTCCAATCCCAGACTACACACTGCACGGGAGCGTGCATGCTGTGGAAGGAAGGCCCCTTTTCCAGCGCTTCCCTGAGCTGGGGCCAGGTGCAGTCATGCTACAGGCTCAGGACGGGCCTCTGGCAGGGCCTGGGGGCCGCGTCTGTGGGGAGAGGAGCCTGTGTGAGACGGAGCCACCAGCCCAGGGGACGGGGAGGAGGGGCCGGCAGACGAGGATCGATCACAGGCTGGAGCCACACCCAAGTTCGGTTTCATGTGTCGCCGCCACTCGGACAACTGCGGCTCGGATTGTTCCAGAGCAGTGAAATACCGCAGGTTGTCAAGTTACAGTTCACTGTTCATAGGCACACACTGTGGATGCGCACACGTGCACCCACGCACACACACAACTTGGGAGCAGAGTGGATGAACAGATATAACGGGTGTGTGAAGACCCCACTCCACGTGGGAATATCCGACAGAGGAGAGGGCGAGCGCCGACTCTCTCTCTCGTCCCGTCCTGCTTGATGAGCAGCGGAAGTGTCAGCTTGTCCACCGCCCGCCAATCAAAACACTCGACAGCCCAACGGGAGAACGCGGCGCCCACTTCCTGTCTCGGTTCCGGGAGATTCCCCGTCCTTGGATCTCACGCCCGTCGCCGCCCCGCAACGGCCGCCTCCACAACTGTCGGACGCAAGTCAGACTGGCATTTAGGAGCGGCGTGGGCACCGCGGTGGCAGTCCAACACTGCCGTGCCACCAAGACAAGCGCACGAGCTGGGAGGAGACAGGAGTCTCTGTGACAGTGAGCCCGATGACTTCAGAAATAAGTGACAGCTGAGCCCAGATAGTTTGTCAAGGTGTCACACATAATGCTTATCTAAATGGAACACTGTGCGCGATTCAACGTTTGGGCTCGTTAAAATGCGGTAGATTGTTATTTAAGATGTTGTACATGAAAGGGACGGAGATAGTTGATGAGGGGAATATCAAAGACCGTTTCAAAGTCTATCTTCGTCAAAAAAAGACCTAAATAAACAATCACTTTTATGTTTAACTCTATTTTCACATTCCCACAGCAGAACTGAACTGTGACCAACATATCCGATTTCATGGTATAACCCATTTGTTACAGTCAATTCAAATATAGTTAAGGACATAAGTAATATGTGTATACTCAAGACCTTTGTCAGCACATTAAAGTATTATTCTGCCAAAATCAATAAAAGAAAAACACCAGACCAAGCATGTGGAACGATGACAGCTAAGACACAGCCAGCCGAAATGTGAAGTCATGCTGAATTTCTCGTGAATGAAAATGTGATTTCCTTCAACACCGCTGACTGGCAGATGGAAGCATCTGGGTCACTTGGGTTTCCAGATAAATATAAATTCAACATCTTGGTTCCGTGTATGTACAAGAACATACATGGACCAAACTACCACTGCCTAGCCTGACTGATTCAAACTGAGGTAACTTGTTTCAACATGGACAAGCTACAGCCCCAACACGCAACCGTTTTCATACAGTCTAAGGAATCTACAGTCCACTTGTTTGGATCAGCCTTGTGTTTTATCCTGCCAGAACTAACAGTTGTCTTAGACAGCAGCTACAGAGAAGGTTCCAGAAGGACACCTGGAAGAAGGAGGAAGAATAGATGGCTGTCGTACGCGTCAGCCCGTCTTTTTTTCATCCTTACACAAGCCTCTGGGGCTGACGCTGCCCCCCCCCCCCTCCCCCATTAGAAATGAGGAGAGATAATTTCACAAGGGAGACAGAGAGTGAGAGACAGAGAGAGAGAAAAAGAAAGAGAGATAACGAGAGATAACGAGAGAGAGAGAAAGAGAGAGAGAGAGAAAATGAGAGAGAGAACAACAACAGAAAGAGAGACAAATGACAGAGGAGGCGCCAAGCCTGGTGTGATGAATGAGAGAGATACAGATGAGATTAGGAGAGGCCCACAGAATAAATGAACAGATTAATGAAGTGAGAGAAAAGAACAGGCAGCCCCTGCCAATGCCGGTCTCGCTACAAAAAAAAGAAAAGAAGAAGAGCTGCAGTTGTGTGTCCTCATCATCCCCACAGTATGATATCATCATCTAGCATCAACTGTGGATGAGGCTAACGCACAATGCTAGCACATTGCTACCAATGCACCCATCACACAGCACAGCTGAAGCCAGCCAGCCGTCCTCCCTGGATGCTACTTCAGTATGCTAGCAGAAAGGCCCCAGGTTTAGCAAGCGTGACTTTCCCTTGGCCAGGCCAGTTTACCGGCATCAGACCCACTCTGGGAACAAGTGTACCAGGCTGTGTGGCCCTCCTGTCTCCCCCAATCAGCAGAACTGGATCTGAGTGCACTCCCCCCCGCCCCCCCCCCCCCCCCCCCAGGGCTCAGCTCATCCCTCTCCCATCACTCCACACTGGGCTTGTCACTCACACTAATTGCCATACTAGTAATGGTCCAAGTTTAGCATGTCGCCCCCGCGGAGACCGCCGAGGGTTTGTGTCAATACGACCACACAGCCTCCCCTCTCAGGAGGATCAGCCCTCAGGTACGGTCTGCACGTCCGCAGGTCCTGAGACCTGCCGGTGGGGGGGGGGGAGCATGTAGAGCTGCTCCAGTCTCAGTGGCCTACTGATACATATAGCATTTTCGCCGGGGTTACCGTGTCCTTTGGAGAGCTAATTTAGTAGCCGACCTCTCTGTGGGTTCAGCTCTGACATGACTCACGGCCAAGCCTCTCTTCGTCAGGGTGTCACCTCCCATCACTGTCTGACGGGCCTCCGAGTCCCACATGCTTGCTGTAGTAGTAGTAGTAGTAGTAGAAGTACTATTATTAGTAGCAGTATTTGTAGTACAGTAGTCGTAGTAGTAGTAACAGTGGTTGTAGTAGTACTTGTTGCAAAGGACTGATGGTTTTGCCCCCTTAGACTGTGCACGTGAACAGCCTTTTCGCTGCCGTTGGGTCATGCCGTTAGTGCATGCACCCCTTATGGCTCCACTGGTACAGCCAATCGGAGTGCAGTCTGGGGAGGCTCGCGCTGACGATACCCAGTGGCGGGAATAGCGGAGTAGTGGACTGCCTCGTTAATGGTGCGGACATTTAGTTTATCGAGTAGAGTGAAAAGTGTTGTATTGTGTGCGTTCAGATACATGTAAGTATTTCTAATGCTTCTAGTTATGTCTATATGCCATTATGAGTCTGTTTGTTAGACACGGTATTGCTGTAGTTTATGTGTTTTTTGATGCCGGAGTCGTGGTTACTTTATCAATGTTACGTAATCGTTGTTAGCCAGCTAGTGACATGTTTACTTGCGCTGTTTTAGTGGCTGGAATGTCTACGTGAAGAAGTTTTACGTGATTGTTGTTTTAGAAGTAGTAATAATAGTAGTAGTAGTAGTAGTTCTACCAGTAGTTCTGAATCTTCAACAGAGGAGCATGGACTCAGAGCCTCACAGCAGTCCCCATTGAAGTCCCTCCCCCCTCTAGGTTTCCCTGTGACAATGTTGTCATTGAAGTGAAGACTAAGGTAAAACGCGTCTGGAGCATAGTGACGCTGCAGTCAAATCATACAACAAACTGGATTCCACTCACGCTAAACCTCCAACTAGCGTGAAATGTATAATGAGCTGCCACACAATCGTTAAAACACAAAATGCTCGTCTGAAGGTTGACGGTTATGCAATCGCTTCGATCAGAATGGTCAACGACCAGATGTCCTACTGACACAGAACATAACGGACATCAATGACTTCTCATCTTCTGCTTAAGGGAGAGATTAAGCAAGGACAGTTTCATAAAACACCGACTAGATGGACCGTCAATGTACAGTACGATGACCCAATCGAAAGGAGGCACCTGCGGCAGAGCCTACAGTCACCTCTATCTATCATGTGGGACAGAAAACAGCCAGTGAGAGGGTGCTCCTGTCTCCAGAAGGGCGACCCCTATTACACATAATGAGGCTGGCTCGCAGTAAAAGCACCTTGTTAAGGCCATCGTCATGAGGGACACGTCCCATCTCTTTAGTCATTCACCGACCTTGTTGCTCTTTGGAGCCATCAAACAGCCCCACTGTTCACACACCTGTTATATATATATATATATATATATATATATATATATATATATATATATATATATATATATTGTGTAGTAGGACTGTACACGGCTCTCTCTTCCCTATCTTCACAGGTGAAAATCTCGCCATTCCTCTCTAGCTTCCTTTCAGGGGAGGAGTTGGGATAAGGAGTCAACCGTCCTGCCTGTCTCCCTGCCTTGTCTGCCTGCCTGCTCCAGCTACTGTACGCCCGCCTCATTGACCTGCCATGGCCTGTTTGGCTCCCTGCTTGAGGAACATCATGAGTGGCAGAGGTGCTCATTAGCCACAGCGCGGGGAGCCTCCCCATGTTGGCAAACTGCCTGCTAGTTTCACGTGATGGGAGAGGGAAAACAGTCTTTATGGCTCTGGGCTCTGAGTGGGCTCTGGGGGCCTTCACCGGCTCCCAACCACCTCAGGAGCGATGTGATCTCCCTCCCTCCTCTTTACCTCCTTCCCAGGGTGTTCCGCAGTCCTACAGCAGGTGAGAGTGAGTCATGGTAGGACCACAGGTCAGACAGCATCTGCCAGCTTAGTAGATCTCTGGAGAACCTTCCGGCAGATGTGAGGAGCCAGAGAGGGAGGGAAGGAGCGAGGGACGGGGGAGAAAGCGCCAGGGAGCTAGTTCCATTCAGCAGACACTGCCAGGTGCACGGCCCCCAGCCCCTCCGTGCGTGGGTAATTAAGTTTATCCTCGGCCATGGCTGGGATTACAGCTATGACACACCTGCAGCAACCCCCCCCACCCCACTCTCTGTTTCGCTCTCTCCCCTCCGCCCCCACCTACGCTGACCTCAGACGACTCCGCGCACAGACTCCCAAAAATCTAATTAAGGCCCTCTGCAGCCACTGTGCGCCGGCATATTGTTCATCCTCTTGGCGTTCTCCGTCTCAGAGGAACCCCGGGCACAGGCCTCCCGAGGATTCAAATGAGGAAAAATAGATCCTGGTATTGAAAGCGTCCAGAGACTGTGATCTCGAAAGTGACTGAAGGGACTGGCCGCGCTAATGTGGAGGCCACTTGACCGTCAAACTAAACGCATGAACCTTTCTACTAGAGATTACCGGAGAGGGGGTTTTCGGGGGCGTCGTCCAGCCTACCTTTATGGACGTGTGAGCAGACCGAAAAACAGAAAGCGATGAAGTGCCACGGCTTTCTGTTCTATTTCCGCCATTTCAAAAGATTTCAGACGGGCCTCATTAGCAAGGAAACATAAACATGATATTAGCATAGGACCTGCTGTATACCCGCATGTCTAATCACCGCAAGCAAATGTCGGGGATCGGTTTAATGCTAATGGGTCTTGTTCAGGATCAAAACCTTAAATCAGAGAGTTCATGGTCAAAAATGTGACCGGTCTGTGGGTGTGCGCGCATGTGTGTGTGCGTGCATGAGCATGAAATGGAGACGAGGGAGAAATGGGAAATCATTCTGTGTGTGTATACGCGCATGGGGAGAGTGTGCGTGTGTGGGTATATTTGTGTGTGTGTGTGTGCGCGTGGGCGGCTGCAATGTGTGTTTTCTGGCCAACAGCTGTGCTGGCGAAGACGGGGCCAGAAGCCTGGCTTGTGGGCCGATGGCCACTTGGTGAGCGCGCCCAGTGAGCGCCAGCTCATCTGCGCTTGGCCGGCACCAATCGAACAGAGGACGCGCACGGGGACATTTACAAGGCTAATGAACAAGTACACACGCCATTTGGGAGCAATTCCTCTCTAGCAGGGCAAATCAACACACACACAACACACTGTTAGAAGTTGAACGTGGATCTAACCCACCGTTAAGGCCTCCATAAGGCCTCTCTTCCCCATTTCTCTCTGGCCAGCCTGAGGGGCAGGCAGGGAGGGCTGACGTCGACTCGTCTGGCCGGATGTGGATTCTGCCGTGGTCACCGTGGTCTTCGAGACACTCAGGGCTGAGCAGGAGCGATGCGATATTTACACCGGATCTTTTTACTCGGACAGGCAGGAAAGTCGTCGTGCCGCATTGGAGCGCTGCCTCCGATCCCAGAGGCAGACTCGTGAGGGAGTCAGAGCGGCGGAGACGTATCATTCGATGAGCCATATGGGCAAACCCCTGAGGAGACTCAAGGGAAGGGGGGCGGGGGGGGGGGGGTTGTCTCATCCAAAGCTGCCCCTATTAAGGTATGCAAATTGGTCTAATATGGTTCAGCGTAAATATTTAATGAGTCATTAGGTGTCCCCGGTACATTCCGTGTGACTAGAATCTAATCGGTGTGTCACAGCAGAAGGGTTCTACTGTTGTTGGTGTCCAGTTAGAGAAGCCAAGAGATGAGGAATGAAGAGGGAGGATGGATAGATGACTGCAGGGGCTTAAGAACACACACACACACACAGTCAGGTAACTGGGGGTCTTGGCTGCAGGCCACGGCTGTTTGTGCTGGGCTCTATGTTAGTATACAGCTTATACTGAGAGCTAGAATCTGGACTGAAAAAACGACAACAACAAAACCATCAGGAGTGGTTCCCCTATGCCTACTGAACATGTCAACGCTACACAGGGCTGTGTGTCCAAAGCACCATGCAAAAGAGGACAACTTGATCCTACTTGTCACACCAAAACCTCCGGACACACAGAGCCCAGCAGATAACGTCCGGTTTTGCCCGTCCAATGTCACTGACGCATGACTCACCCTGAGACGCCCTCGTCGAAATGGCGGCTGGCGTGCGGGTGGACCCAGTTGGCACTGTTGCACGGGACAGCGAGCATTCTGTCAGTGTCACAGTGAGTATTCACCGGCCGCAGAGTAGCCAGAACGCACAGAGGGGCGGGCCGTTGTGTGTGTGCCGCCACCACGGGCCGACCAGCCGACCGCTAGCCAACAGGCCCGCGTGGCCAGCTGGCTGTGGAGACACGCGTAGGGGCCGCGCTCGTAATGTTGTTAGTCACGGCGGGGGCCCAGGTTCAGAGCGGCCCTCCCCGGACGCTGAGCTGTGGAGGAATCACTGCTGCCACGACGTGCCAGGTCTGAGGGGCACACAGATTGAGTGTGTGTGTGTGTGCGCGCGTTGCACCTGTTTGTGTGTGTCCTGCTCACGCCAGGCACCGTACACCGCTGTTGGAATCACGCTTGGGCAAGTAGGCAGAACTAAGGGCCTTCTGCTCTCATTTATAATTCAGAGGAGCGCCACATGCCATTAGTCTGCAGAGAAGTGACACTCTCACATCCCTGCTTCCTTCTCCTGTTTTTACCCCGATGATTGGGGAGCTTGCTGGGGAGGTCTCTCCGCCACGAGGGCTCCTGCTCTGGATTCTCCCAGGCTCCCAAGTCTGTCATAACAGGAAATACATCAGAAAACGTACAGAAGGTTTCGGGGGGAGTCGAGACAAATTCATTATCAGCCCATAAAACGGACAGCGTATAGCCCCAGCTTCTTCCTCACTTGAAACAACCCGACCGCCCAAAAAGTCGATCTGAATTCCAGGGAGTGAATCCGTCATTCGAAGATTTAAAAGATAAGAGATAACAATCCAATAACTTCCAAAGAGCCGGTAGAGTGTCGGTGTTTGTGAAGTCGCCTCATCTGCCGCCGTGGGCCGTGTGGCAGACGGGCTGAGACTCATTGGTCAACCTGTCATCAGAGCATCTGACTCACCGCTTAACCTTTGTGAGCGTGAATGCTGTTATTCCGTGTGGCACAGGCCCCTTGGGGGACGGAGAGAGAGAGACACACACCGAGAAAGGAGGAGAGGGGAAGAGAGGGAGCGAGAGAGAAAGAGAGAGAGGAAACGAGAGGGACTGAGGGAGGGATTTGATGAAGCCTGGGCTAGAGTGTCCAGGTGCTAAGAGATGTTTTAAAGACGTGAGAGATGGACTTGTGTGCTGGAGGCAGGCTCAGACACCAGAGGAGAGAAAAAGAGGGTTTGTGACTGCCGGCTCGTACAGCCAAGTCTGTATCAAACCTCTCTCAGCTCACAACTTGCGTTTGCCAGTGAATTCTGAAGAGACGCAATCACACACGTGACAATAATGGATTCCTGCCTGAGATCCTCCTTCCAACCCGTTTCGATCAAGACAGAATCAAACGCTTTCCTGTTCAGTCACGGCAAAACGATAATGTGACGTTGTCACGAGTTTTTCAATGTCAAAAAAACACGAGTTTGCCTTGGAGTGGCCTCACATAACACCACAGACCCTGAATAAACATGACAGGCTGCAGTTGGAGGGGACAGTCCACCAAAACACAATGATGTCAAAATGGTCTCATTCAAATGCGGAGGGCTCTGCAGAGCAAGAAGCTTGAGGAGACCCTGTGGTCGTCAGGTGACCAGGCGGAGCCAACCCAGCGTGGCCTCCGACTGCTCAGGTGCTTCGTCAATAACCCGCATCACATCCTCCCTCTCTCTAACATCAAGAATCCATCAGGATAGGACGGCTGTCTTTCACATGAGACTGCCAGGCGGTAAGTATGTCCGAATGTGTGTGTGTTTGGGGGGGGGGGGGGTTCACTTGAGATGTGAACAAGAGATCTGATGATGACTCTTCAATCCATCTGTCCATCCAGGCCTTGGCAGGTCAAAGTAATGCTTAGTAATAATATAATAACAGCAACGAGACACAAGCTGCCATGGAGCATCAACAAAGACAAACCACAGCAGAGGAATTCCAAACACCCAATAATCTATACACATCATACTCGGTCAACTTTAGAGTCAACAACCACCTTTTTATGGGATAACTACTGTACCTGTGAACAATCAAATGTTTGTGATTAATACTGAAGCAATACAATCCCTTTTGTATTTTGTGGTCTAGACATTGGGTGCTGAAGGGTTATTACAATATCTACAGGTGTGTTTACCAATGAGCACCCAGCTAAAGACACTGACGTTTAATTAAACTCTGGAGTCGTTCATCAATAATATATCGCTCCTATAACGTCAGCTTCCCTTTGTCTGACCTTTATCTGACCTAGACCACGGTTAGTTCCGGAGCCCACGACACATACATTTCAAGCAAGGACGCGTCCCAGGACGAGTCTGCCTTTGAAAGGTTGAGGAAGCACATCTGAAGATGAAATGAGCGCCTGGCTGCCAACACGTTGCAGGGGAGATGGCACCACGTTCATCTGAAGACGGGTGCCGTTGGCAGCGAGCACTCGCCGGCTCCCTCACTCCACTGCCCGAGTCGCTCTCAGTCCCCGGGTCCAAGTGGCCCCCTCTCCACACGTACTTGTTCTGAGCGGCGAAGGCAAAGGCGTTTCTGAGGAGCGCGGAGCAAGGTGTGGACACCCCCACGGTGACGATGCTTAAAGTTTTGGGTGGGAAACTGACGGGGAAAAGATGGACGGGTCCTCTGGAGACTCGCTGGGAGGAGCAGAGCCTTTCCTCTCTGTCTGCTGTGCGTGTGATTAAAGCGGCGGACATGCACTCTGGGTCTGGTATCGACTCCACTTTACTGTGGGACACACCCGCGAAAACAGTGCTGGGCCCTTTGTGTTTGAGAAAGCATTACAAACCAAAAATGTGACTGAAGAAGGCTGGATATCTGTGGCTAATTACAATCCAGTCAGCGCCAGGATTGTCTTCAAATACCAGGCCAGGAGAACAATGGAAGGAACGGCGAGGGAACAACACAATGTCCATGTTTGGCTTGAAAAAATATGAAATGAAAAGGGGCACAGACTATTGCCCAAAGCGATAACACCACAAAGGACCTGTCAGGGAGTGTGCGTGTGTTGGACGCCAGCTGGAGCAGACACCGGTCAGACAGGTCTGGGCTTGAGCAGGGGCCACACCAGGTCTCTGCATCACAACAGCCAGCGAGGGGAACGTCACCACTGTGGCCTTGAGCCACTTTTGAAACCCCCAAATACATAGTCCAACCATGCCATGCCTTCCAACGCCACAGTCTGGGAGGGGAAATGAACATGTCACGGTTTGCTGTCTCCGGAGCCTGGACACCCAGTGACATAATAACACATAATAATGTGGAAGTAACGAACCCCGCAGCCCGGCCCCCTCAGGCCCCTCAGCGCCCTGCTCTGGCCCGGTCATCACACCATCCAGAGGACTGGAGACTTTCAGAACCAGGCTCGTCGATACGCAATGCCCCCCCCCCCGCCGCCGCCCCCCCCTCCCCCCCCCCCCGCGGCTTCAGCCGTGGCCAGCGGCAAATATGAGTCGTTGGGATCGATCCATCCACGTCTTCCGTACCAATTACTCCAGCCCGTGGGACTGATGACTGGTCACTGGGCAGGCAGGGGGGGGGGGAGGGGGGGACTGAGAGGAGGAGAGAGAGATAATACTCTTCCCCGCAGCTCGACAGGTTGTTGTAATTATTC